>NC_134362.1:67939486-68539486 GCF_048569485.1 Anomaloglossus baeobatrachus | reverse complement strand
CGGCTTTCATTCCAGGAACTACCCAGGATCGGCGGAGGTCCCTGACAGTGGGTCTCAGCAGTCCAGAGGCACCAGTGTGCTTAAGCCCAGGAAGTGTGAGTAAAAACCTTGGAATTGCACCCTCTGGTGTTGTCTCAGTTATTGTCGCCTGCATAAACTTCCAACACACCATAGACTCTCACGAGCACCAACTGTGCCCCGGGGCACCGCTCCACCTGTGGGGAGCAGTCCCACCATTGCTGCCATTCCATCACCCCGTAGGCCTCAGACAGCAGCGGCGGCTTAATAGCCGCAAACCACAGGTGGCGTCACGACAACCATAAACTTTATTCACCAGCCCTATTTAATTGACACCCACCAGGGCCACGAAGTCGGGCCCCGCCACCACTGATGACCCCCGGACTAGTCCGGCCCGGCAGCGGGTGTCCCATAGCCCTGGGGTGGGTGAGTCACCTGCATCCCCCTTTCTCCTCACTGCTCCTGTATATGTCTGCAACCGCAGAATAAAAGTTTTGTGCAATTGACGGAGTGAGCTGCCGCCTTGTTCTTCCTTATGCAAGTCCATACAGGCCTTATCCAGCCTTGAGCATCCAGCCCCAATACAGCCTGGTCTACACAAACCTATTACTGCCTGGCGCATCCAGCCCCAGTACAGCCTGATGCATACTGATTGAATCCAGCCTGGTGCATATGTCGCTTCCCGGGGCAGCTGAGCTGCTCGGATCCGGGTGGTCCGTGGCTCGAGGGGTCCCAAACCCGGAGGCACCGTCGAACAGTTTTAAATGAAAAATAAAAATAAAATAAAAGTCCGACTACGCCACTCACGGTTTGCGGCCAGGGATGACAAGGCCGCCGCTGCAGGTTCCCACTGGGGATGATGGATGGGGGCAGCGTGGATGGTGGAGCCCCCCGCAAGCAGGGCTTTTCCCCAGGGGTAGGTGAAGGGTTAACGTGGAGGTGCGCGGCAATGAAGCAGTCCAGGCAAGGAGAGCAGTTTGATGGTGTTTATTCACTGGTTTGATACCCTGAGACGTACTGGATTCCAGGTGCGCCCGTGTTCTGATGGCTGTGCCTGCCAACCTGGTGCCACGCTCCACTTGTGCACTCATGTGTATGTGAGTCCTCCCTGGTGTGGAGCACTTGGAGGTCCTCCTAGTGTCTGGGTCCTGCCGCAGGCAGCTTGGACTATTTAAGGGAAAATGTCCCAGTCCCCACTTTGCTGCTGAGGCCTCGGACGTTAAATGGTGGCAGATGAGTCCTGGAAACCCACCCGCCTGGCAGAGTTAACAGAGGGCTTGAAGTCCGTGTCTGTTCTGGGATCTGCAACGCGTGCGTGCAAAGTACTGTGAGCCCTGGATGTCCACCCCATAGGGTCCCTCTGTCCTTGGGGCTTGCTCTCTCGCTCTGCAGCTACTTTCCTCCTCTGAGTGGCTGTTCTTACTACTCAGGTCTTTGCAGTCTCTTTACTACCACTCTGCCAACTTTCTTACTCCTCATTTTCCTTTCTGTGTGGGGCCCCTGAGTATATCAGGGTGCCACTGGGTACTGCACCCCCAGGGTGCAGGACCTACCCCCCCATGGTTCCAGGTTCTTAACAAACTGGTGTCGCTAACATCAGAACAAATGCCAATCACACCTCACATCCTGTCCTGTAAGACACACAAGTGGGTTGGATAAGCAGAATAAAGCCACCTACCTAGGGGTCAGGAAGACTGGTGGGAGGGAAGGAAGTCAGTTTCAGTTAGAGTTCAGAGGAGAGTTGAGTGAGAGCCCTCAAAGAGTGAGGAACTGGGGAGTAGTAGCTCTCGGGGAGCTAGACCGAGGTTGGGTCGCAGACGGTAGTTCAGAACCAGTGGAATTGGGGACCGGTGGCAGCAACATTGGAAGGGTGCGACGGACATAGTCTAGGAGGACTGTCGGCATCAGACATCCAAAAGAACTGACCGGTACCGAGCACGACGGGGCACAGGACCCTAGATCAGGAGCCAGTTCTTCGTCCTGATAATTAACCTCGGAGGGAGAGTCTCTTTATGAACTTCCCTAGGAGCTCAGAGATTGAAGGTGACAGCACACCGCGGGGGATAGGGCTTTCCAGTAACACAGCCCACTAAAATCCCAAGTGCCAGCCATCAATAGCACAGCTACACTAAAAACATAGTGAGCGGGGCCCCAGCAGCTGGATTACCCAGTGACACCGGTGGAAGCAGACACCTGGACGGGCTCCTGTGTAGATACAATGATGCACAGAGTCTTTGGTTTATCTTCAGTGTGAGTGTCTGCTTTATAATCCTACTCCTGCACCACGACTATCCACAGTGAGTAACCTGGCTCCCCTGCACCCTGCGATCCCAAACATCTCCCCAACAACCCCACAGGCAGGGTCCTTATCTACCTGAGGGACTGACACCTTGCTGCTCCCCACCATCTGCCCCGGTACTCCTTCCAGCAGCGGCGGTACTCCCATTACCGCAACCCGCAGGTGGCGCAACAAACTTCTCCCCTGTAAATAATAACATTTTCAATGATCTGAGTGTCTGCAGAGGTCCGGACCCCTCGAGCCACGACCACCCCGGATCCGAGCACCCTGGTCTGCGCCGGGGCAGCACATCTGTGTCTCAAAAGTCTCTGGTCTGTCTTGACACCCTTCCTCTTTCACTTTCTACTCCAGACTGACTGCTCACTAACACTTCCCAGGTCACTGTCTCCTCCCCCAGGTTTGGTCTCTTCCACCCTGAGTTAGCTGCCTGTTATCTAACAGTGCCCAGCCCTGTCATCTGGCTAGGTGAGTCTCCCAGCCGGGTACAGCAAGTGTAAATGTCCTGGTGTGCTAGTGCGTGTGTAGTGGCTGGCACAGTTATGTTGGACTTGGGCTGTTACCTTAATTGTTACTTTATTTTTGTGACACCTGGTTACTGTAGGGGCGTCACAAATACAGCCATAATACAGCCTGGTTCAAGCTGCTGTAATCCAGTGTGCTGCATCCAGCCCAAATACAATCTCTTCTATAATTGTAATTTTTTAATTTTAAAAACATGAGGAGAGCGTCAAATAGGGAACTAGGACATGGCCGAGGTCGTGCTGGTGTTTTAGGTACTGCAGGGAGAGGACCATCTGTGCCTGTTATGTGCCCAAATGAAACACCTTTCTCTGGTGCACACAGGCCACATGACGTTCTGCGTCATCTCGTAGACCCAAGTACCGCTGGACGAATTTTGAGGCCAGAACACATAGAGGTGGTTTTAGATTGTATGGCTGACAGTGCCTCCTGTTCGGTCACATGGTCTTCCTTCCGGTATCCTGCTAAAAGCTTGCAGTTATATACAGGTAGAGGAGAAAACCGGGTTTATTCCGCGCTAGATGATTTCTTTTCCTGAGGAAGGAGACGGATGTCTCTGAAACGCTTAGAACTGTATAATAAAAAGTAATCTTTTTAATCTACATGTGGCGCCCCAGGACCTGGTCGCCACAACAGCATTGCCCTCCCAAAAGGGTTAATGCTGAGCCTGGAGGTAATGGGGAGATCTATTGGCCAGTAAGTTAACACTCAACACAGTTCTCCCTCCGGCCAGCAGGGGGAGCTCTGAACCTGGAACTTCAGGGAGCATTCCTTAAGTCTGGCTGGAAGGAGGAAGTGGTGGTTAGTCTGGAGACAGGAGTGAAAGAGTGCAGACGCAGAGTAGTGCTGCCTTGTAAACTGGGGCCTAGAGCTGGGATAGCTTGGCCCAGTGAAGCAAGGGGAGCAGAGAGGCACAGCAGGGACTCGGACATCGGAGTCTGTAGTTGCCAGGGCATAAAATCCATCCCTGGTAGCTGAATCCGGAGGGCAGGAGAGCTGTAAGCCCCCTGTCCCAGAAGCAATCTGAAGGTACAGCTGCATCCCAAGGGCCCGGTGTAGACTCCAGCAGAGAAGCACCAGAGAGGGCCTGCGCAGTCTACCACACAGAAAAGGGGACGAACAACAAGTCCCAGCAGCAAGAGGGCAATTGCAAACCCAAAGTGCAGTGTCCTAACACAGCAGAGAAAGATTAAGGAGTAGGCCTCATACTCAACTGGCCAAAGATCACCCCAGGCACTTCCAGGCCGGCCGGATCATCTTTACCATCTGTGACGGTCTCCCTGGACTAAGTTTCTGCCGAGTAAAAGAGGAGAAGGTAAAGAGACTACTGTTTGTGCCTGTTTCTTTCATTGCTGGTCGGCCCTGCACCGTGTTAGTCACGCAGCACCATAGACTTCCACAAACACCAACCGTGCCCCGGGCATTGCTCCACCTGTGGGGAGCAGTACTACCATTGCTGCCATAACATCATCCCGGAGGCCTCACACAGCAGCGGCGGCTTAGTAGCCGCATACCACAGGTGGCGTCACGAACACAAACTTTAATTCAAGCCACATATTCAACTGACACCCACCAGGGCCACGGAGCCGGGCCCAGCCACCACTGACTACCACCGGACTA
Source organism: Anomaloglossus baeobatrachus (assembly GCF_048569485.1). NCBI lineage: Eukaryota > Metazoa > Chordata > Amphibia > Anura > Aromobatidae > Anomaloglossus > Anomaloglossus baeobatrachus. Next base: position 68,535,030 of record NC_134362.1, on the reverse strand, counting down.
GTCCGGTCCGGCACCGGGTGTCCCATAGCCCTGGGGTGGGCGAGTCATACACGCATCAGTGGTTTCTAGCGTGGCATAAACCCGGTTTTCTCCTCTACCTGTATATCACTGAAACCTCCTCCGGGGCTGCTGCTAAACCACCAGGCACTCACAGGCTATCATAAGGGGTTGTGACTGGCACAACCTCATCAGGTGAGTGTATCTCTGTCTTGTCTTTCCACCCTCATACCGGGTAAACCCTATTGCGCCTTTTTCCCCTCCTACAGCTTCAAAAGCTTCAAAAGCTTGGATTTGGCACCTGAGGACGATGGGCATCTTTCTTCTTCCTCACCCTTTCGCAAATATGCCAAACAGTGCTAAGGCTATGTGTGCACGTTGCGTTGTCCCTGCAGAAATTTCTGCAGCGATTTGAACAGCACACGTGCGCTTCAAATCGTTGCAGAAAGAGTTCGTAATGGAAAAAAAAGGCGATTTCATGCGCTCTGAGTGCAGCCCCTCCCATAGACAGAGCGGGGTATGCATGCAGAGCGCACGGAATAAGTGACATGTCACTTCTTAGAACGCGCGCTTCGGGCAGCAGCCGAAGCGCTGCACTCTAATACGCCACGTGCGCACGTCTCCTGCATAATCTTCATAGGTTATGCTGGGGACGCAGGACACATGCAGTTACGCTGTGGTGCAGATCGCAGCGTAACTGCATGCAAATACGCAATGTGCGCACATAGCCTAAGCCCCAGGTTACGCAGTAAACACTTCTGCTTTTTGATGACTCTGCTGGCTGAGGTTCCTTGGTCCATCCACCTGGCCCAGATCCAGAAGTAGAAGAGACTGAGTGCACTGATGCCCAACCACTTGTGTTGAAGGATGTGGGAGGGCTAGTGCACATGGTCAGCGGACCACATCTGAGGATGATGGAACACAGGTCCGAACTACTGCGGGTTTTAGCAGTGTGCATACCAGCAAGGACGGCTGAAAACCAACTCTTTAGGAGCCTTTTTTAAATTGTTGCACTATGAGGGAACTATGCCAACCTTGGCTGTGTTGTTCAACTGTGAAAACAGGTTCTGTAGGAGTCTTTTTTTTTATTAAATTGTTGCGTTATGTGAAAACTCTACAAGTCTTGGCTGTGTGAGTCAACTGTGAAAATAGGTTCTGTAAGGGCCTTTTTGAAAATTGTTGCTCTTTGTGGGAACTCTACCAATCTTGGCTGTGTGAGCTGAAACCGGCTCTTTAGGAGACGTTTTTTTAAATTGTTGCTCTGTGGGGGATCTCTGCTAATCTTGACTGTGGCTCAGCTCTGAAAACTGGTTCTGTAGAAGGTCTTTTTTTTTTAAATTGTTGCAATGTGTGGGAACTCTACTAATCTTGGCTGTGTGGGTCAGCTGTGAAAACAAACTCTTTAGGGGCCTTTTTGAAAATTGTTGCTCTGTTGGGAAACTCTCCCAATCTTGGTTGTGTGGGTCATCTGTGTAAACAGGCTCTGTAGGGGGTCTTTTCTAAATTGTTGCTCTGTGGGGGAACTCAAATTAATATCTTTGGGGGCACTCTTAAAATGTTGGCTCTGTAGTGGTAGAATCTGTGATTTTCTCTTACTGCAGAGAAATGATAAATTAGGCTTACTAGACAGAAGTAATCCATAAACTATATATGATAGTGTTGTTAATTAATACCTATGTAAAATATTAGTATTGAAAATGAGAAATAATAGATAAATATATATATACCAGAAGGTGGCCCGATTCTACGCATCGGGTATTCTAGAATTTACGTATTGTGTAGTTAATGTATGATTTTTGTTATATATATATATATATATATATATATATAATATATATAGATGTTGTTGTCTGTAGTTAGCAAGTGTTTGTGTAGGGGCTGTTCATGTTCTGGGTGTTATCTGGGTGTGGCGGGGGGTGAGAGCGGCGTGGTTTGTGTGTTGCGTTGTGTCACGCTCCCCGGCTCCCCTGCTAGGCTCCCCGGCTCCCCTGCCATGCTCCCCGGCTCCTCTGCCATGCTCCCCGGCTCCCCTACCTTGCTTACCGGCTCCCCTGCCATGCTTCCCCGCTCTCAGGTCGCGCTCCGCCGCTCCCGTGCCAGGCTTCCCGGTCCCCCGCTCCACAGCCTTCCTGCTCCATCGCCTGCGGTCCCCAGGCAGCCCGGTCCCCGCTCCCGGCGCCCGTCGGCAACTCGGCCCCAGCCCGGCTCTCCTGCCTCCTGTTCACCGCTCCCTGCTCTGGCTTCTGGCACCCGGGCCTCGCGCATGCGCATTAGGGCGCGCGCACGGTCATTGACCCTCTCTTAAAGGGCCAGTGTCCTCCAACAGGATATTGAAGAATCAGGTACAGGGTATATAGGGGCATCCTTTCCAAGTGGACGGGGCCTGTTCTTCGTGTTTTGCTAAGCTAGGAGTCAGGTCTCCTTGTGTCTTGCGGTATACTTACCTATCTCTCTCCTAGAGCCGCTCCTGCCTCGCCATCCGGTCCTGACGATTCCCGAACCCCGAACGGTGACTGTCCGCCATCCCGTCAGTCCATACCATCTCTGATCCCTGTGGTGACCCGTCTTCTCGCACCGTCAGTTCCGGACTCTGCCTGACAACATCTCGGCCTCTGAACCTGAGCTCCGTCATCCGAACTACCTTCGGTGACTCCGTGGTCCCAGGGACTTCTACACTCCACTCCTTTGAACGGACTGTCCTGCTACCTGTAGTGCTCCAGCTACCGGACCCCTTGCCTTCAGTGAGGTGTTCGGCCCAGTGGATCCACCTCCTGGGTCTGCCCGTCCACCTGGCCCTAACACGTTGTGTGTCGTTATTTGTGGAGCGCTGTGTGTCTGTATCGTTGTGTATGTGTGTTGCGTGGTTTGTGTGGGTGTGGGGTGTGTGTGTGTTTTGGGGGAGGTATGTTTTGTGCAATGTGTGTGTTGTGCGATATTTGCGTATATTTGTGTGTGCCACGGTGTTTGTGTGTTGGGTGTTGTGTGTGTGCGGCGTTGTGTGTGTGGGTGTCTGTGTAGGGCAGTGTTTGTGGTTCCCAGTGTGTGTGTGGTGTGTTGTGCAGTGCGTGTGTGGCAGTGTGTGTGTGTGTTTTGGGGGGAGGTGTGCACCCCCCATCGTGCTCCATCCCCCATGCTGCGCACCCCCCATCATGCTCCATCCCCCATGCTGCGCACCCCCCATCATGCTCCATCCCCACTCCCCATTGTGCTCCATCCCCCATGCTGCGCATTCCCCATCGTGCTCCATCCCCCATGCTGCGCATTCCCCATCGTGCTCCATCCCCCATCGTGCTCCATCCCCCATGCTGCGCACTCCCAAACGTGCTCCATCCCCCATGCTGCGCACTCGACATTGTGCTCCATCCCCCATGCTGCGCACTCCCCATCGTGCTCCATCCCCCATGCTGCGCACTCCCAAACGTGCTCTATCACCCATGCTGCGCACTCCCCATCGTGCTCCATCACCCATGCTGCGCACCCCCCATCGTGCTCCATCCCCCATGCTGCACACTCCCAATTGTGCTCCATCCCCCATGCTGTGCACTCCCCATCGTGCTCTATCCCCCATGCTGCGCACTCCCCATCGTGCTCCATCCCCCATGCTGCGCACTCCCCATCGTGCTCCATCCCCCATGCTGCGCACCCCCCATCGTGCTCCACAGTCACATATCAGACAGTAAACACGCACACATCTGATCGCATACACACACACACACCCCACTTCTCCCTGTGCCCACCGGTGGGCGGTCCCAGCAGCTGTGCTGCACGCCGTGCTCCTCTGCCGACACTCACAGATCCGATCGCATACACTCACACACACACACTCACACATCAGAACACACTCACACATCAGAACACACTCACGCACATCCGATCGCATACACTCACACACACACTGACGATATCGCACATACGCGCTGGCACAATCACAACATCCGGAGATACCACATGCTTCCGGCCATGTGATCCTCCGGCAGGTCCTGGAAGATCACTGCACAGTATCGCCGCCGAGAAGCAAGCGATATCACGGGATGTTGTGAGTATGTGGATGCGATCTGATGTGTGTGTGAGGTGTGTGTGAGAGTGAGTGTGATCTGATGTGTGTGTGTGTGTCTGTTCTTATGTGTGTGCGTATGTGTGTGTTCCGCCGCTGCAGGACCTTGATGCGCTCACCTTGGGGCGAGAAACCATTCCGTGTGGGGGGCGGAGCCTGGGCGAGCGGCCAATCCGTGCGGGGAGCGGAGCCGAGGCGAGCGGCCAATCCGTGCGGGGGGGGGAAGAGCCGAGGCGAGCGGCCAATCCGTTAGGCCGAGCGGCCAATCCGTGCAGGGGGGCGGGGCCATGGCGAATCCGTGAAGCCGAGCGGCCAATCCGTGCGGGGGGGGGGCCATGGCGAGCCCAGCGGCCAATCCGCTGTTTGTCACCGTAAGGACATGGCCAATCCGTGCGGGGGGGGCGGACCCGAGGCGAGCGGCCAATCCGTGCGGGGGGGAGGAGCCGAGGCGAGGCGAGCGGCCAATCCGTGCGGGGGGGCGGGGCCATGGCGAGCCCAGCGGCCAATCCGCTGTGTGTCACCGTAAGGACATGTCACGGTAAGGACACAATTTTGGAGCAAGACAGACAGACAGACAGACAGAATAAGGCAATTATATATATAGATATATATATATATGTATATATTGATAGTTATATTATAGATTATGATAAATTAGGCTTACTGGATAGAAGTAATCCATGGACTATATATGATAGTGTTAAAGGGAACCTGTCACCACTTTTTTGCCTTATAAACTGCGGCCATTACCAATGGGCTCTTATATACAGCTTTCTAACGTGCTGTATATAAGAGCCCAGGCTGCTGGGTATAACATAAAAATTTTTTTATAATACTCACCTAGAAGGTCGCTCCGGTGCAGACTGGTCAGATGGGCGTCTTCGTTCTCAGAACCAGCGCCTCCCCTTTCGACCATCTTGGTCTTTCTTATTCTGAAGCCGCGGTGCATGTCGCATCTACGTCATACACACGCGCCGGCATTGAGGTCCTGCGCAGACGCACTTTGATCTGCCCTACTCAGGGCAGATCAAAGTATTGTAGTGCGCCTGCGCATGACCTCAATGTCGGCGCGAGTGTATGACGTAGACACGTCATGCACCGCAGCTTCAGAATAAGGTAGACAAAGATGGCCGAAAGGGGAGGCGTCGGTACCAGAGAATGGCGCCACCCATCCGACTGTTGTGCACTGGAGCGACCTTCTAGGTGAGTATTATAAAGTGTTTTTTATGTTCTACAGTACAGCCTGGGTTCTTATATACAGTTAGGTCCAGAAATATTTGGACAGTGACACAATTTTCGCGAGTTGGGCTCTGCATGCCACCACATTGGATTTGAAATGAAACCTCTACAACAGAATTCAAGTGCAGATTGTAACGTTTAATTTGAAGGTTTGAACAAAAATATCTGATAGAACTTGTAGGAATTGTACACATTTCTTTACAAACACTCCACATTTTAGGAGGTCAAAAGTAATTGGACAAATAAACCAAACCCAAACAAAATATTTTTAATTTCAATATTTTGTTGCGAATCCTTTGGAGGCAATCACTGCCTTAAGTCTGGAACCCATGGACATCACCAAACGCTGGGTTTCCTCCTTCTTAATGCTTTGCCAGGCCTTTACAGCCGCAGCCTTCAGGTCTTGCTTGTTTGTGGGTCTTTCCGTCTTAAGTCTGGATTTGAGCAAGTGAAATGCATGCTCAATTGGGTTAGGATCTGGTGATTGACTTGGCCATTGCAGAATGTTCCACTTTTTTGCACTCATGAACTTCTGGGTAGCTTTGGCTATATGTTTGGGGTCATTGTCCATCTGTACTATGAAGCGCCGTCCGATCAACTTTGCGGCATTTGGTTGAATCTGGGCTGAAAGTATATCCCGGTACACTTCAGAATTCATCCGGCTACTCTTGTCTGCTGTTATGTCATCAATAAACACAAGTGACCCAGTGCCATTGAAAGCCATGCATGCCCATGCCATCACGTTGCCTCCACCATGTTTTACAGAGGATGTGGTGTGCCTTGGATCATGTGCCGTTCCCTTTCTTCTCCAAACTTTTTCCTTCCCATCATTCTGGTACAGGTTGATCTTTGTCTCATCTGTCCATAGAATACTTTTCCAGAACTGAGCTGGCTTCATGAGGTGTTTTTCAGCAAATTTAACTCTGGCCTGTCTATTTTTGGAATTGATGAATGGTTTGCATCTAGATGTGAACCCTTTGTATTTACTTTCATGAAGTCTTCTCTTTACTGTTGACTTAGAGAGATACACCTACTTCACTGAGAGTGTTCTGGACTTCAGTTGATGTTGTGAATGGGTTCTTCTTCACCAAAGAAAGTATGCGGCGATCATCCACCACTGTTGTCATCCGTGGACGCCCAGGCCTTTTTGAGTTCCCAAGCTCACCAGTCAATTCCTTTTTTCTCAGAATGTACCCGACTGTTGATTTTGCTACTCCAAGCATGTCTGCTATCTCTGTGATGGATTTTTTCTTTTTTTTCAGCCTCAGGATGTTCTGCTTCACCTCAATTGAGAGTTCCTTAGACCGCATATTGTCTGGTCACAGCAACAGCTTCCAAATGCAAAACCACACACCTGTAATCAACCCCAGACCTTTTAACTACTTCATTGATTACAGGTTAACGAGGGAGACGCCTTCAGAGTTAATTACAGCCCTTAGAGTCCCTTGTCCAATTACTTTTGGTCCCTTGAAAAAGAGGAGGCTATGCATTACAGAGCTATGATTCCTAAACCCTTTCTCCGATTTGGATATGAAAACTCTCATATTGCAGCTGGGAGTGTGCACTTTCAGCCCATATTATATATATAATTGTATTTCTGAACATGTTTTTGTAAACAGCTAAAATAACAAAACTTGTGTCACTGTCCAAATATTTCTGGACCTAACTGTACAGCATGTTAGAATGCTGTATATAAGAGCCCAGTGGTGCTGGCCGCAGCTTATAGGGCAAAAAAGGGGTGACAGGTTCCCTTTAATTAATACCCATGTAAAATATTAAATGTTTGGAAAGTGAGAGTTTTGATTTCTCTCCTCCATGTTCAGGATACATATTTTGGATGTAATCTGTTAGGACTGTGAGTAGCATACATCAAATACCTTGATGACATGTGCCTTGTTCTCCAATAACTCTGTAGTTTACTTCTCCAGTCTTCACATTTGCAATGCTCATTAATCGTTACTTCATCATCTTTTTTTATTCTTTATACCATATAAAACATGACTCACTCAAGATTCTTCAGATCGAATATCCAAATGTTGAGTCTTAAGCCTTCTTTACACGTTGCAATTAGTTGTACAATCGCATTTGCGATGTGACACGCCCAGGTTGCATATGGGATCTTATGAGATTGCACGTAGGTCGTTCATTTGCTGTCACACGAGCGTTAGTAGTCTATGTTAATTTGATCAATTTTGTGTGTGATCCTTTAGATCATGTGTTCTGTGACGTATGCATTGGGCACCTTTTTTTTTTTTTTTTTTTATTGACTTGCCAAGCGTGTGCAATGTGTTTCGGGATGCGTTTTTACTATGTCATCTGCCATTCAGCTCTGCTACATGGCCGCTAACAGCAGACACAGACAGCCATGTAGCAGAGCTGAATGGCAGATGACAGCAGACACAGACAGAGCCGCACTGTCAGAATGAACTCGGGTGAACTTCACCCGACTTCATTGTCATGCTGCGGCTCTGTCTGTGTCTTGTCCTGATTAGCGGTCACCTGTGAAGGGCTCACCGGTGACCGCTAAACTCCTGAGTAACTGAATTGAGCAGCCCTCTCTCATACTCACCGATCCCCGATCTCCACACTGCTCCGGCGGCTTTTACTGTTTTGAAAAAGCCGGCTGCCCATTAAACAATTTCGTATTCCCTGCTTTCCCCGCCCACCGGCGCCTATGATTGGTTACAGTGAGACATGCCCCCACGCTGAGTGACAGGTGTGAGCTGCACCCAATCACAGCAGCCGGTGGGCGGGTCTATACTGTGTAGTGAAATAAATAATTAAATAATTTAAAATAACGGCGTGCGGTCCCCCCCAATTTTAAAACCAGCCAGATAAAGCCATACGGCTGAAGGCTGGCATTCTCAGGATGGGGAGCTCCACGTTATGGGGAGCCCCCCAGCCTAACAATATCAGCCAACAGCCGCCCAGAATTGCCGCATACATTAGATGCGACAGTTCTGGGACTGTACCCGGCTCTTCCCGATTTGTCCTGGTGCGTTGGCAAATCGGAGCAGCCGGTGGGCGTGTCTATACTGTGTAGTGAAATAAATAATTAAATAATTTAAAAAAACGGCGTGCGGTCCCCCCCAATTTTAAAACCAGCCAGATAAAGCCATACGGCTGAAGGCTGGTATTCTCAGGATGGGGAGCTCCACATTATGGGGAGCCCCCCAGCCTAACAATATCAGCCAATAGCCGCCCAGAATTGCTGCATACATTAGATGCGACAGTTCTGGGACTGTACCCAGCTCTTCCCGATTTGCCCTGGTGCGTTGGCAAATCGGGGTAATAAGGAGTTATTGGAAGCCCATAGCTGCCAATAACTCCTAGATTAATCATGTCAGGCGTCTCCCCAAGATACCTTCCATGATTAATCTGTAAGTGACAGTAAATAAACACACACACCCGTAAAAATCCTTTATTGGAAATAAAAAACACAAACACATTCCCTGGTTAACCACTTTAATCAGCCCCAAAAAGCCCTCCATGTCCGGCGTAATCCAGGATGGTCCAGCGTCGCTTCCAGCGCTGCTGCATGGAGGTGACTGGAGCTGCAGCAGACACAGCCGCTCCTGTCACCTACACACAGCAACTGAAGACAGCCGCGCGATCAGCTGAGCTGTCACTGAGGTTACCCGCGGCCACCGCTGTATCCAGTGACATACAAACTACCTGAATACTCAGCACCTGAAGCACCTGAGCTGGCCAGGAGAGAGGAATAATGCAGTTGCTTAGCGTTGGAGCCAAGACAGATGAGTAAAAATAATAGCTATTATCACAACTTACTTGGCTAGAAAAGTATGTATTGCTTTTATATGGTTCTGCTTATTAAAATATTTAGTAGGCCGTATGGCACAATGATAAATTATATAATATAGAGTAGACCCCCTATTGAGATTTGCCGTAACATGGCAGGGGTGGCTCAAATTATTGATCACTTGTTTGCGAAAAATCTCACGTTATAGTACAGTAGGAATGAATTTGTGAATTTTACACTTTTTATTTGTTGCATGCTATTCATAGGCAGTGCTGGCTCCTCCTTCTCTATAATGATCTATAAAACTATATACAATCAGTTAGACCATTTTACTGTATACTTGCCAACATGTCAATCTATATTCTTTGGATATTTTACTCTGGACCTCAACGTTATCTACAGTAGAAGAGGGGAGAGAAGAAGGCAGAGGAGAGCTTGGAAACCACTGTAGGCAAATATGAAGGTTGAGACAATGCAAGGAGAAGGAACACAATGGCAGGAGCAACTTATTTTGGCCTTGGGATCGAAAAACAGAAAAGAGGAGTACATAGACTAATAAAATGAAAGAACCTAAGCATGTGTCTGCTAGCAGTTTGAATAGGATGATTGCAAGTAAAACAGGTACTTGGTTTTAACCCTGGGGAAGCAAGAGTCAGTGACGAGGCCCTCAAAGGCCAACAAAATTTTCTGATGTGTCAAGGCAAGCATTGAATCTAGATCAAGGGAGGTCATTATTCCCTTATACTCTCCACTGGTCAGACCCCACCTGGAATACTGTGCACAATTCTGAGCCCCAATTCAAGAAAGACATCAATATATTAGAGCAAGACAAGAGAAGAGCAACCAAGATGGTAGAAGGTCTGAAAACAATGACTTATGAAGACCGGCTATAGGAACTAGGAATGTTTAGTTTGCAGAAGAGAAGGCTGAGAGGAGGCTTAATAGTGGTCTACAAATATCTGAAAGGTAGTCACAGTGCAGAGGGAACCACCCTATCCTCATTAGCACAAGGATGTAAAAAAAGAAATGGGATGAAACTAAAAGGAAGGAGATTCAGATTAGACATTAGGAAAAACCTTCTGACAGTGTGGGCAATCAGAGAGTGGAACAGGATACCATAGGAGATAGTGGGGGCAGTCAGAGAGTAGACAGGTAACTTCGGGAGGTAGTAATGATGTGAAGCCCCACAGGTGTTGTATCGGTGCATACCTTCAGGGACTCCACGTAGCTGGTGCTGGTCACAGGTAGGGAATCTTCAGTTTTAATCGTGACGCCACTCTCAGTATTGCGGTCAGTGGGGACCGCCACTGCAGGTTAGGGGACGCCTGGGGCTGATGGTGGGTGCAGTCGGATATAGTAGCCTCCTGAGAGTGAGGCAAGCCCCAGGGCCCGGTGTGGGTTTGTAGTACCACAAGTCGCAGAATGACTCAAACACAGTCCAAGAAGTCTTTTAACGTGTTTACTCACTGTTTGGAGGTCACGGTGAGATGCCCGGGCGACACTGTGATAACCAGGTGGAACCAGGAATTCCAGGAGGCCGTTCTGAGGGTAGCTGTCCACTCGCCTTCCTTGCACTCTTTCTGTTTTAGGAGGATCCTTTGCTTGAAGCGTAGTAGGACCCCTCCAGGGAAGCTGTTACCACCCTGCTCCCCTCTCTCTGGCTCGTCTGCCGGCAGCGTGGCCTTGGTGGGATGGCTTCTGGCCCTGTCCCCTTATGGGCCTGGTGTGCTGCTTGGCTCAAGCTCTGTGTAGTCGTGGTGAGGGCATGAAGTACCCCCCCCAACCTGTAGGTTAAGCAGCTCTGGATGATCTGCTGCCTGTTCTGGGGACCTAGTTCCCCTTGTGTGCTCGGATACTGGGATCTCCGTACTCAGCCACCCCTCTTTCTCTGGATGCTCTTCAGGCCGACCCACAGTACTCCGTTCTCCTCCGCTTTCAGCTACAGCACTCCTCAGGACCTGTCTGCACGGGAGCTTCTCTGCTCCCCCTCCATACACTTCAACCACTTCCTCTCGACTCCCTCACTTCCTCCTCTCTCTCTGCCCTGCTTCCTAGCAACCAGCCACTGAACACACCCCTAGCTGGGAATTGAAAGTTAACCCCTTCTGGCTACCCAAGGGTCCCCTCTGGTGATGTGGGAGGCCTGATCACTATATGTTTGTGTGTGCACCTCATCCTGGCCTTTGGAGATTACCTGGAAGCATTGCTCCCGCATGGGTGCAATACTCTGTGGTGCCTGACCAGGTCAGGGGCGCCACAATGGCAGTTAGAGAGTAGACAAGCTACCATGGGAAGTAGTGAGGGCAGTCAGAGAGTGGACAGGCGGCCTCGTGAGGTAGTGAGGTTAGTCAGAAAGTGGAAAAGGCCACCGCGGAGGTAGTGAATTCTCCATCAATGGAAATCTTCAAGTGGAAGCTGGATAAATGTTGTGCTCGCAGGGTGAGCACTCTTCTAGTGGGTCTGTGACGCCCTGGACTAGCCAGGTAGTCACAAACATACCAACATACACACCCTCACCCTAGGCAGTTACAGCAGACAAACACAAAAACCCTTGTTGCCTCCCTCCAGAGTCTGATGTCCACACCAGGTGGGGCAGAACCAGGTGGTTAGCCCCACCCACCGAGGAGTTCACAGGCCTGGAGGCGGGAAAAGGAGCAGATTTGTTCAGGAGGTGAAAGTGAGAGGTCACAAACTGCGTGTGCCTGGGTAGGAGCCCAGGCACTGACAGCAAGGTTGGCAGACGGTGGTGGCCATCTGCAGGAGTTAGTGGAACTCCGCAAAGCCGTGAGGACCGGGGTCGGGCGTCGGCCCGCCGGTACTGGAACGGGGAATGAAGTGAAACTAAGCACACAGGCAGGGCCATCGGACCTTGACCAGGCTTGGAGCCGCCGTAAATAGTCAAATCCGAATGTGACAGGAACGCCAGGGGTTTCCCAACTACTAAGTCCCGATTGAAGGCAACCGTCCACCCAGAGAGGATATACAGCCACCGCCACAGGCTAGAGATCCAAGGGCCAGCTCCTGCGGGCAAAACGGGCTCCTATGGCACCTATACGCCGGGGAGCGGACTACCGGTGGGCAACCACAGGAGTCAAGAACATTCTCGAAGGTGCAGTTAAAGACAGCCACCATCAGCCGTCCGGGGAGAGCACAACAACAACACTGCAGCTGGCTGCGGGACCCGTCTATTCGGCCGTTTTTGTTTACCTACGACTCTGTCAGTGATTGTCTGAGTGAGTACACCAGTGCCATCCGGCACCGCGCCGCGCAGTCCCTGCACCCCAGCCATCCAGCCTCCCCGTTACTCCATTGGGCCCCGGGATCACCAACCCCTGCCCACGGAGGGGACAACATCTCAGCTGCACCCTACCATCTCTCCCGGGATCCCCGTTACCAGCAGCAGTGGTGCCATTATCTCCACGATCCGTGGGTGGCGTCACGAACAATCTCCCTAACCAAACCACCCCCTTTTCACTCACGGGTGAGCAGCGCTGCTCGAGCCACTGAGCAGCAGCAGCAGAAGCCCCGGACCCGAGCGTGGCGAGCTCGTCCCCTCCGCCCGCGACAGGTCCACTGGACTGAAGGTCTGGGGAGCCAATTGAACCAGTTACCGAGTCTCCTCCAGGTGCTGGTAAGCAGCCTGCAGAGAGTAGCCCCAGAGGATTAGCAGTATCCTGGCAGCTGGCGCCACAGACATGGCAAGGTCTCTGGGTAGAAGACAGCAATATCAGGCAGAGAAGTGGATCCGTCCGGGATGGATGGATGGGTGGAATGGCAGCAGCAACTGGCATGGATACTTGCGGTGGCATGATAGTCAGCCGATGTGGATGGACAGCAGACTTGTACAGCACTGAAATGCAAAGACACATCAGCAGCAGTCTACAGCACAAAGCAGCACTAAGGGACCTGACAACTAGCAATGTAAATAACTCATTGCTCAGACACCTCCCATAGGGCTGAGGTACCTTAAGTACCTGCAACCTCCCAGCTAACCTGAGAGGCACTTCCTGGTTAGGAGGACGAAGGCCCTTTAGAGGCATAGCCGCAGGTGCACCCTACGGGCAGAGACTGGAAGCCTGCAAGGTGCACAGATGCTCTGGGAAACTGCAGAATTGGACAGAGATGGGACTGCCTCCGCAGGACACCAGGACAGATAAGGAAACCAACGTCCTTGTCGGGGGAGTGGGGCAGGACAGTGCAAACACGTCGGTTTGAGTGTTACAATAAACAGATAACTGGGTTGATTTAGGAAAACTGCACTCACAGGGGATTGGACCCGATGGCCCTTGAGGTCCCTTCCAACTCTACCATTCTATGATTCTATGTTATTTATGAATTTATGATCTGAAAAAACAATGGACCTTCATTATCAATGTTGCTTTAGTGGAAACTTTCAGCATTAAGGGAATTGTCAAAGCAACATATATCACCTATCCATTAGACCCCCACTGATCACGAGAGTGGTGGTGCCAATGTGTTAACAGACGGATAACGTGTTCATATGAGTGGTGGTCATACATGCTCACTACGACATCATTTATACTTAGTATGTAGGTCCCACCATACTCCTTGTCAGTGGGAGTCTCATAAGCTGGACCCCATCCCCCACCAAAAATACACTAATTGCCTATCTTGTGGATGTGAGATAAATGTTTGCAAGGCAAAGGCAGGAGGTAGGAGAATAATCTGCATTGCTGGCTCCGTGCAGATATTAGCCAGGTGTTCTCTGTGACCTGAAGTCAGAAAACATCATTGTTATGAGGAATTTCAGCCAAGTTATGATTAGAAAATGTCCTGTAACCAGAAACTAGCAGCCAAATGAGTGGGAGCATCGATTGTTTTCTTATGTTGCCCGGAATTTTTGTGTTTATTACATAATCTAACACAACAATGGATTGGATGCTAGATAACACCTATGTTTGGTTCTTGCTGTTTCGCGGGGTTGTAGAAAGAATTGTAACTTAAAGACTTAGCATGGTTTGGTGATTTTTGTGACTTTCTGGCCTATTACATCAGAGATAGAATCAGTTTTTACCTTTATGAACATTCAAGTAAATCAAACACGATCCGTTTAAGAATCTGTTTTACAGTATTGCATATTTCCTCTATTATTCATAGGTTTCGTCTACATTTTGCAAAAACATTATTCATTTTTTTTCTACATATTTTTATTAGATGGATTTACACTAGTCCCATGGGTCTATGGGTCAGTCAGGAAAAAGAGCTATAAAATTCTTTTTATAGTGCTTCATATAAAATAATGAAAGCATTTGTAGAGAAAAATGCACTGCATCAATGTTATGCCTAAGTAATACACAAAGCCCTTTAGGGTTCATGTACACAACCACATAATTCCTCTGTATGACCGTACTTTTACAGTTGAAAACAGAAGTTTACATCTGTGGCGCCCTGGACAAGCCAGGACGTCACAAGCACTACACCAACACACCCCACACTCCCGGTCAGGCACACCTAAGTCAGACAAAAACTCTTGTTGCCTCCCTCCAGGGGCTGATGTTCACACCAGGGGGTGGGCCAGGCGGTTGGTCCCGCCCACGGAGGAGTTCACGGTCCTGGAGGCAGGAAAAGAGAAGAGAGGAGTTAGGGAAGTGGAAGTGAGAGGAAGGAAAGTGGTAAAGGAGCGGACAGAAAGTGGTCCGGGTGTGTGGCCCGGACGGAACAGCAAGGTTGGCAGACGGTGGTGACCGTCTGCAGGAGAGGCCTATTGGAGCTAGCCGTAAGGACCGTGGATGGGCGGTGGCCCGGCGGTACCGGACCGGTACGCAAAGAGAAGCCAGCACCATCCGGCAGGGGCTTACGGACCCCGGCAAGGCTAGGAGTCGCCCTTCAATTTGCCAAATCCGTTAGCGAAGGGAACCTCCTGGGTTTCCCAGCAGCCAAGTCCCGACAGAAGGCAACAGTCCAACCGTTAGAGGGAAACACAGTCACCGCCAAGGCTAAAGTTCCCAGGGCCAGAGCCTGCGGGCAAAAGGGGCTCCTTCGGCAACCTTCAAGCTGGGGAGCGGGTTACCAGTGGGAACCCATTGGAACCGTTTACATTACACAGGTGCAGAGAAAGGCAGTCACCATCAACCTGCCGGGAGAAACAACACCGCAGCCGCCTGTGGGACCCGTCCATCCAGCCGTTTGTTTTACCGGAGACTCTGTGTACATCATTGGCTGAGTGAGTACCACCGTGCCGTGTGGCACAGCACTGCCCCCGCGACCCTGCACCTCGCCAGGCCCCGTAACCCGCCTGCCATCCATCCCTACCCCATCACCGGGTCTCGGGACAACCAACCCCCTACCCACGGAGGGGAGAACTAACATCAAAGCTGCTCCCTGTCACCGCTCCCGGGATCCCCGTCCAGAGCAGCGGTGGTGTCACAACCTCACCACAACCGTGGATGGCGTCACGGACAATATCAAATACCCACAATCAAAACCCCCTTTTCACTCACGGGCGAGGAACGCCGCTCGAGTCCCCGGGATCCGGCCCACCGCTCGAGCCACCACCGAACAGTAGCAGCAGCAGCAGCCGGACCCGAGCAGTGGGAGAGCGCAGCGTCCCCTCCCCCGCCCGCGACAACTTGGCGTCACGAACAGGATCTTACCGCTCTGCCGTCTGGTAGAGGTGCGCCTTGTTACCGCCGGAGGTGTCCGGCCAGAAAATTTGAGAAGCCGCCATCTTTGGCGCGAAAGATTCCCGCTCGAGCGTTTCCTCGAGCAGTGGAGGCGCGAAGGCCGAAACCCCGCCCCGATAGAGGAGGAGCCGGAGAGAGACTAAGGGGGACGGAAACAAGATGTCTGCGCTCGACGAAGCCGCTGGAGCAGTGGCGGTTGCAGTCGCGGGGGCACCCGTAGATGGGAATGGGCCCGCCCAAGTCCCGGCCGCGCTGGCGGGGGGCGTCGCGGCCCCAGCTCTCGCTCAGGTGATGCCGTTCTCCTTGCCCTATGTGTCCAGAGCTGCCTGGCTACCGCAGTACGATGGGAAACCCGATGCCTTGCAGGTTTTCCAGAAGAAGCTTAGTCCGCTACTGGAACTGTACCCCCTGACTGATAAGCAACGTGCAGCGCTAGTGCTGGGGCAGCTAACCGGCGTGGCTGAGCAAGAGGCGGAGACCTGGGCCGAGGGGGACCGGTCCTCTGTAGCCACCATCTTTGAGAAGTTGCAGACCGCCTTTGAGACCCGTATCGAGGCAGAGTTGCGGATGCAGTTCTATCAATGCCGGCAACGGCCCGCAGATAGCATTCGGGACTATGCCTTGCGCCTGCAAACCGCACGCCACACACTGAAGCGGGTGGACACCATCAACAGTGCGGACAGTAACAAAATGTTAAGTGAGCAGTTTGTGCAGGGGTTGAGGTCCTCAGAGGACCGCAAACAACTTCGGCTGTGGCCCCTAGAACACCCTGATGTGGTGTTTGCCGTGTTAAAGGAACGGGCCATCAAAGCTCTGCAACCCCCCGCATCTGAAACTCCTGAGCCAGCCCCATGGCCGGTTGAGACTGCTCCCGTCGTGGTGGCCCCTACCACACCAACATCTTCAGCACCTGCAGCCCCAAGCGGAACGATGGAAAAACTCGCTGCTCAGGTTCGCCGCATGGATGGGGACCTCGCTAAGATCCTCGCCGCACTCCAGCCTCCGACCAGATCCCAGGCCCCGATGAAGATGCAGCTCACCGACAGCCCTGAGGACGTCCCCTGGATGCAGCGGAGGAGGGCCAATGACTCACAGTATGGACCCCCAATCTGTTACAGGTGCAGCAAACCCGGCCACTACTCCCGACGGTGTCCGTTAAACGAGCAACCCCTGGGGCCACGGGCCAATCCTCAGGAGTAGAACCCCATGGCCCCCCAGACTGGCGGGACCGGTACATCGGGGCCCCACCCATCATCCCCGTGGCCGTAGATGGCATACCGGTGATGGCTCTCCTGGACACTGGATCACAGGTAACCACTATACCATACACACTGTATCAACGGAATTGGGGAAAAGACGAACTGGCTCCCCCAGATGCCAGTATGACACTGATTGCTGCTGATGGGCTCCCATTGACCCAAGTGGGGTACAAACAAGTGGCCATGACTGTGGGACGAGCTGAACTGCAACACCAGGGTATGATTGTGATAATGAATGAACCCAGTGATCATAACCCGAAGGTAGTGCTAGGGACTAACGTGATGGAGCACTGTATGAGTGACGTGCTGACCCTACTGCAACAGCTGGCCGCCACGGCAGCGGGGAGCCGACAGAGAGCTGTGTAGCGTGAGATTCGAGTCCTGATGTACCGCCAACATGTGAACTCAACAGGAGGAGAGATTGGTGGGGTGAGAGTGATGGATGTTGCCCCTTTGATTGTACTTCCCAGGAGCGAGATGATGATTTGGTGTAGGGCAGCAGTAGGGCCCCAGGGACGTGACTACCCCGCCATGATAGAGCCCATGCCCTCTGAACACTGGCCCACAGTAATGGCCGCCCGAGGGGTGGTAGACATAAAGAAGGAGAGAGTGCCCGTGAGGGTGCTGAACTGCGGGGAGGAAGAAGTCAGGCTTCCCCGGTACGCTACCCTTGCCAGGTTGCTCACCCTGGACCCCCACACCATCCGCGAGGCCGTTCTCCCAACCTCACCACCTACTGCCAGCACTCACCCATCCCAAGGGGAGTTAGACGAGTGGTGCCGACAGCTACACGTAGGCACTGACGATACCCCTACCCATCACAAAGAAGGAGTATACCGGGTGGTATGGGAGTATGAGCGGGTTTTTAGCAAACATCCCCTAGACTTTGGGCAGATTAAAGGGGTCTAACAACATATCCCCACCGGTGAGCACCCCCCTATCAAAGAGAGGTACAGGCCTATTCCCCCTGCACACTACCAATGTGCCAAGGACATGTTGAGGAACATGAAGGAGGCAGGAGTTATTAGAGACAGCTGTAGTCCCTGGGCCGCCCCGTTAGTACTGGTTAAGAAGAAGGATGGCACCATGCGAATGTGTGTAGATTACCGAAAAATTAACCAGATAACGCATAAGGACGCTTACCCTCTGCCCCGCATTGAAGAATCCCTGGCTGCGCTGAGAACCGCTAACTACTTTTCCACCCTTGACCTCACCAGTGGGTACTGGCAGGTGGCTGTGGCACCAGAAGACCGAGAGAAGACTGCATTTGCCACCCCTATGGGACTCTGCGAGTTTAATAGCATGCCGTTCGGGCTGTGCAATGCTCCTGGAACCTTTCAACGGCTGATGGAATGCTGTCTGGGGCATCTAAATTTCGAGACCGTCTTGCTGTACCTGGATGATGTGATTGTGTACTACCAGACATATGAAGCCCACCTGGAGCACCTAGCCGAGGTGTTCGCGTCCCTTGCTAAATATGGGATGAAGTTGAAGCCCTCAAAGTGTCATCTGCTGAAACCCAGAGTGCAGTACCTAGGGCATGTGGTTGGCGCAGAAGGTGTCACCCCTGACCCCGAGAAAATCACCGCCATCCAGGACTGGCCGAGGCCGACCACGATGAAGGAGGTGAGGCAGTTCTTGGGCCTGGTGGGGTATTACCGTCGCTTCATCAAGGGGTACACGAAGATGGCTGCCACCATGTAAGATCTCCTCGTGGGACAGACCAAAGGTGGTAGACCCCTAGGAGCCCCACTGGTGTGGGAAGAAAGGCATGAAGAATCCTTCCGCCAGCTGAAAGCGGCCCTGACCGGAGAAGAAATTCTAGCATACCCTGATTACAGCCACCCCTTCATCCTCTATACCGATGCCAGCAATGTAGACTTGGGGGCGGTCCTATCCCAGGTCCAAGACGGAAAGGAAAAAGTGATTGCTTATGCTAGCCGGAAGCTCCGACCGACTGAGAGGAACCCTGAGAACTACAGCTCTTTCAATCTTGAGCTCCTGGCACTGGTGTGAGCTATCACCGAGCGGTTCCGCCATTACCTGGCAGCAGCTAAGTTCACCGCTTTCACGGATAATAACCCGCTGACCCACCTGGACACAGCCAAGCTGGGCGCGTTGGAACAGCGGTGGGTAGCCAGGCTATCCAACTATGATTTCACCATCAAGTACAGGGCCGGCCGTGCCAACGTTAATGCCGATGCTCTCTCTCGGATGCCCCACCTGTCGGAAGAAGGGCCCGAGGATGACGACCTCGAAGAGATTGAGTTGCCCGCATTTCATCGGCCTCCAACTGAGAAGGTTCATGTCCATCAACAACGGGTAAACCTGGACCCGCTGCCCAGCCAGAAGTGGCAAGAAGCTCAGGACCAGGCACCCGCTGTCCGCCTAGTCAAGATCCTGGTGGAATAAGGCGCCACTGGGATAGACCCTGCCGCCCCAGCCGAAGCCCAGCGCCTGTGGCGAGAACGGACCCGGCTGTATCTACACCAGGGGAAGTTGTACCGTGAGCTGATTAACCCAAAGACCCATGAGAAGATCCGCCAGTTGGTGATTCCCCAAGCTAACGTGTCCACCGTCCTGCAAGCATACCATGATGGTGCTGGACACTTCGGACGGAAGAAACTAGAGATGCTGTTGAGGGAGCGGTTCTATTGGAGTGGGATGCGGGAATCTGTAGAGGCCTGGTGCCGAGAATGTGGCCCTTGCACGCTGAGAAGGAAAGACGAGGCCAGCCAGAAGGCGCCCCTACACCCGATCGTCACACATCAACCGCTAGAGCTGGTTGCTCTGGACCATGTAAAGCTCACCCCCAGCCGAAATGGGTATGCCTACGCTCTAACCATTGTAGACCACTATTCAAGGTTCATGGTGGTTGTTCCAGTCAAAGACCTAACCGGCCGTACCGCCGCTAGAACGTTCCAGGCTTATTTCTGCCGACCACATGGATACCCTGAGAAGGTGCTTACTGACCAAGGCCCGGCCTTTGAAGCGGAGGTATTCCAAGAATTTTGTCAGTTGTACGGCTGCAAGAAAATCCGGACCACGCCTTACCATGCCCAAACCAACGTTATGTGTGAAAAGATGAACCACCTGGTCCTGGGCCTCCTTAAGACGTTGCCGCTAGAAGAGCGGAACCTGTGGCCGGAGAAGCTACCTGATCTGGTCAATATGTACAACAACATTCCCTCCAGCTCAACGAAATGCACCCCAGCATACCTGATGAGGGCTCGCCCCGGCCGGCTACCGGTGGATCTGGACATGGGATTGGAAGCCCCGGAAGCACTCCCTTTGACAGCTGAATGGGACACTCGGCGGAGGGTACAGTACCAACAAATCCAGGAGCATGTTGAGAAGAATTTGAGTCGGAGCCGGGGACAACAGAAGCAGCGCTTCAACCAGAAGGCGTCTGCTGGTCCTTTCCAGCCTGGAGATGTAGTGCTGAAGCGAAAAAGGAGGACCCACAAGCTGGATGACCAATGGGAGCAAACCCCGTATGTCATACAGCCCACAGGATGGGAGAATGGGAAGGCCTACCAGATCAGTCGTGACCAGGGTGGAACTCTGGCCACGGTTTCCCGGGACCATCTAAAGAGGTACCCACCAGCATTGAGGGTAGCGGCTGAAGCTCCGGTTCCCGGACCGGTGGAGAAGACAAAAAAGGTAATCCACACCATGATGGGTGATTTTCCAGCAGACTGGCCTACACAGAACGGCGCGGTGATTCTTCCAGTGATACTGTTCCCACAACCCATGGATGAGGAAGTCATGGAAGTAGCCAACCATGAGCCAGTGCCCAGGGATGAACCTGTACCCAGCTCCCCTATGCCTCCACCTGCCCCACACAATAGCAGGGAAGAGGAACTGATGGTTCCTTCTGCCCCACTGCCAATCACCATTGACACCGGACCTCGAAGGTCCACTCGTCCCAACCTAGGTAGACCCCCATTTAGGTACAGGGAAACTACTCTTTAGAGGGGGGGACTGTGTGTGTTGCAAGTACGGTTTTTGAAAGTTTTAAAAGAATGATAAGTGAATGATAACCGAAGATGTCACCAGATTAACAAACCTTTATTTGCACCGGTCGTTGCCGGCAACTGTTGTCCCCGTGGGTACTGTTTGGAAAATTATGCGTAGAAACTACTACGGACAAGCCCGAGAACTGGCTGGGCAACCACGAACTTGTGGTGTGTAAATAAAAATGTTTTAAGGCTTACACCGTGACCGCCTCCGGAGAGGCAGATTGGAGGAAGGGCCCGCAGTGGAGTAGGCTGGGGCCCAGCCACCACCGGAACCGGTGGCGATCCTCCGGCGGTTTTAGGGGTTCCCCATGGACGTGGGTCCCCTGAAAAGGACAGAACCCGCTCGGGTAACTTGTGCTGGACTGGGGTCAAGGGGTGCTGCCCATTTGCTTAGGGGCAGCATCAGGGCCAGGTTGCTTGGGTGGGAGAGAGCAGAAGCCGACACCGTTTAGTAACGTTAAGAATGTGCCTCCCGATGTGGGAAGAAGTTAATATACTTGTAATCTGTTTTACCGTTTATCTTTTCAGTTGTGAAAATAAAACCGGTGATGGACGGGCAGCCCGCGGACGGTCTGCAATTTACTAAGGGGGAATATGGCGCCCTGGACAAGCCAGGACGTCACAAGCACTACACCAACACACCCCACACTCCCGGTCAGGCACACCTAAGTCAGACAAAAACCCTTGTTGCCTCCCTCCAGGGGCTGATGTTCACACCAGGGGGTGGGCCAGGCGGTTGGTCCCGCCCACCGAGGAGTTCACGGTCCTGGAGGCGGGAAAAGAGAAGAGAGGAGTTAGAGAAGTGGAAGTGAGAGGAAGGAAAGTGGTAAAGGAGCAGACAGAAAGTGTTTCGGGTGTGTGGCCCGGACGGAACAGTAAGGTTGGCAGACGGTGGTGACCGTCTGCAGGAGAGGCCTATTGGAGCTAGCCGTAAGGACCGTAGACAGGCGGTGGCCCGGCGGTACCGGACCGGTACGCAAAGAGAAGCCAGCACCATCCGGCAGGGGCTTACAGACCCCGGCAAGGCTAGGAGTCGCCGTGCAATTTGCCAAATCTGTTAGCGAAGGGAACCTCCTGGGTTTCCCAGCAGTCAAGTCCCGACAGAAGGCAACAGTCCAACCGTTAGAGGGAAACACAGTCACCGCCAAGGCTAAAGTTCCCAGGGCCAGAGCCTGCGGGCAAAAGGGGCTCCTTCGGCAACCTTCAAGCTGGGGAGCGGGTTACCGGTGGGAACCCATTGGAACCGTTTACATTACACAGGTGCAGGGAAAGGCAGTCACCCTCAACCTGCCGGGAGAAACAACACCGCAGCCGCCTGTGGGACCCGTCCATCCAGCCGTTTGTTTTATCAGAGACTCTGTGTACATCATTGGCTGAGTGAGTACCACCGTGCCGTGCGGCACAGCGCTGCCCCCGCGACCCTGCACCTCGCCAGGCCCCGTAACCCGCCCGCCATCCATCCCTACCCCATCACCGGGCCCCGGGACAACCAACCCCTACCTACGGAGGGGAGAACTAACATCAAAGCTGCTCCCTGTCACCGCTCCCGGGATCCCCGTCCAGAGCAGCGGTGGTGTCACAACCTCACCACAACCGTGGGTGGCGTCACGGACAATATCAAATCCCCACAATCAAAACCCCCTTTTCACTCATGGGCGAGGAACGCCGCTCGAGTCCCCGGGATCCGGCCCACCGCTCGAGCCACCACCGAGCAGTAGCAGTAGAAGCCGGACCCGAGCAGTGGGAGAGCGCAGCGTCCCCTCCCCCGCCCGTGACACATCCACTATCTAAAAAGACACATCTGCATGTTTTTCTCACTATCTGACATGAAATCAGAATAAACCTTTCCCCGTTTTAGCTCAATTAGGAACCAAAATAATTTATATTTGCCAAATGACAGAATAATGAGAGAGAGAATGTTTTAAGGCATTTTTATTAATTTCTGCAAAGTCAAAGGTTTACATACACTAAGGGCAACGTCACACGGTACGATCTATCGTGCAATCGCACGAGCGATCGTACCCACCACCGTCGTTTGTGCGTCATGGGCAATTAGTTGCCCGTGTCACACAAAGTCGTTAACCCCCTGTCACACGCACTTACCTCCTGGACGACGTCGCTGTGGGCAGCGAACATCTTCCTAAAGGGGGAGGGGCATTCGGCATCACAGCGACGTCACACAGCGGCTGGCCAATAGAAGCGGAGGGGCGGAGATGAGCGGGACGTAACATCCCGCCCACCTCCTTCCTTCCACATTGCCGGCGGGACACAGGTAAGCTGTGTTTGCCGTTCCCGGGGTGTCACACATAGCGATGTGTGCTGCCTCGGGAACAATGAACAACCGGAGTACAGAAGGAGGACCGACATTTTGAAAATGAACGACGTGTCAACGAGCAACGATAAGGTGAGTATTTTTGCTCGTTCACAGTCGTTTGGAGCTGTCACACGCTACGATATGTCTAACGATGCCAGATGTGCGTCACGGAATCCGTTACCCCGACGATATATCGCCCAATATATCGTAGTGTATGACACCGCCCTAAGACTACAGTGCCTTTAAATAATATGGGACAGTCCATATGATGATGTCATGTCTTTGGAAGCTTCTGAGAGGTTTATTGACAAGATCTGAGTTAATTAGAAACACACCTGTGGATGTATTTTAATGCACACCTGAAACACACTGCTTCTTTGTGTAGCATCATGGGAAAGTCAAAATAAATTAGCCAAGATCTCAGGAAAAGAATTGTGTACTTGCACAAGTCTGGTACATCCTTGGGTGCAATTTCTAGATACCTGAAAGTGCCTCGTTCATCTGTACAAACAATTATACGCAAGTACAAACAAAATGGGACTGTTCAGTCATCATACCACTCAGGGAGGAGAATGGTTCTGTTTCACAGAGATGAACATGCTTTGGTCAGACATGTGCATATCAACCCAAGAATAAAAGCAAAAGACCTTGTGAAGATGCTGGTGGAAGCTGGTATCAACATGGGCTGAAAAGCCACTCTGCCAGGATGAAGCAATTTCTCCAAAAGAAACATAAAAAAGCCAGATTCATGTTTGCAAATGCACACAGGAACAAAGACCTTAATTTTTAAAGACATGCCCTGTGGTCTGACAAACTTAAAATTGAATTGTTTAGCCATAATAACCGTTGCTACATTTTGAGGAAAAAGGGAGAAGCTTTGAAGCCTAAAGGGTACTTTACATGCTGCGACATCGCTAGCGATCTCGTTAGCGATGTGAAATTCTAGATCGCAAGTGCGATCTTTCGAGATCGCACATGCGTAAAATGACCTATGAACAATCTCGAAAGGTGCACTTGCGATCTAGAATTTCACATTGCTAACGAGATCGCTAGCGATGTCGCAGCATGTAAAGTACCCTTAAGTAAAAACCATCCCAACTGTGAAACACAGGGATGGCAGCATCATGTTGTGGGGTTGTTTTGCTGCAGGAGGGACTGGTGCACTTCACAAAATAGATGGCATCATGAGGAAAGAAAATTATGTGGCAATACTGAAGCAACATCTCAAGACATCAGCCAGGAACTTAAACATTGGGTGGAAATGGGTCTTCCAAATGGACAATTAACCAAATCTATTGCCAAACTGGTTACAAAGTGGCTTAGGAGAACAAAGTCAATGTTTTGGAGTGGCCATCACAAAGCCCTGATCTCAATCTTATTTAAAATTTATGGGCAAAGCTGAAAAGGTCGGTGCGAGCAAGGTGACCTACAAACATGGCTCAGTTACACAGTTCTGTCGGGAGGAGTAGGCCCAAATTCCTACCAACTATTGTGAGAAGCTTGTGGAAGGAGATCCAAAACATTTTACCCAAGTCATACAGTATAAGGGTAACCAAATACTAATGAAATGGAAGTAATAAAAATGCCTTAAAACATTCTCTCTCTTATTATTCTGGCATTTGGAAAATATAAATAATTTTGGTTCCTAATTGACCTAAAATGGGAAAGGTTTATTCTGATCTCATGTCAGATAGTGAGAAAAACATGCAGATGTGTCTTCATAGAGAGTGTAAGCAAACTTCTGGTTTTAACTGTATATAGCTTCAATGTCTGCTGTATGCATGATGTAGAAAACTGACCCTGCATCCATATTAAATGTGACTATATCTAATGTATTGTCACTATATACCTAATTATCTCAAATATGCGTTAATTAGGTTTTCCATCAGTGAGACCGTTATTCCGGATCTTCATATAGGAAAAGAGTTGATGCAAAGACACCAAACCTCGGGTCCGCACATCTCTAACCAAGATTTTGCAACTTTTCGTGCTTTCACAACAGTTTCTCCCAGATCTGCCAAAATGGATGGGGGCGCTGTGGGTGTTTGATGCCACAGATCATCTAATTCATGACGAGTAGTGGCATTTCGTATGCCAGAAATCTCATTCCAATACCTGACTGGTGTAAGATCTATGGCATAAAACACAAAGACGGGCTCATCGAACACTCAAGATTCAAATATCCAGTCTTGATAAGTCAGGGCTCTATTATGGACATACCCTTTGCCATGATCCAGGTCGGCTTTTTCCTGCTGTGGTTACACCCAGATCTGGGCTGGTCATGTCAGGGGTTAACTTCCCTTACCTCGTTCTGGATCCCAGGACATTATATCTTACCTCTCTACCTATGGTTCAGTGCCAGTGATATTTCTGCCTTACAGCATGTATACTGGCTCTGGTGAGTGTTCCCGATCTGTCCTGCCTCCCTGCTACTGTGTCCTGACTTGTACTGTTATGATCTGGTCACCGTGGATGATCAAAAAAATCCCATCAGCCGAAAAAACACAAGAGTATTTGGAACCTGAGCTGACCGCAATCCCCTATCTGTCAGACCACACAAGAAGTAGCCGTGGAGCGTTCCTAAACACACTTAGACGCCTCATCACAGCCAGAGAAACTTACTAGAGAAACTTACTACACCTCACAGATGGAAATGAGGAAAGCTATCTTGCCTCAGAGTACTGAGACCACACGGACACTTCCCCACTATATCAGGTACTCTTGTAAATAATGGGAGAAACGAAATGCCAAAAAAACACAAGAAATACAAAATTGCAAATAATCAAATAGAACAGGGAGAATCTCCCTTTTCCTGCAGTGGAAGCTGCAGAGCGGGAATCCCCATGCTCATCAAAATAGAAAGACAATTCCTCTCCTGCAAGAAAACAGACTTTAAGCAAAACAAAAAGAAAAACAAACACCCTTAGGTGTGGATCAGGCAATAAAGCAAATAACTTGCAACTTATCTGGAATAGGACAGGCACAGAAAAAATGGAAGGATAACTCCAAGCCAATTCAGAGACTGAGGAACAACAACAATAACCGGCCGAAGCCAGCAGACACTGCTCTACTATATAACCCAGGCTGATCTGCAATTGGGCTTCTCAAACTCCCAATTAACTCCCACACCTGTTGAGGCACAGTCAGCTTCACCCCCAGTCCTGACCACCAGAGGGAACTCCAAACCATCACCCCCTCAGATGACATTCACAACAGTACCCCCCCTTGAGAAGGGGTCATCGAACCTTCACCAGAACCACCGGGCCCGTCAGGATGGGCATGATGGAAAAACCAATCTGTCAGCATGAATGTCAGAAGCAAAATCCCAAGAATTGTCCTCCTGACAATAACCCTTCCACTTAATAAGGTACTGAAGCTTTCGTCTATTAAGACAGGAATTCAAAATTTTCTCAACTTCATACTCCAGATCTCCTTTTACCAACACAGGGTCCAGGGGCTTATGATAAACATTGTGAATTTTAAACGACTTAGGAAGAGCCAAACGAAAAGATACGGGATAAATGACCTCCAAAATCTTATAGGGTCCAATAAATCTTGGCTTAAATTTAGAAGAAGAAACTCTCATAGGAACATTCCTGGAGGACAACCAAACCATCTCCCTCACTTTAAACCGGGGACCAACAGTCCTACGTCGGTTGGCAAACCTTTGAGTATTCTCCTGCAATTCAAACAATCTGTCCACTACTTGCCCCCAAATCTGCTGCATTCTCTCCACCACAGAATCAACTCCTGGACAGGCCGAAGCCTCAACCTGCCCTGAAGAGAACCTAGGAGGAAACCCAAAATTGCAGAAAAAAGGAGACATAAAAGTAGCAGATCTAGCCCTATTATTGAGAGCAAACTCTGTCAATGGCAAAAAAGAAACCCAGTCATCCTGATCCGCAGATACAAAACATCTCAAATAGGTTTCCAAGGTCTGATTTGCTCACTCAGTCTGACCATTGGTCTGAGGATGAAAAGCAGAAGAAAACGACAGCTCAATTCCTAATTTAGAACAAAAAGCTCTCCAAAATCTGGACACAAACTGCACTTCTCTGACACAATATTCTCTGGAATACCATGTAAACGAACCACCTGTTGAAAAAACAAGGGCACCAACTTTGAAGAAGACGGCAACTTCGGCAATGGTACTAAATGTACCACCTTAGAGAATCTATCACAAATAACCCAAGTAACCGTCATCCTCTGAGATACAGGAAGATCCAAAATAAAATCCATGGTGATACGAGTCTAAGGTCTCTTAGGCACCGGCAATGGCAAACAACAACCCACTAGAACGTGAACAAGGCTTGGATCTAGAACAAATCCCACAGGATTGTACAAAACGTCTGACATCCCGAGATAAAGAAGGCCACCAAAAAGACCTAATCACAAGATCCCCAGTACCAAAAATCCCAGGATGACTAGCCAATACGGAACAATGAATCTCAGACATAACTCTAGTCCTCCATTGATCAGGAACATACAGTTTCCCCATAGGACATCTCTCAGGTTTGTCCCCCTGAAATCTCTCAAGTGCCAATCTCAAATCGGGCGAAATAGAGGAGAGGACCATACCTTCATTCAGGATGGGAGATGGGTAAATAACATCAAGAGAATCAGCAAAGAAACGTCTAGAGAGGGCATCGGCTTTAATATTCTTGGTGCCCGGAAGAAAAGAGACCACAAAATTGAAACATGTAAAAAATAGAGCCCACCCAGCCTGCCTAGGATTCAGTCTCTTGGCAGATTCAAGGTAGGTCAGATTCTTATGATCGGTAAGCACCACAACTTGATATCTCGCCCCCTCCAGCCAGTGTCTCCATTCTTCAAAGGCCCACTTCATAGCCAATAATTCTCAATTACCCACATCATAATTTCGTTCGGATGGAGAAAGCTTCTGAGAAAAGAAGGCACAAGGCTTTAACTTGGAAGTTCTAGGAGACAAAACAGCTCCTGCTCCAATCTCTGAGGCATCTATCTCCACTTGAAATGGAATAGAAACATCAGGTTGCTGCAGGACTGGGTGAGAAGTGAACCTCTTTTTAAGCTCCTGAAAGGCCATAAGTGCCTCTGGAGTCCAATTTCAATAGAAGCCGGGAACAAAATAAACCCCAAAAAGGAAATTATTTGCACGCCAAAGAGACATTTCGATCCCTTAACGTACAATGCATTTTCCTTAAGTACCTGAAAAACTGTCTGAACTTGCTCAACATGAGCATCACAATCATCAGAATAAATCAAAATATTATCCAAATAAACAATCAGAAATTTGCCAATCCGGTCCCGAAAAATATCATTCCTGAACGACTGAAAGACAGAGGGGGCATTAGTAAGCCCAAAAGGCATCACTAGGTACTCAAAAAGCCCCTCAAGACTATTAAAGGCCGTCTTCCATTCATCACCCTCCTTAATTCGAATGAGATTGTAAGCCCCCTTAAGATCAAGTTTCGTAAACCACTTAGCCCCCTTTACTCTGGAAAACAGGTCCGACATCAGGGGTAATGGATACTGATATTTAACAGTGATTTTATTAAGGAGACGATAGTCAATACAAGGTCTCAATGACCCATCCTTCTTGGACACAAAGAAAAAAACAGCACCCAAAGGTTACGAGGATGCTCTAATATGACCTTTCTCCAAAGACTCCTTAATATAGGTTCTCATAGCATCATGTTCGGGCACAGATAGATTGAAATTCCGTCCCTTAGGAAATTTGCAATCTGGCACTAATTCAATGGCACAATCACACTGCCTGTGGGGAGGCAAGGAATCAGAACCAGTCTCATTAAACACCTCAAGGAAATCTGACAAATATTCAGGTACATCATGCGGCTGAGAAGAAATAGACAGCACAGAAAAATCATTATGCACACATTGACAACCCCAACTAACCACAGACAAGGATTTCCAATCTAGAACTGGATTATAGGTCGGCAGCCAAGGGAATCCCAGTACCAAAATACCATGCAAGTTGTGTAAAACTAAAAATTTACAAACCTTCATAGTTACATGAGTCCAAAACTGGGGTTTATTTTCAGCTAGGGGAGTAGCATCAATGCCACTTAAAGGAATAGGAGTTTGAAAGGCACCATAGGAAAACCACAATTCTTAGCAAACTCAAAATCCATCAAGTTCAGGACAGCCCCTGAATCAAAAAAGGCCATAGCTGAAAATGAGGATAAAGAGCAAATCAAAGAGACGGACAGAAGAAATTTAGGTTGCACAGTACCCACAGTAAACGAACAAGCAAATCTCTTTTCTCGTTTAGGGCAGACAGAAATATTGTGAGACGCTTCTCCACAATAGAAACACAACTTGTTTCTCTGTCTAAAACCCTGCAGCTCAGCAGAGAGAGAACCCTATCACACTGAATAGGCTCTGAAGACTGTTCCGCAAGCAATACATCAGCACGTATCGTTTTGCGCCCACGTAAACGTTTGTCAATCTAAATAGCTAAAGTCCTAGAGGCATCAAGACCAGAAGGGTTCGGAAATCCCACCACAACATCCTTCACTGTATCCGCGAGACCCTTCCGAACAGTGCCGCAAGGGCATCATCATTCCATTTAGTAAGAACCACCCACTTTCTGAATTTCTGACAAAAAACTTCAGGGGACTCCTGACCTTGGATCAATGCCAAAAACGCCTTCTGAGTTTGATCAATCACATTGGGTTCTTCATACAAAAATCCCAGGGCCTTTAAAAAGGAATCCACAGTAGCAAAAATCGGATCATCAGGAGCCAAAGAAAAGGCCCAGTCCTGAGGGTCATCACGTAACAAGGAGATGACAATCCTAACCTGCTGCACAGGACTACCTGAGGACTTAGGTCTTAAGGCAAAAAATAATTTACAATTATTTTTAAAGTTCAGGAATTTAGACCTATCTTCCGAGAACAGTTCAGAAACAGGAATTTTAGGTTCTAAAACAGTTGTCTGTCTAAAGTAATCTGATATTGCCTGAACCTCAGAGGAGAGCTGCTCAACACTCTCAGCCAACTGTTTAGTATCCATACCAGCAAAAGATATTCCAAGGACCCCAAAAATAAGAGGAAAAATATACAGAATAAAGAAAAAAAATGTTTTTCTTCTTTTGAGCATAGCCGGCTTTATGCATGTGCGAGTTGTGCGGCCGCACAGGGCGCCGGCAGGCCGACAGCAGAGGGGGCGCCTAGGGAGCAGCTGTTTACTTTCATTTTGCTGTTCGCACCCTTCCCCCCTCCTCTGTGCCCTGCGTCTGGTCTCCTCCCGCTCAGCACAGCCTCAGGCAGGGGGTGCCCTCCTCTCCTCTCCCTACACAGCCTCCTGCAGAGAGCGCCCCTCCCCCCTCCTCTGTGCCCTGCGTCTGGTCTCCTCCCGCTCGGCACAGCCTCAGGCAGGGGGCGCCCTCACCTGCTTTCCGTTCTGTGTCCTCCTGTCTTTACCATAGAGAGGGGGGAGGGGCAGCAGTTCTGCCGGAGATGCAGTTACAAAAGCCCCACTGAACTCCTGCAGCCCAGGAAGTGACTGTGAGTATAACATGCTGTGTGTCATATCTGTAATGTGCTGTGTGCTGTGTGCTGTGTGCTGAGTGCTGAGTGCGTGTGTCTGTCCTGTATACTGTGCAATGTCTGTCTGTGTATCTGTCTGTCCGTCTATTGCCTGTCTGCCTATCTTGCTATTATCTATCTATCTATCTATCTATCTATCTGCCTATCTATCTATCTATCTGCCTATCTCTCCATTATATATCTGTCTATATCTATTATCTATCTATCTTTCTATTATCTATCTATCTGTCTGATATCTATTTGCCTATCATCTATCCAGCCTCGATCTAGTACACAGGCACCAGTCAATGCCCCAGAAAGCTCTCTTAGGGTATGTGCGCACGTTGCTTTTTACCTGCTTTTTTGCTGCTTTTTCTTCTGCGCTGTTTAATGCCAAAATGGATGTGTTCTTCTATTCAAGCAAAGTCTATGGGAATTTGGGTTTCTTGTTCACACTATGTTGTTCAAAATGCTGCCTTTTTGTGGCAGAACTTTGGTCAAAAACTCAGCTTTTCAAAGAAGCAACATGTCAATTGTTTTTGCCATTTGGGTTTTGCACTGCAAAGCTGAGTTTTTGACCAAAGTTCTGCAGAAACTGCTGTGTGAATACTGACTTGAAAAATCCAATAGCTATATGTAAGAGTGAAAATGTGAAAAATGGAATCTGTATTACTGCCATGAACATATGAATCAAGAGAAATTTAGCTACTGAATTGATCAATGCAATAGAGCCCCAACACTACGCCAAAGTATTTCTCTACGTTGGGGTCCCTAGCTTGTGTGTGTCCTCTCATGCAGTTAAAAAACCTACCGTGTATGGGAAGCTGACACCCAGGCTATTTATGCGTATGATATGGATTGGCAATAGGTGTGGTTGGGGAGGGTTCACAAACGAAAAACTACTGACAATAAGGAATAACGTTTGGAACACCATTCTAAGTCCGAACTGGGTGCAAAAACCTAAAAAAACATCACTATGGGGAGATAAGGTATGCACACCAGTGACTATGTAAGGGGAATACATGAAATAGCAGAAACTGCTGTGTGAATACTGACTTGAAAAATCCAATAGCTATATGTAAGAGTGAAAACCTAAAAAAAATCACTATGGGGAGATACTCATCAGACTCAGAATTGGAGCTCCAGACGTTATTTCTTAATTGATTTGTAATCTTTCGTTTGTGAACCCTCCCCAACCACACCTATTGCCAATCCATATCATACGCATATATAGCCTGGGTCTCAGCTTCCCATACACGGTAAGTTTTTTAACTGCATGAGAGGACACACACAAGCTAGGGACCCCAACGTAGAGAAATACTTTGGCGTAGTGTTGGGGCTCTTCTGCATTGATCAATTCAGTAGCTAAATTTCTCTTTATTCATATATTCATGGCAGTAATGCAGGTTCCATTTTTCACATTTCATTCTTACAAATAGCTATTGAATTTTTCATGTCAGTATTCACACAGCAGTTTCTGCTATTCCATGTATTCCCCTTCCATAGTCACTGGTGTGCATACCTTATCTCCCCATAGTGATGTTTTTTAGGTTTTTTGCACCCAGTTCAGACATAGAATGGAGTTCCAAACGTTATTCCTTAATGTTAGTAGTTTTTCGTTTGTGAACCCTCCCCATACACACCTATTGCCAATCCACATTATACGCATATATAGCCTGGGTCTCAGCGTCCCATACACGGTAAGTTTTTTAACTGCATGAGAGGACACACACAAGCTAGGGACCCCAACGTAGAGAAATACTTTGGCGTAGTGTTGGGGCTCTTCTGCATTGATCAATTCAGTAGCTAAATTTCTCTTTATTCATATATTCATGGCAGTAATGCAGGTTCCATTTTTCACATTTCATTCTTACAAATAGCTATTGAATTTTTCATGTCAGTATTCACACAGCAGTTTCTGCTATTCCATGTATTCCCCTTCCATAGTCACTGGTGTGCATACCTTATCTCCCCATAGTGATGTTTTTTAGGTTTTTTGCACCCAGTTCAGACATAGAATGGAGTTCCAAACGTTATTCCTTAATGGGTCTCAAAGGTAGTCTGTAGTTTCTCAAAGATGGTGGCTACAGTGAACCGGTCCCCCTCTGCCCAGGTCTCCGCCTCCTGCTCAGCCGCGCCGGTTAGCTGGCCCAGCACTACCGCTGCACGTTGCTTATCAGTCAGGGGGTACAATTCCAGGAGCGGGTTAAGCTTTTTCCGGAAAACCTGTAACGCATCAGGTTTCCCGTCGTACTGCGGTAGCCAGGTAGCTCCGGGCACATAGGGCAAGGAGAACGGCATCACCTGAGCGAGAGCTGGGACCGCAGCACCCCCCGCCAGCGCGGCCGGGACCTGGGCAGGCCCATTCCCATCCACGGGTGCCGCTGCAGCTGCGACCGCCGCTCCCCCAGCAGCTCCGTCGGGCGCAGACATCTTGCTTCCGTTCCCCTTAGCCTCTTTCCGGCTCCTCCTCTATCTGGGCGCGGTTTTGGCCTTCGCGCCTCCACTACTCGAGAAGATGCTCGAGCGGGAACTTTTCGCGCCAAAGATGGCGGCTTCTGAAATTTTCTGGCTGGACACCTCCGGCGGTAACAAGGCGCACCTCTACCAGACGGCAGAGGGGTAAGATCCTGTTCGTGACGCCAAGTTGTCGCGGGCGGCGGAGGGGACGCCGCGCTCTCCCACTGCTCGGGTCCGGCTGCCGCTGCTGCTGCGGCCGCTGCTGCTCGGTGGCTCAAGCGATGGGCCGGATCCCGGGGACTCGAGCGGCGCTCCTCGCCCGTGAGTGAAAAGGGGATTGGTTTTGGGGATTTATTGTCCGTGACGCCACCCACGGTTGTGGTGATTGTGTGGACACCACCGCTGCTCTGTATGGGGATCCCGGGAGTGATGGTATGGAGCAGCTAGATGTTAGTTCTCCCCTCCGTGGGTAGGGGGGTTGGTTGTCCCGGGGCCCCGGTGATGGGGTAGGGGTGGATGGCAGGCCAGGTGTTGGGCCTGGTGAGGTGCAGGGTCACGGGGGCAGCACTGTGCCGCACGGCACGGTGGTACTCACTCAGCCTGAGACGTTGACACAGTTCTCGGTAAAACACACGGCTGGAAAGACGGTTCCCACGGACGGCTGCTGTTGCTTCTCCCCGGTAGTTGGCGGTGACGGTCTCTGTCCCTGCACCTAGTGTAATGTTGGTAGCGATGGGTTCCCACCGGTTACCCGCTCCCCGACTTGGATATGGGCCGGAGGAGCCCCTCTTTGCCCGCAGGCGCTGGCCCTGAGAAACTGGTGCCTTGGCGATGGCGGTGTCTCTGTCCTACGGTTGGACTGTTGCCTTCAATCGGGACTTTATTGTTGGGAGACCCGGAGGTCCCCTTCACTGACGGATTTGGCAAATTCACGGCGACTCCTAGCCTTGCCGGGATCCGAAAGGCCCCTGCCAATGGTGCTGGCTTCTCCTTGTATACCGGTCCGGTACCGCTGGGCCACCACCCGTCCACGGTCCTTTCGGCAACCTCCGATCAGCCTCTCCTGCAGACGGTCACCACCGTCTGCTAACCTTGCTGTCTCGGTCCAGGGCACACACCCGGACCAACTTCAGGCTTTCCAAACTGTCACTTTCTCCTTCACGTCAACTCCTCTCACTTGCTCCTCTACCACTTCCCTCTCACTTCAAACTCTCTCCTCAACTGCCTTGTTTTCCCGCCTCCAGGACTGTGAACTCCTCGGTGGGTGGAGCCAACCGCCTGGCCCACCCCCTGGTGTGGACATCAGCCCCTGGAGGAAGGCAACAAGGATTTCAGGTCTAGCTTAGGTGTACCTATCCAGGGTGTAGGGTGTGGTGGTGTCATTACCTGTGACCCCTGGCTTGCCCAGGGCGTCACATGTGTATAGGAGGCTGGGTGGGGGCTCCTGCTGTGTGTGTATAGGAGGCTGGGTGGGGGCTCCTGCTGTGTGTATAGGAGGCTGGGTGGGGGCTCCTGCAGCGATTTGCATATAGTTGTGTGGCCTCTAGAGTTAACTCCTCCTGTGGACTCCACACATCCCAGTCCAACCCATCTATCTTTTCTATAGTATCTATGTGTGTGTCATGTATATGGTGTAATTTACGCAGTGGCAAAATGACTGATCCTGTGGGTGATGGGGGCCATTGCTATTTTCTCGGATGCATGGTTGAACACCATTGAGGACTGGCTGGCCTCTGGCTCTCTGTTTCGCCCTTGCTCTGCAGCTGTGGGCCCTGGATAGGTGTAATGACATCAGGGGGAGCCTGGGACGTGATGCCAGTGGGCCCTGCAGCTGTGACAGAGTGGGTGCAGAGCATGTGTAGGGGTAATAGATACATATAGATACAGTGCCTACAAGTAGTATTCAACCCCCTGCAGATTTAGCAGGTTTACACATTCGGAATTAACTTGGCATTGTGACATTTGGACTGTAGATCAGCCTGGAAGTGTAAAATAAACTGCAGCAAAAAAGAATGTTATTTTTTTTTTTTTTTTTAAATTGTGAAAAGTTTATTCAGAGGGTCATTTATTATTCAACCCCTCAAACCACAAGAATTCTGTTTGGTTCACCTAAAGTATTAAGAAGTATTTCAGGCACAAAGAACAATGAGCTTCACATGTTTGGATTAATTATCTCTTTTTCCAGCCTTTTCTAACTACCGTATTTTTCGGACCATAAGACGCACTTTTTTCCCCCCAAATGTTGGGGGAAAGTTGGGGGTGCGTCTTATGGTCTGACTATAGGGCTGCGGCCGGGAATGAGGGTGCTGCGGGTCATCGGGGGCACGAGCAGGCAGCAGCAGCGCCTGCTCGTGACCACGTGGGCCCGCTCATTACATATGCACGCCCATCCTCCCGCCCATCTCTCAGCGCTGAAGCCGGCGCTGACAGGTGGACGGGAGGATGAGCGGGGACGCGCGCATAGCAAAGAGCCGGCATGATCACCCCTGGCAATTACAGCCTGGAGTGATCATGTGCGGCTGTATTCACTGCCCCCCGCGCGTCATTACCAGCGCGGGGTGCAGTGAATCAGTACACTCACCCGTCCCCGTGTGTGGAGCCGCCCCCCTGCTGCACGCGATGTCTTCCTGTCTGTGCCGGTCAGCTGATCTGTGCCGGTCAGCTGATCTGTGCCGGTCAGCTGATCTGTGCCGAGCTGGTCAGCTGATCGGCACAGACAGGAAGACATCGCGATGTTGCAGGGGAACGGCTCCACACACACAGGTCAGCGTGCCAGAGAGGAAGATGATCGGTGCTGCAGGGAGTGAGGAAAAGGTGAGTATAAACGTTTATTTTTTTCTCTGTGCTATAGGATACAGCCCATATACCAGGATGGTATATGAGCACGATGGGAGTATATGAGCAGGCAGGATGGGAGGGCATGTGAACAGGCTGGATGGGGGGGGGGGTATGTGAACAGGCTGGATGGGAGGGCATGTGAACAGGCTGGATGGGGGGGGGGGGTATGTGAACAGGCTGGATGGGGGGGGGGTATGTGAACAGGCTGGATGGGGGGGGGGTATGTGAACAGGCTGGATGGGGGGGTATGTGAACAGGCTGGATGGGGGGGTATGTGAACAGGCTGGATGGGGGGGTATGTGAACAGGCTGGATGGGGGGGCATGTGAACAGGCTGGATGGGGGGGCATGTGAACAGGCTGGATGGGGGGGGCATGTGAACAGGCTGGATGGGGGGGGCATGTGAACAGGCTGGATGGGAGGGCATGTGAACAGGCTGGATGGGAGGGCATGTGAACAGGCTGGATGGGAGGGCATGTGAACAGGCTGGATGGGAGGGCATGTGAACAGGCTGGATGGGGGGGCATGTGAACAGGCTGGATGGGGGGGCATGTGAACAGGCTGGATGGGGGGGCATGTGAACAGGCTGGATGGGGGGGCATGTGAACAGGCTGGATGGGGGGGCATGTGAACAGGCTGGATGGGGGGGCATGTGAACAGGCTGGATGGGGGGGCATGTGAACAGGCTGGATGGGGGGGCATGTGAACAGGCTGGATGGGGGGGCATGTGAACAGGCTGGATGGGGGGGCATGTGAACAGGCTGGATGGGGGGGCATGTGAACAGGCTGGATGGGGGGGCATGTGAACAGGCTGGATGGGGGGGCATGTGAACAGGCTGGATGGGGGGGCATGTGAACAGGCTGGATGGGGGGGCATGTGAACAGGCTGGATGGGGGGGCGTGTGAACAGGCTGGATGGGGGGGCGTGTGAACAGGCTGGATGGGGGGCGTGTGAACAGGCTGGATGGGGGGGCATGTGAACAGGCTGGATGGAAGGGCGTGTGAACAGGCTGGATGGGGGGGCATGTGAACAGGCTGGATGGGGGGGGCATGTGAACAGGCTGGATGGGGGGGCATGTGAACAGGCTGGATGGGGGGGCATGTGAACAGGCTGGATGGGGGGGCATGTGAACAGGCTGGATGGGGGGGCATGTGAACAGGCTGGATGGGGGGGGCATGGGAACAGGCTGGATGGGGGGGGGGTATGTGAACAGGATGGATGGGGGTTTATAGCAGGATCATATACAAGGCAGGAGGATCATTACCAGGATGGGGTACCTTAGTAGAGAATTTGGGGACATTACCCCCATAACAGTGTCAGCAGCAGATCCTCGCCCTATAACAGTGTGTCAGGACCACATTTTTTGCTTAAAGTTTTATTTTCCCATTTTCCTCCTCTAAAACCAGGGTGCGTCTTATAGTCCGGTGCGTCTTATAGTCCGAAAAATACGGTAATTAAGACCCTCCCCAAACTTGTCAACAACACTCATACTTGGTCAACATGGGAAAGACAAAGGAGCATTCCAAGGCCATCAGAGACAAGATCGTGGAGGGTCAGAAGGCTGGCAAGGGGTACAAAACCCTTTCCAAGGAGTTGGGCCTACCTGTCTCCACTGTTGGGAGCATCATTCGGAAGTGGAAGGCTTATGGAACTACTGTTAGCCTTCCACGGCCTGGACAGCCTTTAAAAGTTTCCTCCCGTGCCGAGGCCAGGCTTGTCCGAAGAGTCAAGGCTGACCCAAGGACAAGAAGGAAGGAGCTCCGGGAAGATCTCATGGCAGTGGGGACATTGGTTTCAGTCAATACCATAAGTAACGTACTCCACCGCAATGGTCTCCGTTCCAGACGAGCCTGTAAGGTACCTTTACTTTCAAAGCGTCATGTCAAGGCTCATCTACAGTTTGCTCATGATCACTTGGAGGACTCTGAGACAGACTGGTTCAAGGTTTTCTCGTCTGATGAGACCAAGATCGAGATCTTTGGTGCCAACCACACACGTGACGTTTGGAGACTGGATGGCACTGCATACGACCCCAAGAATACCATCCCTACAGTCAAGCATGGTGGTGGCAGCATCATGCTGTGGGGCTGTTTCTCAGCCAAGGGGCCTGGCCATCTGGTCCGCATCCATGGGAAGATGGATAGCACGGCCTACCTGGAGATTTTGGCCAAGAACCTCCGCTCCTCCATCAAGGATCTTAAGATGGGTCGTCATTTCATCTTCCAACAAGACAACGACCCAAAGCACACAGCCAAGAAAACCAAGGCCTGGTTCAAGAGAGAAAAAATCAAGGTGTTGCAGTGGCCTAGTCAGTCTCCTGACCTTAACCCAATTGAAATCTTGTGGAAGGAGCTCAAGATTAAAGTCCACATGAGACACCCAAAGAACCTAGATAACTTGGAGAAGATCTGCATGGAGGAGTGGGCCAAGATAACTTCAGAGACCTGTGCCGGCCTGATCAGGTCTTATAAAAGACGATTATTAGCTGTAATTGTAAACAAGGGTTATTCCACAAAATATTAAACCTAGGGGTTGAATAATAATTGACCCACACTTTTATGTTGAAAATGTATTAAAATTTAACTGAGCAACATAACTTGTTGGTTTGTAAGATTTATGCATCTGTTAATAAATCCTGCTCTTGTTTGAAGTTTGCAGGCTCTAACTTATTTGCATCTTATCAAACCTGCTAAATCTGCAGGGGGTTGAATACTACTTGTAGGCACTGTATTTACTAGCTGTAGTACCTGGCGGTGCCTGGGATAGTAACTGTCTCTCTCCCTCTCTCCACTCTCTGTGTCCCTCTCTGTCTGTCTGTTTCCCTCTCTCTCTCTGTGTTTCTGTCTCTGCATGTCTGTGCTTGTGTTTGTATGTATCTGTGTGTCTCTGTCTCTGTGACTGTGTCTGTCTCTGTGTGTCTCTGTGTGTTTCTGTCTTTGTGGGTCTCTGTGTGTGTCTGTCTGTGTATCTCTGTCTGTGTCTGTCTCTGTGTGTCTCTGCCTCTGTTTCTGTGTGTGAATGTGTCTCTGTATGTGTCCGTGTTTCTGTGTGTGTCCGTGTCTTTGTCTCTGTATGTGTGCCTCTGTGTGTCCCTGTGTGTGTGTCTTTGTCTGTGTGTCTGTGTCTCCATCTCTTTCTCTGTGCCTCTGTGTCTCTGAATCAGTCTTTGTGTGTCTATGTCTCTGTGTATCTCTTTATCAGTCTCTGTATCAGTCTGTCTCTGTATCAGTCTGTCTCTGTGTGTGTCTTTGTGTGTCTCTTTGTGTCTCTGTATCAGTCTCTGTCTCTGTGTGTCTCTTTCTCTGTGTGTCTCTGTGTGTCTCTCTCTCTCTTTGTCTCTGTGCGTCTCCTCTCTGTCTCTATATCAGTCTCTGTGATTCTATGTCTGTGTCTATGTCTCTGCGTCTGTCTCTGTGTGTCTTTCAGTCTGTGTCCCTGTGTGTGTCCCTGTGTGTGTCCCTGTCCCTGTATGTGTCTCTGCATCAGTCTGTGTGTGTGTGTGTGTGTGTCTCTGTGTCTCTGTTTCTGTGTCTGTCTCTGTGTTTGTGTGTCTCTGTCTCTGTATGACTCTGTCCCTGTGTGTGTCTGTGTGTCTCTGTCTCTGTGTGTGTCTGTGTTTGTCTCTATTGACATCATATTATCTGACACATTACCTGTCTTAAAAAAAGAATGTCCTTTGTTGCCTATAGCAACTAATTACAGCTCTTATTAATGACCTGTAGTTCCCAGCACCATTGATTTTAGTGTAAGCAGGTTTTTGCAGCGAATAACTGTAAAGTGCGGGGTTAAAATTTCTCATCAAAACATAGTCTGTGACGTTCCCTGAGTCACATGAGGAGTCTGTGCAAAATTTCGTGATTGTAAATGCGACGGTGCAAATTCCTTTATTGGACGGACACACATACACATACATGCATACATACACATACACACAACACACACATACATACACACACATACATACATACATACATACATACACACACATACATACATACACACACACATACATACATACATACATACATATACACACACACACACTCAGCTTTATATATTAGATTGTACACCTTTCATATGCCCTGTACATGTCACGTATAGTGTGTAATGTAATGTAATTCTGAATATTGACCTGCCATATCCTATAGGTGTGTAATATGCGCTCTGTTAGGATTTCACTTGCTGATTCGAGTAGTTGTCACCTGATCACTCACATGCGATTTGCAATGTGTGGTCATCTGCTGAATGACGTCTCCTCCTGTTCCTCTCAAATTGAAAATGATAACAATGAGAGAAGCAGGAGGAGACGTCATCAGCAGATGACCCCGAGTCTGCAAATCACTTGTGAGTGATTTCATTGGCAAATGAAATCCTAACAGAGTGTATTACACATTTTGGGGGTTCGACCAGTCAATGTGCAGCAGAGCAGGGAGAAGCCGTTGGGCACCGGCCTCCCGGGCTCCTCATCTGACTGCATCGTCCTCGGCAGAGATAAAATGTGTTTTATCTGAAATGTGGAAGCATCAGAGTAAAATATACACGACTGCAATAATAGAGCCGGTGTCTGATTCCTTCCGCTCGGAGGTTGTGCAGGAGGAATCGCCTGTTAGATTCCTTACCTGGTAGCAGAATAACAGTGGAGTCTCATATGTTACATGGCGTCACTGCTGTCTGCACATTACATGGAAGGGTTTAGGGGATGTTCACACGGGGCATCTTTTTTACCACAAATATGCAGTGTTTTTGTCCCAAGAATGCACCAAAAATGCACCGCGGCAAAAACGCATAAAAAAACGCAATGTCTTTTTGACACATTTGTACCGCGTTTTACCTAATGCGGTTTTTAAAGGGGACTAACATGTAATCTCAACCCTATTTTAAAATGTGC
Organism: Anomaloglossus baeobatrachus; assembly: GCF_048569485.1. Lineage (NCBI taxonomy): Eukaryota > Metazoa > Chordata > Amphibia > Anura > Aromobatidae > Anomaloglossus > Anomaloglossus baeobatrachus. The sequence goes on along the minus strand of NC_134362.1, from coordinate 68,494,026 downwards.
AATTTTTATTAATATTCATTAAAATGTACCCACAAACAGACACACAAACATAAATGAGAATGGATCACGATATCCTTGTAAATAACCAAGGAATTTTATATACACACTCACTTTAGGAAAGGGAAGGGAAACTAATATAGCCCTATAAGGGTAGTGTATCCCTACCTAACAACGGAGGGTATGACACCATAAGTTACCGGGCGCCCCCGTTCCACGTCGGCTCTCCCTCTACCTGACCCTGATATAGGGATGGGTGGAAAGCCCTATAGTGGTGCTGGCACAGTACAATATATATGAGTTCCCAAATGGTAATACTCTTCCCTGTATTGTTTTCCTTAGATCAAGAAGGTATCAATTTACTGATCTATAACCAGGAATTCCTATTCATGATACTAGCACTGTACAAGACGTATAGACTTCTATTCCTAATAAATTATCTTTATGCAAGGTAGTGATCCATAAGAGCTATTTACAACCACATATGTTACAGGGTGGTATACCCCACAAGTATATTACAGTCACCTAGAGTCATATCACAAGGGGCTCAGATAATCTCCCCATTATACCCCAGGAGCTGAAAGAAAAATGGGATACAGACACCCCTGCAAATTACTGCTAAATAGAAAAGGTTGCTCCAATCATATTCTATATAATATAGTATAACAGGGAGAAAAGATGAATTACTTCCCTGAGAAGCAGGAATCCAGGCCTGCCAGGCCTCAACGCGTTTCTCCTCTCCCTTTAGAGGAGCGGCAGCGGGTCCTGTTCAATAACAATCCATGGCTGTATCGCTTACAGCCATGGATTGTTATTGAACAGGACCCGCTGCCGTCTCCCCTTAGCCGCCTGATGACCCTCTAAAGGGAGAGGAGAAACGCGTTGAGGCCTGGCAGGCCTGGATTCCTGCTTCTCAGGGAAGTAATTCATCTTTTCTCCCTGTTATACTATATTATATAGAATATGATTGGAGCAACCTTTTCTATTTAGCAGTAATTTGCAGGGGTGTCTGTATCCCATTTTTCGTTCAGCTCCTGGGGTATAATGGGGAGATTATCTGAGCCCCTTGTGATATGACTCTAGGTGACTGTAATATACTTGTGGGGTATACCACCCTGTAACATATGTGGTTGTAAATAGCTCTTATGGATCACTACCTTGCATAAAGATAATGTATTAGGAATAGAAGTCTATACGTCTTGTACAGTGCTAGTATCATGAATAGAAATTCCTGGTTATAGATCAGTAAATTGATACCTTCTTGATCTAAGGAAAACAATACAGGGAGGAGTATTACCATTTGGGAACTCGTATATATTGTACTGTGCAAGCACCACTGTAGGGCTTTCCATCCCATCCCTATATCAGGGTCAGGGAGAGGGAGAGCCGACGTGGAACGGGGGCGCCCGGTAACTTATGGTGTCATACCCTCCGTTGTTAGGTAGGGATACACTACCCTTATAGGGCTATACTAGTTTCCCTTCCCTTTCCTAAAGTGAGTGTGTATATAAAATTCCTTGGTTATTTACAAGGATATCGTGATCCATTCTCATTTATGTTTGTGTGTCTGTTTGTGGGTACATTTTAATGAATATTAATAAAAATTGCACATTTTAAAATAGGGTTGAGATTACATGTTAGTCCCTTTTTGAGCACTCTACCCATCTATTTAACTCTGTTAATGCGGTTTTTAAGTCTAATCTATTGACTGGAAGGGCTCAAAAACGAAAACGCAAAAAGAACTGACATGCTGCATCTTCAAAAACGCAGTCAACAAAAGATGCCCGGTGTGGACCGCAAAAGAGAAATCCCATAGACTTTGCTGGGAGGAGGAAATGCTGCATATAGGGGCATCTATGTGACCTCAAAAATGCTACAAAAGATGTCCTGTGTGAACTTAGCCATAATGTTGTTATGAAGGCCATTATATCAATGTAATGCATCGTCAGCAGCTGAGGTGTATTATGAGTAGAGATGAGCGAACCGGCCGTGGTTCGGCTCGAGTTCGGTTCGTCGAACGGAGGTCCCGTTTGAGTTCAGTTCGTCAAACGTTCGACGAACCGAACTCGAACCGCATAGGAAACAATGGCAGGCAATCACAAACACATAAAAACACCTAGAAAACACCCTCAAAGGCCTTGCAAAGGACAGTCTAAAAAAATTATGAAAAGATTCAATAAAATTGCTGTTACCAGCACCAGATACGGTGCTACTGGTACGGGTAGACTGTTGAAGATGACGAGACCGCCCCATGTTTGTCAAGTTACAACTGGCAGATTCACTCCCTGCACCTGCACGGTTGTTTGGTGGAAAAGCCGAGCTAAGATCGAGTAACAGCTTCTGCTAATACTCCTGCATACGTGCGTCACTTTCTATGGCTGGAATTATGTCACAAAATTTGGACTTGTACCGGGGATCTAATAGTGTGGCAAGCCAGTAGTCATCATCACATCTAATTTTGACAATACGAGGGTCATGTTGGAGGTAGTGCAGCAAGAGGCGCTGCCATGCGGACCAAGTCCATGCTGTGTTTGTGGCATAGAGGTGCTAACCGTTCTTTCTTCCTCTGACATCTCCCCCCAACCTCTTTCAACTGAAATTTGACCAAGGTCTCCCTCATCCGCTGAGTCTTCTATGTCCATGAACAGTTCGTCCTCCATTTCTTCATGTTCTCCTGCACCTTCCTCAACATTTCGCCTGCTACCATGCGCCCTTGTTGATCACTGTCCCCCATGGTCCCATGCCTGCCGCGTTGGTGATGATGAACGTCTGGACCTTGGTGATGTTGTTGCGTCTTGCGCATATGAATCCTCCTGTAGTTCCTCCCCTTCCTGTTGTCCCACCCCCTGACTCCGAATAGTGTTTAGCGTGTGCTCCAGCATGTAAATGACTGGAATTGTCATGCTGATAATGGCATTGTCAGCGCTAAACATATTCGTCGCCATGTCGAAACTGTGAAGAAGGGTGCATAGGTCCTTGATCTGAGACCACTCCATCAGGGTGATCTGCCCCACCTCTGCATCTCGTTGGCCCAGGCTATACGTCATGACGTATTGCACCAGGGCTCGGCGGTGCTGCCATAGTCGCTGTAACATGTGTAGAGTCGAATTCCAGCGTGTCGGCACATCGCATTTCAGGCAATGAACCGGCAGGCCGAAAGACTTCTGGAGCGATGCAAGTCGCTCAGCTGCGGCGGTTGAACGGCGGAAGTGAGCAGACAGTTTTCGTGCCCTGGTCAGAAGGCCATCTAGGCCGGGATAGTGTGTTAAAAATTGCTGGACAGCAAGGTTCAACACGTGAGCCATACAAGGCACGTGTGTCACCTTGCCCAGGTGAAGGGCCGCACCCAGGTTTGCAGCATTGTCGCACACGGCCTTACCAGGCTGCAGGTTGAGTGGAGACAACCATTTATTAAACTCAGTCTCCAGAGCTGCCCACAACTCAGTCGCTGTGTGACTCCTATTTCCAAGACATGTCAAGCTAAAGACCGCCTGATGCCGTTGCGCTCTGCTGCCAGCATAGTAATGAGGGGTGCGTGATTCCTTCTGCGCAGTGAGAACGCTGGTGGCCTGACCAGGCAGGCTTGGGGCGGAGGTGGAGGACCCAGATGAGGTGGAGGAGGCAGAAGCAGTGGCGGAACTTGGACAGACAGAGGATTGACACATGAGTCGTGGGGACGGCAAGACTTGTGCAGCAGACCCTTCACCATCTATAACCATAGTTACCCAGTGCCCAGTCAGCGACATGTAATGTCCCTGTCCATGCTTACTGGTCCAAGTATTGGTGGTGAAATGCACCCGTTCACACACAGAGTTTCTCAAGGAAGCGGTGATGTTGTGTGCGACATGCTGGTGTAGCGCGGGCACACCTTTCTTAGAGAAGTAGTGGCGACTGGGCATCTGGTACTGGGGCACAGCGACAGACATAAGGTCTCTAAAATCCTGTGTGTCCACCAGGCGGTAAGGCAGCATTTCGGTAGCCAAGAGCTTACAGAGAAATAAAGTCAACCTCTTAGCTTTGTCATGGGTCGCAGGAAATGGCCTTTTATTGTCAACATCTGAGGGACAGAGATCTGGCTGCTGTGTGTAGACGGTGTTGAGTAGGGTGTCCCTGGAAAAATGCAGGTTTGTGAGGAAAGTGCAGGCATAGACATGATGTTGCCTTCATCCAACGTTGGTGCTATCGATGTCTGAGAAAGCTGTACACACGCACTTGTTTCCCCTTCCAAACCAACTGACGACCTACCAAGCAAACTGCCTGTTGCGGTTACAGTGGTGGAAGTTGTGCGTGGAAAACCAGGTGTGACAGCTGTCCCCACAGTCCTAGAAGATGAAGAGCGCACGGATGCACTGGAAGGGGCAGGCGGTGGATGGTTCGCTCCGCTAGGCCGCATTGCAGCACAGTGAGCTTCCCACTGGGACATATGATATTTATTCATGTGACGATTCATGGAAGAAGTTGTCAAACTGCTGAGGTTTTGCCCTCTACTAACAGAATCACGACAAATTTTACAGATCACATAATTTGGGCAATCTTTTGCTATGTCAAAAAAGGACCAGGCTAGGCAAGGCTTAGAGGGCATGCGACCTACTGAGCCCCCCCGACTAGTGCTCAGAGGCAGAGTGGTGGCTGAGGATGCAGTTGTAGATGTGCTACCAGTGCTCCGACTCTGTCCAGGAAGGCGCAAGGTAACTTCGTCGTCGGTTGCATCCTCCTCCACCGCCTCTGTTGACCTCCTCGAGTGCCTGACTGTGGGTTGACAGTAGGTGGGATCTAGAACTTCCTCATCAATTGTTGTGTTTGCACTCCCCTCACCCTCAGACTGAGCCTCTTCTTGCCCTGACCGAATATTTAAGTTAGCATCCCAATCTGGTATCTGCGTCTCATCGTCATCAGTATGTTCCTCATTGTCTATAACAACAGGTTTTACAGTTTGTGAAAAAGGGTCAACATTATGCTCAGAAACTTGGTCCTCACGGCCTGAATCAGAGTCACAAAGGTTCTGGGCATCACTGCAGACCATTTCCTGGTCTGTACTCACTGTAGCTTGGGAGCAGACTTCTGATTCCCAGGCTATAGTGTGACTGAACAGCTCTGCAGACTCAGCCATCTCAGTTCCACCATACGGTGCAGGGCGGATGGAGACTTCAGAGCTGGGAGAATGCAAGTGTGATTGGCCTGACAACTCAGAGGACTGGTGTTTTTTGGATGCGTTAGTTGAGGTGGCGGAGAGGGCACTTGTTGGACCACTTGAGATCCATTCAAGCATTTTCCTTTTTTGGCCATCATCTACCTTTGTTCCAGTTGTTCGTGTCCGTAAAAAAGGGAGCACATCGGATTTTCCACGGTAAGTAGTAGACATCTTACTTTTGCTGGAAGATGGTCTATCTTCAGCAGATGTTAATGGAGCTTTGCCACCTTCCCCACGGACAAACCCTTTTTTTCCTTCTCTAACACGCCGCTTCCCCTTTCCACCAGCATCTGTCATTTTGCCACTCATTTTGATTGCGACAAGATTGTGCACTTAAAATGTGGTAGTAAAAATTGAGAGGTGGTGTAGATTTCAGCGGTGGTCTAGCTTTATTAACAGGAGAATAAACAACAATAATTATCCCTGACAATGCAACTACGGCCCTTAAACTGGCAGCAGTGTTTGCTAGTATAATGGCTTAGTAACAATGAGTTTGAGTGTGCAATGCAGGCAGACGTGCTGCAACTATCTTTGCACTAGTGGGACAATACAGAAGTCCAACAGCCACTTTTAGGATGCCCCTAAGTTTCCTCAGTGTTTGCTAGTATAATGGCTTAGTAACAATGAGTTTGAGTGTGCAATGCAGGCAGACGTGCTGCAAATATCTTTGCACTTGTGGGACAATACAGAAGTCCAACAGCCACGTTTAGGATGCCACTAAGTTTCCTCAGTGTTTGCTAGTATAATGGCTTAGTAACAATGAGTTTGAGTGTGCAAAGGGCAGGAGGGTACAATGGCAGGGTTGTGGGTCTGGGTAGGGGAAAGGAAGCCGCCCTTTCTATCCCTCCTAATGGGGAAATGCAGCGAGGAAATCCCTGACCTTAGCTACACAGATGCTGTCGTCTTGTGTAGCTGTTAAAATCTGTTTTCACGGCCCTGACTGTCACCTATGGCTCTGACCCTGCCGGTATTAGCCCTTACAAAGGCTGAAAGAAACTTGTATCCCTATTCTGTATAGCACTGTGTATAGAGCGTACACAGCAGTATCGGAGACAGGAGCTATGCCAGTGGTGACTGACACCCAGACGCAGAAGAGATAATGGCGTCCGGACGGGCAGATACTCGTTTTTATAATGCAGGGACATGTGACATGGACATCCTATCACACATGCCGTTGCTTCTCTGGCTAAAAGTCCACTTAGCTGTGTGTGTGTCTGGGATTGGCTGACATGCTGGTCCGCCCCACTACACGCGCGCGCTTAGGGAAGAAAGACAAGGAAAAAAAAAAAAAAATGGCGATCGCCATTATCCAAACAGCAGTGATCTGAATGCGCTGTTCCCGCACACTATACACTGAAATTTCATAATAGTGTGAGTCACAGAGTGACTTACACTATTACAGCGGAAAGCCAGCTTGTAATTAGCTGGTCTTTTTGCTGCTAGAACCATTCTCGAATGTATCTAGAACTATCGAGCTTTAGCAAAAAGCTTGAGTTCTAGTTTGATCTAGAACAGCCCCCAAAATCACTCGAGCCGCGAACTGGAGAACCTCAAACCTCGAACCACGCTCAACTCTAATTATGAGGTTCTGCAGCAGCTGAGTTGTGTATGATGAGGTCCTGCAGCAGCTGAGGTGTGTATTATGGGGTTCTGCAGCTGTTGAGATGCGTATTTTGAGGTTCTGCAGCAGCTGAGGTGTGCATTATGAAGTTCTAGAGAATATTACATTATTCGGTGTGGATTTATCTTACAAATTTTTCAACAAAATTATTTGCAGCATTGCCAAATGGGGTGTGCCCAGTCTGGTTAATAAAAGGATTAAAATATATATGCCGTAGTTCTTCCATACACAGCGCCCACCCATCCTCATGGTGTGTATGTGGTGCTGCACCTCAGTCTGTTCAGGTCATTTTAGCTGAGAGGCAGCGACACATATAACCTGAGGACTCTTTATTATGTAGAAAGCAGAGATTTTGTTCTAATTTCGTACATTCTCCTTTTACATCTGTATTTTGGACTTTTTGGTTCGGCGTACACACAGCATCGGCCGCCGGCTCCATGGTGCTTTATCTATCATCTGGTATATTTATCCTCAGGATTTGTATAGTAGATGTTGATCCCATCAATGGGACCTTGACCTGTGCCGCTCTAAGGGCAGCTTTGCACGTTGCGACATCGCACATGCGATGTCGGTGGGGTCAAATCGAAAGTGACGCACATCCGGCGTCACTTTCGACATTGTACTGTGTAAATGCTAGATGATACGATGAACGAGCGCAAAAACGTCGTTATCGTATCATCGTTGCATTCACCGACAATTCCATAATGCCGGTGCCGCGACAGGTACGATGTTACTCCTCGTTCCTGCGGCATCACACATCGCTGTGTATGAAGCCGCAGGAGCGAGGAACATCTACCTGCCGCCGGCGGCTATACGGAAGGAAGGAGGTGGGCAGGATGTTTACATCCTGCTCATCTCCGCCCCTCCGCCGCTATTGGCCGCCTGCCGTGTGACGTCGCTATGACGCCGCACGACCTTCCCCCTTAGGAAGGAGGCGGGTCGCCGGCCAGAGCGACGGTCGTAGGGCAGGTGAGTGCATGTGAAGCTGGCGTAGCGATAATTTTCGCTACGCCAGCTATCACACGATATCGTACCTGCGACGGGAGCGGGGACTATCGCGTGCGACATTGCAGCATCGGCTTGCGATGTCGCAACGTGCAAAGTCCACCTAAGTGTATAGGAATTTATATCATCTCTCCACAAAGAGCAGCAGCGCCTCATTCTACAAATACATGTGCGCCCCATTGGGGGGATCCATATGTACCATCCATAATGTAATATCCAGGCATACAGCATGTACGAGATGAGAAGACCCCAATAACAATAATTTTAGATGTGGTGGAATTAATGTGGATTTGAGGTGCAGATTCTCCAGCACAAATATGGAGGACTTTATTGTATATTTGAAGAAATCAATTTTCTTAGGATATAAAAAAATATGGCCTCTGATCCTCATTTGTTTCCTGGAAATCGGGTACAAAATCAGTAGGGGGGCACCAAAGGGCAGTTTTCAACAGGGCGCCATACAGGCTAAGGCCGGCCCTGCTTTTGAGTACCTGTGTTTTTGTGTGGCTGGTTATACTGTTATGATGTGGTCACCGTGGATGATCACAAAAATCCCATCAGCAGACAAAACACAAGAGTAGTTGGAACCTGAGATGACCGCAATCCACTATCTGTCAGACCACACTAGAAGTAGCCGTGGAGCATTCCTAAACACACCTAGACATCACGTCACAGTCGGAGAAACTTACTACACCTCACAGATAGAAATGAAGAAACCTATTTTGCCTCAGAGTAGTCCCCAAAGGTATAGCAAGACCCCAACATATCAAGCCAACGGTGATGTATGAAAGCACAATAAACAGATAGGAAATGTAGATTAGCAAAGGCGAGACCCGACTTCCTGGATAGAACAGGACAGATAACCGATTGCGGTCAGTGCAAAAACCCTGTGGAAAAATACCAATCTCCTGATAAGAAAAATACTGAGACCAAAAACAAACACTTCCCCACTATATCAGGTACTCTTGTAAATAATGGGAGAAACAAAATACCAAAAAAACACAAGAAATACAAAATTGCAAATAATCAAATAGAACAGGGAGAATTTCCCTTTTCTTGCAGTGGGAGCTGCAGAAAGAGAAGCCCCATGCTCATCAAAACAGAAAGACAATTCTTCTCCTGCAAGAAAAACAGACTTTAAGCAAAACAAAAAGAAAAACAAACACCCTTAGGTGTGGATCAGACTATAAAGCAAATAACTTGCAACTTATCTGGAATAGTACAGGAAAAATGGAAAGATAACTCCAAGCCAATTCAGAGACTGAGGAACAACAATAATCACCGGCCGCAGCCAGCAGACATTGCTCTACTATGTAACCCAGGTTGATCTGCAATTGTCAAGGAGAAAAAAAAGTGTTTCAGGATCAGCTCACCTCTGGACTTGCTGTGGCCGATATCAAAGATCAGTGCACAGACAGTCAACGGGTCGGTTCGCGAGAGTTGCAAGACAGAAAAGGATTTACTTCCAGCACCTGAAGATATGTCATTCCAATTCCAAGATATTCAAGTCTTTGAATATCCTGGAATGGAATGACACATCTTCAGGTGCTGGAAGTAAATCCTTTTCTGATCTGCAATTGGGCTTCCCAAACTCCCAATTACTCCCACATCTGTTGAGGCACAGTCAAATTTACCCCCAGTCCTGACCACCAGAGAGAGGTGCAAACCATCACACCCTCGGATGTCATTCACAACATTGTACCCTCCCCCATTTGTCTGCCTGTCCCGGTCCCTGACTTCCCTCTCCTGTCTGTTGTTTGTGTTTCCCTCTGCATACCTGATCTCCTGGCTTCTGACTCAGTTCTGTTTTCTAACTTGATTGTGATACTCCCCTTGCTGTGACTTGACTTTTCTGGCTAGACCCTGACTGCTTGACTACTCTATAGCCCTCTGGTGGTTCGCCGGTGAACTGCCTCCTCAAGTTTCTCTGCCTTTCTGTTACAGTGTGACTTAGGGGTACTTTGCACACTATGACATCACAAGCCGATTGTAGCGATGCTGAGCGCGATAGTCCCCGCCCCCGTCGCACATGCGATAACTTGTGATAGCTGCCGTAGCAAAAATTATCGCTACGGCAGTTTCATGTGCACTTACCTGCCCTCTGACGTCGCTCTGGCCAGCGACCCGCCTCCTTCCTAAGGGGGCTGGTCGTGCAGCGTCACAGTGATGTCACACGGCAGGCGGCCAATAGAAGCAGAGGGGCGGAGATGAGCGGGACATAAACATCCCGCCCACCTCCTTCCTTCCTCATTGCAGCTGGGACGCAGGTAAGGAGATGTTCCTCGCTCCTGCGGCTTCATACACGGCGATGTGTGCTGCCGCAGGAACGAGGAACAACATCATACCTGTCGCTGCAGCGACATTATGGAAATGCCCGACACTACACCGATCATACAATTTCAACACTTTTGCGCTCGTTAATCGTAGTAAAAAGGATTCACATACTCCGATGTCGACAACGACACCGGATGTGCGTCACTTTCGATTTGACCCCACCGACATCGCAGCTGCGATGTTGTAGTGTGCAAAGTACACCTTAGTCTCTCCTTTACTACTCTGCTGCCACCTAGTGGGGAATATGCTGTACTACGTCTTACTAGCCCTTTGTACAGCATGACACTCTTATAGTTTTTTCCTTTGACAAGCTTTTCCAAATGAAATTCTTCTCCTGATATGGACATGATAAGATTGTGCTACTTCTGCTACTATCAGTAATGCAATCACAAAAATGTAGTTTAGGAAAGCTTTCTGTTACACAATTGTTAACATTTCAGAATCAAGATATTTGGCCATTTATAATTTGTATGTTATACAAAAAGCCTATCAGATTCCTCCTGAAAATATTTTTTATCTTGCTCTGATTCGAGGAAAATGGAGAAGGATGACGTAAAATAAAAAAAAATTTAAAAAGTCCTTCTGCTTCTTTGTGTTGTGGCCAAATGGATTATGTCTCCGACCTGTAGCAAACAGTAGTAGATCAATTAAAGCAGGTAAAATCCTCACCAGATATACTTTATCAAAAATGAATGCGTCATCAGTATTCAGTAATTTTTTGTACTGTCAAATAACTGCTTAAAATGTTATAGAAACGGTATTAAAAAAAAATAAACAAAAGGAATTACTTAGGATAAGGTTTTCCCACAATCAGTAATTTCTCTGGCCATGGGCTGTGCCTGGCACTGCAGCTGAACCACGTAGATTTGGCCCTATTTTCTAATTCCTGACATTCCCATAAACACGTTCTAAAGAGAAACTGTCACTTGCCATAAATATGTATTTGTTTTTACCTAGTGTCTAAGGGATAAGGTTTCTCCTTGTGGAGACACATCAGGTCTGGCATGCCAGTGTAAGGAGACTTATAGGCCTTGCATGCTCCTCTGTCAAATTAAATATGCAAACTGCCTCTTTAGAAAGGAAGATACTTGGTATCTAGTGCCACCTATTGGATGTAGCAATCCTAAATGTTTAAGGGCTAAGGTTTCTCATTGTTGAGAGTGACACAGCAGGTTTGGTATATGAGCAGGAGGAGATTTAAAGCCTCACTTGCTCCACTGGAAAGATTAAATAACCAAATTGCCTCTTTAAAGAGGAAGAGAACTTGATCTCTAGTGCCACCTTCTGGATGTAGCAATTCTAAAAGTAAATATCAACATTTAAAGAGCCTTGCCATATGACTTAGGAAAAAAGCCAAACCGGAGTCTCAATTTACAGACACAGTGTTTGTGACTTTTGTCCCTCATCAGTGAAAAGTATAAGATCTGATTTGGATGGGGAGAGGTTAAGACTGGGTTCTTAAGGATATGGTTTCTCATTGTAGAGAGTGATACACTTCGTCAGGCAGGCCAGTATGAGGAGACTTAAATGCTTTGCATGCCCCTCTAGGAAATTAAATATGCAAATTGCCTCTTCAAAGAATAAGATGACTTGAACTCTATTGCAATCCATTGGATGTAGCCATCATGAAAGTGATTATCAACCCTTTAAGAAGCCTTGCCATATGACTTAGGATAAAAGCCAAAACAGAATCTTAATTTGCAGACACAGTGTTTTGGGGTTTTGACTCTCCTCAGTGCAAAGCATGAAATCTGATGTGGCTAGGTGAGAGGCTAAGACTGGGATCTAAGGGGTAAGAGAGACACACCATATCTGGTCAGGATAAAACGCCTTGGGAAATTAAATATGTAAATTGCCTCTTCAGAGAGGAAGAGGAGTTAAATTATATTGCCACCTATTGGAAGTAGCCATCCTAAAAGTCGATATCGACCCTTTATCAAGCCTTGCCACACGACTTAGGATAAAAGCCAAACCAGAATCTCAATTTTACCTGGTATAAATGCCGCAATTCTGAATCCGGTGTTTTATTGTGTTGTTCTGCCTTTCCATTCCTGAGATATGGCCCCCTCTTCCCTGTATATAAATGTAGGGTCTCATTCAACAAGAATGGTCCAGACATGAGGAGCGGGCACACTGGATTAGGTTGCTTCTGATTCATGAAGAAGGCATATAGTGAGTCAGATACTGGAGTAAGATTTCTGGGGTACAGAACGCCACAGTTCATCAGGAATTAGTATTACCTGCCGACCATTTGGGGGCCCCTACAAAACAGCTTTTGATTCTTGCCCAAAGAGAAATGGGTTGAATGATGGACTTTCCTTTATGACATTAATATTTTTTAAAAGGGCACATAGACAGGGCTTGTCCTCATTGGACAACCCCTTCAAGGTGCTTTTCATTGGAGTCTAAAATGCTTTATAAGGGTTTATCATCTTCTATTCTTCTTCACGTTGTTGGCCCTTTCTGGCTATGAGCTCTTGAGAATACCTGAATGGTCATCCCTAATATATCTAGCATTTTCCCCAGTTTTTATCCAATATTTTCCTAGCAACACATTAGAAAATATGATGTCAAGGTCATCTCTCTGTTGTTGATATTAGTGACAAGTGCTGGGCCAGAGTCTCTTTTCTTTGAGACTCTGCACATCCTTTTCTTTTGGCAAGGAGATGGTTAATGTCTGCATCCATTGCAACAAGTATGTCTAACCTCTTCAGGTGTCTCTGTAGCGCCCCATGGGGCAGGTGCGGTTAGCTTACTCGTTGCTGGGCTGTCGACTGTCGTGGTCACGAGTGGCCTAGCCCGGCTCCGTTGCCCCGAGGCGTACAGAAGATTGAAGGGGAGAGATGATGGTGGTAGTAGTGAGGTGAATGTTTGTTGTGATGCCACCTGTGGTATGCGGCTAGGTAATGGGCCGCCGCTGCTGTCATTGTTCTCCGGGGCAGATGGTAGTAGCAGCCAGGGATGGTCTCACCCTCCACAGGTAGAGCGTGCCCCCGGGAAGATGATGAGGGGAGTGGTAATGGTGGCTCAGAGCAGCAGTATTGGTAATAAAGAGTTAGAGTCTATGGCTGTGGTTCCAGGTTGTTTTCTCACTTTTGTACGATGACGCTCACCCAGGTAATACTGGTCACTTACTATGATGGGCTCCTTCGAACCCAAATCCCTTTAGAGATCAGTACGGTTTTTTGTTCGGTGGGTTTTTCCTTGTAACACCTGTCTGTGGATCCCCTGACTTGAAGCTACAAGGGGACCCTGAGTTTCACGAGATATACTCTTGTCCCTATTTGCAGGTGCCGCGGTCCCGATGTGGGGTCCGGCTTAAAGCGAGGCCACGGATCCTATATGGCACTGTGCTGTCGGATGCTTTGTGGACAGTAAAGCTTGAAACTTTCCCCGTCCAGGCAGATTCTGGAAAACTAACTTGAAGTATGATCTTCCCTAGGGTCCTGCCGCCCTGTGTTGCATCGGTTCCGAGGAGAGCAGGTTCACTCTCTCCATGGCAACCGTGTGAACTTTCTTCTCCTTCCCACCGGAGCACCTGTGAGACAAGTCTGCTCCGCTGCTCTCCTGCTGGATAACTCTCTAACAGTTGTATTGTCTCCTGACTCCACCTGCTGGCTGCACCTCCCCCCTCCCAGGTTCTAAGCTAGTGGGACTGGGGCCCCTGTTGAGGGCATCCTGTAAATGCCTCTCTGTAGGCAACCCCTTGATTATTTGACCCTAGCCCAGTCCCCAGTGGGAACAGAGCAACCTGATGTGTATTGAGTGTGTAATGTGGTGAAACCGGGACTGATCTCCTCATGAACCGAGTTTAGCATTACACCCAATACTTGGTGCAATACTCTGTGGCGACTGAAGCCTCAGGGGAGCCACCCTCCAGTGATACACCTGTGCCTCCCTCCAGTTATACACCTGTGCCTCCCTCAAGTGATACACCTGTGCCTCCCTCCAGTGATACACCTGTGCCTCCCTCCAATGATACACCTGTGCCTCCCTCCAGTGATACACCTGTGCCTCCCTGCAGTGATACAGCTGTGCCTCCCTCCAGTGATACACCTGTGCCTCCCTCCAGTGATACACCTGTGCCTCCCTCAAGTGATAGACCTGTGCCTCTCTCCAGTGATACACCTGTGCCTCTCTCCAGTGATATAGCTGTGCCTCCCCTCCAGTGATATAGCTGTGCCTCCCCCTAGTGATATAGCTTCTGTGAATACATTTTCCAGTTTGGGGCTCCCTCTTGTGGTCAGTGCTGGTGGTGCATTTGGCTTGTGGAATGAGAGCCACACACCTGTGGAGGACTGGCAATCAGGTCTTTCAGATTGGGCCTATATAACTAAGTAGTTTTCTCCTGTTACTTGCTGGTGCTCAATGGATCTCCTGTGTACTAAGGACATTCTGAAACCAGCCCTTCTCTCTACCAGAACTCCTCTCAGATAAGTTGGTCTTTGTACCTCTGCTTATTGTTTCCACTTTCTTGTAGTTTTTTCTGTTTTGATACTAATGCTTGATTCCTATTTTGCCTGTGTGGCGTTCTTGGTGGAATTGGATCATTCCCTGCTGGGAGTGTCTGTATACTTAGCTCTATGATTCTTCTATGTATTGTGTTTTATCATGCTTAGTATTAAATTCAGTCCCTCATCTATATTAGTGTTTTTGGATCCCAGTAACATCAGAATACTGATATAGTAGGGGAGAGCCTGTGTGGGCTCAGGGTCTTTCCATATCAGGCGTGCTGAGATTTATTAGGGTTTATATGGCTGCAGACAGTGCTCTTTCCTATCCTTTCCTATAAAGATAGTTTGGGCCTCATCTTTGCTGAATCTGTTTTCTAGCTTTGTATTGTGTTTTCCTATATCACCGTAGTCTTTACATGTGGAGGGCTATCTATATCTTTGGGGATTGCTCCGAGGCAGATTAACTTTTCTTATATTTCTATCTGTAAGAATATTTAGTTCTCCGGCTGTGTCGAGGCGACTAGGTCATCGTAGGCTCATCCCACGGCTACTTCTAGTTGTGTGTCAGGATTAGGTCTGCAGTCCGTTAAGGTTCCAGCCACTCTGGTTACTTTCTGGGTTTCCGCATTTTTTGATCCTCCTCGGTCACTGAACCATAACATATAGCTTTGCCTCCCTCCAGTGATACAGCTGTGCCTCCCTCCAGTGATATAGCTGTGCCTCCCTCCAGTGATATAGCTGTGCCTCCCTCCAGTGATATAGCTGTGCCTCCCTCCAGTGATATAGCTGTGCCTCCCTACAGTGATATAGCTGTGCCTCCCTACAGTGATACAGCTGTACCTCCCTCCAGTGATATGGCTGTGCCTTCCTCCAGTGATATAGCTGTGCCTCCCACCAGTGATATAGCTGTGCCTCCCCCCAGTGATATAGCTGTGCCTCCCTCCAGTGATATAGCTGTGCCTCCCTCCAGTGATATAGCTGTGCCTCCCTCCAGTGATACAGCTGTACCTCCCTCCAGTGATACAGCTGTGCCTCCCACCAGTGATATAGCTGTGCCTCCCACCAGTGATATAGCTGTGCCTCCCCCAGTGATATAGCTGTGCCTCCCTCCAGTGATGTCTGTGCCCCAAGCCCCTCTTGTGATGTCTGTGCCCCCAGCGTCTCCTGTGATGTGCATGTCCCCAGCATCTCCTGTGATGTGCATGTCCCCAGCATCTCCTGTGATGTGCATGCCCCCAGCCTCTCCTGTGATGTGCATGCCCCTAGTGTCTCCTGGGATGTGCATGCCCCCAGCGTCTCAAGTGATGTGCATGCCCCCAGCGTCTCTTGTGATGTGCATGCTCCCAGCGTCTCCTGTGATGTGCATGCCTCCAGCGTCTCAAGTGATGTGCATGCCCCCAGCATCTCCTGTGATGTGCATGCTCCCAGCGTCTCCTGTGATGTGCATGCCCCCAGCATCTCATGTGATGTGCATGCTCCCAGCATCTCCTGTGACTTATACATAACATTGCAGATGCAGGGGGCATATAAATCACAGGAGGGGCTGGGGGCATATACATTACAAGAGGGGCCATGGGCATATACATGTCCCCAGCCCCTTGTGTGATGTATGTGCCCCCAGTGTCTCCTGTGATGTATATACAGCAGTCCCAACGTCTCCTATGTGATGTATATACAGTAGTCCCAATGTCTCCTATATAATGTGTATGCCCCCAGCTCTCCAATGATGTATGTGACCCCAGTGTCTCTTGTGATGTATATACAACAGTCCCAGAGTCTCTTGTGCTGTATACAGTGTCTGTTATGTGATGTATATGATTTACCAATCTTATTATCACAAAGAGTTGACTGTGCTCCAGACAGAGACAAACTTGAAAAAGCAGCTGTGAGAAGAAACATGATTAGTAGCACTAAACAACATGGTCGCACCAAAGACAAGCAGCTCTGGCCGCCACAGTAGCGGTGAGTTAATTATTTGACCAAATATAGTAGGGTCATTTTCACATTGATAATTTTGTGCGGCCCCCGAAGGTTGGTAGAAATTTCCAAATGACCCCTGGCAGTAAAAAGGTTCCCCACCCCTGATCTAGCGCACCTCTGAGCTGAGTGACAGTGCACGTTTGCCCAGTCTGAGGGTCAGCCTAGGTGTCCTAGTTCTGTCTTCCGGGCCCCGTGACATATGAACACTGGGAAAAGGTACAATTTACATTCTTAGGCCTCATTCAGACATCCATTTTTGTTCTTGAGCGTGAATATCAGTTTGGTGGATCGGTGTTTGTTGAGTTTGTTCCTTTTTATGATCATTTTCTCTTATGCCCAAAAAGTAGTAAAGCTTCTACCCATCACAATGTTAAAAACAAATGGCAAATGCATGGCGTCTGTGTGAAAATCATGAACTCAGACTTTCATGGGTAATTTGGATTAAAAAAAAGATGTCTCTGTGTTTTTTTCTGTGGACACACACTGTCCTCTAAAATACCTGGAGAAGTAAAATGCATCACATACAATAATTGGATTTTTTTTTGTGAAAATTACCGATAGAACTCATACATGAAAAATGGAAGCCTAAAAGAAACTGTTTTCCTGGAGTCAGAAGAATGACTATACAGGTTAACTTTAATACTCATATTTTCCCTTTTACTTTTTACTACTCATAGAATTACAATAACACATTTATTATTAGCAATAAAGTTTCCAATTCGTCAAGAATGAGGTCATTTTACAGAATATCGTTACTTTGTCATTACATTCCTAGTGAAAGCTCTTGACAATTCACTAAATTCCCAGCACACAGGATAAGTAGCAGTTTATATTTAGCTAAATTGGTATCATAAATATAATAGTGTATTTATAGTGAGTGTCCTATTTATGGAAACTACATCTTAGGTTTGCATGCCAAAATGGAAAGTTAGTACACCCAGTATGGGATGATGAGCGGGGTATGTCAAGTTGTTTCCGCAGCAGGGATGTGCTTTGGATAAAGAGGTTGACCAGTCTAAATCCTTATATACTATCCATAAATCCTTAGACTATCCATAAAGTTTTGTCAAAGCCAAATACCAAGAAGTATAAAAAAAAATTACCTTCATGTAATATATGACAACCCAAGAAGAGACAAAAACAACAGTCAAAAACGAGAGAAAATGTATGTAAAAAAATGGACTAATAGGAGCAGAAATATTGCAGAAAAAAATATAATATCTAATATTTATATACAGTGGCATGTAAATGTTTGAGCACTTGTTTTGAACAGTTAAAAATTATCTCTAAAAGTCATAGAGTTAAAGATGACATATATCCTTTGTATTTTAGGCAAAAAAATAGATATATTTTCATCTTTTACATTTTAAGATAAACAAAAATGGAAAATGGACCCATGCCAAAGTTTGTGCACTCTGCGTGGTTGGTACCTATTATCACCCTCTTTGGTAAGTATCCCAGCTTGTAAATGCTTATTGTGGCAGCCAAGAGTCTTTCAAATCCTGTTTAAGTGATTTTTATCCATTCTTCCTTGGAAAGTCTTCCAGTTCTGTGAAGTTCCTGGCTCGTCTTGCATGCACTGCTCTTTTGAGGTGTAGCTATAGATTTTCAATGGTCTTCAGATCAGGGGACTGTGAGGGCCATTGTAAAACCTTCAGCTTGCGCCTTTTGAGGTCATCTATTGTGGATTTTGATGTGTTTAGGATCATTATCCATTTATAGAAGCCAGGCTCTTTTCTCCTTTTTTTTTCTTCTTTTCAACTTCAGCTTTTAAAAGATTGTGTTATGTTTGTATCAAGAATTTTTTGAAATTTCATTGAATCCATTCTTCCCTCTACCCATGAAATGTTCCATGTGCCTTTGGCTGCAGCAAAACCCCAAAGCATGATTGATCCACCCCCATGCTTAATGGTTGGCAAGAATTTCTTTTCTTGAAATTCTGTACTCTTTTTTTTTTTTTCTCAATATCTTTGGACAAAAAGTCTACATTAACCTCATTGGTCCACAGGACTTGATTCCAAAATGCATCAGGCTTGCTTAGATGTTATTATACATACTTCTGAAACTGAATTTTATGATGAGGACGCAGGAGAGGTTTTCTTCTGACTCTTCCATGAAGGCCATATTTGGGAAGTTATCTCTGAAGAGTAGAACAGTGTACGACAACTCCAGAGTCTGCTGAATCTTACTGAAGGTCTTTTGAAGTCAAGCAGGGGTTCTGATTTGCCTCTCTAGCAATTATATGAGCAGCTCTCACATAAATTTTGCTTGTTCTTCCATACCTTATCTTACCCTCCACTGTGCCTGGTAACTGCCATTTCTTAATTACATTACAAACTGAGAAAAAGGCATCTAGAAAACTCTTGCTTTTCCTGCTTTGTGGGTCTCCACCATTTTCATTTTCAGAGTGCTAGGCAGCTGCTTAGAAGAACCCATAGCTGCTGTTTTTTGGCACAAGGTCAGAGGAGGCTGGGTTCTTATAAAGCTGTGATATTTGCATCACCTGGCTTTTACTAACAATGATAGTGAACAAGCCATAACCCTAACAGGCTAATTTTGCCTTTTGCTATGGAACCCCAAGATTTACATGTATGCCTCTGTGTCCACATACTACAAACTATGAATTCCATTCCAAACAACATATGCTGGAAACCACTATACCAATATTAAACCAGAGAAAAAAAGTGGTATAACTCCATTATAATAAAATCAGTAATTTTTTATTTCAAAAATTCTTTTTTAAAAACATAAACACAAAAAATACATAAATTCACAGCAAAAATTCTCAGTAGTGGGTGAACTGTTACCATGCCGCAATGTATATATGGTTAAGTTCGTACAATAACAGGTCAATAATAATCGGCAGTAATATTTTATGCAAACAGACTACATTAATAGAATGCAGGACGCATATCAATTGGGGCTTCAATAGCATATCCGCCACCTCCTAGACAATATAACCACAGTATAGCATGAAGGCCTGAGTACTAAACCTATTTAAATGGCCATAATGTTCTATGCATTTAGACTATATTATATATAGATTATTATTGACCTGTTATTGTACGAACTTAACCATATATACATTGCGGCATGGTACCAGCTCACCCACTACTGAGAATTTTTGCTGTGAATTTATGTATTTTTTGTGTTTATGTTTTTAAAATAAATTTTTTAAAATAAAAATTTACTGATTTTATTATAATGGAGTTATACCACTTTTTTTCTCTGGTTTAATACTACAAACTATATACAAAGCATATACTGAGAAGAGCTGCAGGTCTGAGATTGATAGCATGCCAATTTGTGCATTGGATGTAAATGCAAGGTGGTCAATGGTGCTGGGAATATCACTGGGTGGGAATGTCATCTAAATCCCTCCTAAGGTAACATTAGTACTAGGGTCCTGATTTCATAGATATATGAAAATAAATTTTTGTAATTTTTAAATATTTAAAGGATACTCAGAACTTTCATTAACCGGAATTGACATTTTTTTCATGCCTCGGCCTTTTTTTCTGTCCACTAGTCACTTCGCTGTGCTAACTTTCACACATCCGGTTTGAGCCCTGCGGCTCAATCCGGCTGTGAAAACTATGCAACGGATGCGGTGAAAACACCGCATCCTTTGCATAAGTTTTTACATGCGGCCGGTCCGGTTTTTTCCGGTTGCGGCATGCTACTGAGCATGCGCAGTGGAAAATACCGCATGCGGCGACCGGATGCGGTTTTTTCCGCATCGCGCCGCATCCGGCCTCCATAGGGATGCATTGAAAAATGCGCCGCAGCGGCCGGATGTGGCGCGATGCGGTGTTTTTTGCCGGAGCAAAAAACGTTGCAGGGTACGTTCGATCCGGCCGCCGCATCGGCTAAATCTGCCGCATGCGGCAAAAACCGGACCGAACGCAAGCCCCTACGGCACAATGCGGCACTAATGTAAGTCAATGCAAAAAAAAACCGCAATCGGCGTTAAAAAAGCCGGTTGCCGTTTTTCTGCAGAACGCCGTATTGTGCCGCAGAGCAAAAATCCGGATGTGTGAAAGTACCCTTACAAGTCCACCTCTTTTGCTGGATTCTCCCGTCAGAGGGTTGGATTATCTCACTCCTTACTTTTTTAGTTTATCCTTGTGTGAATTTTCAGTCATCGACAGTCATGTTTGATATAATGGGGAGTCTGTATTAGATGCTCTTTATTGCTCCTGTGTTCAACCCGCCTACAGCACAATTTCAGTAGGTTCAGACTTCCTACATCTGCTGCTTTTTATGACCTGTGTTTCAGGATAGAATAATTGTGCCCCTTGGCTCTGGGTTAATAACTTTCAAGGCTTAGAATTGGTATTAATAGTGAGAGGTAGCAGACCAGTTCTTAAAGGACCCCAACTCTGTTCTTCAAAAGCCTTAGAAATGTGTGTGCCTAACATCTGTGCTTTCCTGTGCATGTTATATAATGGTAGCTTTAATGGCCAAGTAGGAAATGTTGCATATACAATTTTTCAAAGCACTAAGGTCACTAAGGTAAAGGCTGTAGATATGAGAAAATAATTAAAAATGATTTACTTTTTTAGGAAAAACTGTTCCATGAATGTTTTATGAATGGCATTCAATGCATGGACACTTTACCATCCACAAAAGGCACTTACCCAGTCCCTAGAAAAGGAACTACTATCAACTAAAGTTGGGAACTATGGTGGAACAATGAGCCATCTCCACTAGGTTAAAGGGAACCTGTCACTAGATTTGGGGCCTATAAGCTGCGGACACCACTAGTGGGCTCTTATATACAGTATTCTAACATGCTGTATATAAGAGCCCAGGCCACTGTGTAGAATGTAAAAATCACTTTATAATACTCACCGAACGGGCAGTGCGGTGAAGACTGGTTAGATGGGTGTCTCCG
This sequence comes from Anomaloglossus baeobatrachus, assembly GCF_048569485.1. Taxonomy (NCBI): domain Eukaryota; kingdom Metazoa; phylum Chordata; class Amphibia; order Anura; family Aromobatidae; genus Anomaloglossus; species Anomaloglossus baeobatrachus. The sequence continues at coordinate 68,472,547 of NC_134362.1, read as the reverse complement.
GATCTAGCGCCTCCTCTTTCAGCCATCTTTGTCCTCCTTCTTCTGAAGCCTGGGTGCATGACACGTCCTACTTCATCCACACTAGCCGGCATTGAGGTCCTGCGCAGGTGCACTTTGATTTTCCCTGAGCAGGGCAAATCAAAGTATTGTAGTGCGCCTACGCAGGACCTCAATGCCGGCTAGCGTGGATAAAGTAGGACGCGTCATGCACCCAGGCTTCAGAAGAAGGAGAACAAAGATGGCCAAAAGATTAGGCACCGGACCCAGAGAATGTAGACACCCATCCGACCATTCTGCACCGCACACCCTTTAGGTAAGTATTATAAAGGTATTTTTACGTTCTACAAATCAGCCTGGGCTCTTATATACAGCATGTTAGAATGCTGTAAATCAGAGCCCACTGGTGGTTGCCGCAGCTTATAGGCCCCAAATCTGGTGACAGGTTCCCTTTAAAGACATTAGCATACCAACTTCCTATACTGTCAGTACAGGTAGCATTATTATACGAGAAAGCATTGTTTCTTTGTGGGGCACAGAAGAAGGTTAGGTAGCAGTACTAGTTTGTGAGTTTGTTTGGTAGTAACCCAAAAAGATTTGGACAGCACCATATATGAGCAGGGCATGTAGGAAGACTTGCTTCACCAAGTCCAAGCACGGTATGTAGCCAATGTCTATACCTTATTGATCCCTAAGGTCTGACTATTGTGCCAAAATGGCTTTAGATATGCTTGTTAAATTTATGTTTTCTTTCTTTACTAAAGGGGTTGTCCACTACTTTCACAATCCCTTCTCAATCCCCATGTTTGGCCATGTTAAAATAAAGAAACTTATACTCACCTCCCGTACAAGTGCCATTCAAGCACTCATGTTCCCGCTCACATTTTGTTAATTACTTATACATTCGAAGGTGGGGAGAGAGAAGACGGCGGTGATTGGGAGCAGAGCTCACATGACATCACAACCTCGCATGAGCCCCAAAAACACGTCTGCCTGCAGCACTGGTATGAAGCTGGCAGTGGAGGTGAGTATGAGCTTTTATTTTATATTAATGGGACCAAAAATGGGTAATGGGAAGGGGTTGTTCTAGTAGTGGACAATCCCTTAAAAGTGTTATGCATATATAGTTGCCATACTTCTCAAAGGGAAATTCTCTCTCTGTCTCACTCTTTCTCTCTTTCTCTCTCTTGCTCTCTTTTTCTCTCTTTCTCTCACTCTCACTTTCTCTCTATCTCTCTCTTTCTTTCTCTCCCTTTCTCTCTCTCTTTTTCTCTCTTTCTCTCTTTCTCTCTCTTTTTTTTCTCTCCCTTTCTTGCTCTCTCTCTTTCTCTTGCTCTTCCTTTCTTTCTTTTTCTTTCTTTCTCTCTCTCTTTTTCTCGCTCTTTCTCTCTCTCTTTCTCTCTCTCTTTTTTTCTCTCTCTTTCTTTGTCTCTTTTCTTTTTTTCTTTCTTCCTGTCTTTATTTTTTTTTCTCTCTCTTTCTCTCCCTTTCTCGCTCTCTCTCTTTCTCTTGCTCTTTCTTTCTTTCTTTCTCTCTCTCTCGCTCTTTCTTTCTCTCTCTCTCTTTCTCTCTCTCTTTTTTCTCTCTCTTTCTTTGTCTCCTTCTTTTTCTTTCTTTCTTCCTTTCTTTTTTCTCTCTCTCTTTCTTTCTCTCTCTTTTTTACTCAAATTCAAAATATTACTATTGACAGGACTAAGTACATGTTGGTATTGCCAAATCAAGTGCTAAAAATGGGATGAGGATAGGGGCTCGTCAATGGTGGGGTATAGATGCCCATCCAGGGTGAGGTTTCTCTCTCCTTCTTTCATATATTATAGTCTAATAATAAAATAAAAATTCTTCAAAGGTGTTTTCATGCAGAAAAGAAAAGTGACAACTTTGGAGAACATCATATTAATGACATATATATGATATTATGATATTTATATTTATATATATATATATATATATATATATATATATAATTGCCTTATTCTGTCTGTCTGTCTGTCTTGCTCCAAAATTGTGTACTTACGGTGACACAAAGCTGATTGGCCACTGGGCTCGCCATGGCCCCGCCCCCCCGCACGGATTGGCCGCTCGCCCAGGCAACTCGCCCACGCCCCGCCCCCCTCACGCAATGCACGCTCGCTCTGGCCCCGCCCTCCGCACGCATTCCCCGAACTGACCGACACGGAGCCACGACTCCCAGGTGAGTACTGTACCCCCGGGAGCCCACATCAGCGTACGCCGCCAACCCAGCCGACACATACCCTCGCATTGCTGGGGTTGCCGCCGTATGCTGGTGTGGGCTCCCGTGCGAGTGGGAGACGGGATACGCTGGTAACCATGGTAGCATAGTTACCAGCGCATCAAGTTCCTGCAGCGGCGGAACATACACACACGCACGCACACACAAACACACACATCAGATCACACTCACTCTCACACACACCTCACACACACATCACATCGCATCCACACACTCACTACATCCTGAGATATCGCTTGCTTCTCGGCGGCGATACTGTGCTGTGAACTTCCAGGACCTGCCGGAGGATCACATGGCCAGAAGCATGTGGTATCTCCGGATGTTGTGAGTGTGAGCGCGTATTATTATTATTATTATTATTATTATTATTTATTTATAGAGCACCATTAATTCCATGGTGCTGTACATGAGAAGGGGGTTACATACAAAATACGTATACAAGTTACAGTAGACAGACTAGTACAGAGGGAAGAGGGCCCTACCCTTGCGGGCTTACATTCTATATGTGCAATATCGTCAATGTGTGTGTGCGTGAGTGTATGCGATCGGGTGTGTGTGAGTGTATGTGATCGGGTGTGTGTGAGTGTATGCGATCGGGTGTGTGTGAGTGTATGCGATCGGGTGTGTGTGTGTGTGTGTGTGTGTGCGATCGGATCTGTGTCGGCAGAGGAGCATGGCTTGCTGGAGGAGGCTGATCCTGGGGAAGGCTGGGAGGAGGAGGCTGAGAGAAGAGAGGCTGATGCTGGGGGAGGCTGAGGCTGGGGTAGGCTGGGAGGAGAGAGGCTGATGCTGGGGACAGAAAAGGCTGATGCTGGGAGGAGAGAGGCTGATGCTGGGAGGAGAGAGGCTGATGCTGGAGGAGAGAGGCTGAGCCTGGGGAAGGCTGGGAGGGGGAGGCTGAGAGAAGAGAGGCTGATGCTGGGGGAGGCTGAGGCTGGGGTAGGCTGGGAGGAGAGAGGCTGATGCTAGGGACAGAAAAGGCTGATGCTGGGAGGAGAGAGGCTGATGCTGGGAGGAGAGAGGCAGATGCTGGGAGGAGAGAGGCTGATGCTGCGGGTAGAGAGGCTGATGCTGGGAGGAGAGAGTCTGATGCTGGGAGGAGAGAGGCTGATGCTGGGAGGAGAGAGGCTGATGCTGCAGGCAGAGAGGCTGATGCTGTTGGGCAGAGAGGCTGATGCTGCGGGCAGAGAGGCTGATGCTGGTGCAGCATGGGGGATGGAGCACGATGGGGGTGCGCAGCATGGGGGATGGAGCACGATGGGGACTGCACAGCATGGGGGATGGAGCACGTTTGGGAGTGCGCAGCATGGCGGATGGGCCACGTTTGGGAGTGCGCAGCATGGGGGATGGAGCACGTTTGGGAGTGCGCAGCATGGCGGATGGACCACGTTTGGGAGTGCGCAGCATGGCGGATAGAGCATGTTTGGGAGTGCGCAGCATGGCGGATGGAGCACGTTTGGGAGTGCGCAGCAAGGCGGATGGACCACGTTTGGGAGTGCGCAGCATGGCGGATGGACCACGTCTGGGAGTGCGCAGCATGGCGGATGGAGCACGTTTGGGAGTGCGCAGCATGGCGGATGGAGCACGTTTGGGAGTGCGCTGCATGGCGGATGGAGCACGATGGGGAGTGCGCAGTATGGCGGATGGAGCACGTTTGGGAGTGCGCAGCATGGCGGATGGAGCACGATGGGGGGTACGCAGCATGGCGGATGGAGCACGTTTGGGAGTGCGCAGCATGGCGGATGGAGCACGTTTGGGAGTGCGCAGCATGGCGGATGGAGCACGAAAGGGAGTGCGCAGCATGGCGGATGGAGCACGTTTGGGAGTGCGCAGCATGGCGGATGGAGCACGTTTGGGAGTGCGCAGCATGGGGGATGCAGCATGATGGGGAGTGCGCAGTATGGCGGATGGAGCACGTTTGGAAGTGCCCAGCATGGCGGATGGACCACGCTTGGGAGTGCGCAGCATGGCGGAGGGAGCACGTTTGGGAGTGCGCAGCATGGCGGATGGAGCACGATGGGGAGTGCACAGCATGGGGGATGGAGCACGATGGGGGGTGCGCAGCATGGGGGATGGAGCACGATGGGAGGTGCACACCTCCCCCCAACACACACACACACACACGCGCACTGCACAACACACACACACACACTGGGAACCACAAACACCGCCCTACACAGACACCCACACACACAGACAACGCTGCACACACACAACACCCAACACACAAACACCGCGGCATACATAAATATACGCACATACCGCACAACACACACATTGCACAAAACATACCTCCCCCCCAAAACACACCACACACACACAAACCGCGCAACACACACACACACAACGCTACTTTCACACAGCGCTCCACAAACAACGCAACACACGCAACACACATACAACACCGCTCTCACCCCCCGCCACACCCAGACAACACCCAGAACATGTACAGCGCCCTACACAAACACTTTGTAAGTACACACAACAACATCTCTCTCTCTCTCTCTCTATATATATATATATATATATATATATATAACAAAAATCATACATGAACTACACAATACGTAAATTCTAGAATACCCGATGCGTAGAATCGGGCCACCTTCTAGTATATATATATATATATATATATATATATATATATATATAATATCTATATTTATATATTATATATTATATTTATATATATATTATATATAATATTTATATATATATATATATATATATATATATATATATATATATATATATTATGACATCATATTATGACATATATATGAGGCTGTAAGCCATCTTTGGTCCATCTTGTCATATCCACATTATGATTAGTATGAATGCTGCACCTAGTGGAACATTCATAGTAAAGTATGTATGGGAATTATAAAACAAACATAAAAACAACAAATAAAGAGATCCATAAACAAACGAAAATGTTTTTTCGTGTTGCTAAATACAGGTTTTGAATGTCACCTTGAAGTCCAATGGTAGAATCACTAAATGCGAATTTAATAGGTCACCAATTTCCTTAAAGGGAAAATGTTTGACAAAGTGATGGCTGAAATGGAAGAGCCATAGATCAAAGGATTTAAACAAGACAGCAACTCATACAGAAATGCTAAAAATATCCTGGCAATGAATTACTATTAAGGTCAAAGTGCACTTTACAGAGAATCACAGACTTCCAAGAATTGTAAGGTAGCACACGCAGCAGGAAAATCATTTCCATGTCCCCAGAAAAAACTGATTGATTGATGTAGAAAGGCGTCTTAAACACATAAGACTGAGTAAATTAAGATTTAGGTAAAAGGATAAAAATATCTTATACCCTTTTTAAATACAGTAAATTTAAAAGAAAAAAGTCTTGTTTCTTATTTTGCATTGTAAGTTTTTATTGAAAAATATTTATTGAACTAGATTATTATTAGGGATGATCGAATATCACAAATATTCGACAATATTCGGCTTCGCGAATATCTGACGAATAGTTCGCCGTTATGCGAATATTCAATGCGCAATGTAAGTCTATGGCAGGGGTGGGCAATTAATTTTCCCATGGGGCCGCATGAGAAATTGGGATTGGTTTAGAGGGCCGGACTAATATAATTACCTCAGTTCTACCCAATATACTACATCACTACACCCCTTCCATATACTACACCTGTAATAAACTACACCAATACACCCCTATATACTACACCTGTATTATACTACACTCCCTCCATATACCTGTAATATACTACACCCCCATATACACCTGTATTATACTGCACCACTATATAATACACCTCCGAGATACTACATCATTACACCCCTATATACTACACCTGTAATATACTACAACTCCATATAGTACACCTGTAATATACTACACCTCCATATAGTACACCTGTAATATACTACACCCCTATATACACCTGTAATATACTACATCACTACACCCCATATACTACACCTGTAATATAGTACACCCCCATATAGTACACCTGTAATATACTACACCTCCATATAGCACACCTGTAATATACTACACCTCTATATAGCACACCTGTAATATACTACACCCCCATATGTCACACACCCTGCTCCCCATACAGCCTGCACCCCCATATCACACACACACTACATCCCATACAGCCTGCAGCCCCATATCACACACACTACACCCCCATATGTCACACACCCTGCTCCCCATACAACCTGCACCCCCATATCTCACACACCCTGCTACCCATACAACTTGCACCCCCATATCTCACACACCCTGCTCCCCATACAGCCTGCACCCCCATATCTCACACACCCTGCTCCCCATACAGCCTGCACCCCTAAAAATCACACACACTACACCACGATATGTCACACACCCTGCCCACATATCTCACCCTGCCTGTACACCAACTTACCCCTCTCAAACACTCTGCACCCCTTCACATCCTTCTGTCAGTCTGCAGCCCTCATATGCCACTCACCCTGCAACTCCATCTTCCCACATATGCCACTCACCATGCAACCCCCTCCCCCTCATATGCCACTCACCCTGCAACTCCATCTTCCCACATATGCCACTCACCCTGCAACTCCATCTTCCCACATATGCCACTCACTCTGCAACTCCATCTTCCCACATATGCCACTCACCCTGCAACTCCATCTTCCCTCATATGCCACTCACCCTGCAACTCCATCTTCCCTCATATGCCACTCACCCTGCAACTCCATCTTCCCACATATGCCACTCACCCTGCAACTCCATCTTCCCTCATCTTCCACTCACCCTGCAACTCCATCTTCCCTCATATGCCACTCACCCTGCAGCCCCCTCCCTCTCATGTCCCCTCTTTTCTTATTACCAGTCATCATGTGTCCACATCTCCTTCAGGATTCAGTATCTTTGCTTTCTGCCCGGCATCCCGTGTCTCCTCCCACACAGTCACATGGGCGTGACGTCATCACAGGTCCTGCAGCATGAATTTTTCCGTCTGCTGTGCTGCTCCTTTTCCTGCAGGGCGGGCGGGAACTTTTCAAATGACACACGCAGCACAGTACTGACAACGTCAGAGCGCGCGCGTGTGTCACTGACAATTAGTGCCGGCAGGGAACAGAGGAAAGACTCCTGCGTTCCGCTGCCTGCACTTACTGTGCGGACCTGCACAGGATCTCTCCCTGCTCGGCACGCTGCAGCCCGGCTCCACTGCACCGGCTGGCGGGCCGGTCACAGAGAGTAGGCGGGCCGGATGTGGCCCGCGGGCCGCCCCTTGCCCAGGTCTGGTCTATGGGAAGCCCGAATAGTTGCTATTTGGCAACTATTTGGGTTTCCCATAGACTTACATTGCGCATCGAATATTCGCAAATCGTCAAATAGCGACGAACTATTTGGCAAATATGGGCGTTGCCGAATATTTGCGGTATTCGATCATCCCTAATTATTATGCATTCATACGGATACTGGAGTGTGGACTCAAAGGCTTGTGTTGTGTTATGGGTTATTTTGTAGACACTGACACTTTATTTTTTTTGGTGTAAGGTTTGGAACTATTTATAGGAGTGACTGACACTTCATGAAGCAACTATTCATCTGGGTCTGTTATTCCGGCATTTTGGCTATTACAATTTAAAGCATAACCGTTGTTTTAATTTTTAGTTCATAAATCAATAATACACATGAAAATTAGTAACTTTGTCATATATTTTATCAGATAAATCTGCTTCTTTGTCTGCCAAGACTGATCTTTAATGTCAGGTTTCCGGGTTTTCCAGTCCTCTTTTGAAAGAGCTTGCCCTCGGTTAACATGGAGTTTTATGTTCTGTTGCCCTACTTCCTGTCCAGCTGCTTAAAAGGCCGCCTCTAAGCCTAGTCCAGTGCCTGAGTATACTGCTTGCTGTGTGCTCCTGCTTTGCTGCTGCTGCTACTTGATTACCTTTGGATCCTCCTGAAAATCTACCGACCGACTCTGGACCACACCCGGTTTCTTCAAACTGTGCCCGGACTCCGTCTGCCGTCTTTGGTCAGCACGTCTGCCCGGTTTCTTCCGGTTCATAACCATTCTGGACTTTCATCCCGTACGGACACTTCTGGACTTTACCGCTTGCCCCTTGTGTCCCGGCTGCGGCGCATTTAGGCCTTCCGGGGTTGATTGCCGGACAGTCCCTGTATAGGGGTTCGCTCTGGTGGTCTCCCTGGGGGAGTCCGGTGCGTGGCCCCGGGAATCCCCTTCGCTCCGTTTCGGAAAGGTATTTTCATGTGTTTGTTATACTGTGTATTTCCGTTGTGTATCTACCGTGGTTACATATCATAAACATCTTGTACCACAAACTCGTCTCTGGCTGTGATTGCCCTAACGCTATCGAAATCCTCAAAACATACAATAGTATTACATTTAATTACCAAAATGCTCAGTTCTAAATCTGAAGACAGATTTTGATTTTCCGATTTCTGAGTTAGGAGATGACAGTTGGTGCTGATAAGATTCTTTGGAGAGCGGAGGAGGAGGAGCTAGAGGCAGAGGGAGGAGCTAAATGCAGTGGAAGGAGCTAGTAGTTGAGGGAGGAACTAGAGGCAGACAGAGAAGCTAGAGGCAGAGGGAGTAGCAAGAGGCAGAGTGAGAAGCTAGAGGAAGAGAGCAGAGCTTGAGACAAAGGGAAGAGCTATAGGCAGAGGGAGGAGCTATAAGCAGAGAGAAGAGCTAGAGGCAGAGGGAAGAGCTATAGGCAGAGGTCAAAGCTAGAGTCAGTGGAAAGAGCTAGAAGCAGTTGGCAGAGCTAGAGGCAGAGGGGAAGAGCTAGAGGCAAAGGGCAGAGCTAGAGGCAGAAGGAAGAGCTAGAGGCAGAGGTATACACTAGAGGCAGAGGTAAGAGCTAGAGGCAGAGGTCAGAGCTAGAGTCAGAGGGAAAAGCTATAGGCAGTTGGCCAAGCTAGAGGCAGAGGGGAAGATCTCGAGGCAGAGGGGAAGATCTAGAGGCAGAGGGGAAGAGCTAGAGGCAAAGGGCAGAGCTAGAGGCAGAAGGAAGAGCTAGAGGCAGAGGTATACACTAGAGGCAGAGGTCAGAGCTAGAGGCAGAGGTCAGAGCTAGAGTCAGAGGGAAAAGCTATAGGCAGTTGGCCGAGCTAGAGGCAGAGGGGAAGATCTAGAGGCAGAGGGGAAGATCTAGAGGCAGAGGGGAAGATCTAGAGGCAGAGGGGAAGATCTAGAGGCAAATGGCAGAGCTAGAGGCAGAAGGAAGAGCTAGAGGCAAAGGGAGATACTAGAGGCAGAGGGAGGAGCTAGAGGCAGAGGGAAGAGCTAAAGGCAGAGGGAGGAGCTAGAGGCAGAAGCAGGAGAGCTAGAGGCAGATGGAGAAGCAAGAGGAAGAAGAAGGAGAGCTAGAGGCAGATGGAGGACCTAAAGGCAGAGGGAAGATCTAGAGGCAGAGAGAGGATGTAGAGGCAGAGAGAGGATCTAGAGGCAGAGGGAAGAGCTAGAGGCAGAGAGGAAGAGCTAGAGGCAGAGAGAGGAGCTAGAGGCAGAAGGAAGAGCTAGAGGCAGAGAGAGGAGCTAGAGGCAGAGAGAGGAGCTAGAGGCAGAGAGGAGCTAGAGGCAGAGCTCCACTTCCTCCTCTCTCTTCTATTTACATAGAAGCACATCAGTTACAGCTGCCGTCTCCTATCTCAGTAATGGGCAAATCTGTTTTCTCTGTCTTCTGATTTAGAATTGAGCATTCTTAGAATAAAAGATCAGTCCTGGGGAAGGAAGCAGATTTCGCTGATAAGATATATCACTAAATTTCTTTCTTTTTTTGAGTATTATTGATTTATGAAAGAAAATGAAAAAAAAAAAAACAGTAGTTACTATTTAAACCCTTCACGACATTTGACTCAAGTTTACTTCGTGGTCAGGAAGGAGTTTCTGCAAAATGACGTAAATGTACATCATGGCGATCATGCGGGCATCTAACTACCTGGTTTAATGGCATAAAAATGTAAGTTAGAAAACTGCAAAATGTTCACATTTTTGTCAATTTCGTTATTTTCATAATTTAATAATTCAAATTTACCACGAACATGAAGTACAATGTGTCGCAAAAAAAAACAATCTCAGAATCACTGGGATCCGTTGAAGTGTTCCAGAGTTATCATCACATAAAGTCACTCTAGTCAGAATTGTAAAATTAGCCGAGTCAGGAATGTGACAAGAGGCTGGGATGATGAAGGGGTTAAAGATTTATGCACTTTTTCATACCTTGGGTTGGCTTTTAGGTTAAACCTAGGGCCTCTGTTGAAACATTTCCTAAATACTGTCAGTAGATTAACAAAAGTGGGGCAAATGGAATCGAGTAAAACAGGACTGTAAAATCAGACTTGTTTTAGCGTTTAACAATGGAGGACAGCGGATTTGTAAATAGAAAATTAAAAGTTATTTTTTTAAAGTTGGATACAAAATAAATAATAATACTTAAAGGGGTTGTTCACAACAAGGACAACCCCTTCGGATTCCACTAATTTCTGCCAGTTAAAATAAAAAACCCTGTACTCACTCCCCATTCTGTCACTATTCCAGTGCTGTCGGTAATAGCGGTTCAGACCCACATGACATTGTAACGTAACGCGAACCCTGCATCCAATCACCACCGGATTCTGTCTCCCTGCCTTCGTACCAAATGAGTTATTCAACAGGAAGTGACGCTACAGCTGCCACTCACTTCCTGTTGATGGCTCAATTGGTCTGAAGGTGAGAAGAGAGAAATCGTTGCTGAGTGGACGATAAACTCTCGTGACATCACAATATCACGTGAGCCCCGTGAGCAATTACCAACAGTGCTGGAACGGCGCCAGAATGGGAGGCGAGTACAGGGTCTGTTATTTTAACTTGGGGAAACAAAGTGTAATCAGAAGGGGTTGTCCTAGTAGTGGACCCTTTAAAAGGGTTATTAATAGACATGACCGGACCTGTGAAAGTTTAGGTTCGCCGGACTTTAAATAAAAGTTTGGTTTGGGACCCAAACTTGACCTCAGAACCTGAACCCAATGTGAGTCAATGGGGACCTGAATTTCTTTGCTGAGAAATGGCTGTAAATTGGTATATTGGGCTGCAAAATGAATCAATATGGGGGAATTGCGCTGCAAACATGTAGATATGGAATAAATTAAAGAAAAAAGAAAAGAAAAAATAAATGGCATGGCTACCTCCTATTTTTTGATAACCAGCACAGGTAAAACAGACAGCTGTGGGCTGCAACCCCCAGCTGTCTGCTTTACCTTGGATGGTTATAAAAAATATAGAGGATTCAAGCAGCTTTTTAAATTATTTAAATAAATAATTTAGAAAAATTGGCATTGACTCTGCCCTATTTTTGATAACCATCTAAGGTAAAGAAGAGAGCTTCAAGCTGGTATCAGGCTGTGAAGACCCATGGTTATTTGGCTCTTCTCATCCTAAAAATAGCAGCCTACAGCGGACTCAGAAGTGATGTGTCCATTTGATGCTACCTGAGTGTTCCTGATTGCTCTGATGCGGTGACAATCGGCGTAATACTTTTGGGGTAGATGTCAGCTGTGAATTGACAGCTGGCATTAAGCCCCGGGGTTAATAATGGATAGGTATCTATCAGACAACCCCATTACTAACCCGGAAAGTACAGAATTAAAAAAAGACAGACGCAGGGGAAAAAAGTTTATTTGAATAAAGACTCCACCACATGCTCTCATTCACCAATTTATTACTTCAAAATAAATCCTAAAAGTTCCGACGTAATCTAAAACAAGTAATGTGGTCCCATGACATCCAACGATTCCTATTTGTCTTGTTCTGAGAACTTTCTCAGAATGAGGCTCCATTGGTCACTGGAAGTTTCTTACAAGCGTCATTTTTTTTTTCTTTATTGTTCACAGCACTGTACAGTAATCTTCCACATGCAATAAAACTTATTGATTGGCTGTGCTGCAGCCTTTCAACAAACTTTATTAACATATTCAAAACAAACCATACTTGGACTTTTTGTCCATGTTCGAGTCCCAGACACTTGGTGTCTGGTACGAACCTCGAACCTTACCATTAGGGTTCGCTCATCGCTAGTTATTAACAAGGAGAATAATTTTTTTGTAAGAAGGGTTCCCTAAAATATATGCTGCTCACACAGTGTCTTGCAGCTGAAACCCGTAGGCAGCAGTTGTATTTAGCTGGGAAACCTAGCAGCAAGTGTTAAAATTCCATCCACAGGTGAAAGTCCGCATTAGGCCTCTTTCACACGTCTGTGTCTCCGGTACGTATTTGGTCCGTTTCCTCACGTACCAGAGACACGGGCACACGTAGACCCATTAAAATCAATGGGTCTGCGCTCACGTGCGTGTTCTGCCATGGACCGTGTGTACGTGTGGAGCATACGTGTGCCCGTGTGCTCCACACGTAGACATGTCCGTTTTTCTCCGGCATCACGGGTGTCACACGGCCCGCATACGGACCACACGGAGGTGTTCCATGTGACACGCACCGGAGAAAACTCATGTGTCTGAGAAAAAAATAACAAATCTTTACTCACCTTCTCCAGCCCTTCTGTCTCTGCCGCTGCTGTCACTTGCTTCCGACCGCCGCTCATTATGCTCATTGCATATTCACTTCACTGCAGCAGCGGGAAGTCGGCAGGACCGGAGACCGAAGATCAGCACCACGGACAGCGACGCCAGGGACAGGTGAGCAGAAAGTTCCCGTTCTCCGTGTGTTATCACGGATAACACACGGAGAACACACGTGTGCCATAAACACGGCTCACGGAGGGCAAAACCCACCTTTGACACGTTTGTGAATAACGTGCTTGGTTTTTCCCGAGCGTGTGAAAGAGGCCTTACATGGTGCCTATGTAAATGAATAGACTGTCCCAGAAGTACCCAGATATCGGGTCTACCACAGAGAAAACAAAGAAAGTTTTTTAGACATAGTTTAAGTGATGGAGGTCCTGAAAAAAGGTCTAACAAGGTATTTTAAAGTGTTGTTTTGTTTTTTTTAATTAGTGTACATAGTCAATTGTATTTGATGATGGTAATAAAAAGCTGATTATGTTTAGCCAGGGGAAACACATAATGTTATATTCTACATTCCAGAAGGAAAAGCGCAAGTATTACAAAATAATAAACAGTTAGCATAAGAACGTCAGCAGTCCTGAACTCCCAGTCAGTGTTTATATTGTGATAAGATCTGACACGGATAGCTGACCACTATTCCCAAGACGCTTATCTCCCTATCTGTCAGTTTATATTACACGGGATACATTAATTGATGGCTGCTGATAGACCATGATGTTTAGGGAAAACACAACCTCTATTTAATTGTGATATAGAGAAAATGATAAATTCTTAAAATCATATTATACATGGGGTATCATATATATATATATGTATATATATATATTATTATTATTATTATTTATTATTATAGCGCCATTTATTCCATGGCGCTTTACAAGTGAAAGAGGGTATACGTACAACAATCATTAACAGTACAAGACAGACTGGTATAGGAGGAGAGAGGACCCTGCCCGCGAGGGCTCACAGTCTACAGGGAATGGGTGATGGTACAATAGGTGAGGACAGAGCTGGTTGTGCAGTGGTCTACTGGACTGAGGGCTATTGTAGGTTGTAGGCTTGTTGGAAGAGGTGGGTCTTGAGGTTCCTCTTGAAGCTTTCCACGGTAGTGGAGAGTCTGATGTGCTGAGGTAGAGCGTTCCAGAGTATGGGGGATGCACGGGAGAAATCTTGTACACGATTGTGGGAAGAGGAGATAAGAGAGGAGTAGAGAAGGAGATCTTGTGAGGATCTAAGGTTGCGTGGAGGTAGGTACCGGGAGACTAGGTCACAGATGTAGGGAGGAGACAGGTTGTGCATGGCTTTGTATGTCATGGTTAATGTTTTGAACTGGAGTCGTTGGGCGATGGGAAGCCAGTGAAGGGATTGGCAGAGTGGCAAGGCTGGGGAGTAGCGAGGGGAGAGGTGGATTAAGCGGGCTGCAGAGTTTAGGATAGATTGGAGGGGTGCAAGAGTGTTGGAACGTAGGCCAGAGAGCAGGAGGTTGCAGTAGTCGAGGCGGGAGATGATGAGGGCATGCACTAATGTTTTTGCAGATTCTTGGTTAAGGAAAGCACGGATCCGGGAGATATTTTTGAGTTATAATCGGCATGAGTTGAAGAGGGCTTGGATGTGTGGCTTGAAGGATAGAGCAGAGTCGAGGGTCACTCCAAGGCAACGAGCTTGTGAGACTGGGGTGAGTGAGCAACCATCAAGTTTGATGGAAAGGCTTGTTGGAGGAGATGAGTGAGGAGGAGGAAAGACAATAAACTCTGTTTTGTCCATGTTAAGTTTTAGGAATCGTGCAGAGAAGAAGGATGAAATAGCAGAGAGACATTGTGGTATTTTGGTTAGTAGAGAGGTAATGTCAGGTCCAGAGAGGTAGATCTGTGTGTCATCGGCATAGAGATGATACTGGAAGCCGTGGGACTCTATGAGCTGTCCCAGGCCGAAGGTGTAGATGGAGAACAGCAGGGGTCCAAGAACTGAGCCTTGAGGGACACCGACAGATAGGGGGCGAGATGAGGAAGTGGTGTGAGAATGGGAGACGCTGAAAGTTCGGTCGGTTAGGTATGAGGAGATCCAAGATAGGGCCAAGTCTGTGATGCCCAGAGATGAGAGAATCTGTAGTAGGAGGGAATGGTCTACTGTGTCGAAGGCAGAGGACAGGTCCAGGAGGAGGAGGATAGAGTAGTGTCGCTTGGCTTTGGTGGTTAGTAGATCATTGGTGACTTTGGTTAGGGCAGTTTCGGTAGAATGATGTGGTCGGAAACCAGATTGAAGCCAGTCAAAGAGGGAGCAGGAGGAGAGGTATGAGGACAATTCAAGATGGACATGCTGTTCCAGTAGTTTTGAGGCATAGGGGAGAAGGGATATGGGGCGATAGTTTGACACAGAGGATGGGTCAAGGGAGGGCTTTTTGAGGATGGGTGTAATAGAGGCATGTTTAAAGCATGAAGGGAATACACCACTTGCTAGTGATAGGTTGAAGAGATGGGTTAGGGCTGGGATGAGGACTGCGGTGATGTTGGGGATGAGATGCGATGGGAGCGGGTCCAGTGCACAGGTGGTTAGATGTGATCTTGAGAGTAGAGTGGAGAGATTGTTTTCTGTCATGGTATATATATATATATATATATATATATATATATATATATATATAATTTATATCAATATTTTATTTATTTATTTATTTTTAAGGTAGTCTGTTGTAAAAAGTATAGACTGCAGAAAAGGGGTTGAGTATGGCAAACGTGGGCACAACACAGCAATGACAGCTGATCACCGTGACGTTGAAAAATTTAGCCCATTGTCAACAATCAGTTGATTGCCCCTTGGCGTTCATTTAAAGTAGACTTTTTTTGTGACACAATCCATGTAAAGGAGCTCTGTCAGCAGGTTTTTTTCTATGTAATTTGTGTTGCTGCTCAATAAAAATCAGTGTTTTATCATCAGGAGATTATCACTACAGGGCTAGGTGTCTTGTGCCTCCTAATCACCTGCAGTGTAACCATGCCCCCACCACTGATTAGCAGATAAAACAGTGATTTTATAAAAATTAAAAAATGCAGGCCAGTAAGAGACATGATTGCTGGATTCAGAGGCTCAGCCCCTACATCATTCTGCTCTCAGATTGCATACAGTAGCAAAAACCAAGTAACAGGTTCCCTTTTGTAAGAATGTAACATTAGTGTCTCCAAAAACAAAGGTTGGTTAGACATCTTTCTATCCTCAAGGCCATATACAATTCTGTCACCAAATTAGTCTTCTTTGTCTCTTGATCATGAAAAACAGGCTCTGATACAGATGTAATACTATCCCTTCTTACGAAAGGCCTTTTGACCTTCAAGGCAAGGCTTATCTGGAAAAGATCAATGGAATCATTTGATCAGATTATCGGCATTGATGTTGCCAACAAACACACATGATCTATTCCATCTAAGAGAGCTGAGGAGGAGTAGTCTGGCATTTAGGAGAGTTTAGGAGAAGTGGTCTGGTATTTAGGAGAGTTGAGGAGGAGTGGTCTGGCATCTAGGAGAGTTTAGAAAGAGTCGTTACAGCGTTGAGAAACACGTGATGGTGTCTCCACGGTGTTGGATGTTGATCTCCCCGAAGTTAACCATCCTTACCCAAGTAGTCTTCTACTAGGCATTGCTCCCACTAGCCAGTTTCCTACTCCACACTGATGAGGGGCAAATACCCCGAAACAGCTGTCTGTGGATGGACTCCATGTTTTGGTATAGGCGGTTTCCTTGACTGGAGACTGCCCTTCCCGTGGTTGTTCCTTCCCGGTGAAAGACGTGTCTAGTTTCCTGCCAGCGTTAAGAAACATGTGATGGTGTCTCTGCGGCATTCTTGTTTTGCATATTTTCCCAGGGAGCCTTGTTCTAGTGTCACTGCATTGAGAAACACGTGATGGTGTCTCCGCGGTGTTGGATGTTGATCTCCCCGAGGTCAACCATCCTTACCTATGTAAAAAGTGTAGACTGCAGAGGAGGAGTGGTCTGGCATAAAGGAGAGTTTAGGAAGAGTGGTCTGGCATCTAAGAGAGATGAGGAGGAGTGGTCTTTCATCTAGGAGAGCTTAGGTGGAGTGGTCTGGCATCTAGGAAAGATGAGGAGGAGTGGTCTGGCATCTAGGAGAGCTAAGGAGTGGTCTGATATCTAAGAGAGATGAGGAGGAGTTGTCTGGCATCTAGGAGAGCTTAGGAGGAGTTGTCTGGCGTCTGAGAGAGAGGAGGAGGAGCTCTCTGGCATCTAGGAGAGCTGAGGAGGAGTTGTCTGGCATCTGTGAGTGCTTAGTACGAGTGGTCAGGCATCTAGGGAGCTTACGAAAAGTGGTCTGGCATCTAGGAGAGTTTAGGAGGAGTGGTATGGCATCTTGGAGACCTTATGAGGAGTGGTCTGGCATCTAGTAGAACTTAGGAGGAGTGGTTTGGCATCTTGGAGATTTTAGGAGGAGTAGCTTGACATCTTGGAGAGTTTAAGTATGGCATCTAAGAGAGGTAGGGAGGAGTGATCTGACAAATGTGTTGTGAAAAGAAAGGGTCTGTCATCTATGTGGCTGAGAAGGAGAGGATTGACTTTTACAGGACAGTTTCTAAAGCCAGGCTGCCGCCAGTGTTTTCTCTGGCTGGTCTCCCCGAGATCAGTGGTTGTTTTGTCTTGTTGGTCTACTAGGCATTGCTCCCACCTGGCCAGAATCCTACTCCACACTGATGAGGGGCAATACCCTGAAACAGCTGTCTGTGGATGGATACCTGGCCTTGGTATTTCCCTTGTCATATCTTTAAACTTGTCAAAGAGTTGAATATTGACGAAAAGGGCCACTTAATATAGTGGTTATGGCGGTCTCCAAAAAAGAGCCACTCCTTGGCTAGGTTATTCCCGGAGGAATATCTGGCTAGTTTCTGTGTTGAGACTCCTAACAGAGGCTCCACGGACTTTTTTGATCTAAAGCCAGGCTTGGCACACATAAGAAGAGTGAGAGCAGTAGTTTGTCTCAGAAGAGAAATGACGGAATGGTTAGGTGTAAGAGAGACGGAGAAAGGGTTTAGAGTATAAGAGGAATCAGACAACAAATCAAAGATGTTGCCTTTGCTATGAAGTTGAGACATTTACAGTACATGACCTGTTGTAATGCCATTAAAATATACATTGCAGAGCATTGTTATCCTTTGAGATGATACTCCGCTTCTGCGAAAACAAGACCAGGAAATGGTCTTCAAGCAGATCCATGGTTGTACCCTATGGGAATAGTGATTCCTAAATGCAGGATGTTTCTGGTTGCAGATATTATAGCCCGAATAGCTAAGTGAGCTCCGGGTTTGCATAGTTGTGTCCTCTTTAGTAATGCTGGATTAGTTCCACAGCACAGAAACAGTGCAATTTGAATGTCATGCTGAAGTTGCGGTCAGGGCTCCCCTGGGAATTTCTCTTCCCGCTCAATGACTCAGAAAGTCAGGATCACTTATCATGGTGCCGGAGGAAAACAAGCTAAAGAGTACAATGTTGGCCTGTATGTGCATTACTCAGGTATCCCTTGCAATGCAAGAAGTGATGCCCTTGTTTTTTTGAATAAGCTATTGTTTTCGTGACTCATTCGTGAATAAAGGAATACATAGGGTATCAAGTGTTTTACTTGTTAATGTAATATGTTCTCCTGCCGGGAACCGAATCTTCAAAGCACCTACGGTTATTACTGCACCAATCATCTATCTGTTTTCAAGGAGAGAAGGATGTTGTGTGACTGAAGTCTTTAAAGCACCATCTCATACCTCACTTGTGATTGTGGCTACATTCTGGCTTCCCATTGTGTCCTTTTCATGTAACCCCCCTCTGTAGGGTGAATCAGATTGCTGAAGGATATGAATACTCCAGGGGAATCTGCCACACAATTACAGTAGGGAGGGGGATTCCATGAAGGAGTCAGCTCGGTTCCTGGAAATCCTTCGTTAGGAGGAGGCATGAGGACTGGACAGTAAGCGGTCATTAACAGAAACCAGAAAATCTTTACCTAAATCACTGTAAAGGAATGTGGCTTATCCGGGCAGCAACAAGGCAAGAAGCAAGAACTGCCCAAGTTATCTGAAAGATGCGTGTAGAAGAAAATAACACTCAACTCCACGTCAACTAAAGTTAGTAAGAAACCGTCATGGAAATGTAGACAGGAATTTTGCACAGTGAAAGACTGATACTCAAACTCATTGAATAATGGAAAGAAAGTGGCTATCCTTGGGTAGAATGGTGCCCGGAATTTGGGCTATAAGGATTTTTTCTACTAGAGTAGGTAGCTTAAAAAATAATAATATAGCATATTATTAATATATGATGGCGGTAGCGCTGGCGTCTCTACACAGACGCCAACTTACTCACCACCCCAGCTGGGATGCGTTCTCCTCCACACTCCCCCGGCAATGCATGTGTGCTGCTACTTTCTTCCCCTCCCGGGGCCTGTATGCATGGCCCAGGTCACTTGGGAGCATACTTAGGTCGCGCCCGCACATGAGCCTTCCTCTTAAAGGAGCTATTTCCCAGAAATGCCTCTCAGCCTATGGCTGACAGACACTGTGTATTAAAGGCACCCTCCCATTAGGGGAAGTGCCTGTGTGGTGCCCCTGAGGCTCCAGTCGCCACAGAGTATTGCACCTTATTTAAGGTGCTATATTCGCCTCGGGTTAGGAGGGGGTTAATCACCGGTGTTCCACATTCACACCTTACATAAAGCTTAGGAGCCTTCTCACAGGGGAGGGATGGCTAAGGGTAGGCAGGGGGGTGGCCATCATGAGTCATGGGACTTCCCTGGTCACTAAAGCCTGCTACCTGGGGGACGGGTTCCACTTGGGGTAGAAGTAGGAGCAAACTCACACAATCTTCAGTCAGTCTACCTGGGACACCAGTTCTGGGACACGACACCATCACCTCTTTCTTCTCTTCTCCTCATGGGGCCTGCGGCTTGGAGCGCAGCGCTCAGCCGAGTTCCCCACAGCTGGAAGGGCAACTCTGTCAAAGGACTTTCTTCTTTCAAACACCCGGAGACTGCTTCTAACTTATTCGAGGTCGATGGGGCACATCACAGCGGATGACTGGTACTACCCGGGCGAATAGCACAAAGATTGAGTAAAGTCACCTGGAACCGCAGCATCTGACTTGGACTCTTATTACCGACACCACCGCCCCACGCCTTAGCGCCAAATGCCTTCGCCACCACTACTCCCCTCATCATCCTCCCCGGGACCCGCTCCACCTGTGGGGATCGACACCATCTCTGCTTCTATTACCATCCGCCCCGGAGCACAGCGGCAGCAGCGGCGGCTAATCTCTGGCCGCGTACCACAGGTGGCATCACAACAATCTTCCTATTACAACTTCCTTATTGGTGTACACCTTGGGGCATGAAGCCGGGCAGGCCACTGCGACATCCCAGACCATCACACCGTCTCGGTGACGAGTAACTCAGGTACGAGACCCCATGCCTGAACCCCCCTGCCCCCTGGGTGCTACACCTGCGCAACACATTCAGTTAGTCAGTGGTCCAGTCAGCTAGCTAGTTGTCAAGTCCCATTACCCCTGAGTATGCTACCTGTACTGCCTTCTCATACCTGTCCCTGTCCCACCATTACTGTCCGTAACTGCATATCCAGCCTGCCTCAGTCACCCCACCTGTACCTGTCTATACCTGAATCCGTCACTTGCCCTGGGGGTCAGCTGCCACAGTCCCGGTCACTGTCCTGGGAGTGGTACCTGGCGTCCACCACATGGTGGGACCTTAGTTAAGCCCCTCCCACTAAAGGGTAAGCCCCAGTCCCACCTATGGTCCAGTGTGTTCTCTACTCCTGCTCGCTGCCTCTACCCTGGCCGTGAGCATTACAATGGCACAAGAGACTTTTAGTAATAGATGGTGGCACAAGGGAACTGTTATGTGTGTCAGAGGTTGAAGGCTCAAAATGGCTACCTCCGACAGACTTGGCACAAGCCACTCCATTTGAAAGATTGCAGAGGAACACCGGCTGTCACCCTTTAACCCCAGTACCATGATCTGGTCTTAAAACAAGGTCCACTGGATTGCTTCCACAGAACAGCTGCTATCTGTCACGCTCCCCGGGTCCTTGGCTTCCCTCCCCGGGTCCTCTGCTCCGCTCCCCGGGTCCTCAGCCCCGCTCCCCGGCTCACCTGCCACGCTCCCCGCTCTCCAGCCTCCGGTCCCCGTCCTTCCCAGGCCCCCTGGTCCCCGATCGCGGCGCCCGACTGCTTCCCAGGCCCTGGCCGGCTCCCCTGCGTCCTCTTCTCAGCCTCCTTCCCTGGCTTCTGGCACCCGGGCTGCGCGCATGCGCATTAGGGCGCGCGCGCGGTCACTGACCCTTTCTTAAAGGGCCAGCGTCCATTAACAGGTAATGAGGCTAATCAGGTACAGGGTATAAAGGGGTGTATTGTCCAAGGGGGCGGGGCCTGATCTTCGTGTTCCCTAAGCTAGGAGTCAGGTCTCCTGGTGTTTCAGTGCATGTACTCACCTATCTCTCTTTGTAGAGCCGTGCTTGCCTCGCCATCCAGTCTGCCGCATCCTGAACCCCGAACGCTGTCCTTCTGCCATCCCGACAGTCCGCACCATCTCGGATCCCTGCGGTGACCCGTCATCTTGCTCCCAAGGTTCCGGACCCCGCCTGACATCATCTCGGCTTCCGAACCTGAGCTGCGTCACCCGGACCACCACCCATAACTCCGTGGTTCCAGGGACTTCTCCGCTATTCCCGTGTGCAAGGACTGTTCTGCTGTTCCTAGTGTTCCAGCTGCCGCTTTCCTACCATCTAGGAGTTCGGTCCAGTGGATCCACCTCCTGGGCCTGCCCGTACACCTGGCCGCGACACTATCCAGGAGGAGTGAACCAGAGGCAAGAAAATAGTCAGATAGCCTGGTTAGATTCAGTAAGGCAGTGTAAGGACAAAATTGCAAACAGTGAGAATAGTCAAAAAGCAAGCTGAGGTCAAAAGTCAGGACTGTCCACTGGGCATTATTAATATATAAAGGCATAAAGGAGGCTTCCTGTTTGGATGCTGTTTTTTAACGGACAAAAAAGGAGATTACAAATGGATCTATTTTTGAAGTCTACGGAAAATAGACGATAATGGAGGGTCATCTGCTATGCCATCTGTTCATTGACCAATTTTTAGCACTGTTTGGATCAATTATAAATGGAAGCAAAACAGGCACAAAAGTTTCAGAGTTTTTTTGTTTGTTTGCTTTTTTTTTTAAAGACTGATCTATTCCAAAATTGAAATTACGGTTTCCATTTTGTCCTATTTGTAACAGATCTATTGTCTGGATCTATTACAACTAATGACAACTGGACATGTGAACTGTGAGGAATTGTTATAGACCTATTATCAGGTAAAAAGATCAGATCTATGATATGTGCACACACAGAATGTGGTGAGCCTTCCTCATAAAGATGGCTGCAGCCGAGGCGCAAGATGCTGATGTCACAGCCACTCAACCTCCACACTAGAGGGGAGGGGCGGCTGCTTAGCATAAGACATGCACACTACATGTGTTATGTACTCATAGTGCTAACTGACCCGCCTGGACCTGGTGTTGTGCGTCATTTATAGGCCATTATTCAGACACTGTGCGTCTCGTGTATCCGTGCGAGATGCACCTATATAGTGCTGTTTTGCCCGCCTGACCTGGGTTTCCGGCATCATTTATAGGTCACAGTTCAGACACTGTGCATTTCACTCATTATATGATGGGCTCCCAGTGCAAGTGACTCGCCCACCCCAGGGCTATGGGACACCCGGTGCCGGGCCGGACTAGTCCGGAGGACGTCAGTGGTGGCTGGGCCCGGCTCCGTGGCCCTGGTGGGTGTCAGTGTTAAATATGGCTAGGTGACTTGGGGTGAATAAAGTTTGTGTTCGTGACGCCACCTGTGGTATGCGGCTAGTAAGCCGCCGCTGCTGTGTAAGGCCTCCGGGGTGATGATATGGCAGCAATGGTGGTACTGCTCCCCACAGGTGGAGCGGTGCCCCGGGGCACAGTTGGTGCTTGTGAGTGTCTATGCAGATGAAATAACAGAGGCAACTCCAAGGGTGCAGTTTCAAGTTCTTTACTCACAATTCTTGTCTCAGTCCTGCAGGAACCCTTGGACTGCTGCGATCACTGTCAGGGACCTCCACCATTTCTGGGTGATTCTTGGAGCAAAACCCGGTACCCTTCTCTTAAGTGTCTCTGTCTTCAGCTGTCTTCCTAAGCCTTGCCTTTATAGGATGAACCTGGCTTGGCCTCCGCAACAGCCTCCAGGCTGGGGGGTCACCTGTCGGCTGATTATCCCTTTTCTAGAGGTTCTGCTGTGGGCTATGGCCCGGGCAGTTTACAACTTTCCCTGGGCCTCGGTTTTTACTGTTTGGAGATGATTTTGCACTCCTCCGGTTTCTAGGGACTGTCCCCTGCTGCAGCTTGATCCCTCCACCGATGTTCCTGTGGAACAGGCCACCGCAGCTCTACAGCTACCCGTGGCCCTGGGATCCCTTCTGTTCTCTGCTTGGTGTCACCTGGACCCTCTGAGTCCCAGGATCTTCACCAGGAAGTGTCTCTTTCTTCTTTTCAGCTCCTGACTGACTTGGAGCTCTCTTTCCTTTCACTTCTCCTCCTTGCCTGCCTCCGGCAGGCCTCCTCCTCCTTCCCCACTCTCTCTTCAACTAACTAAACTGGACCTTCCTTTCTTTGACTGCTCTCTGATGGCTCCTCCCACCTCCCCAGTTGCTCTGATCTACCCTATAGGAGCAGGGATGGGTCTTACGGCCCCTCCCAGCATGCAGCATGGGAGGGTTACTGCCACTATCCCTGGTCCCAGTGTGTTCCTAGCAATGGGTGTAGTGTAGATTTACCAGGGGACCGGTGTTCACTCCTTTCCTCACCCAGAATGGGGCATCACACCGCTGGATGGGGTGCAATGACCTGTGGCGACGGAAGCCTCAGGGGCGCCACACAAGCCTTATTAGTGTGCATGTCTTATGCTAAGCAGCCGCCCCTCCCCTCTAGTGTGGAGGTTGAGTGGCTGTGATATCAGCATCTTGCACCTCGGCTGCAGCCATCTTTATGAGGAAGGCTCACCACATTCTGTGTGTGCACATATCATTTGTCTTGGCTCCTTTTTGGTGTTTTTTTTATATAGTTCTTTGTGGTTATAAGTCTATACAGTTGCCATCATGCATCAGCACAAGGAGGAGCAGCAGCTGGATTACTTCTTGAAAGCTTTCAGACAAGAGTTGTGCGTGTTATAAGCACATCTCGCCAAGGTGAATATTTCCTCTTAAGGCCACTTTACACACAGAGATAAATCTTTGGCAGATCTGTGGTTGCAGTGAAATCATGGACATATTGTTCCATTTGCACACAGCCACAAACCTGCACTGATTGTCCACAATTTCACTGCAACCACAGATCTGCGCAGATTTATCTCTGTGTGTAAAGTGGCCTTTACTCTCAATGTTGCTTTGTTTACCCGAAACCTCCACACTATGGAGCAACACTTTTTTGTCTTCTTTCTGTAGATTCAGATTATTTTTCAAGCAGACAAGACCTAGCAATGTATAAGAAGCATTTCAATGGTTATGTGAAGTAGGAAGCCAGTTTACTAGCATTTTATTTTTATCTTCTCAGCTTAAAGGGAACCAACCAGCAGGATTTTCATATATAAAGCAAAGCCAGTGCTATACTGCGGCTAGGATGCTGAGTGTAAGCATGGCTTCAGTTCTGAGATTGGATGTTTTATTACAGTAATATGTGCAAGTAAAGTTCCAGCAATGCACTGCTATTTGATTGACAGGTGCAACAGGAAGAGAATATGAGGGTCGGGTCTTGCTATTTATTCTCGTTCCTGTCTGTCTGCCTGCGTTGGAATGAACATCTAGGACAGCGACAGGGGGAGGAAGGCCAGGCAGGCAGATAGGGGCAGGAATAGGTAGCAAGACCCGGCCCACATATTCCAGCCCCTGTTGAACCTGTCAATCAAATACCAGTGCATTACTGGAACTTTACATACACATATTTCTGAAATAAAACATCCAATCTCTGAATAAAAGCCATGGTTACATTCAGCATCCTAGCCCAAGTATAGCACTGGCTTTACTTTATATATGAAAATCCTGCTGGTTGGTTCGCTTTAAATCCTATTCTGAATCATTTTTATTATGATGGGTCCTCTCACCAGTGGTGTACCGCCAATGGTAGCATACCACACGCCCACTATGGGGCCTGTGAGTCGAGGGGCCCGGTGCCAGTGTCAACACTGCCCCCCTCATCCGCCCAGCATCACACTTTCTACTATATTGGCATCACAGATGCCGACATAGTTAAAAGCAATGATGAAAGAGGGAGCGCTCCAATGACACTCCTTCCTTCACCATTCTTCCACTGCATCTGAGATCTGACAACTCAGCGCAGTAGGTGCAATGTTGTCCCTACATCGTGACTGATGTTCAGAGCAGAGAAGACACATGCATTATACTATATGAAGAACTAAGGGCTGTGCATAATATATGGAGGACTATAGAGGGTGCATTATACTATGTGGAGGATTATGAGCTGAGCAATACACTATATGAAGGATTATGGGATGTGAATTATACTATATGGAAAACTATGGGATGTGCATTATATATGAAGAACTATGGGGGTGCATTTTATTATATGGGGAATATGTTGTGCATTATATTATTTGTGGCAATATGTTGTGCATTATATTATATGGAGGACTATGGGGTGCATTATACTACATGGAGGACTATGGGTTGCATTATACTAAATGAAGGACTATGGGGTGCATTATACTACATGGAAGACTATGGGGTGCATTATACTAAATGGAGGACTATGGGGTGCATTATACTACATGGAAGACTATGGGGTGCATTATACTAAATGGAGGACTATGGGGTGCATTATACTACATGGAAGACTATGGGGTGCATTATACTACATGGAGGGCTATGTTGGTGCATTATATACTATGGAGGTCAATGGGATGCATTACATTATATGGAGGACAATTGGATGCAATGCATTATACTATACCAAGGACTATCAGGGGTGCATTATACTATATGAAGACTATGGGGTGTGCATTATAATATATAGAGGACTATTGGGGATGCATTATATTATGTGGAGGATTGTGAGGGTGAATTATACTATATGGAGGACTATGCAGAGCAAATAGACTATATGGAAGACTATGAGGAGTGAATTGCACTATATGGAGTTTTATGTGGGGCCCATTTTACCATATGGAAGACTATGGGGTGCATTATACTATATGAAGGCCTATGGACGATACATTATACTGTAAAGAGGACTATGGGCTATACAGTATACTGTATGGAGAGTTATGTGGGTTCATTATACTATATGGATGACTATGGGGCATGCATTACACTGTATGGAGGACTATGGGCTGTGCATTATGCTGTATGAAAGCAATGGGAGTACATTATGCCATATGAAGGACAATGGGGATGCAATATACTATATAGAGGACTATGTGGGGCCTATTATACTATATAGCAGGCTATGTGGGGGCCATTATAATATTTAGAGGGGCTAAAACAACTTCATAACATGAAGCTGTTACCTCGTGTTTCACAGTTGGGATGGTGTTCTTACTGTAGGCTTCAAAGATTTTCCATTTTTCCTCCAAACGTAACAATGGTCATTATAGCCAAACAGTTAAATTTTAGTTTCATCAGACCACAGGACACGTATCCAAAAATTAAGGTCTTTATTCCTGGGTGCATTTGCAATCATTAATCTGGCTTTTTTATGTTTCTTTTTGAGTAATGGTTTCTTCTTGGCAGAGTCACCTTTCAGCCCATGTTGATACAGTACTCATTTCACTGTGGATAATGACCCAATCTTACCAGCTTCCACCAGCATCTTCACAAAGTCTTTTGCTTTTGTTCTTAGGTTGATATGCACATGTCTGACCAAAGCATGCTCATCTCTGGTACACAGAACCTGTCTCCTTGCTGAGCAATACGATTGTTGGACATTGCCATCTTGTTTGTACCTGTGTATAATTGTTTGTACAGATGAATGTCAGATAGAGATGTGACGCCCTGGACTAGTTAGGTTGTCACAGGGGTCTGCACAATCTTTATCTCCCCATGCAGGGCTCAACCCCCATGGTTCTGGGTCCCCATCTTGCAGTACTGCCTCCACCAGCATTCACAAATCCTAGTAACACCTTGCACCACATCCTGTCAGGCACACCAGTGGGCTGCTTAAGCTAGAATAGGGCCGCCCACCTAGGGGTCAGGCAGGGAGGTAAGAGGTGACCAGTCAGAACAGTGGTAGCCCTCGAGCTGTGAGGAGCTCGAGGAAGCTGGGAGTTGGAGCTCCCAGAGGAGAAGCAGCCTTGGTCGCAGACGGTGGTCTGGGCCTGGAGGAGTCGGAGACCCGGTCGCGGGAGGTTGTGACTGGGTGCTGGGCTAATCTCGGAGGATAGCCAGCAGCCACAGTTCAACAGCTGGGCTGGGACCGAAGGCACGTCGGGGTACACGGACCCTAGGTCGGGGAGAAGCTTCAAGCAACCCGGCAATTAACCTGTGGAAGACAGGGCCTATATGAACTGTTCCCAGCAGCTCAGAGATCGGGGGCACTAGCGCAATGAGGGGGATAGGGCTTTCCAGGAAAGCAGCCCACTGAAATACCAAGTGTGAGCCCCTGAGAGCAAGCTCCTCTTTCTAGCCACAGCAGGGAGCGGGGCCCGGAAAGCTCCAGGCTGATGGGCCACAACGGACAATTTAAATTCAGGTGCCAGGAGATCAGCCACAAACCACTAGGCAGTGCTGCAGGGAATGGGACCAGGACAAGCTCCCCTCAGGAGACAGCGGCATTCAGAGACTTGATTTACTACGTTGTCAGTGTCCGCGTTCTTCTGAGTGAGTACCTGATTAACCCCTGTGACCAGCGAGCCTGCAAGCCCCTGCATTCTCAAGGCACCATCCAGAGTCCCGGGGTAACCCCCTGCTTGTGGAGGGTCTTGTCATCTAGTTGCCCCACTCCATCGCCCCAGGTACTCCCAACAGCAGCGGCGGTACTCCCCATTATCGCACACCATGGGTGGCGTCACAAACTACCTAAATCCCCTTGTAAATAACCCCTTCAGTTCGTACCGGCGTGACCCCCAAGCCCCCGGGTCCGAAGACCCTCGAGCCACCTGAGCGGCGGCAGCCCGATCTGAGCGGTCCGACCACTTCTGGGACGGGGCGCGCCTGGGACAGAGAGAAAAACATGCAGATGTGTCTTTTTAGATAGTGTATGTAAACTTCTGTTTTCAACTGTATGTTGTCATGGGAAAAAGTGTTGGCACCCTTTAAATTGTTCCAGAAAATTAAGTAATTATGCAATTATGTTGGAATAATAACACATTTTGTCACGCACAATATTTTTATTTTGTGTGTATTGGAACAACACAAAAAAAATGAGGGAAAAAAAGGCAAATTGTACATAATTTCACACAAAACTTAAAAAATGGGCCGGACACAAAATTGTTGGCATCCTCGACTTAATGTTTGGTTACACACCCTTTGGAATAAATAACTGCAATCAATTACTTCCTATCACCATCAACAAGCTTCTTACACTGCTCCACTGGAATTTCAGACTCTTCTTTTGCAAACAGCTCCAAGTCTCTCATATTTGAAGGTGTCTTGTCACAACAGCAACGTTAAGATCTCTCCTCAGGTGTTCAATGGGATTTAGATTCGGACTCATTGCTTCCCTTTCAGAACTCTGCAAGACTTTGTTTCCATTCATTTCTGAGGGCTTCTTGAAGTCTGTTTTGAATCTTGCTGGTGGACCCACCATGATCTAGAATGCAAACCCAGCATTCTGACACTGAACACTATATTGTGGCTCAAAATCCTTTGATAATCTTCAGATTTCATGATGCCTTGCAAACAGTCAAGGCACCAAGAGCCAGAGGATGCAAAACAATTTCAAAATATATTTTAACCTCCACCATATTTACCTGTAGGTACTGTGTTCTTTTCTCTGTTTTCCTCATTCTGTTTTTGGTAAGCATTCAAATGATGTGATTTATCAAAAAATCTCTACCTTGCGCTTATCTGTCCACAAGATGCTTTCCCAGAAGGATTTTGGCTAAAGCGGGATTTACACGCTGCGACATCGCCCTAGTGATCTCGTTGGGGTCACGGAATTTGTGACACACATCCGGTCACTTTAGCGATGTCTTTGCGTGTGACACCTATGAGCGATTTTGAATCGTCGCAAAAACGTTCAAAATCGCTCATCGGTGACATGGGGGTTCATTCTCAAATATCGCTGCTGATCGGTGTACGAAGTAGTTCGTCGCTCCTGCGGCAGAACACATCGCTATGTGTGACACCGCAGGAACGAGGAACCTCACTTTACCTGCGGCCGCTGGCAATGAGGAAGGAAGGAGGTGGGCGGGATGTTACGTCCCGCTCATCTCCGCCCCTCCGCTTCTATTGGGTGGCGGTTCAGTGACGCTGCTGTGACATCTCTGTGATGCTGAACGAACCGGCCCCTTAGAAAGGAGGCGTTTCGCCGGTCACAGCGACGTCGGTAGGCAGGTAAGTAGTGTGATGGGTCCACGCGATGTTGTGCGCCACGGGCAGCGATTTGCCCGTGTCGCAAAACCGATGGGGGCAGGTACGCACACTAGTGATATTGGTCACGATATCGCAGCGTGTAAAGCGGCCTTTACTCATGTACATTTAGCTTTGTTATATCTTTGTCAGCAGTGGGGTCCTCCTGGGTCTTCTGCCATAGTGTTTCATTTTATTCAAATGTGGACGGATAGTTCACGCAGCAGACAATGATGCCCCCTGAGCCTGCAGGACAACTTGAATTTCTTTGTAACTTTATTGGGGTGGCTTATCCACCCTCCGAACTATCCTGCATTGCAACCTTTCATGAGTTTTTCTCTGCTGTCCATGTCCAGGGAGATTAGCTACACTGACATGGATTGTGAACTTCTTGATTATGAATCAGGATCTCTGAAGATGGACTTGTCATGGTTCCATTCCGGGGTTCAAACCGGTGGTCTATGTTTGTTGCTCGGTTTACCTCATAGTTGGACCACATCCTTTTTTTGCTTTTGTCCAACTGCTGTAGGATCTCTTGTCTTTCTTTCTTATTCTCTGCCTTTCTGTTTTACTTCTATTCAGGTGTGTGCATTTCTTGTTTAGTTTGCCCACTCATATTTTGGATGGGACTATTTATACTCACTACTCTTCATGCCTCAGTGCTGGCTATATTTCTGGTAGGATGGTTGTTTGGAGTCCCAGTTTCTCTGTTAAAGTGTTCTTGCAGAGACGTTGCTATTGATATTCCCTGCAGTTTATGTAAATCCCTTCCCAGTTATCTCATATTTTGTTTCATTTAGGTTTGGGAGAGTTTCCACTTATTCTGTTGATCTTTTTGGTTTCTTTTATTCCATCCTTCCAGTATGACTGTATTTGCACACCGCTAACTGTCCAATACAAGGCGCACTTCCACAAGGTAAGTGGATGGGTAAGTATCCTGTTCGTGACGCCAGGTTTCGGGGTTCCGCCCCCGTGCCAGCAGCCGGCGCTGCTTGGGTCCGAGCCATCTGGGGTGGTGGCTTGTGGGTCTCCGGACCCAGGGTCTCGCGGACACACCAAATAAATGTGGGACGTAGATGTACGGACTAGGCTATGTTAAGTTCGTGACGCCACCCACGGTATGTGGTGAGGTGGGACACCACTGCTGCTGTTGTAGGGCACCCAGTGGAGATGTTGTGCAGCTATTTGTTAACCGCTCCGTCGGTAGGGATAGTCGCCCCGGGACCCAGTGGCTCTGGTGCAGGTTATTGCGACCGCAGGGAATGTTTACTCACAGTTAAGAAACCACACAAGTCTCTGGTAAACCAAGGTGCTGGTGGACGGTGCCGCGGCCGGTTGCATTCGAGTCCCCCACCCGGCTGGTGGTCTCTATCCTTTTCCTCTGCACTGTTTGTGTAAGGTGGACTTCCTAGTCTGAAACTCAGGAGTCTGCTCTCGGCTGGATGTGGCCTAAGGAGCCGTGCCCGCAGACGCTGGCCCGTGGGATCTATGGGCCCTGGCAGTGACCTCCTATCCCTATCGGTTGGCTGTTGTCTTCTATGAGGGTCTTTGGGTGGGACAGGACCTCTAGTCCTGGCCTAAATCGGTGAATTAACCAGTCCGCTTATTTCCGGTTCTGGCTTCAGGGTCCGAGTACCCCCCTTTGTGCTACGGTTTCCGGGTTGGTTCCCCGTGTCAGTACCGGCGGGCTACAACCCTGCCCCGGTCCACCGAGCCGTGTTCCGTCTCCTGCTGATGGAGACCACCGTCTGCCTCCTAGCCAGTGGCACCAGGGCTCCTACCGTGGTACCATTCAACTTGAATTCTCCTGCTGGAGCTACACTTAGCTCCAGCCCACACTTCTCTCCAACTTGAACTCCACTTAGACTGCTTGTTTTCCCGCCCCGAGCTGTCTAAACCCCTGGGTGGGCGTGTCCCAACCGCCTGGTCACGCCCACTGGTGTGTCTATCTTTCTCTAAGGGGGAGGTGACTAGGGTTTTTAGGTTGGCTGTGTGTTTCCTAGTGAGGGAAAGTGTTATGCGGGGGCCTATTTGTGACTGCCTGGTTTTGCCAGGGCGTCACAATACCATTTTAAAAAACAGTACCCCACACCATAATCAGAACTACTCTCAGGTAGTTTATTAACCCTTCACCTCCTTTTCAGGAATTAATGCAAAGTGGCATGAGTGGAAAGAATATGATCAGCATATGATACTAAGAAAGTAAACCTAGTTACCAAAGTTAGGCTGGTGACGTAGTATGTGGTACCGCAGTCATGTCAAGTCCAGTTTACAGCTAAGATATATAAATATTGAGTTTGTTGCATAAGGGAATGCGGTAACCAGAAGTAAGGTGACACTGATACTGCCGTGACAGAATTGCTGAGATTTGGTTAACTAAAGCTGGGTTTACACACTGCAACATCGCAAAGGACATCGCTGTAACGTCACCGGTTTGGTGACGCAATAGCGACCTCCCTAAGTCTCTGCTAAGTCGCTGGTGAGCTGTCAAACAGGCAAACCTGGCCAACAACGCAACAGCGATCCGGACCTGCAGAGCGACCTAGCTGGTTGTTGGGGACGTTGATAAGCAGCCTTTTGAAAGGGAAGTTGCTAACAAAGTCGCTGCAAAGTCTTCACACACTGAAACTTCATGCTGCACAGCGGGAAACAAAGGACCTAGGAATGGTCCTGAACGATTTGTAACGATTACAACTTCACAGCAGGGGCCGGGTCGCTGATAGGTTTCACACACTGCAACATCGCAAACAACATCGCTATTGCGTCACAAAACCGGTGACGTTACAGCGATGTCGTTTGAGATGTTGCAGTGTGTAAACCCAGCTTTAAGTAAAATTTGTTAGCTACTATCTTAAGTAAGTTAAATGTAAATCAACTCAATTGTTACTTTGCTTATTACCAATTGTGAATTCATTTGCCTTATCTTGAACACATGCATCTTTCACTGGGTACCAATCACTCTGCTAACTCCCTGTTGCTGTAAAATATTTTTTTTGTTGTGAGAGTCACCACCGAGTCGCCTTTATTTGTCATTACATTCCTGCCCCTACCCCTGCTTACACAGTCACTTGGTCAGCCAAACTAAGGGTACCTTCACACTTAGCGATGCAGCAGCGATCCGACCAGCGATCTGACCTGGTCAGGATCGCTGCTGCATCGCTACATGGTCGCTGGTGAGCTGTCAAACAGGCAGATCTCACCAGCGACCAGTGAACAGCCCCCAGCCAGCAGCGACGTGCAAGCGACGCTGCGCTTGCACGGAGCTGCCGTCTGGAAGCTGCGGAGACTGGTAACTAAGGTAAACATCGGGTATGGTTACCCGATGTTTACATTAGTTACCAGCGCACAGCTGTGTGTGCAGGGAGCAGGGAGCCGCGCACACTGAGCGCTGGCTCCTTGCTCTCCTACCATAGCTACAGTACACATCGGGTTAATTAACCCGATGTGTAATGCAGCTACATGTTCAGAGAGCAGGGAGCCGCGCACACTGCTTAGCGCTGGCTCCTTGCTCTCCTAGCTGCTGTACACATCGGGTTAATTAACCCGATGTGTACAGCAGCTACATGTGCAGAGAGCCGGAGCCGGCAGCACAGGCAGCGTGAGAGCTGCAGAGGCTCGTAACTAAGGTAAATATCGGGTAACCACCTTGGTTACCCGATGTTTATCTTGGATACAGCTTACCTCAGCTGTCAGACGCCGGCTCCTGCTCCCTGCTCGCTTCATTTGTTGCTCTCTCGCTGTCACACACAGCGATCTGTGTGTCACAGCGGGAGAGCGGCTTTGAAGAAAACGAACCAGGGCTGTGTGTAACGAGCAGCGATCTCGCAGCAGGGGCCAGATCGCTGCTCATTGTCACACACAGCGAGATCGCTAATGAGGTCACTGCTGCGTCACAAAAAGCGTGACTCAGCAGCGATCTCGGCAGCGAGCTCGCTGTGTGTGAAGCACCCCTTACTTTCTAATATGTTGTTTCTCTGATTTTAGTCTTTAAAGGGAAGCTGTCACCAGATTTGGGACCTCTAAGTTGTGGCCACCACCATTCTAACATGCTGTATATAAGAGCCCAGGCCGCTGTGTAGAACGTAAAAATGACTTTAAAATACTTACCTAAACGGTCAGTGCAGTGCAGATGGGTCAGATGGGTGTCTCCGTTCTCCGGGTGCAGCGTCTCCTCTTTCGGCCATCTTTGTCCTCCTTCTTCTGAAGCCGGGGTGCATGACGCGTCCTACGTCATGCACACACGCCGGCATTGAGGTTCCGCACAGGCACACTACAATACTTTGGTCTTCCCGTTTAAGGGCAGATCAAAGTGCATCTGCGCAGGACCTCAATGCCGGCGTGTGTGCATGACGTAGGATGCGTCATGCACCGCAGCTTCAGAAGAAGGAGGACAAAGATGGCTGAAGGAGGAGGTGCCGCACTCGGACAACGAAGACACCCATCTGACCTGTCTGCACCGCACCGACCATTTAGGTAAGTATTATAAAGTCATTTTTACGTTCTACACAGCGACCTGGGCTCTTATATACAGCATGTTAGAACGCTGTATATAAGAGCCCGGTGGTGGTGGCCGCAGCTTATAGGCCCCAAATCTAGTGACAGGTTCCCTTTAAAATTGTTTTTCTAAACCAAGTAACCCATTTATATGTTGTTGGTTTTTTAAGAATTTGCACTAAATATAATCCACGTTGGATAGCTATAGTAAAATATACAAAATAAAAGTCAAGCCTTAGAAGGAGTTATACCCTTTAAGTAGCAGGAGTATAGATAGTTGTGAAACAGACAGACAAATAGACAGTCATACATATACCGTTGAAACCAGACGTTTACATACACTATCTATAAAGACACATCTGTATGTTTTTCTCACTCTCTGACATGAAATCAGAATAAACCTTTCCCATTTTAGGTCAATTAGGAACCAAAATTATTTATTTTTGTGAAATGCCAGAATAATGAGAGAGAAGGTTTTAAGACATTTTTATTAATTTCTACAAAGTCAAAAGTTTGCATACATTTCATTAGTATTTGGTACCATTGCCCTTAACCTGTATGACTTGGGTGAAACGTTTTGGATCTCCTTCCACAAACCTCTCACAATAGTTGTTAGGAATTTGGGCCCATTCCTCCTGACAGAACTGGTGTAGAAGAGCCATGTTTGTAGGTCGCCTTGCTCGCATTGGCCTTTTCAGCTTTGCCCATAAATTTTCAATAGGACTGAGCTTAGGGTTTTATGATGGCCACTACAAAACATTGACTTTGTTCTCCTAAGGCTCTGTGCGCACTAGTGCGTTTTACCCGCGGATTTACCCGCGGATTTGCCGCGGAAATTTCTTGAGAAATGTCTGCAATCTTTGTGCAGACATTTCCCAGCAAATTCTATGAGAAAAAAAAATAGCTGTGCGCACTGTGCGGATTTTTCTCAAGAAATTTCCTTGAGAAGAATTTTTCGAGAAAATTTCTTGAGAAAATGAGCATGTCAATTCTTTTCCGCAGGTACCCTGCGGATTTCGGCAGTATAGCCTGCAAAATCCGCAGGGAACCACCCGCGGGAAAATCGAGGCAAATTCGCGGCTATTCCGCGGCTAATCCGCGGCAAATCCGCGGCAAATCCGCATGCGGATTTGGTGCGGATTTTTTCCAGAGGTCCGGAAATCTTTCACTCCCAGAAGTTTCTCAAGAAATTTTCTTGAGAAACTTCACATTTCTAGTGCGCACATAGCCTTAGACTACTTTGTAAACAGTTTGGTTGTAGCTTTGGGTCATTGTCCATTTGGAAGACCCATTTCTGCCCCAGCTTTAAGTTCCTGGCTGATGTCTTGAGATATACAGTCATGGCCAAAAGTTTTGAGAATGACACCAAAATTATTTTTTCACATGATCTGTTGCCCTCTGGATTTTAATTGTGTTTGTCTGATGTTTACATCACATACAGAAATGTAATTGCAATCATATTATGAGTACCAAAAGGTTATATTGACAGTTAGAATGAGTTAATGCAGCAAGTCAATATTTGCAGTGTTGACCCTTCTTCTTCAGGACCTCTGCAATTCTCCCTGGCATGCTCTCAATCAACTTCTGGACCAAATCCTGACTGATAGCTGTCCATTCTTGCATAAGCAATGCTTGCATTTTGCCAGAATTTGTTGTTTTTTGTTTGTCCACCCGTCTCTTGATGATTGCCCACAAGTTCTCAATGGGATTAAGATCTGGGGAGTTTCCAGGCCATGGACCCAAAATCTCTATGTTTTGTTCCATGAGCCATTTAGTGATCACCTTTGCTTTATGGCAAGGTGCTCCATCATGCTGGAAAAGGCATTGTTGGGCGCCAAACTGCTCTTGGACAGTTGGGACAAGTTGCTCTTGGAGGACATTCTGGTACCATTCTTTATTCATGGCTGTGTTTTTAGGCAAGACTGTGAGTGAGCCGATTCCCTTGGCTGAGAAGCAACCCCACATATGAATCGTTTCAGGATGCTTAACAGTTGGCATGAGACAAGACTGGTGGTACCGCTCACCTCTTCTTCTCCTAATAAGCTGTTTTCCAGATGTCCCAAACAATCGAAAAGAGAATTCATCTGAGAAAATGACTTTACCCCAGTCGTCAGCAGTCCACTCCCTGTACCTTTTGCAGAATATCAGTCGGTCCCTGATGTTTTTTCTGGAGAGAAGTGGCTTCTTTGCTGCCCTCCTTGAAACCAGGCCTTTCTCAAACGCGTGCAGAAGCACTCACACCAGCCTGCTGCCATTGCTGAGCTAGCTCGGCACTGCTGGTAGTCCCATCCTGCAGCTGAAACAGTTTTAAGATACGGTCCTGGCGTTTGCTGGTCCTTCTTGGGCGCCCTGGAGCCTTTTTGGCAACAATGGAAGCTCTCTCCTTGAAGTTCTCGATGATGCGATAGATTGTTGACTGAGGTGCAATCTTTGTAGCTGCGATACTCTTCCCTGTTAGGCCATTTTTGTGCAGAGCAATGATGGCTGCACGTGTTTCTTTAGAGATAACCATGGTTAACAGAAGAGAAACAATGATACCAAGCACCAGCCTCCTTTTAAAGTGTCCAGTGGTGTCATTCTTACTTAATCATGACTGATTGATCGCCAGCCCTGTCCTCATCAACACTCACACCTGTGTTAACCCCTTAACGACCGCGGGCAGTAAAATTACGTCCTAAATGTCATAATGTTACTGCCCGCGGTCCTCCGGCGGCAGCATGCCGCGATCGGCGCACATCTCAGCTGATTTTCACAGCTGAGATGTGTGCCTGCTAGGCACGAGCAGAATCGTTATCTGCTCGTGCCGATTAACCCCTTAAATGGCGCTGTCAATAAGTGACAGCGCCATTATAAGCGCGATCGCGGTAAAGTTTTACTTACCGCCCGATACCGGAAGTCACGTGACGCGATCACGTGACTTCCGATAGTTGTCATGGTAGCACAGGGTCATGTGATGACTCCTGTACTACACATGACTTGCCAGCGGCACAGCAAAAGAGAAAGAGAGCGTATCTGCTGTTTACAGCCGTGTAGCTGTGATCAGCAGATACTGCAGAGCGATCAGATTGCTGATCGCAATAGCCCCCTAGGGGGACTAGTAAAATAAAAAAAAAAGTTAAAAAAAGTTTTAAAAAATTAAAAAAAAAAACCTAAAAGTTCAAATCACCCCCCATTCGCCCCCTTGAAAATTAAAGGGTTAAAAAAATTTACACACTTTTGGTATCGCCGCGTTCAGAAACGCCCGATCTATCAAAATATAAAATCAATTAATCTGGTCAGTATACGGCGTAGCGCAAAAAAATTCCAAACGCCAAAACGACGTTTTTTTGTCGCCACAACTTTTGCGCAAAATGCAATAAGAGGCGATCAAAACGTAGCATCTGCGCAAAAATGGTACCGTTAAAAACGTCAGCTCGAGACACAAAAAATAAGCCATCACTGAGCCATAGATCCCGAAAAATGAGAACGCTACGGGTCACGGAATATGGCGTAAAACGTGCGCCACTTTTTTCGGACAAACTTCCGATTTTTTTTAACCCCTTATATAAAAGTAAACCTATACATGTTTGGTGTCTACGAACTCGCACTGACCTGAGGCATCACACCCACACATCAGTTTTACCATATAGTGAACACAGTGAATAAAATATCTCAAAAACCATAGTGCTATCGCACTTTTTTTGCAATTTTTCTGCATTTGGAATTTTTTTGCCGTTTTCCAGTACACTATATGGTAAAACTGATGGTTTCATTTAAAAGTACTGCTCGTTCCACAAAAAATGAGCCCTCACATGACCATATTGACTGAAAAATAAAAAATTTACGTCTCTCAGAAAAAGAATGGCGAGAAAAAAAACGGAAAGTGAAAAATCGGCCGGTCGTGAAGGGGTTAATGGAACAATCACTAAAACAATGTTAGCTGCTCCTTTTTAGGCAGGAATGCAATGCTGTTGAAATGTGTTTTGGGGGTTAAAGTTCATTTTCTTAGCCAATATTGACTTTGCAAGTAATTGCTGTTAAGCTGATCACTCTTTATGACATTCTGGAGTATCTGCAAATTGCCATTAGAAAAACTTAAGCAGTAGACTTTGTAAAAATTAATATTTGTAGCATTCTCAAAACTTTTGGCCATGACTATAGCTTCAGTATTTACAGATAATCTTCTTTCCTCATGATGCCATCTATTTTGTGAAGTGCACCAGTCCCTCCTGCAGCAAAACAACCCAACATTATGCTACCAACCCCATGTTTCACAGTTGGGATGGTGTTCTTAGGCTTCAAAGCTTCTCCCTTTTTCCTCCAAACATAAGAATGGTTATTGTGGCCAAACGGTTCAATTTTAGTTTCGTCAGACCACAGGACATGTCTCCAAAAATTAAGGTCTTTATTTCATTGAGCATTTGCAAACATTAACCTGGCATTTTTTATGTTCCTTTTGGAGTTATGGCTTCTTTCTGACAGAGTGGTCTTTCAGCCCATGTTGATACAGTACTTGTTTCACTGCGGATAAGCACACAATCTTACCAGCTTCCGCCAGCATCTTCACAAGGTCTTTTGCTTTTATTCTTGGGTTGATTATGCACATGTCTGACCAAACCACATTCATATCTGGTACACAGAAAGCATCTCCTTTATAAGTGGTATGATGGCTGGACATTCCCATCTTTTTTGTACTTGCTTATAATTGTTTGCACAGATGAATGAGGCACCAACAGGTATCTGGAAATTTCACCCAAGGATGAACCAGACTTGTGTAAGTCCATAATTCTCTTCCTGAGATCTTGGCTGACTTCTTTTGACTTTCCCATGATGCTACACAAAGAAGCCGTGTGTTTCAGGTGTGCATTAAAATACATCCACAGGTGTGTCTCTAATTAACTCAGATGTTGCCAATAATTCAGAAGCTTCCCAAGACATGACATCATCATATGGGCTGTCCCATATTGTTTAAAGGCATATTATTCTTAGTGTATGAAAACTTTTGACTTTGCATAAAGTAATAAAAATGTCTTAAAACCCTCTCTCTCATTATTCAGGCATTTGGAAAATATAAATAATTTTGGTTCCTAATTGACCTAAAACGGGAAAGGTTTATTCTGATTTCATTTCAGATAGTCAGAAAAACATGCAGATGTGTCTTTTTAGATAGTGTAGATAAACGTCTGGTTTCAACTGTATGTAGTAGAGACAATGTATAGTGTAAGGCTATGATCAAAGAGGGCGTTTTTGCTGCTTTTTTGCACATTTTTTTCATTGTTTTTATGCAAATACATGCTAATGAAAAACTGCTTTTTACAGTAACAGCAAAATCTATGAGATTCCAGAAATCTCAGCATACACAAACACAGACTTGTTTTTTTTTCTTGACTAAAATGGAAAACACCTGCGTTTTTGAAAGAAGCAGCATGTCAATTCTTTCAAGAAATTTTCTGCTTTTTTACCATTGAAAGCAATGAGAGAGTGCAAAAACGCAGCAGTACATTTTTTGGTCTGTTTTTGATTAAAGAAACTAACTTTATTTAAACATGTAGACATGATATTCAAAAAATGCAGCGAAAATGCTGCAAATAAACACAGCTTTTTTCTGCCAAGAGATCAGGTTTCGGTGCCAAAAAAAAGCAGAAAAAATGTTCTCTGTGAACATAACCTGAAATGTAATGCAGGGCATTAGAAGGTAATGTTACAGTATGCAGGGTATAAGATATAAGGTATAGCAGTTTTCTGGTAAGGTATTATAATGTTTGCAAAGAACTGTGTGAAAGGTTAAATCTGCCCAGCAACAGACAGCAGGGTCAGAAGCAGTTACATTGGTATTAGCCCACAGTGGGAGAGATCAGCTGATTGGCACAGAGACCGTTACTTCTCGAACTGCAGTTAAGACCTAGTGTGTCGTAAGAAGGGACATATACTCTGCAGGCTGTTGAGGCCGCATGAATTGGTCAGCTTGTGGCAGGAAGAGAAAGAGACCAGATGGGGCATAGCATGAACCTCAAGTGTGGACTGAGACACAGGGTGTGAACAGTGTTGTAACCAGAGAAAGATTCTCTAATGGAGTGGATAGATGATAGGAGCCAGAGAACAAGACCCTAGCAGCCAGGCCCCTTAAACTGTCAAGGTACTGGGTGAGCTCTACTGGTGCAAGACTCTAGTGACCAGGCCCCTTAATCATCAAGGTACCAGGTTAACCTCAACTGGCGTGTGATGTAGTCAACCAACTGAGCGGTTTCCCACTAAACGTTCGAGTGTACAAAACTTTACTCTGGTCATGAGGGGACCCCTAAGGAGACTGTATGTGGGACTGCAGGAAAGTAAGGACTGTCATGGTGTGTGCTGTAACC
Organism: Anomaloglossus baeobatrachus; assembly: GCF_048569485.1. Lineage (NCBI taxonomy): Eukaryota > Metazoa > Chordata > Amphibia > Anura > Aromobatidae > Anomaloglossus > Anomaloglossus baeobatrachus. The sequence goes on along the minus strand of NC_134362.1, from coordinate 68,432,309 downwards.
CTGGACTGGAGTGCACTGGGACTCACCTGTCCAGTGATATCGGATGCAACCCAGAGGGAAGTTGAACTCCGTCTGATATATGCCCGTTATCTGGAACATAAAGTTGTGAAAGAGAATGAACCGTACAATAAAGAGTTGTGGTTTAAAGTGTACAGTTGGTCTCCTTGTGAGGGAGGGTGAGTCGTCATCTGGTCTTGGCCAGCCAGCGTGGGGCCAGTATGTGGCCTGCACTGGTTCCCAGCCCAAACGGTGAAAGTCTACATACCCAGTCAGAACTAATCCTTTCATGCAGTGTTCCGGGGCATTCGGAGTCAATCCCTCGCCCTTGGCTAGCGCCCCGCAACACTCTACACCGATGTGTGATGGAGCTATGTAATTCCACTCAGTACACTGCTCACATCCAACCACTGCCGGAATTGTCAGCAACTGATCTTGGGGTGTCAGGTGCCAGCTGCACCCATCTGATATTGATGATCTTTCCGATAAAGTATAAAAATAGGTGACTATCCTTGCACAGAGAAATAACATTACAGCAGGTGTATTAGACAGACAGGTTGCGTTTGATCTAAAAATGTTTTACAAGCTTTTTAACCACTTTTGGCACTACATGCTACAAGCTGGTACAGGCGAAGGTTTTACTATTTTTTCTTTACAAAGCATTTCCTTTATCAGCCATCAAGATCCTGTTTTTTAAGACAGCTTATAAGTGAACTGGTATGTCTTTCTGGTCACCACATGTAAAATGTTTTTTTTTCTCTCAATTTAATTGCATTACATGTATTGTGGAACAGATTGTACAAGTGCCTCCCCTGCTGGTGCATCTGAGAATTACAGGTGCCGAATAATGTGCACTTGCTACATGTATAGACATGAAAAGAGAGATTGATAAATTTAAAAACACATTTAAATAGAGCTTCATATATATATTTATGAAGTGAATGAATGCCAATTATTGGTTATACATAATGTTCTATTCAGATTTACTAATTAAAATAGTGAGGTCATCTTATCCTATGGCTACCCTATTATGGTGCATTTCTGTATACTTCGATCACCAAGCCCAGCCTGTCCGCGGGTGAAGTGACCTGAACTAACAGCATTCTAAATTCATAGTCATGTTAGTTCTGGTCATTAGATCTGCGGTCAAGTTGGGTGTGCAGTGGTAATAATGGCACAAAAATCCCCCTGTATAAGGCTAGTCTTAATTGAACTTGTAGGAGAGCACAAAACACGACTAACATGAAAGTCAATATGTCAATCATAAAATTCCACTATAACTATTCAAACAATGCCCTAACATGTGCTCAGGAGACCGCCCAAGGTTGAGTATATATAGTGATGTTTTTTTAGGTTTTTGCACCCAGTTCGGACTTAGAATGGTGTTCCAAACGTTATTCCTATTTGTTAGTAGTTTTTCGTTTGTGAACCCTTCCCAACCACACCTATTGCCAATCCATATTATACGCATAAATAGCCTGGGTCTCAGCTTCCCATACACGGTAAGTTTTTTAACTGCATGAGAGGACACACACAAGCTAGGGACCCCAACGTAGAGAAATACTTTGGCGTAGTGTTGGGGCTCTATAGCAGTGATCAATTCAGTAGCTAAATTTCTCTTGATTCATATGTTCATAGCAGTAATGCAGGTTCCATTTTTTACATTTTCACTCTTGCATATAGCTATTGGATTTTTCAAGTCAGTATTCACACAGCAGTTTCTGCTATTTCATGTGTTCCCCTTACATAGTCACTGGTGTGCATACCTTATCTCCCCATAGTGATGTTTTTTTAGGTTTTTGCACCCAGTTCGGACTTAGAATGGTGTTCCAAACGTTATTCCTATTTGGTTTTTTTTTCAAGGTTGAGTATGCACTGTAGGGTTAATGAATTTCTAGTTTATTAAGAGGTATCAATCCACTCAGGAAATATACAAAGTCCATGTGTTATGGTCGTCTCTCTGCGTTGAGAGATTAGTGACATGTTCTGGGTCTGAGTCTCACTTTACCTGCTATTTAAATGTGGCTTTTCTTTCGTTTGGGAAAGAGAGGGTTAATATCAGTTTGCTTTCCAGCAGCCTCAGACTCCTGATCATGTGTTTCTGGTTTGCATCACTCCCAGTCCCTTTAAATACCATCTGCTACCAGCAGAGGGGGGCGGTTATTCTCATTCATTTGGATGCTTAGCCTGGAGGAGGTGCTGAAACCCTCTCTTGGTGTGGCTGCAGACTTGTGTTTTCCCCCTTATCTGTTTTCCTTCCCTGGTGTGTTGTTTCAGTGCAGCGGTGAGGCTAGAGTCCTTCACCTTCCCACTCCCTAGCCAGGGACTATTGTAGGGTCATCTCAGGGCTTCAGGTTTTAATTTGGAGACAGGTGAGGAACCTGTATAGGGATTGGCTAGGACTGCAGGGTACAGCGGCAGGTAAGTGGAGGAGGTGTCCATCTTCTCTCTCACTAGCGCTAGGGCCCACCATTGTTAAAGTGTACCCCTTCTTTGTTGTGGTGTTACCCGTTTAGTTGTTTATGTGGCCTTACGTCGGACTGTCCCCAGTCTGTGTCGTGACACCATATATATATGTTTCCCTGTATCAAGATCGAAGTAAAAACCCCATTGCTGATAACAAACTGTGGTAACCACTGATCTACTGTGCTCACACTTAACGGAGAACAGATGAAGATTCTTATGGCCACTGTCACCACTGAGGGCTTAACCTGGCCATGCACCTTAAATAATCTGAGGTCTCCTAAAACATCCACATACACATAAATGCTTGGCTTTCCCCAAAATGAATGAACTCTAAATGTAATTGCTGCCAGATTCTTATGGCAGTAGGTTATCTTCCATGAAAAGAAAGGATTGGGCATGTTGGCACTCCGGTCCAATGGGCGCCTCAAATCTTGATCCTCTAGCTTGCTTTATGTGGATGACACGTCCTATGTTATCCACACAGTACAGGTGCTACTGTGATTGCCTGGCTGCATTGGGATCCTTGGTATTATACAGTCAGGGCCAGAAATATTTGGACAGTGACACAAGTTTTGTTATTTTAGCTGTTTACAAAAACATGTTCAGAAATACAATTATATATATAATATGGGCTGAAAGTGCACACTCCCAGCTGCAATATGAGAGTTTTCACATCCAAATCGGAGAAAGGGTTTAGGAATCATAGCTCTGTAATGCATAGCCTCCTCTTTTTCAAGGGACCAAAAGTAATTGGACAAGGGACTCTAAGGGCTGCAATTAACTCTGAAGGCGTCTCCCTCGTTAACCTGTAATCAATGAAGTAGTTAAAAGGTCTGGGGTTGATTACAGGTGTGTGGTTTTGCATTTAGAAGTTGTTGCTGTGACCAGACAACATGTGGTCTAAGGAACTCTCAATTGAGGTGAAGCAGAACATCCTGAGGCTGAAAAAAAAGAAAAAATCCATCAGAGAGATAGCAGACATGCTTGGAGTAGCAAAATCAACAGTCGGGTACATTCTGAGAAAAAAGGAATTGACTGGTGAGCTTGGGAACTCAAAAAGGCCTGGGCGTCCACGGATGACAACAGTGGTGGATGATCGCCGCATACTTTCTTTGGTGAAGAAGAAACCATTCACAACATCAACTGAAGTCCAGAACACTCTCAGTGAAGTAGGTGTATCTGTCTCTAAGTCAACAGTAAAGAGAAGACTCCATGAAAGTAAATACAAAGGGTTCACATCTAGATGCAAACCATTCATCAATTCCAAAAATAGACAGGCCAGAGTTAAATTTGCTGAAAAACACCTCATGAAGCCAGCTCAGTTCTGGAAAAGTATTCTATGGACAGATGAGACAAAGATCAACCTGTACCAGAATGATGGGAAGAAAAAAGTTTGGAGAAGAAAGGGAACGGCACATGATCCAAGGCACACCACATCCTCTGTAAAACATGGTGGAGGCAACGTGATGGCATGGGCATGCATGGCTTTCAATGGCACTGGGTCACTTGTGTTTATTGATGACATAACAGCAGACAAGAGTAGCCGGATGAATTCTGAAGTGTACCGGGATATAGTTTCAGCCCAGCTTCAGCCAAATGCCGCAAAGTTGATCGGACGGCGCTTCATAGTACAGATGGACAATGACCCCAAGCATACAGCCAAAGCTACCCAGGAGTTCATGAGTGCAAAAAAGTGGAACATTCTGCAATGGCCAAGTCAATCACCAGATCTTAACCCAATTGAGCATGCATTTCACTTGCTCAAATCCAGACTTAAGACGGAAAGACCCACAAACAAGCAAGACCTGAAGGCTGCGGCTGCAAAGGCCTGGCAAAGCATTAAGAAGGAGGAAACCCAGCGTTTGGTGATGTCCATGGGTTCCAGACTTAAGGCAGTGATTGCCTCCAAAGGATTCGCAACAAAATATTGAAAATAAAAATATTTTGTTTGGGTTTGGTTTATTTGTCCAATTACTTTTGACCTCCTAAAATGTGGAGTGTTTGTAAAGAAATGTGTACAATTCATACAATTTCTATCAGATATTTTTGTTCAAACCTTCAAATTAAACGTTACAATCTGCACTTGAATTCTGTTGTAGAGATTTCATTTCAAATCCAATGTGGTGGCATGCAGAGCCCAACTTGCGAAAATTGTGTCACTGTCCAAATATTTCTGGACCTAACTGTATAAGAGCCAGTGACACCATACTCCGTTCATTGTACCTCGAAATAGTGTGGGCAGAGCTTCTGCTGGAGAAAGGACAGTGTGTTACAGCGTTTTATAGCATTAGAATTCTTGCTGGAGATACGTTAAACCAACAGTCCTTTTCAGGGCTAAATCAAATAGATTATATTCTCTAATAATAGCTGGAATTAGTGTAGGGTTAGCTGTTGGAGAAGGTATATCATATTAAAGACATCTAGTCAGAGATTATTGACTTAAAGTCCTTGCTGGTGCTAAATTAAACCAACAGTCCTTTTCAGCGCTAATTCAAATATTTGCCTATTGCCTAATAATACCCATTATAATCTGCAATTAGTGTAGGGTTAGCTTCTGGAGAAGGCATAGCATATTAGAGGCATCTAGTCAGGGAATATTACCTTTCCGTATGCTGCTGCTGCCACGTACAACCAAAAGTCCTTTCAGGACCAGTTTAAGTAGATTTTATTGTCTAATAATATCACTCTTAACTACAATTAGTGTAATGAGAGCTGCTGTAGAAGGGATAGGGAATTAGAGTTATCTAGTCAGGGATTTTTGCTTAATAGTCCTTGGTGCTGCCACGTACAACCAAAATTCCTTTAAGGGACAATTTAAATAGCTTCTATTCTCTAATAATACCACTCTTAGCTACGTACCTAATTTAAAATGCGCAAGGCATGTGATATGGGATGAGGAAGTGGACGTCTCGCTGATGGTGGGGTATACAGAGGCCTTGGCCGTGGAAAATGTCAAACTGGGCCTGCACATAGAATTCAGCTGGGTATATGGGCCGCACATAGAAAAAAATAATTTGGGGGGCTGCATTCTTTAAAGGACAAAGTGACATTTTTATTGGTTACATTTTTTTTTCTATACACCTTTGGATCACGTTTGTGAACATTTTTGTTAATATTTTTGAACATTTTTCATTTATTTATTATACTATATGCGCATTTTTTGTTTAAATATAACCCCCCCCCTTATTTTTTATGGGAAAGAAACTCATTATTTTGATTTTTTTTTTACATTTTATCCCCTTTTTGGAAGTAATATACTTTTACAATTAGCACCTTATAGTAACTTTGGCCAACATCTTGTAGTAATTGTCCCATACTGGTCCTCATCTTTTAGTAACATCCCCCATTCTGTTCTCCTTCTTGAAGTAATGTGTCCATTCCATCCTGGTCCACATTCTGTAGTAATATGCCCCATTCTTATCCCCATCCTGTAGTAATATGCCTATCCTCGTCCCTTTCTTGTAGTAATGTGCATATCCTTGTCCCCTTCTTGTAGTAATATGCTCATTCGTTATTAATGTACCCATCTCTCTCCCCATCCTGAAGTAATATGTCCATTCTTGTCCAAATCCTGTAGTAATGTGCCCTCCCTTGTCTCCATTCTGTAGTAATGTGCCCATTCTTATCCCCAACCTGTAGTAATGTGCCCATCCTGTAGTAATGTGCTCATTCTTGTTGTCATCGTATAGTAATATTCACATCCTTTTTCCCTTCCTGTAGTAATGTGCCCATCTTTGTCCCCATCCTGTAGTAATGTGCCCATCCTTGTCCTTATCCTGGAGGATGTGCCTATCCTTGTCCCCTTCTAGTAGCAAAGTGCCAATCCTTTTCCCCATCCTGAAGTAATATGCCCATCCTTGTGCCCTTTTTATAGTAATGTGCTCCATCCTATAGTAATGTGTCCATCCTTGTCCCATTCTAGTAGCAATGTTCCCATCCTGTAGAAATGTGCCCATCCTTCTCCCCATCCTGAAGTAATATGCCCGTCCTTGTGCCCATCTTGTAGTAATGTGCCCCATCCTATAATAATATGCACATCCTTGTACCCTTCTAGTAGCAATGTGCCCATCCTGTAGCAATGTGCCCATCCTTCTTCCCATCCTGTAGTAATGTGCTCATCCTGTGCTAATGTGCCCTTCCCTCTCCCCATCCTGAAGTAATATGACCATCCTTGTCCTAATCCTGTAATAATGTGCCCATCCTTATCTCCATTCTGTAGTAATGTGCCCATCTTTATCCCCATCCAGTAGTAATAAGTTTATCATTATCGCCATCCTTTAGTAATGTACACATCCTGTAGTAATGTGCCCATCCTTGTTGCCATCGTGTTGTAATATGCCCATCATTCTTCCCATCCTGTAGTAATGTGCCCATCCTTATCCCCATCCTGTAGTAATGTGCCCATCCTTGTCCTTATCCTGTAATAATGTGCCCATCCTTGTCCCTTTCAAGTAGAAATGTGCCAATCCTTCTCTCCATCCTGAAGTAATATGTCCATCCTTGTGCCCATCTTTCAGTAATGTGCCACATCCTGTAGTAATGTGCCCATCCTTGTCCCCTTCTAGTAGCAATGTGCGTATCCTGTAGCAATGTGCCCATCCTTCTCCCCATCCTGAAGTAATGTGCCCACCCTGTAGTAATGTGCCCATCCTTGTCTCCATCCTACAGTAATGTGCCCATCCTGTAGTAATGTGCCCATCCTTATCTCCATCCTGTAGTAATGTACCCATCCTGTAGTAATGTGCCCATTCTTGTCTCCATCTTGTACTAATGTGTCCTTCCTTGTGCCCATCTGGTAGTAATGTACCCATCCCTGTCCCCATCCTGTAGTAATGTGTCCATCCTGTAGTAATGTACCCATCCTGTAATAATGTGCCCATCCATGTTCCCATATTATAGTAATGTGCTCATTCTTGTCCCCTCTTACTAATGTGCCCATCATTGTCCCTTTTTACTAATGCGCCCATGCAGGTCTTCTTCTTGTAGTAATGTCCCCTTTACTTTTCTTCCTTTTGTAGAAATGTCCCATCCTGGTCCCCTATTGTGCCGGTCTTCTCACACACACACACACACACACACACCCGCACACAAAAAACCCCCAAAACATTCTCCTCACCATTCCCTTGGTGCTTCTTGCAGCCCGCAGGCACATGGCCCCGGTACAGGTGCTGCTGCTATCAGCACTTCATCTGAAATTCAGATGAATGTTTAGCTGGTGCTGTGTAGAGTCAAGCTGTCTCTGTACAACTATTCCAGTGTCAGCCGCTGGCCAATCGGAGGCAAGCAACTGAGGTCATATGAGTCAGATGCTTGACTCTGATTGGCCAGCGGTTGCCCTTGGAATAGTACAGAGAGAGCTTGACTCTGCGTAGCACCGGCAAAATGTTCATCTGAAATAAAGCGCTGATGGCTGCGATTGTTACCATGTCCATGGGTCTGCAGGTTGCAAGAAGCAGCCTAAGGGGCCACATGCAGACCGTGTGTTTGACAACCTTGAACTAGACCTAGCTTCCTCTCCCAGTTTGCAGGGGAGCACAGGACACTAGTGCTGAAGCAAGAATTGTGTGAGAAGGTGGTGGATTGGATGGCAGATAATGCATGCAGTCTGTTTGCTAGCACCACCTGTCTTCTACATGGTCCAGAATCAGTAGCCAGAAGTCTGGACCACATAATCCTCACTCTGATCCTCCTACCTCCAACCATGGCAAGTCCCATGAGACAAGTGAAACAACTCTTGGACAGTCTGAGGAGTTCTTTACCTATACTTTTATAACTTCTTCTGGCCTGTCAATGTGCATGTTTCAAGAGGGACACGAGGAGATCATGTATGGTATTGCGAAAGTATTTGAGCAGCCACGGTCATAAGAAGCCAATGGTGATAAATGGCAATTTTTGTCTCAAAAGGTGGATGATGATGAGACACAGTTGCCAACAAGTCATGTTAAATCAACAAGTCAGGAGAAGGACCAGAGTGAGGAAGTGGAAGATGAGGTGGTGGATGATGAAGTCAACGACCCAACCAGGCAAGGTGGCATGCAGAGCTATAAGAGTAGAACAGAGGGGGAGGGATAACCAGCACTACAATAGGCAGGAAGAGGCATTGGTGTGGGGCCAGAGGGAGAAGGCAGTCAGTTGTTTCCCAGAGCACCCACATACGGCCAAATCCCAGTTCAAGACTTAAGTGCTCCCCAGTCTGGCGCTTTTTACAGAGAGTAGAGAAGACATGAAAACAGTGATTTGCAACCCATGCCTTGCCAAGATCATCAGGGGACTGACCACTACCAGCCTAACCACCACCAGCATACTCAAGCACATCTCATCCAAGCCCCTGACTAGGTGGACCAAACACCTGGATCCACAATGGCTCCTGGTGATAGCACTGCCTTATCCCCCGTGCTATGTGATTGCCAATTCCCTATCCAGAACACAGGTGTGGATGCCTCCCACCCTGCTCCTGTTGTACATTCACAAAAACTATCAGCAATTACATCCACGTCCCTGTCCCAGAGCAGTGTACAGCTTTCCTTACCCTAGGACTTGGAACACAAGTGGAAATACGCAGCCACCCACCAACAGGCCTAAATGGCCACATTTCAAGACTGGTTGCCCTGGAAATGTTGCAGTTTATTCATGTGGAAAATAAGGCTTTCTGCAACTTTATGCCCATGGCCGTTCCTCTGCACTCGATCACCAGCCACCAATATTTCTCAGCTGGCCCATGTACCATGCCTGGCATAGGTGGTCAAGTTTGTGGTTCAGTGGTTTCTGAAAACTTACCCAGATTTGACTGAGCTACTTGTTGAGGTATGCCGTATGTGTTCCCATTTCCGCACGTCACCTACGGTCTGGCAGTACTGCATTAGCACTTGCAAGTGCCACCTCACCAACTGATTTGCAACCTGCCCATGTGCTGGAACTCAACATTACATATGAGGGCAAGGCTTTTTGAGCAGAGGAGGGGAAGAAGTAAACGCCTTAAAGACAAATCTCTGATAACACTCAGATGAACTATAACATAAATTATAACCTCAAATTTACAAGCTAATATCTCTGCAACAGAGAGTTGAAATTAAAAACTACATTTTACGAAGCTCTGCAGCCACTTTTCCATGGAGAGGAGGGCGTGTTTTTTTCCCCCTGCCTGTTACTGCTTGCTTATGATTGGATAACCTCATATAAGGGAAGAAGTAAACGCCCCCAGAGACATATCTCTGGTAACACCCACTTGAACTATAACGTAAATCATAACCTAAATTTTATAACATAACATCTCTGCAATGGAGAGGAGTAAAAAAATTATGTTGTAGCCATCTCTGCAGCCACTTTTAACATGCTCAAACTGGTAAAAAGTCTTCTTTAAATACTTTTCTAGGAAACTCTATAAAAATATATTGTGTATTTCTGTCTGCTTAGGATGGATCAACAGCATACAAGGGAAGAAGTACATACCCACAGAGACAAATCTCTGGTAACGTCAAGGTGAACTATAACATTAATTGTAACCAAAACTTTGCAATTTAAAAACTCTGCTCCACAGAAGAGATATTAATTAGGGATGATCGAATACCTCAAATATTCGGTTTCGCAAATATTTTCTGAATACCTCACCGCGATTCGACTATTCGATGCGCAATGTAAGTCTATGGGAAGCCCGAATAATACCGAATAGTTGTTATTCGTGTTTCCCATAGAATGACCATGCGCATCGAATATTAGCGAATCGTCGAATAGCGGCGAGGTATTCGGAAAATACTCGAAGTATTCGATCATCCCTAATATTAACCTCTGCAGCCACTATTTCAGTTTAGCATACAAGATAAGGCAGAAAAGGGGTTAATGCTGCGCATCAGCCAAATGAAGACGTATAATGTTGATGAAGATGAGTATTCTTTTATTTCATAGGTCTACGCGTTTCAAGGTGACAACCTCTTCCTCAGGACCAATGCATCAACAACAAACTTGTTGTTGATGCATTGGTCCTGAGGAAGAGGTTGTCACCTTGAAACGCGTAGACCTATGAAATAAAAGAATACTCATCTTCATCAACATTATACGTCTTCATTTGGCTGATGCGCAGCATTAACCCCTTTTCTGCCTTATCTTGTATGCTCATCCACGTGGGGCTGCAGCAGACGCCATTATCTCATGCGCACTAGTGGTTGTGACTGTCACAACTGATCCAGGTGAGTGTATATTTTCCAGGTATACCCCACTGATCACTTTGGTGTTACACTATCAGCGCTCCTTATTTTCAGATCTATACTATTTCAGTTTAAAATGATCAAAATAATGAAAGGTTCTCTTCTACGATAAAATTCCCATAATTAGAACCATTGGCCTTCTGGTATTTTGTCCTCTGATTTTATCTGATTGATCTATATGTTCATCCCTGCTATTCACAGTTCTGAAATATACATAATAATAATCTTAAATCTTGTAATCTTTTGATCTAAAGGAATTGACTCTTGGGCCTCTTGTTGATGTTATCTGCGATCAATGTAACATATATATAATTCTATGGATGATATTGTACCACCATGTGCCTATAGTACATATGCTAATAGTAATCATTTCAGACTCAAATAAATGCTTTGAAGGGTCCATATCCTTGCAATGGAATCTGTTGAATGGATTTAACCCTCCAACCTGTTTATATGCCTACATAGCTCTTCCAAAGAAAAGTCCATCTTTATCTTCAGCTCACTAATCCGTCTCTTTCGTACCAAGAAAACACTATTTGAATCAATATGTAACTGAGGCTAAAGTGCTTTGGCCGTGATGAAGCCTCTATATCCCGAGCTTCATTCCTCCTCTAGTGCCACCTTCTCCTGCTTGACTAACAGCTCCTTTATTCTGTGAGTTCAAGTAAGTAAGGTGAAGGTTTTGGTAGGCAAGGAATGTATAAGGATACAAAGACTTGGAAAGTGCTTCATCACGGCCAATGCACTTCAGTCTCAAATGGCATTTTCTTGGTAATGGTGTAAGGAGGTGGATGAGCTATCACATTCCCCCCCCCTGATGACACCAATATTATTGATGTAATATGAACTTTATTGTGTTTCTGTATAATGTGTGCTGTAATAGAGTTATGTGTAGCAGTGATATAGGAATATATAATGTACTGTATAGTAATATATAAGATGTAGCAATGTTGATCATGTAATGTATGTGTATTAGGCTAAGGGGTAAAGCATAGCAGGTTGGTAAGGTATTATAATGTTTGCATAGAACTCGGTGAAAGGTTAAGTCTGCCCAGCAACAGAAGGCAGGGTCAGAGACAGATAGCAGTGGGAGGATCTAGAGGCCAGAAAAATAGACTATTTTTCTAGTTAGTAGTATGTAGTGGGGACTGTCACAGAGAAGATAAGTCTATGGATGTGTGTCTTCTGTGCAAGGCAGCAGGTCCAGCAAGTATCCTAAGTGGCAACAGAAATGCACACACCCATATGGGTGACACCCGCTGGAGAGAGACCTGGAAGGGAAGTGAGTCCAGTGTTGGTTAGTTGAGGGGGGACCATTGAGACGAAAAGGGTCTGCCCAGCTGTGGACACATGAAGAGGAAAGCGGCTCTCGGAGCAACCCTTATCAAGGATCACAATCAGTACTCTGGGTGCAGGGTTCACAGTGTAACACATTGACCCATGTAGCCCTGTACCTGGAAGATGGAGGTTCACCTTACCTGTTCTACCTGTATACCATACACAAGTAAAGTGTCATCGCCTATATCTGTGATGACTGCCTCCATATGACGTAGAAGTGTCCTTGAAGTGCAATGCCTGTTGCCTTGTGTACCTGAGTATATTGTCAAGTAAAAAGAACCCTATTTTTACCCACGTATCCGGCTTACTCATCCTGGAGATAAAGTTGTAGGATGCCGGACAGAGCATGGCAGGCCCAAAGGTCAAGGTGTCTACAGTAGTAAGAACACCACACACACACCCAGTAGCCCCTTATTTCTGTAGTGTGCCGAGTCTCGCAGAAAGTGAGTATCTTGCCCATGGCTGTCGCTCTGAGCCATGTTACTGTCGGGGACGGGGGCCAGCTTCCCCATCGCGTGGGGCTGCTCGGGGAGATCGCGCTCAGATCCGGTGCCTCCTCCTCGGTGGCTCGAGCTGGCTGGACACGGGGCTTGAGCAGCGCTCCTCGCCCTTGAGTGAAAGGGGGAATTGGGTTTCTTTCGGGATGTGGAGAGTTTGTGACGGCACCCACCGGTTGTGGTGATGGTGGGCACCACCGCTGCAGGTGATGGGGTTCCCGGGAGCGATGGCGGGGAGCAGCTAGGTGTTGACCCCTCCGTGGGTAGGGGCTGGTGGTCCCGGGGCCCGATAGGAGGGAGGAGGATTCCGCAGGATGGGTTTTGGCTGGGTGCAGGGCTGCGGTGCAGCGCAGCGTGGTGCCGGATGGCACTGTTGTACTCACGATTAAACCACACAGAGTCACTGGTAAACTAGGAACTGCCGGTGTCCGCAGCCTTCGGTACGGAGGGTGTTTTTGGGATCCCACACACGGTACAGCAGACCCCTGTTCTTACTTTGCAGCCAGATGCCTCTTTCTCCTGCCTTGTTCTCCACTCTCTCTCCTCAGTCGGGAACGGGGAGCCCACTCCCCCTGCAGTGATCCGGGTCTTCCCTTGATGCCAGTGGGCCGCTTCCCTGCCCCGGTCACCTCAGGCCCCTTCCTCACACTTCCCTTCCTTACAGCAGACAGGAGCTATCCTCCCCTGGTCTGCTCTCTTCACTCTCCTCACTCACTCTGCTCAGCCCCTCCCCGCTGCTCTGTTTAGTTCTTACACTGGGGGGGTGTCTGTCCTGCTGCACTGGTGTGGGATCAGGTTACCAAGGAGGAGAATGGCCTGCAGTTTGCTGGATTTCTGCAGGCTCTGTGACACCTTGGTTTTGCCAGGGCGTCACACACCTCCTTGGTAAAACACAGCCCGTCCTCGGGCTGTCCAGGCACCGACATTTATTGAACGGAAACTGAAAAAAGATAAAACAGGGTTAAAAGCATACTAACAATAATACAATGGTATTAATCAAAACGGGACCGGGTCCTCCCACTTTCCCACCCAAACAACCTGAGCCTTGATGCTGCCCCTAAGAAACAGGCAGCACCCCTTTTCCCCAGTCCGGAAACGGGAACTGGCCCAAGCCACCCAAGTGGGAATGGTTACGGAACGGGGGACCCATTAACTACGGGACTTTGCTGCCATCGCAACCTTTTTCCAACCACTTTCCCCAGTCCACCACAGGTCCGCCTGGGTCCCCAGTGCCACCTCACTCCTGGTGACACTGTCCGAAAGACCCCTCTCTCCACCACCTGTGATGCGGATACAGTGAACCGGCCTCGGGGAATAAACAATCAAAACTTTAAAACTGGAACTTCGGGGGTTAACTTGCAGCTTTAAGGTTCGGCACCGTTGGGGCATACTCTGGGCAACAAAGCCATCGGGTAGCCGTTCCCGCCATGCCGCGGGATATACGTAGCCACCAGGATGTTGCTATCGGGGTCGCTGCTCTCCGATTCCGGCCTCTCAGGTGCAGCCAGGTGGCCTACCGGTGCCTGTTCCATTACCGTCGCAGGGTCGTCACCACTGGCGGGTCCTTCGGTGGGTGCCGCTGGGCTTGCTGGCATCCCCGGGACCTCCGCTCCTGCGACCAGAGTGGGAGCCGCCTGCTGGATAGCTGATTTACCTTCAGGCCCCGCCACTCCGGTGATGGGTGCCGCTCCCCTCGCCTCCCTGGACGCTGACATTCTCCTTTTCTCTTCCGGCGGACATCAGCAGCAGCTCGTTTACCCGCCCCCCCCTTGGTATTTTTCCAGGTACTTCGCTCTCTTTCTGCTGTGCCGCCCTCTTACCAGGGGGCGGAGCCTCGCTTCGCACTCTTTTTTTTCCTTGGGGAAGATGGTGAAGGCGGGAAACTTCACGCCCAAAGATGGCGGATCTTTAGATTTTTCAGCGGGACACCGCTGACGGTAACTTCAAGGCGCACTTCTACAGGTAAGTGGACTGGGTCGATCCTGTTCGTGACGCCAAGTTGTCGGGGGCGGGGGCCAGCTTCCCCGTCGCGGGGGGCTGCTCGGGGAGATCGCGCTCGGATCTGGTGCCTCCTCCTCGGTGGCTCGAGCGGGCCGGACCCGAGGCTCGAGCAGCGCTCCTCGCCCTCAAGTGAAAGGGGAAATTGGGTTTCTTTCGGGATGTGGAGAGTTCGTGACGCCACCCAAGGGTTGTGGTGATGGTGGGGACCACCGCTGCTGGTGACGGGGTTCCCGGGAGCGATGGCGGGGAGCAGCTAGGTGTTGACCCCTCCGTGGGTAGGGGCTGGTGGTCCCGGGGCCCGATAGGAGGGAGGAGGATTCCACAGGATGGGTTTTGGCCGGGTGCAGGGTTGCGGTGCAGCGCAGCGCGGTGTCGGATGGCACTGTTGTACTCACGATTGAACTACACAGAGTCACTGGTAAGCTAGGAACTGCCGGTGTCCTCAGCCTTCGGTACGGAGGGTGTTTTTGGGATCCCACACACGATACAGCAGACCCCTGTTCTTGCCCTGCAGCCAGATGCCTCTTTCTCCTGCCTTGTTCTCCACTCTCTCTCCTCAGTCGGGAACGGGGAGCCCACTCCCCCTGCAGTGATCCGGGTCTTTCCTTGATGCCGGCGGGCCGCTTCCCTGCCCCGGTCACCTTAGGCCCCTTTGTCACACTTCCCTTCCTTACAGCAGACAGGAGCTATCCTCCCCTGGTCTGCTCTCTTCACTCTCCTCACTCACTCTGCTCAGCCCTTCCCCCGCTGCTCTGTTTAGTTCTTACACTGGGAGGGGTGTGTCTGTCTTGCTGCACTGGTGTGGGATCAGGTTACCAAGGAGGAGACTGGCCTGCACTTTGCTGGATTTCTGCAGGCTCTGTGACACCCTGGTTTTGCCAGGGCTTCACATTACGATGGAAGAACAGACTGGCTAGCTCAATGTATTGTTGGACTTGCTTTGAAAGAGCCACATGCACATATAAACCATTTTTGGGGACGAAAACCTGCTGACAGATATAAACAGATGGGAGGGAACCTATTGACAAATTTGCTTTAAACTCTAAAGGGGGCTTTATACGCTGCGACATCGCTAACTATATATTGTCGGGGTCAAGGTGTTTGTGACGCACATCCGGCATCGTAAGCGACATCGCAGCGTGTGACAGCTAGGAGCGACGATCAACGATCGCAAAAACGGTAAAAATCGTTGATCGTTGACACGTCGCTCCTTTTCATAATATCGTTGGTGGTGCATGCCGCTGGTTGTTCGTTGTTCCTGCGGCCTCACACATCGCTGTGTGTGACACAGAAGGAACGACGAACATCTCTTTACCTGCGTCCACCGGAAAAGAAGGAAGGAAGGATGTGGGCGGCATGTTCCGGCCGCTCATCTCCTCCCCTCCTCTGCTATTGTGATGCCGAATGCACCTCCCCCTTGAAGGAGGGATTGTTCGGCAGCAACAGCGACATCGCTGAACAGGTATGTGCGTGTGATGCTGCTGTAGCGATATTGTTCGCTACGGCAGCGATCACCACATGTCGCACGAATGACGGGGGCGGGTGCTATCGCTCGCAACATAACTAGCTATCGCTAGCGATATTGCAGCGTGCAAAGCCCCCTTTAGTTTACTGATATTAGTAACTAGATGAACAATTGCAAACAGTAACTGAACAGCAAAAAATAAACAGATTCAGGGGTCAGAAAGATGGAACTAAAGCAGAATGGAGGATAATAATTTAGCGATCTTTCTTAGTATTTACTTTGTTGTAGAGAAACAATTAGCTTGTCCATGGATGATAGCTTCATTGCTGTGTACTAGACTGACTGTTATCGCCTATTCCTCAGGTATGATATACTGTACAAGTGAATCTCAATAAATTAGAATATCCTCAAAAAGTTAATTTACTTCAGTAATTCATTACAAAAAGGGAAACGGATATATTATATAGAGTCATTACACACAGAGGGATCTATTCCTATATATTATATAGAGTCATTGCACACAGAGGGATCTATTCCTATATATTATATAGAGTCATTGCACACAGAGGGATCTATTCCTATATATTATATAGAGTCATTGCACACAGAGGGATCTATTCCTATATATTATATAGAGTGATTACACACAGAGGGATCTATTCCTGTATATTACATAGAGTCATTACACACAGAGGGATCTATTCCTATATATTATATAGAGTCATTACACACAGAGGGATCTATTTCTATATATTATATAGAGTCATTACACACAGAGGGATCTATTCCTGTATATTACATAGAGTCATTACACACAGAGGGATCTATTCCTGTATATTACATAGAGTCATTACACACAGAGGGATCTATTCCTATATATTATATAGAGTCATTACACACAGGGGATCTATTCCTATATATTAGGCCCGTTTCACACGTCAGTGAAAAACACTGACGTTTTTCACTGGCGAGTAAAACACGCACATGTCCCTCCGTGTGCCATGAATCACGGCACACGTGGGTTGTCTAAGTGCAATCCGGGCTCCGTTCTCCGTGGCCCATGATTGCACTTAGAAATCAACTCACCTGTGCGCGCTCCCGCTCTCCATGGTGCTGATCGCTCCCGCGGTGCAGCATCCGGCCGGCGCTGACCCCCGCAGCAGCTGCTTCCGGGTCGGCTGTGTCGTGCATCATGAATATGTATATATATGAGTCATTACACACAGAGGGATCTATTTCTATATATTATATAGAGTCATTACACACAGAGGGATCTATTTCTATATATTATATAGAGTCATTACACACAGAGGGATCTATTTATATATATTATATAGAGTAATTACACACAGAGGGATCTATTCCTATATATTATATAGAGTCATTACACACAGAGGGATCTATTTCTATATATTATATAGAGTCATTATGTACCGCCCCGGGGCTCGGTCGGCTGCCGAGCCACTCGGATCCGGGCTCGTCGGTGGGTGGCTCGAGCTCCTCCCAGACCCAGGGAAGGATGCTGGCGCTATGTGAGGGTGGTGTTCGGTGGGGAGGCCCACGGCCGAGGCCGCAGTTGTTTTTGGGGTTAAGTTCGTGACGCCACCCACGGGTTGTGGTGAATGGATGGACACCATTGCTGCCATTGACTAGGCTCCCGGGGATGGTGTTGCGCAGCTTGGTGTTGACCCCTCCGTGGGTAGGGGATGATGGTCCCGGGGGCCCGAGGGAGGTGCTGAGGTGGGGGGGATTGGATGCGTGCTGGCATGTCGGTGCGGTGCAACGCGGTGCGCGGCCCGAGGGCACTGTTGTACTCACTATTACAGACACACTGGAGTCTCTGGTAAACCAAACAAGATGGTGGACGGTGCCCGCAGCCGGCTGCGCTTTTCCCCTTTTTCAGGTTGGTGGTTTCTGCCTTTCTCCTGCACCTCACTTTTAGTAGAATGGTGACTCCTATGCCTGAGCAACGGTAGTCCACGCCCCAGCTTTGTGTGTGCCAGTAGAGCCCGTTTGCCCGCAGACGCTGGGCCGTGGGATCTCGATGCCTGGGCGGTGGCTTTCTATCCCTCTGGTTGGGCGGTTGTCTTCAGTCAGGTCTTGGGTGGGAAAGGACCTAAAGTCCAGACCCCAATCAGTGAATTCGACTCGGTTCAGTGGCTTCTGGGCCTTGTACTGGGTCTAAGTACCCCTCCTGGTGCTTCGGTTTCCATTTGGTTCCCCGGTTCGGTACCGGCGGGCCACTACCCGGTCCCGGTCCCTTACAGTTCCACCGGCTGTAATCCTAGCTCCTGCAGGCGGCCACCACCGTCTGCCTCCTAGCCACAGGGTATCCAGGCTCCGACCCAGATCCCTGACAGATGTCTACACTTTGCTACCACTCTCCTCCACTCCTGTCACTGATCTGCTTGTTTTTCCCGCCTCAGGCTCTCCGAACTCCTCGGTGGGCATGCCAAACCGCCTGGCCCCGCCCCCCGGGTGTGAACGTCAAGTCCTGAGAGGGGTGACTCAGGGTTTAAAGGTTGGCTGCTGGTACCTTTTTAGGGGAAGGTTTGTGTAAGGGCCTACCTGTGACTACCTGGCTAGTCCAGGGCGTCACAATTACACACAGAGGGATCTATTTCTATATATTATATAAAGTCATTACAGAGGGACTATTCATATATATTATATAGAGTCATTACACACAGAGGGATCTATTTCAAGTGTTTATTTATGTTAATGTTGATGATTATGGCTTACAGCCAATGAAAACCCAAAAGTCATTATCTCAGAAAATTAGAATAATAATAATGGCTTATTAAGCATTTAAAATGGTCCCTTAGGCCTCTTTCACACGTACGTGCCTCCGGTACGTGTTTGGCAGTTTTCTCATGTACCGGAGACACGTACACACGTGGACCTATGGATTCCTATGGTTTTGGACACGTAAGTATTTTCGCATGGAACGTGTGTCCATTCCCTACTTACATGTGTCTGTGTGTTTCTCATGTAGACATGTCTGTTTTTTCTCCAGCATCACGGGTGTCACACGGAACGCAAACGTGTCACACGTAATGCAAATGGACCACATGGATGTGTTCCGTGTGACACGCCCCGGAGCAAAAGACATGTGTCTGTGAGAAAAAAAACCTTTACTTACCTTCTCCTGCCCTCCTGTCTCTGCCGCTGCTGTCACTTGCTGCCGACCGCCGCTTATGCTCATTGAATATTCACTTCACTGCGGCCGGAAGCAGCAGCAGCGGGGAGTCGCAGGACTGGAGACCAAAGATCAGCACCACAGACAGCAACGCCAGGGACAGGTGAGCAGAAAGTTCCCGTTCTCCGTGTGTTATCACAGATAACACACGGAGAACACACATGTGCCATAAACACGGCTCACCGAGGGCAATACGCACCTTTGACAAGTCCGTGAAAAAGGTGCGTGATTTTCACGGACGTGTAAAAGAAGCCTTAGTCTGGTTCAGTAGGCTACACAATCATGGGGAAGACTGCTGACTTGACAGATGTCCAGAAGGCAGTCATTGACACACGTCACAAGGAGGGTAAGCCACAAAAGGTCTTTGCTAAAGAAGCTGGTTGTTAACAGAGTGCTGTAACAAGCAAATTAATGGGGAGTTGAGTGGAAGGAAAAAGTGTGGTAGAAAAAGGTGCACAAGCAACCGGGATAACCGCAGCCTTGATAGGACTGTTAAGAAAATGGCCAATAGGGGTGGGTTATGATTGAAGATAATTGGGCAGGAATATACAAATACATACAGTGCAGACCAAATGTTTGGACATTCAAAGAGTTTTCTTTATTTTCAGGACTCTGAAAATTGTAGATTCACATTGAAGGCATCAAAACTATGAATTAAAACATGTGTAATGAAATACTTAAAAAAGTGTGAAACAATTGAAAATATGTCTTATATTCTAGGTTCTTCAAAGTAGCCACCTTTTGCTTTCATTACTACTTTGCACATTCTTTGCATTCTCTTGATGAGCTTCAAGAGGTAGTCACCAGAAATGGTTTTCCAACAGTCTTGAAGGAGTTCCCAGAGATGCTTAGCACTTGTTGGCCCTTTTGCCTTCACTCTGCGGTCCAGCTCACCCCAAACCATCTCGATTGGGTTCAGGTCTGGTGACTGTGGAGGCCAGGTCATCTGGCGTAGCACCCCATCACTCTCATTCTTAGTCAAATAGCCCTTACACAGTCTGGAGGTGTGTTTGGGGTCAATGTCCTGTTGAGAAATAAATGATGGTCCAACTAAACACAAACCGGATGGAATAGCACACCGCTGCAAGATGCTGTGGTAGCCATGCTGGTTTAGTATGCCTTCAATTTTGAATAAATCCCCAACAGTGTCACCAGCAAAGCACCCCCACACCATCACACCTCCTCCTCCATGCTTCACTGTGGGAACCAGCCATGTAGAGTCCATCCGTTCACCTTTTCTACAAAGACACGGTGGTTGGATCCAAAGATCTCAAATTTAGACTCATCAGAACAAAGCAGATTTCCACTGGTCTAATGTCCATTCCGTGTGTTCTTTAGCCCAAACAAGTCTCTTCTGCTTGTTGCCTGTCCTTAGCAGAGGTTTCCTAGCAGCTATTATACCATGAAGGCCTGCTGCACAAAGTCTCCTCTTAACAGTTGTTCTAGAGATGAGAAGGCATGTCCAAACTTTTGGTCTGTACTGTATATGGTCTGAAAGTACACGTGTATGGAAAGGATACTGTGGAAAAAAATTGGGAGAAAGTATGATTAAAATTTTGGGTTAGGTGGTAAATGAAGGATATAGGTGCATTGTGAAGCCTCAGCACAAAGTGTTATTAGGGAAGTTACTATCACACAGAGTTTAACACAAAACTCACTGACTGTCATGGCGGCATCAAGCACTGTTCACATTGTAAAAGCTAAAACCCGTCTGATGGTTTCTCTGGTGCCACTCATCAACACAGGCAGACTCGGGCATCAACCTGGTGTCTGCTCATAGACAGGCTAGCAAGAGTTAACCTCTTTTAGCCTGCTCGTTAGGCTTCTTTGATCACATATTGTAAGTAAGCCAATCACATCTGCTCCTCTCATATTTATTCTGGAGGAAATATTCTACCCACACCAATTATAGTTTATTCTGTATTGGTCTGTGTGTTGTGGTGTTCCAGACTTACTGGAGAAAGAGTTGCTTTGTGCTTGGTGTTATTGTGGCATTCATCGTGTGGTTTCCACCCTGCTCTTGTTTTCCTCCTTATCACTTATTGTCTTATACCTCTGTATATGTGTGTGTGTGTGTGTGCGCTGTGTGACAGAGTTTTAATTTCTCCTATCTGTCTATTTCTGTAGGTTAAATCACACTACTGTCACATGTTGTAAGGAAGCCAATCACATCTGCTCCTCTCATATTTATGCTGGAAGAATTCTTCTTCACATGCCAACTGTAGTTTATTAAGTGTTGGTCTGTATGATGTGGTGTCCCAGACTTATTGGAGAAATAGTTGCTTTGTGCTTTGTGTTTTTGTGAGTTTACCTGTCATCTTGTTGTTTCTATCCTTCTCTTGTTTCCCTCCTTATCACTTATTGTCTTATACCTCTGTGTGTCTGCTTTGTGACACAGTTTTGGTTTCCCCTGTCTGTCTCTTCTGTGCGTTAAATCACACTACTGTCACATGTTGTAAGGAAGCCAATCACTTCTGCTCCTCTCATATTTATGCTGGAGGAAATCTTCTACCCATGCCAACTATAGTTTATTCTGTATTCGTCTGTGTTGTTGTGGTTTCCCTGACTTAATGGAGAAAGACTTGCTTTATGCTTGGTGTTATTGTGGAGTTTACCCATCGTCTTGTGGTCTCCACCCTGCTATTGTTTTTCTCCTTATCATTTATTGTCTTATACATCTGTGAGTGTGGTTTCCCCTGTCTGACCATTTCTGTGGGTTAAATCACACAGCTGTCCCGGGACTCCTGGGGAAGGGGTATAAGATCAGGGCTGGTCAGGAGCAGGGCCAGGAAGGAGACTCAGGTATCCCCACCTTTAGGGGTATCCCTAAGGTTAGAGATAGCACAGGGCCACCTTAGCCTGAGGGTCAGCTCAGGAGCCCCATTTTTCCGCTATCTCCATAGTCCTTGTTGTGACAGTTATATGCCCCAAACAGCTGTGTGATACCAGAAGGGTGGATTTCATTTAAGTTTTTATTATATAAGGGGAGGTAAAAAGTTACTCCCGAACAATGAGTTGAACCTCTCCTCGGGGTGCAAGCATCTCTCTATTTGTTATGGTAACTTTACAAAGTTTTCCTTTAAGTTCTCCAAATCCCAAATTCTGTATTTCCATTGAATACATTACATTGTTTATCCATCTAAAGACCACTACTTTATTATGACGGCAGATGATGCGAAATCTCTTAGGAATCCCAGATTTTAATTACTGTTCTGCTTCGAGTGTTCTAAGGGCTCTTTTCCAAAAAAAAACCCCAAAAACCCTGATATGACTGACAAGCATTCTTCCCATGAGATTCTTCGAGGTTCACGTGCACAAGTCATAGTTCACAAGTGATTTTTTTCGGACCCGCCTATATGTATAATGTACTGGTAGAATGTTCTCTAATAAAGGATAATTGTTTTTTTCCTTTCGCGGTGCAAAAAAAAATTGTTAATATGAAGTGAAAAACAAAAAAAATGACATTTTTTGGAACTGATGTGTGTTTTTTAAGTTTTATGCCAATTAATTACTCGCGTTGAGCGTTAGGTGTAGACACTTTGATTTGTTATGCGCGATCTCCCTCTGCTCGGAGTGTAAGGAGGACGCCGGGGACTGGGGGCTGAATTTGGGTGTTGATGTTTCAAATTGTACAGTAAAAATGTTGGAGCAAGGGGATGCCACCCCTGAGCTAAGTTTTGGGAGAGAAGTGAATCTTCGGGACAAACACTAATGTTTATGTGAATATAGTTTACATTTTGGGTAAAAACAACCTCCCTCCCTTCCTTTCCTCCTTTCTGCTCTTTCCAACATGTGTTGTTTTGGACTTTCAGAGGCTGACAGATGGGATGTGTCATGTTAGGAGGGGTTGTGGGGGGCATTTTAAGTTTTAAACTTTGTCAATGAAACTCGGATGTCTATATCGCTGTGCAATGCGCTGGAAAAACAGACGTTAATGTACTGTATTAACTGTTTTCCAACCGGACCCTTTTTTCTCCTCCGACTGTGTTGGCGAATTCCTCCCTTAAATTACGAGGAGGAACTTCTTTTTGGTCTATTGAGGTGCAATTCAACCACAAAATAGGGACTAGTATACATTATCGACCTTAGGGTTTATATGGCGGCAATACTAATATTTCAGACTTTGTTTACAAAAAAAAATAACAGGAAATAAGGTGTGATGGGCAAAAGTTGGATAATGTTTCCGGATGGAAAGATCTACAGTTAGGTCCAGAAATATTTGGACAGTGACACAATTTTCGCGAGTTGGGCTCTGCATGCCACCACATTGGATTTGAAATGAAACCTCTACAACAGAATTCAAGTGCAGATTGTAACGTTTAATTTGAAGGTTTGAACAAAAATATCTGATAGAAATTGTAGGAATTGTACACATTTCTTTACAAACACTCCACATTTTAGGAGGTCAAAAGTAATTGGACAAATAAACCAAACCCAAACAAAATATTTTTATTTTCAATATTTTGTTGCGAATCCTTTGGAGGCAATCACTGCCTTAAGTCTGGAACCCATGGACATCACCAAACGCTGGGTTTCCTCCTTCATAATGCTTTGCCAGGCCTTTACAGCCGCAGCCTTCAGGTCTTGCTTGTTTGTGGGTCTTTCCGTCTTAAGTCTGGATTTGAGCAAGTGAAATGCATGCTCAATTGGGTTAAGATCTGGTGATTGACTTGGCCATTGCAGAATGTTCCACTTTTTTGCACTCATGAACTCCTGGGTAGCTTTGGCTGTATGCTTGGGGTTATTGTCCATCTGTACTATGAAGCGCCGTCCGATCAACTTTGCGGCATTTGGCTGAATCTGGGCTGAAAGTATATCCCGGTACACTTCAGAATTCATCCGGCTACTCTTGTCTGCTGTTAAGTCATCAATAAACACAAGTGACCCAGTGCCATTGAAAGCCATGCATGCCCATGCCATCACGTTGCCTCCACCATGTTTTACAGAGGATGTGGTGTGCCTTGGATCATGTGCCGTTCCCTTTCTTCTCCAAACTTTTTTCTTCCCATCATTCTGGTACAGGTTGATCTTTGTCTCATCTGTCCATAGAATACTTTTCCAGAACTGAGCTGGCTTCATGAGGTGTTTTTCAGCAAATTTAACTCTGGCCTGTCTATTTTTGGAATTGATGAATGGTTTGCATCTAGATGTGAACCCTTTGTATTTACTTTCATGGAGTCTTCTCTTTACTGTTGACTTAGAGACAGATACACCTACTTCACTGAGAGTGTTCTGGACTTCAGTTGATGTTGTGAACGGGTTCTTCTTCACCAAAGAACGTATGCGGCGATCATCCACCACTGTTGTCATCCGTGGACGCCCAGGTCTTTTTGAGTTCCCAAGCTCACCAGTCAATTCCTTTTTTCTCAGAATGTACCCGACTGTTGATTTTGCTACTCCAAGCATGTATGCTATCTCTCTGATAGATTTTTTCTTTTTTTTCAGCCTCAGGATGTTCTGCTTCACCTCAATTGAGAGTTCCTTAGACCGCATGTTGTCTGGTCACAGCAACAGCTTCCAAATGCAAAACCACACACCTGTAATCAACCCCAGACCTTTTAACTACTTCATTGATTACAGGTTAACGAGGGAGACACCTTCAGAGTTAATTGCAGCCCTTAGAGTCCCTTGTCCAATTACTTTTGGTCCCTTGAAAAAGAGGAGGCTATGCATTACAGAGCTATGATTCCTAAACCCTTTCTCCGATTTGGATGTGAAAACTCTCATATTGCAGCTGGGAGTGTGCACTTTCAGCCCATATTATATATATAATTGTATTTCTGAACATGTTTTTGTAAACAGCTAAAATAACAAAACTTGTGTCACTGTCCAAATATTTCTGGACCTAACTGTATCTTCATTTTATACTTTGAGGCTATGTGCCCACGTTGCTTTTTTTGTGTACTTCTTTCCTGGACACAAAAATGCATGTTTTGGTAGGAAAAACGTGCATTTTTTATTGCGTTTGTGCATTTTTTTCTGATTTTTTTGTGTTTTGTTTTTTTTACTCATGGCGATAGCGGGGGTTCAAATGCTGTACTCCTGCTATCACCACCAGGTTTCTTGCTGATGTTACAGCCGGGATCCAGCTCTCAATGCCCGGAGTGGTGCCCTCGTCTCTCCCAGTAGTTTAACCCCCTGAATGCTCCGATCAATGAGAGGAGGCAGGGAGAGGGATCGCTTACCTCTCCCTGGTGATCGGGTCCCTGTAATGCAATCATAGAAATCTGATCGCTGCCATAGTAACCCTGTGTTATCACCATGATGACCCCGGGTTACTGAGCTATGGAGAGCCTCACACACCATCCTGTATGCAGTGTGTGAGGCAAAGTGCTGCGATATAATCCACTGTAGTGATAAAGCATTGCAGGGGAATATAGAAACACAAAAAATAAATGAAGAAGCAATTGACATGCTGCTTCTTTCTTCAACAACAAAGTCTGCAAGGAAAAAAGAAGCAACGTGTGCACAAGTCACGATTCTCATAGGCTTTGCTGAGATGAGTTTTCCTTTACAGTACTTATTCAAATCTGCAAGGAAAATTGCATGAAAAAATCTGAAAAAAAACGCCACATGTGCACAAAGCCTAAATCACAACTTATGGGGTTTTCCATTGACTTCCTCCGAAGTGCGGCAATAACGGATTAGTCATTTGGTAATTATATCACGATCTGTTGAGCAAAGCATCTCATTGATGATAGTCATGATAGCTTTATACACAGTGCATGTTAATAGTCTCTAGTTTGTGGCTTCATAGCATTGATAACATTTTCTTTGGCATGTAAGGGGTTCATTGACTAATACCACTTGGGTCTGTCTGTGGTCCCTCAGCATGGGAGAGAAATAGACCTCATCTGAAAGTCAGAGGGAAAGGTCAGACGTAATATAAGGAGGCAAATTCCAGATACATTCTCGCCCCCTCACCCCTGTATTTTTTCCTCAAATATCCTGCATATCTTCCCCATCTCATCCCTATAGCACCACCCGTCTATACATATCATTCTCTTAGTACTCTACATGGCTCCCCTTTTAAGAAAACAATAGCAAAGATCTGAATGTAAAACGTGAAGGAATGAGAAAGAGAGAGCAGTAAAGAAATGTCCGGAAGGCAAGCAGAAGCGTGCAACAGTGTGCAACAGAGTCTATGTACAATCGAGGTAAACACTGCCCCGTGTACAATAGGGGCAAACGCTGCTGCCTACACTACACAAATAGGACCTTGTGTGATAACAATCAGAAGACGAGCTCAAAAGCAATATTTTATAGAGTGTAGAATATACTCATATTTCATATTTACATATTTGTATTTTTACACCTATAAAATTATCTTTTATATATACATCATACAGTACAACTGGTGGAACCTGACCGATGATTCCACCTTACATAATGCCCCAGACACATCTGCCCCCAGCCCTCCCCCTTCCAAACTACTGGTCCATTATGACCCAACATTCATGGTTGCGCAAATGAGGCCAAACCACCCCGTGATTGCTCACAAGTTAGAAATGATGTGGTTCATCACTGTGGCCCATAGCTACCTCTTCCCTATCCATGAAGGTCCACAATTGAGCATTACAATGGAGAACATAAGAGCACATTCTATAGGACGTGTGTGTGTCTTGATTTTCCCTGTAATGTATAAGTATTACCCATATATCTGTCATCAGACTTTCTTTAAATCCACACCTTCATCCGTAAACCCTTTGATTAATAAACTCTACACCATCAAAAAAAACTGCCCTCTATTACTGTGCCCCCCACACTACCATATGGCCAGGATCAGACTGGCTCACAGGAGAGCTGGAGAATTCTCCGGTGGGCCCCTTTGCAGTAATACATCCCTAATCCCCCAAGTATGATCACTAGTTGGCAAATACACTTGTTTTACTATGTACAGACTAAGGAAGCATTGAATAATTCATTTTACGAACTATAAGCAATTATTATATAGAAGATAAGATACATTTATTAATGTAATATTTAAATGTAGTTGATCAGTGGGCCCCCAGAGTCAATGTTACTGGTGAGCCCCTGCCACCCCAGTCTGACACTGCATATGTAGTAGCTCCCCTGACTGCGTCAGGGTGCTACTGTCACGCTCCCCAGCTCCCGTGCCACGGTTCCCGGCTCCCCTGCCTTGCTTACCGGCTCCCCTGCCACACTTCCTCGCTCTCAGGCCGTGCTCCGCCGCTCCCGTGCCAGGCCTCCCAGTCCCCCGCTCCACAGCCTTCCTGCTTCATCGCCTGCGGTCCCCAGGCAGCCCGGTCCCCGCTCCCGGCGCCCGTCGGCAACTCAGCCCCAGCCCGGCTCTCCTGCTTCCTGCTCACCGCTCCCTGCTCTGGCTTCTGGCACCCGGGCCTCGCGCATGTGCATTAGGGCGCGCGGTCATTGACCCTCTCTTAAAGGGCCAGTGTCCTCCAACAGGATATTGGTGAATTAGGTACAGGGTATATAGGGGAATCCTTTCCAAGTGGGCGGGGCCTGTTCTTCGTGTTTTGCTAAGCTAGGAGTCAGGTCTCCTTGTGTCTTGCGGTATACTTACCTCTCTCTCTCCTAGAGCCGCTCCTGCCTCGCCATCCGGTCCTGACGATTCCCGAACCCCGAACGGTGACTGTCCGCCATCCCGTCAGTCCATACCATCTCTGATCCCTGTGGTGACCCGTCTTCTCGCTCCGTCGGTTCCGGACTCTGCCTGACAACATCTCGGCCTCTGAACCTGAGCTCCGTCACCCGGACTACCTTCGGTGACTCCGTGGTCCCAGGGACTTCTACACTCCACTTCCTTGAACGGACTCTCCTGCTACCTGTAGTGCTCCGGCTACCGGACCCCTTGCCTTCAGTGAGGTGTTCGGCCCAGTGGATCCACCTCCTGGGTCTGCCCGTCCATCCGGCCCTAAAGTAAGAACAGGCCCCGCCCACTTGGATCCCGCCGAAGCACTAGCGGCCTTGCAGCAGGAACTCACACGCCAGCGCGAGACCCAGACCCGCATGCTGAACTTCATGTCTTCTGTGGATACCCGCCTGAACACGCTACAAGCGACGGCCACATCCTTGGCATCTCAGGTTTCCACTGTACAATCCACGGCCACAGCTCCCGTGGCAGCCTCCTCGGATGCTTCCAGACTTCGTTTGGCCTCACCACCCCGGTACGCCGGAGATCCCAAGACCTGCAGGGGATTCATCAATCAATGCTCTCTCCATTTCAAGCTGCTGCCGCACCTTTTTGCCTCTGACCAAGCCAAGGTCGCGTTCATGATGTCCCATCTAGAGGGAGAGGCACTGGCCTGGATGAACCCCTTGTGGGAAAAGGAGGACCCTGTAACCACAAACATCCAGGACTTCCTGCAAGCGTTTAGAACCACCTTCGACGAACCCGGCCGTGCCGCCGCATCCGCCTCCTCACTCCTCAGGCTACGTCAGGGGACCATGACGGTGGTGCAGTATGCCATCCGCTTCCGCACTTTGGCCTCAGAATTGGGCTGGAACAATGAAGCCCTCACCGCCGCCTTCTGGGAAGGACTCTCCAGTCGTATTAAGGACGAGCTGGCAGGCCGCGACGTTCCTTCTACTCTGGATGCCCTGATCGCACTAGCCACCCGCGTGGACCTCAGATTCCAGGAACGATCCAAAGAGGTGTCCCGTGAGAGACGTCCGATACGGCATTCCTCTCCTCCGCAGAAGCCCGCCGTACTTCAGTCAACGTCGTCTGGTGTCTCGGTCCACGAGCCCATGCAGATTGACCGTTTGCGGCAGTCCGAACAACGCCGAGCAGAACGGCTCGCCAAGGGCCTCTGCTTCTACTGCGGAGAGGGCACACATCTTCTACGCTCCTGTCCAGAGAGGCCGGGAAACGCCAAAGCCTAGGGCTGGTAGGAGAGGCCACCCTAGGTGCTGGGACTCTCTCAGACCCGGTTACTTGGACTGTTCAAGTGACAACGGGAGAGACGCGGTTCACGGCCGAGGCGTACCTCGATTCCGGGGCAGCAGGCAATTTCATCCAGCAGGCCACGGTGGACAAGTACCAGGTGCCTGTTACTCCACTCGACAAACCCCTCGTGATTGCCTCTGTAGATGGGAGACCCCTTTCTGACACCATCTCGTGGATCACCAAGCCGGTGGAACTACGTATCGGTGCCCTGTACACCGAGAACATCGCACTCTACGTCCTCCCACACATGGCTCATCAAATCCTGCTGGGACTCCCCTGGTTACGGACACACGAACCGTCAGTCAGCTGGGGTACTGGTGAAATCACCCGATGGGGCTCCTCTTGCCACGAGAACTGTCTGAAGACTATACAGCCCATCCGACGCCCTCCGGTTCCGGAGTCCCTACCGGGACTGCCCTTGGCCTATTGGTCCTTCGCGGACGTCTTTGATAAAAAGGAGTCCGAAGTACTGCCGCCACATCGTCCTTACCACTGTGCCATCGACCTACTCCCGAGAACTACACCACCTCGAGGACGGATATATCCGCTGTCTCCTGCTGAAACAAGGGCCATGTCTACTTACATCACAGAGAACCTGGCAAGAGGATTCATTCAGAGATCCTCCTTTCCTGCTGGAGCAGGCTTCTTCTTCGTTAAGAAGAAAGAGGGCGACCTACGCCCATGCATTGACTACCGGGGATTAAACCAAATCACCGTGAAAAATAAATACCCCCTGCCGCTCATCCCCGAATTGTTTGATCGGCTTAGAGGAGCTCGTGTGTTTACCAAGTTGGATCTTCGGGGTGCCTACAACCTGGTCCGCATCCGCTCTGGGGACGAATGGAAGACCGCATTCAATACTCGCGATGGGCACTATGAATACTGTGTGATGCCCTTCGGCCTGTGTAACGCACCAGCAGTCTTTCAGGAATTGGTGAACGACGTGTTCCGGGACCTTCTCTACGTCTGTGTGGTGGTGTATCTGGATGACATCCTGGTCTTCTCTCTGGACCTCCAGACCCACAGAGAGAACGTGCAGCTGGTAATACAAAGACTGAGGGAGAATCGTCTGTACGCCAAGTACGAGAAGTGTGTCTTCGAGCAGTCTTCTCTTCCCTTCCTGGGTTATGTAATCTCCGACACCGGCCTGCAGATGGACCCGGAGAAGGTCTCTTCCATTCTCAACTGGCCTCCTCCTTCCGGACTGAAGGCAATCCAATGCTTTCTGGGATTCGCAAACTATTACCGTCAGTTCATCCCTCACTTCTCTGCTCTGACGGCACCTCTCTCCGCCTTGACCAAGAAGGGGGCTAATCCAAAGGACTGGTCACCTGCGGCCGACGCCGCGTTTGGCTCCCTGAAACAGGCATTTGCTTCCTCCCCTGTGCTCCACCGTCCTGAGTTAAACCGACAGTTCACCTTGGAGGTGGATGCCTCCTCCTCGGGAGCCGGAGCAGTGCTCATGCAGAAGTCCTCCTCCGGGAAGATGGTTACTTTCGGTTTCTACTCCAAGAGCTTCTCAGCGCCTGAACGCAACTACACCATCGGTGACCGAGAGCTATTGGCCGTCAAACTGGCTCTGGAAGAATGGCGCTACCTTCTGGAGGGAGCAGTGTACCCCGTGATCATATACACGGACCACAAGAACCTGGAATACCTGCGGTCCGCTCAGCGACTGAACCCACAGCAAGCCAGGTGGTCCTTGTTCTTTGCCAGGTTCGATTTCCAGCTCCATTTTCGACACGCGAACAAGAATGTACGAGCAGATGCCTTGTCCAGGTCATTCATGCCCATGGAGCAGGAGGAGGAGACATCCCAGCCCATCATCTGCCCTAGTAAAATCGTTCCGGTGGCCCCTGTCACCCTGGCCCAGATACCACCCGGGAAGACCTACGTCTCTGAGACGGACAGGCAAAAAGTGTTGCACTGGGGCCATGCCTCAAAAATAGCCGGCCATGCTGGTCAGAAGAAAACATGGAGTACAATTGTACGTCACTACTGGTGGCAATCCCTTCGCACGGACGTCGCTTCTTTTGTCTCAGCCTGCTCCTCTTGTGCCAGGAACAAGACGCCCAAACACCTGCCATATGGCCGTCTTCTGCCTCTGCCTATACCCTCCGTTCCGTGGCAACACGTTGCAATGGACTTTATTACGGACTTGCCCCTGTCCTCCGGACACACTGTCATATGGGTCGTGGTGGATCGGTTCTCCAAAATGGCTCATTTCGTCCCTATGGCTGGACTGCCTTCTGCCCAGGAACTCGCTGACGCCTATGTACAACACATCTTCCGGTTGCATGGCTTTCCATCACACATTGTGTCCGACAGAGGAACTCAGTTCACCTCCCGCTTCTGGAGGGCTCTCTGCAAACATCTGGGAGTGACTCTGGACTTTTCTTCAGCCTACCATCCTCAGTCGAATGGCCAAGTGGAACGAGTCAATCAGATCTTGACCTCCTTCTTACGTCACTACGTCAACGCCCATCACGACGACTGGTCCACGCTTCTTCCTTGGGCTGAATTCTCCCATAACCATCACATTAGTGAGTCCTCCTCCAGCTCTCCCTTCCATGTCGTTTACGGACTTCAGCCTTCCGTCCTTTTACCTGTATCCTCTTCCTCGGATGTCCCTGCTGCTGATGCTGCAGTCCGTGACTTTGCAACAATTTGGGACTCTGTCAAGGCGTCCCTTGGACGTGCTTCCCTGCGGATGAAGAGACACGCAGACAAGAGGCGTCTGGATCCTCCGTGTTTCTCTCCAGGAGATCTGGTTTGGCTTGCTTCCAAGTACGTCCGATTGAAGCTACCATCATACAAGCTGGGTCCTCGCTACATCGGGCCGTTTAAAGTCATCAGCAAAATAAACGAGGTCTCCTACAAGCTGCAGCTCCCGGCCACGATGAGAATACCCAACTCCTTCCATGTCTCCCTGCTCAAGCCGGTTGTCCTTGGTCCCTTCTCCGCTGCTGCCAGTTCTGCTCCTCCTCCTATTGCTGATGATGACATCTATGCGGTAAGGGATATCGTGGCCATGAAAACCGTGCGGGGCCGACAGTTCTTCCTGGTGGACTGGGCAGGGTATGGTCCTGAGGATAGGTCCTGGGAACCCCGGGAGAATGTGGGTACTCCCCTGATACGTGCCTTCCTGTCCCGGTTGCGGGGAGGGGGGCGTGGGGGAGGGGGTACTGTCACGCTCCCCAGCTCCCGTGCCACGGTTCCCGGCTCCCCTGCCTTGCTTACCGGCTCCCCTGCCACGCTTCCTCGCTCTCAGGCCGTGCTCCGCCGCTCCCGTGCCAGGCCTCCCGGTCCCCCTCTCCACAGCCTTCCTGCTTCATCGCCTGCGGTCCCCAGGCAGCCCGGTCCTCGCTCCCGGTGCCCGTCGGCTACTCAGCCCCAGCCCGGCTCTCCTGCTTCCTGCTCACCGCTACCTGCTCTGGCTTCTGGCACCCGGGCCTCGCGCATGCGCATTAGGGCGCGCGTGCGGTCATTGACCCTCTCTTAAAGGGCCAGTGTCCTCCAACAGGATATTGGTGAATCAGGTACAGGGTATATCGGGGAATCCTTTCCAAGTGGGCGGGGCCTGTTCTTCATGTTTTGCTAAGCTAGGAGTCAGGTCTCCTTGTGTCTTGCGGTATACTTACCTCTATCTCTCCTAGAGCCGCTCCTGCCTCGCCATCCGGTCCTGACGATTCCCGAACCCCGAACGGTGACTGTCCGCCATCCCGTCAGTCCATACCATCTCTGATCCCTGTGGTGACCCGTCTTCTCGCTCCGTCGGTTAGCGGACTCTGCCTGACAACATCTCGGCCTCCGAACCTGAGCTCCGTCACCCGGACTACCTTCGGTGACTCCGTGGTCCCAGGGACTTCTACACTCCACTTCCTTGAACGGACTCTCCTGCTACCTGTAGTGCTCCGGCTACCGGACCCCTTGCCTTCAGTGAGGTGTTCGGCCCAGTGGATCCACCTCCTGGGTCTGCCCGTCCATCCGGCCCTAACAGCTACAGAGAACTGCATCCTGTACATCAGGGTGCAGGGCCTAGCCCCCATGGTCCCAGGTTCCCATCAACAGTGTCACTGACATCCGCACTACAAATCCCAATCATACCTCACACCCAGGCTGGACAGACACACCAGTGGGTTGGTCAAGTTGCAGCACGGCCGCCCACCTAGGGGTCAGGCAGACTGGTGGGAAGTAGGAAGTCAGTTTGGAGTTAGCTTAGAGAGAGTGAAGTTTTAGCCCTCAATGAGTGAGGAGCAGGGGAGTTGGAGCTCCCAGGGAGGCAACAGGTTGGGTTGCAAACGGTGGTCCGGGACCACAGGAGTCGGGGACCGGTAATAGGAACACTGGAAAGGAGTGTAATAGACGCAGTCTAGGAGGACTGTTGGCACCAGAAAGCACAGCCACCTTACCGGTACCGAGCACGGCGGGGTACAGGACTAGAAATGAGCAATGTTCAAATCGAACTATTCGCCAATTTCAAACTCGAACGATTTGCTTCACGTTCGACAGTTCGAGTTACCGTTCGATAACCGTTCAATCACCAAAAGCGTGGCTTTTTGACAGTAAGGCTATGTGCGCATGTTGTGCATTTGCATGTGTCCTGCATCCCCAGCACAATCCCTCTCTCTTTCCTACTCATTGATTACTGGCGTGGCGCTGCACTGCTGTCACAAAGCTCCAGCAGCTTTTCCTCTTTTGAAAATGGCTGCCACTCATTATTCAATCTGGTATTCCCTGCTTTCCCCACCCATCGGCGCCCATGATTTTGTTGGAGTCAGACACGCCCCCACGCTGAGTGACAGCTGTCTCACTGCAACCAATTACAGCCGCCGGCGGGCGGATCTATATCGTGCAGTAAAATAAATAAATAATTAAAAAAAGAAAAAACCTGCGGTTCCCCCCAATTTTGATACCAGCCAAGGTAAAGTTATGGGGAGCACACCACACTACCAATATCAGTCAGCAGTCGCCCGCAATTGCCGCATCCATTAGATGTGACAGTCCCGGGACTCTATACGGCTCATCCCGAATTGCCCTGGTGCGGTGGCAATCGAGGTAATAAGGTTAGGTTCATCATGGTAGGTATCTCCCCGAGATACCTTCCATGATTACCCTGTAAGTGAAAGTAAAGGCCGCTTTACACGCTGTGACATCGCTCAAGCGATCTTGTTGGGGTCACGGAATTTTTGACCCACATCCGGCCGCTTTAGCGATGTCGTTGCGTGTGACACCTATGAGCGATTTTGAATCGTCGCAAAAATTTTCAAAATCGCTCATCGGTGACATTCCCCCTATTCTCGATTATCGCTGCTGCTGCAGCTAGCATTGTAGTTTCTCGTTCCTGCGGCAGCACACATCGCTATGTGTGACACCGCAGGAACGAGGAACCTCACCTTACCTGCGGCCGCCCGCAATGAGGAAGGAAGGAGGTGGGTGGGATGTTACGTCCCGCTCATCTCCGCCCCTCCTTTTCTATTGGGCGGCGGTTCAGTGACGCTGCTGTGACGTCGCTGTGACGCTAAACAAAGTGCCCCCGTAGAAAGGAGGCGGTTCGCCGGTCACAGCGACGTCGCTAGGCAGGTAAGTAGTGTGATGGGTCCGCGCGATGTTGTGCGCCACGGGCAGCGATTTGCCTGTGTTGCACAACCGATGGGAGCGGGTACGCACGCTAGCAATATCGGTCACGATATCGCAGCGTGTAAAGCGGCCTTTAATAAATACACACAACGAAAAATCCTTTATTTGGAATAAAAGACAAAAAAACACCCTCATTTACCACTTTATTAATCCCCAAACACCTCCATGTCCGAAGTAATCCACACAACGCTTTCAGCTCTGCTACATCAAGCTGACAGGGAGCGCCGTAGAACACGAGCGCTCTGTGTCAGCTCCACGCAGCAACTGAAGTGAGCCGCGCTGTCACCGGTGACTTCACTCAGGTAGTGCCTGCGTGTGTGCGAGGATGATGATGGAGGCGGTAGTGCTTGTGTGTGCGGTGATGTTGATTAGTGCGGTAGTGCCAGGGTATGTGCGGTGATGATGATGATGAGTGCGGTAGTGCCGGGGTGTGTGCGGAGATAATAATGAGTGCAGTAGTGCTTGTGTGTGCGGTGTTGATGATGATGATGAGTGCGGTAGTGTCGGGGTGTGTGCGGGGATGATGATGAGTGCGGTAGTGCCGGGCTGTGTGCGGGGATGATGATGTGTGCGGTAGTGTCGGGGTGTGTGCGGGGATGATGATGAGTGCGGTAGTGTCGGGGTGTGTCCTATAGCTGCCAATAAGTCCTAGATTAATCATGTCAGGCGTCTCTCCGAGATACCTTCCATGATTAATCTGTAAGTTACAGTAAATAAACACACACACCCGAACAATCCTTTATTAGAAATAAAAAACAGTAAAAAATTTCCTTGTTCACCAGTTTAATAAGCCCGAAAAAGCCCTCTGTCGAATCTATTGTATGCGGCAATTCTGCACGGCTGCTGACTGATATTGTTAGGCTGGGGGGCTCCCCATAATGTGGAGCTCCCCATCCTGAGAATACCAGCCTTCAGCCGTATGGCTTTATCTGGCTGGTATTAAAATTGGGGGGGGACCGCACGCCGTTTTTTTTAATTATTTAATTATTTATTTCACTGCACAGTATAGACACGCCCAATGGCTGCTGTGATTGGGTGCAGTGAGACAGCTGTCACTCAGCGTGGGGGCGTTTCTCACTGCAACTAATCATAGGCGCCGGTGGGAGGGAAAAGCAGGGAATACGAGATAGATTAATGAGCGGCCGGCACTTTCAAAGGAATTGAAGCCGCGTATTTTCGGCACAGCTGTTCCGTGCCGCGCTGGTGATCGGGGATTGGTAAGTATGAGTCGGGGGAAGAAAAAAAACGAGCACCAATGTAAGTATGACTGAGAACAGCAGAAAAAAAGGTAAGTAGACTGATTTTAATTTAGAAAAAAAAAAGATCGCTAGTGTAAAAACGCACACGGACAAAACGTGCTGAACACGGACATACTCCATGTGCGATCTGTGCAGACACGGACCCATAGACTAAAGCGGGTCCATGCCTGCGTGCTGCCGGCCAAAAACTGACATGTCGTTCGTGTAGAAAACCGCACACACGTTCTTACGACACGGACACACGTTCCGTGTGATTTTACGTGTGTGTGCCATCTACCATAGAATAACATGGGTCTCCGTGTCTCCAGTACGTGCAAAAATGTACCGCACACGTACCGAAAAAACCGATGTGTGTTGCGGGCCTTAGATGGAGTATGCTGAGCCTTTGTACCCGGCTGGGAACTAAAAATATAGGGAAGCCCATTTTTTAATTATTTCAAGAATTTCATGAAATAATTAAAAAAAACAAAAACTACATGGGCTTCGCCCCATTTTTGTGTCCAGCCAGGTACAAGGCAGCTGGGGATTGGAATCCGCAGCACAGGTTGGCCCAAGCTTTCTGGGTCCCTCTGCTGCGAATTGCAGTCCGCAGCCGCCCCAGAAAATGGCGCTTTCTATCTCTTCCAGCAGCCCTGTGGCCGGGTGGCTTGTTTGGTAATAAAGGGTTAATACTAGCTTTGTTTTACTAGCTAGTATTAAGCCAGAGATTCTTAATGTCAGGCAAGTTTGACCCGGCCATTAAGAATCTCCAATAAAGGGTTAAAAAAAAGACACCACACAGAGAAAAAATACTTGAATAGAAATAAATACACAGACACACTTAGAGACTCCATGTTTATTACTCCCTCTCACCCCTCCACGATCCTGGTCTTCTGTTTTCTTTCTCCTTCAACCCATGCAGCTCTGCTACATCAGACAGCACTACATGGGAGGAAGACGCTGCTGCTCCCGTGCAGTCTAATCACTCAGTGAGTGAGCAGAGGCTGCGGGTTGTAAGCGGTGATGTCACCGCTGCCACCGCTGCAATAGTAATCTGACAGGCGAGTTACTATAACAACACTAATCTCCGATCACCTGATTCCCGGTGCCGCTATTCACCGGCTGTGGCATCCAGTCCCTGCATGTGGGCTGACTCTGTAAAGAGCGCCGACATGTAGGGACGGGGAGCCAAGCATGTGCCCAAGCATCTCGCCGGTACACAGAGATGCTCAAACGAGTACCGCTTACCGGAGAGATGCACTGACAGGACCTAGCATGACGTCCATCCATGTGACCAATCTGTAGCCAATGAGATAATACACATGTGACTGGTCACATGCTATGTCGTCACGGAAGGTCTTATTATCAGTGCTGGTTACCGGGAGGGCACAGCAATGATCGGAAGGAGAAGCAGCGGGAGACAGAGTCTGAAGGACGTGTCGCGGGGACCTGTAAGTATAATGGCAATGTTTATTAACTGTATGTGTATATGTATAATGTGTTTGTATGTGTTTGTTTGTCTGCCATTGTTTCCAATGGGGTTCGAAGGTGTTCGTCGAACGTTCGTCAAGCGTTCGCCGAACACACCCGCCGTTCGACGAATCGAACCGAACTTGAAAACTAGAGGGGTGGCTCATCACTATACAGGACCCTAGATCGGGAAGAAGCTTCAAGCAACCTGATAATTAACATGTGGAGGATAGTCTCTTTATGAACTTTCCCCAAGAGCTCAGAGATTGGAGGCGCCAGCACAACACGGGGGATAGGGTTCTCCAAAACACACAACAACCCACTGAAATCCCAAGTGCCAGCCAGCAAGAGCACAGCTGCCATACACACGGGTAGCGGGGCCCCAAAACCTTAGAGCCAAGGTGCCACAACTGTTAAATAATTTGTGCAAGGAGGCAGGGCTCCAGACTTACCAAGTGACACTGGTGGGAGCGGGACTTGGACGGGCTCTTCCCCCGTAGAGACTGCGGTACCTAGGGACTTTGGTTTACTATCTGTGTGAGTGTCTGCTTAATCCACCTGATCCAACAATACGACTACTGCAGTGAGTAATCCGACCCTTGCACCCTGCTTCCCAAGGCCAAGCCACCTGTTCACCAAATCCCCACTATCCAGGGCCTTCCCTACCTGTGGAGGGACTGACATCTGGCTGCCCCACAGCATCTGCTCCGGTACTTCCATCGGCAGCGGCCTTACTCCCATTTACCGCAACCCGCAGGTGGCGTCACGAACATTCATCCCCTGTAAATACCCCCTTTATATTTGAAGTGGCCGCAAGCCCCCGGGTCTGGAGACCCTCGAGCCACAGCAACCCCGGATCCGAGCAGTTCGACTGCTGCTGGAGTGGAACACATATGGCCAATACTTTTTCTTTCATCCTGGGGACGATCCTTTTGGTCCGTTACCTGTTTGTTGCTCTTTTTCCTACATATGAAATGTATCTGGATCTCAGGTACAGTATTTCTAATGTTAGAATCGCTATATCAAAATAGTTGAACTCACAATCTCTTTTGTAGAGCGCTATGTGGAGATTGAGCACAGGACACCATGGACTAACACAATTCCTAAAGAAGACTATGAAAACCTCAAAAAACATGACATTTTTGGTGTACATACTAGATTGGTTTTGTAAGAGGAAATAGTTGGATCGGCATCTCCACTGGTAAAATATTCAAGCTTTATTCTATAGGATCAAAACAGGATATCCAAAAAACAAGGATAAAACATGCTATTTATTCTGACATGTTTATAGCATAATCGCCATTAATTTTGTGTTTAATAATATAAAATTGGCCACCTTGTGTTTGTCTGATATAGAGAATACAAAATGGCATCAAGTCTGGAGCCAACTATCCTAGAAGTCTATATCGACCCATTAACAAGCTTTGCTACATTACTTAGGATAAGAGGCCAAACCAGAAACTTTATTTGCAGACACAGTGTTTTGGGATGTTTTCCCCTCATTAATGCCTTGTAGGTGTCATGGGTATGTCAAGGGTGACAGACAGCCCTGTGATGTCCGGCTATAGAAGGTCACCGCATTTGGCTACTCAAACTGCTCCCTGACCTTCTATTATTCCTGCTTGAAGTATATGGTATCTTATGTCTCTCCTCTGCTTGGGGTTCATCTCTTTCCTTTTAGCACCCTGCAGAGTTCCTCACCTTTTCAGCTGTTTACATCTGCACTTCAGTTTGTGTTCTTAAATACCCTCATTCCCTGCTGGTGATAGCTCTTACTACCTACACATACTGAGTGCAAGCAGTCAACTTGCAATCATCTGGAGTATCTTTGTTGCATGTTGCAGTCCCTCTCCCTGAATCTTCTTGGAGATAAATTGTTTGGTTATTTTCCCTTGTTTGTTATCCCTGTATGTCCTTTAGCTACTAATGAGGCTGACAAAGAGCTCATCCCATCCGCTCCCTACCCAGGGCCCTCATCATTGTCTGCCTAGGGCCAAGTATCTTGCTTGGCGCATAGGTGTAGAACCTATGGAGGGCAGTGGTTGACAAAGAGCTCATCCTATCCGTTCCCTACTTAGAGCCCAGATCAGGGTCAGCCTAGGGCCAATTATCCTGTTCAGCACACATAGGTGCAGAACCTATCTAGGGCAGTGGTTGACAAAGAGCTCATCCTATCCGTTCCCTACCTAGGACCTAGAGCAACGTCAGCCTAGGGCCAAGTATCCTGATCGGCGCATAGGTGCAGAAGCTATCTAGGGTATGGGCTGATGAAGAGCTCATCCTATCCGTTCCCTACCTAGGGTCCAGATCAGGGTCAGCCTAGGGCCAAGTATCCTATTTGGTGCATAGGTGCAGAAATTATTTAGGGCAGGGGTTGACGAGGAGCTCATGCTATACGTTCACTACCTAGGACCCAGATCAAAGTCAGCCTAGATCTAAGTATCCTGCTCAGCGCATAGGTGCATAACCTATCTAGGGCAGGGGTTGACAAAGAGTTCATCCTATCTGTTCCCTACTTAGGCCCTATATCAGGGTGAGCCTAGGGCAAAGTATCCTGCATGGCGCATAGGTGCAGAACCTATCTAGGGCAGGGGCTGATGAAGAGCTCATCCTATCCGTTCCCTACCTAGGGCCCAGATCAGGGTCAGCCTAGGGCCAAGTATCCTGCTTGTCACATAGGCGCAGAACCTATCTAGGGCAGTGATGTAAGCCAGAGAACTGTGGTAGGCTTAGTCACCTGGGTCACTATTTCCCGCTTCCCTAGACACAGGGTCTCCCTTCCCTTTTGTCATTCACTGGGTACTTCCCCATACCTAGCGTGATATTAGGATGTCTGATTTGGCTGGGAGCACCTGAAGAAGGGGACTGCCCTCGAAACGCTTAGTTCCCATTAAATACTTTCTTTAATTTGCTCCTGGATGACTGTATCCATCTTTTTCTCATGTTTTTACCCTTGGCTGGGTGAGAGGCCTCTGACAGGGTTCTTCGGTGTAAAGTTTATCATTGTGGAGAGCGCCAGGTCGGCATTAGGAGACTTCTAGGCCATGTAACTTATGTGTATAATGGCCTAAGTACCAGAATTATTCCATAGTGATATGAAGCTCAGCTGTATAGTAATGTATATAGTATAAAGCTACAAGTAGTAGAGTAATAATACAAATTTCAGGCCAAGTGGAAAAGTCTATAATCAGCCGTGTTTAGTTTTTGATACAAATCCTCGCACACCTTTTTTACACCTTCATGGTCCTGTGCTTTTTTTTCTGTATATGTGATACGCAATGCTATATAGTGTCTAATATTTCTTCTGCAGGTACAATAATGTTTTCTTAGTCCCCAACACGACCCCACATCTGCAGCGAATCATTCCGACACCCAGACGTTTATAGATCTGCATCGGTTTGATCTCCTCAGCGAGCTCCAGCTGCAGCATATCCCTCATTTGTCCCAACTTCTGCCGCAGAGCATCACCCTGTTAACCAGACTTTTCATATGAAATTACAAAACACTTCCCCCATAAAACTATTTATTTTTTTTCCAACTCGCACGACTTTATGTTATTAATCAGATCCTTTTCCCCTGAATAACACCACGTTATTTCACAAATCACCTTCCTATCCGGAGACGCGGTCACAATTACTTTGTCACGGATCTGCAGAACGTTCGCTCCTTCCCTATAAGTGCCTTGCAGAGCATTACTTTATTAACCCCTTTCGATCAATTGAAGAGTGTTGCGCCCCTAACCTTTCAACCTCTCTCCCCCTCCTTCAGCACCAGAGACAAAGCACAGAGCTCCCAGCTGCCTCGGAGCAGGAAGCCCCCCGTCTCACGGAGAGGGGGGCCATCAGACTGGGGCGTTCAGTCTCAGGGCTTTCCGAGGGGCTCGAGGTTTGCTTTCTGGAACAAAGCCAATCAGGGGGTCAGCTCAGGATAAGAACGAGGGGGGCGGAGAGGGATAGGGGGGATTGGGGGTCTGGGGGGTAGGCAACAGCGAGTGGCTTTCAGCCAACAGTCAAGACACCCCCTCCCCTTCTAGCCATAACTTCTTCTTTAATAGAAAGCAGCACTGCTTCTCTTACAATGGGATATAAGGTCGTTTGGCTTTGTCTACCCCCGTGTCCCCTTATACACCCCTTTAAAAAATCCCAGAGATTGCATACCCATTTTCAATGCCAATTTAACCTCTCCCCTGCTGGAGGAAGTGTTCGCCGTTCTATACGATACTTCAAATGTGGTTTTGGCCCCCGAAACAAAAACAAAAAAAAAGCGAAGTAGCCACAAAGTTGGATTTCTCTTTTCTTCCGCGCACATAATGTATTTTTCCTGTTGGTTGGATGTAAATACCGCCAGCTAATCACAGCAGCTGTGAGGCCGATGACAGGCCCCGAGCGTATAAATCCCGGCTTAATGTATTTATAAATCAAACTTATTATACACACAGTAGCGGCGTTAAATAATACCAGAAGAAATGCTTTATCTCTTCCATTTATTTGTATTCAGCCAGGGAGAGAGGATGGATAGGTACAGGACACTTACATTATGAAAAGAGGCTTTGTAGAACATCAAGGCATTTCACCCCATTCAGTGTCAGAAAAGCACCGGGTTAACGAAATTCTTCTCACAATTTCTTCCACTTGTTCACTGTCACCCCGTCCTGCACTCGGTTACTTTCGGGAGACTTGATACCCTTGCATGAACCCACTTTTTTTTCTTTTACTTTTAAGCCTTTGCCACCTGTCGTTCTGTATTCCACTTGTGTCTTTTTGCAGTCAGTAACTTTTTCTAACTTTGGACAATACTAATATCTTCATCCCAAATCGCTCTATCGGTAGCAATCAATGGCAAAAAGACACAATAGAAATATCAGGACTGGATCAGCTACATGCACATATAAATACACACATGTATGTAGATTGCATAGATAGTTAATTTCTGTAAGTGTCCTAACATCTGGCCCTTAGTTGCAGTAGTTCTCCAGTTCATACAATGAGCACGTGCTATGGCAGCACTGCTCCACAATGCCTCGCTTCCTCATCTGATAGTCCTGGGCCGGGAGCGGCATCCCATCCAGCTCATTGCCTTGGGCTCCGTTCACTGTAGATATAGGAAAATATAGAAGTGCATTAGTACATAAGATTAAGTTCTGGCCTCATAAATCTGTCCTGACATGAAAAATCTAACTCTATACTACTATACTATGGTTGTATTATTATGATCATGTTGTTCGGCAGTAGACATTACAGTGGAACCTCGGTTTATGAGTAACTTGGTGTTCGAGTATTTCGCTATACGAGCAAAGTTTGCTGTAAACATGTAACTCAGTTTACGAGCAATCTTTGCCGTACGAGCAAATACTCACCGCACACACTTCCGGTTCCGTACTTTCACCGCACTCTGACCAGCTCGTGCAGTCCGCACAAACATGTACACACACACTATGCTCACCTTACCTTCCGTTCCATCGCCGGCCTCTTTGTTCTTGCAGTCCGCTGGTACAGGATGTGTATCGGGTAACCATAGTGATGATTGAGGAACTTCCGCTGTCAGCCACTTCTCAAAGGCAGCGCTCTGACCAATCAGAGGCAAGCAGCTCCTGCATATGACGACTGCTGCTGAAGCGCTGCAAGCGGAAGCTCCGGCATCGGTCGCGATGGTTACCCGATACACATCCTGTACCTGCGGACTACAAGAACCAGGAGGCCGACGAGGGAACAGAAGGTAAGGTGAGCATAATGTGTGTGTGTGAGTTTGTGTGTGTGTGTGTGAGTTTGTGTGTGTTTGTGTGTGTGTGGAATGGCACAATAGGGGACCAGGATGGGACATTGAACAAGTTGTGGAATGAATTGTCTGAGCTTGCATTATTTACTATGGCATATTTTGCGTTGCTAGACGAGTAACTTGGTTAACAAGCACACTCCCAGAACGGATTGTTCTCATAAACCAAGATTCCACTGTACTTATAGTTTTCTAGTTCTCAAGATTACATTTTGTTTCTTCATTGATATAGTGCCAACATATTCTGTAGTGCTGTACAGAGACTGTTATCTCGCATCGGTCCGGTAGGGCTCACAATCTAACTTTCATATTAATGTTGGGTCCCATAGACAACATCACTGTTGATGGTTAACCTCAAGTCTTATGGAAAATAATTTGATGATATTGGTGACATTACTGATAGTAATGCTTATCGGCTTTTAAAATGTCATCCCTGGAGATTTTTATGTAGATATATCTGCCCTTTTGAACAGACTATGCCCTAATCCAGATTATGGTGCACTATATGGCTAGTGCTAGTACATAGGGCAGAAATATAGAAAATTAATTTAGATAAAGATTTCGTGAAGAATTGGCAAAGAGTCCCAGCTAATATCTCAGTTGCTAAATATAAGAATTATCCTAAAAAAATATTGCCATTAGACAAATTGTATTTTGCAATCCATATTTCCAATTTCTGTTTATGAAGTACAGACAAGAAAATAATAATAATAATAATAATAATAATAACAACGATAATAATAATAATAATTTTTGAGTATTATTTTAGGCCCTAATTAAGTACTGCATCTTTGAGGCAATTTAATGTTCC
This sequence comes from Anomaloglossus baeobatrachus, assembly GCF_048569485.1. Taxonomy (NCBI): domain Eukaryota; kingdom Metazoa; phylum Chordata; class Amphibia; order Anura; family Aromobatidae; genus Anomaloglossus; species Anomaloglossus baeobatrachus. Next base: position 68,388,283 of record NC_134362.1, on the reverse strand, counting down.
TGAACCTAATATTTTGCCAAAAATGTTTGTAAAAAAAAAATGTGCAAAACTGTAAAATATAAATACACTGATATAGTATGTTCACACATATCAGTGTTGCAGACATTAGACTGGAGAATATTTGCCTGCTATGACTTGATATGATGTGCTTGTCATGAGCCATGTGAGAATCTGCGATGGAAATGATTGTTGCTGATCTTTTTACACCTAAGCCTAAAATTATGATAATGCACCATCCTCTACAATGATTGAACTTTCTTATCTGGAGAGGTAGAGTCTACATCTAGACAAAAAAAGGGTTTAATTATCACATACAATGATTCTTTACTGTAAGAGCTGTGAGATTATGGATTCTTTACTGTTAAGGTACCGTCACACTAAGCAACATCGCTAGCAACATCGCTGCTGAGGCACAACTTGCTAGCGATGTTCCTTAGTGTGACATCCAGCAACAGCCTGGCCCCTGCTGTGAGGTCGTTGGTTGTTGCTGAATGTCCTGGACCATTTTTTAGTTGTTGCTCTCCCGCTGTGAAGCACACATCGCTGTGTGTGACAGAGCAACAACTGAATGTGCAGGCAGCAGCAGCCGGCTTCTGCGGACGCTGGTAACCACGGTAAACATCGGGTAACCAAGAAGCCCTTTCCTTGGTTACCCGATATTTTCCTTCGTTACCAGCGTCCGCCGCTCTCACCCTGTCAGTGCCGGCTCCCTGCTCTCTGCACACGTAGCCGGAGTACACATCGGGTAATTAACCCCATGTGTACCGTGGCTAGGAGTGCAGGGAACAGGAGCCGGCACTGGCAGTGTGAGAGCGGCGGACGCTGGTAACAGGTGTGCAGGTGTGCAGGGAGCCAGCACTAAGCGGTGTGCGCTGGTAACCAAGGTAAATATCGGGTTGGTTACCCGATATTCACCTTAGTTACCAAGCGCAGCATGCTTCCACGTGTAGCGACGCTCCAGCGATCCCTGCCAGGTCAGGTTGCTGGTGGGATCGCTGGAGCGTCGCTTAGTGTGACATCTCACCAGCAACCTCCTAGCAACTTACCAGCGATCCCTATCAGGTTGTATCGTTGTTGGGATCGCTGGTAAGTTGTTTAGTGTGACTGGGCCATAAGAGCAGTGAGAATCTGGATTCTTTACTGTAAGAGCAGTGAGATTATGAATTCTATACTCTAAAGAGAAGTGAGATTAGGGGTTATTTACTCTAACAAAAGTGAGATTATGGATTCTTTACTTTAAAGATGATGTTGTAATGGTTGCGTTATCTTTAACACAGCAGGTACATATAAATATAGATCCCACATATGTTAGCATCAGGCACTTTATCATCAGGATGTAAAAAATGGGTTATTTTTTCTCTACCTCCATCATTGCAAACTACAAAGTTATTTATAATATTTAAAGGGGTATTCTTAAAGTGGTAATACTTAAAGGGGTAGTCCCATCTCCAAGATCCTATCCCAATATAATAATATTAGCAAATACCTCCAATTAGAAATATATTATAGGTCCCCTGATATAGCCATATCTCTTACCTCATGTGCGGGGCATTGCAACTTAGGTATCCATGGTTACATCCACTCATATAGTGCCAGTTAGTTAGCTGCTCATGGTTGTAACCATGGATATCTAAACTGCAATGCCCTGCACATGAGGTAAGAAACATGGCATCAGGAGACCTATACTATATTTCTAATTGGAGGTATTTACTAATATTATTATATTGGGATAGGATCTTAGAGATGGGAATACCCCCTTTAACCTTTATGATTGGCTTATTTGTGCAATTCCTGTGTGTATACCTTAACAAGGTCACAAACAAGAAAATTAAAATTGCATACATTTTTGTATTTTGATGTTGTCTTCCACCTAAGTTTCACTTTTTAATTTTGTATTTAACATGATTTATCAATGAAGACACTTTTTTATGAGTCTGCTCTTCTTATATCTGATTTTCTTTAATAAAAGGAAGCATTCTGGCATATTGATGGAATGTATAATAAATATTTATAAATATTTACAGTAATTCATAAATATTCATAAATATTAAGCTATTTCAGTATCTATTGTAAAATTTAATGGTGAGTGACAGCAGATGTATGGTCATTTTTCCGAATCTCCAATATTCAACATTTATCAAGTTATCTCACTATTGATGCTGTCATAGACATGGCCGCCTCCAGACATTGAGAATTAAATATATATTGAGGCTCATGTATAATTATCTAATATATAAAGCTGAGTGTATATGTGTATGTATGTGTGTATGTCCGCTAAAGGAATCCGCACCAGTGCATTTACAATCACAAAATTTTGCACAGACGCCCCATGAGACTCAGGGAACATCATAGACTATGTGTTGAGGGGAAAATTTAACCCCGTACTTTACAGTTATTCGGCAAAAAACTTGCTTACATTAAAGTCAATGGAGCTGGGAGCTACAGGTCATTAATAGGAGCTGTGATTGGTTGATATAGGCAACGAAGGACATTCATAGTATAAGAAGCTTATGTCAGAGAGACAGAGAGAGAGACAGAGAGACGGATAGAAAGAGAAACAGAGAGACAGACAGAGAGATAGAGAGAGAGAGAGGCAGACAGGGAGAGACAGACAGACAAAGATACAGAGAGAGACTGACAAATAGAGACAGATAGAGAGACAGATAGAGGGAGACACAGCGGGCTAGAGTGACAGACAGACAAAAATAAACAGGGAGAGAGACAGAGAGCAAGACAAAGAGACAGACAGAGAGATAGAGATAGACACAGAGAGAGAGAGAGAGGCAGACAGAGACAGACAAAGAGAGAGAGACACAGAGAGCTAGAGAGTGTGACAGACAGAAATAAACAGGGAAAGAGACAGAGCAAGACAGAGAGACAGACAGAGACAGATAGAGAGAGACACAGAGAGAGAGAGAGGCAGACAGGGAGAGAGACAGATAGAGACAGACAAAGAGACAGATTGAGAGACAGAAACAGATAGAGAGACAGACAGAGAGAGTCAGATAGCTAGAGACAGTGACAGACAGAAATAAACAGGGAGAGAGAGACAGAGAGCAAGACAGAGAGACAGACAGAGAGATAGAGAGAGACACAGAGAGAGACTGAAGCAGACAGGGAGAGAGGCAGACAAAGATACAGAGAGAGACTGACAAATAGAGACAGATAGAGAGACAGATAGAGGGAGACACAGCAGGCTAGAGTGACAGACAGACAAAAATAAACAGGGAGAGAGACAGAGAGCAAGACAGAGAAACAGACAGAGAGATAGAGATAGACACAGAGAGAGAGAGGCAGACAGAGACAGACAAAGAGAGAGAGACACAGAGAGCTAGAGAGTGTGACAGACAGAAATAAACAGGGAAAGAGACAGAGCAAAACAGAGAGACAGACAGAGACAGATAGAGAGAGACACAGAGAGAGAGAGAGGCAGACAGGGAGAGAGACAGATAGAGACAGACAAAGAGACAGATTGAGAGACAGAAACAGATAGAGAGACAGACAGAGAGAGTCAGATAGCTAGAGACAGTGACAGACAGAAATAAACAGGGAGAGAGAGACAGAGAGCAAGACAGAGAGACAGACAGAGAGATAGAGAGAGACACAGAGAGAGACTGAAGCAGACAGGGAGAGAGGCAGACAAAGAGACAGAGAGAGACAGACAGAGAGCTAGAGAGAGTGACAGACAGAAAGAAACAGGGAGAGAGACAGAGCAGGACAAAGAGACAGGCAGAGACAGATAGAGAGACAGAAAGAGAGAGAAACATAGAGACAGACAGACAGATAAACATAGAGAGACAGACAGAGAGAGAAACATAGAGACAGAGAGACAGAGAAACATAGAGAGACAGACAGAGAGAGAAACATAGAGAGACAGACTGAGAAACATAGAGACAGAGAGACAGAGAAACATAGAGAGACAGACAGAGAGAGAAACATAGAGACAGACAGACAGAGAAACATAGAGAGACAGACAGAGAGAGAAACAGAGACAGAGAGACAGAGAGAGACAGAGAGAGACACATACAGAGTAGGAGAGAGACACTTAGTTACTATCTTGGGCAATGATGGGTATTACAGCTAGTTAAGAATAAAACAATAAAATGTGGTAAAGGAAGTAAATGATGCCAGCTTTATATTGTTGTCGCAGTCAGCGCCACACTTTACTTTTAGGATTTCCCGTTATCTACTAATCTGATACACAAAAACATATTTTGTTGATTGTCAAAATTCAAAATTTGAAATGTAATTTCTGAATTCTTAAAGCACGGTCACATCTTACCTAATGGCTGTTCAAGGTCTCGTCTGACCTTAGGGTAGTAATAGAAACCTCGTTCACCACAGACCAAGTACAAGGCTTCTACAAGGTGAGGCCCACAAAGGTGCTGGTTGGCTAAGGCTTGGGTGGTGGGTGTAAATAGGATGAGAAGAACTGCCAGGGGGAGACATTGTATCCACAGAGCCATGATGAAAGAAACGGTGGGTGGATCTGTGCACAGAAGAAACAGGAACTATGAGCGCTACTAAAATACTACAGAATTTAATATATAAAATAAAACAACTGAAATTTTCCTCAAAAAAGGTAAGAATGAAGCACTGAATATAACTAATGCATTAGCCTATACCTACATAGACCTATACACACAACCACAACAATGTGACACTTACCTGGTGAAATGCTACAGAAGGACCGAGAGGGTCAGGTGTTATGGAGAGATGGCAGGTGTAAGTGTGATCTTCCTGTTCCTGCATACCCATTTTATACATCACAAAGCACCTTAGCTAAGCACCTTGCCAAATTCTGCCAGCTCATTAGCTGCTCCTCCCAATAAGCTGAACAGTTACCTATTAAACTTCCAAGTCCCTGGACATAAGGATCATTGATTTCATTTCTCAGCATCAACACTTGTTCCAATGACATGACCACCTGCCACATTAATTCTGGAAAAGGAATACAGAAGGGAAGAGAGCAAAAATATCTGTAGTCATGACACTTTTTTAAATTGATGTATAGTATGGTATGTATCCACAGTGGTAGGCATATCTATCTATCCCTCTATCCCTCTATCTATCTATCTATCCTTCTATCTATCTATCTATCATCTATCTGTCTATCCATCTATGCATCCATCCATCGATCCATCTATCTGTCTGTCTATCTGTCAATCTATCCAGCTATTTATCCATCCATCCATCCATCCATCAATCCATCTATCTATCCGTCCGTCCATCCATCCATTCATTTATCCATTCATCCATCCATCTATGCCTTCATCCATCCATCCATCCATCTATACAGCCATTTATACATCCATTCATTCATCTATCTGTCCAGCTTTTTATCCATCTATTCATCCATTTACCATCCATCCATTTATCCAACCATCCATCCATCCTTCCATCCATCCATTTGACCATGCATCCATTTATCCAACCATCCATCCATACTTCCATCCATCCATTTGACCATGCATCCATTTATCCAACCATCCATCCATCCATCCATCTATCTATCTAGCTATCTGTCCAGCTTTTTATCCATCTATCTATCCATCCATCCATTTACCCTTCCACCCGTCCGTCCATCCATTCATCCAGCTATTGATTGATCGATCTATCTATCTATCTATCTATCTATCTATCTATCTATCTATCTGTCTATCCATCTATGCATCCATCCATCCATCTATCCATCCATCTGTCTGTCTATCTATCAATCTATCCAGCCATCGATCCTTCTATCCATCCGTCTATCCATCCATCTATCTGTCCATCCATCCATCCATTCATTTATCTATCCATTCATCCATCCATCTATGCATTCATCCACCCATCCATCCATCCATCCATGCATCCATCCATCCAGCCATGTATCCATCCATTCATCTATCTATCTATCTATCTATCTATCTATCTATCTGTCCAGCTTTTTATCCATCTATCCATCCATTTATCCATCCAACCATTTATCCATCCATCCATCCATACATCTATCTATCTGTCCAGCTTTTTAATCAATCTATTATTCCATCTATCCATCCATTTATCCAACCATCCACGTATACATCCATACATCCATCCATATATGCATCCATCCATCTATCTATTGATCTATCTATCTCTCCAGCTTTTTATCCATCTATCCATCCATCCATCTATCCATCCATCCATACATCCATCCATCTATCCATCCATCCATCCATTTATCCATCCATCCATCCATCCATCCATCCATCCATCCATCCATCTATGCATCCATCCATCCATCTATCTGTCCAGCCATCTATCTATCTATATATCTATCTATCCAGGTTTCTATCCATCCGTCCATCCATCTATCCGTCCATTTATCCATCCATCCATCCATCTATCCATCCATCTATCCATCCATTTATCCATCCATTTATCCATCCATCCATTTATCCATCCATCTATCCATCCATCAATCCATCCATCCATCTATCCATCCATTTATCCATCCATCTATGCAGCCATTTATCCATCCATCCATCCATCCATTTATCCATCCATCTATCCATCCATCCATCCATTCATGTAGCTATCGATCTATCATCTATCTATCTATCTATCTATCTATCTATCTATCTGTCTATCCATCTATGCATCCATCCATCCATCCATCCATCCATCTGTCTGTCTGTCTATCTGTCAATCTATCCAGCCATTTATCTAGCCATGTATCCAGCCATTTATCCAGCCATCCATCCATCCTTTTATCCATCAGTCTATCCATCCATCTGGGCCTTTTTTGTGATGGGGGTGTATTTACAAGGGATTAAGTTAGTGTTCATATGTGACGCCACTTGCGCTTTTGCGGCTATAGGAATGGAGCCGCCGCTGCAGAATGTCACTACTGGGGCTGGTGTTATTTGCAGCCGGGATGGTAAGCCCTCCGCAAGCAGGGCCGGGCCCCAGTGGAGGGGTGATGTGACAGGTGTTAGAAGAAGGGAGTCCACACCAAAGTTCAGTGTAACTGGTCTTTACTCACTGCTGGTTGATGGTAACTGATTACCCGAGACTGGCTGGTTTCACCTCCAAGTCCCCTTCGTCCCAGTGCCAGTTTGGTTCTCTGGTACCTTCTTTCCCTGCACCTGTCTCTGGTAAATGGGTCTCCATGGCGTAGAGCAACTGGGGGTCCCCGTCTGGTGGTTTGTCCACTTCTGCCTGCTGATGGTAGCGTGAAGCCTGTGGGGTTGGAGTCTCTGGTCCTGTCCCTGGTTCTCCCTTTGCTACTGAGTCTTCAGAATTTTAGGGTCAGCAAGGTCCCCCTGCTGTGCAGGTGTTAACAGGTCGGATTCTGAGCTCTTTCCTGTCCTAGGGTCCTGAATCCCGTCGGTGCGTAGTTCCGGGAGTACTCTACCGTACTCCACCGGCAACCACTCTGCTGGGTACCTGGTCCCCGTTAACCCGCGTCAGACCGTCTTCTCACGTCCACCTTCTTGCTCCTCTCACACTCCACTTCTCTGACTTACTCACCACTGTCTGCCCATCCCACCTGGTCAACCAGTGGACTGGACTGGCTCCACCTCTAGATGGCCATCCATTGGTCCGACCCTAGCTGGGTACCATTGTATGGGGGATTGTTAGGGGAAAAACTGGGATTACCTGGGTTTTTAGTGTTACCAACACTGGATCTCCAGGTCCCTAAGGGGGTAGGCCCTGCATCCCAGTGTGGATGCAGTACCTTATAGCTCCCTGATGGCTTTAGGGGCGCTACATTCCCCCTTGATTAATTCCAGCACGTCCTCGGGCTGCAAGTGAAACTGGTTACACTTTTTATTTTGCAAATTATAAGATAAACATGTCTTCCCACACAGTGGAGGTTCATTTCTTTATTGTTTCACAACCTGTAGTACCCCTCCCCGCACCCACTACCCCAAGGTCCTGGTCCCAGAACCTGTCTTGAAGCAGGTCACCGGTTCTGTTGGTGACCAGATCTGGACCATCTGTGCCCCGGACCTCTCCTGGTGGCAGTGCTCTCAGCAAAGTCCGCTGGTTGGGGGTACTCTGGTGGTGTACACTGGTGCAACTATTTACAATCACACAAGTTTGTGTTGGCTGCTGTCACTCCTGCAGCCTGGGTCCATTTTTATCAAAAACATTAAACTGGTTACTTTCAGGAACAGTTCAAACGTTCAACAAACAACAAACTGGTAGCATATCAGGTCATGGCTACCAGGGGGTTGGAAAGGGGCCATCAGATTCACTTGACCTCCTGGGATCAGCACTTAGGGTCTGTGTGCACTGGTCCTGTGCACCTGTACTGCCTCCTGGTGGCAGCTGAAGGACTGGTGCTGAAATGGGAGCTGGAATGGGAGCGAGGGCTGGCTTTTCAGCAAGAACCTCCACATCAAGGGTATAACAGCCCCAACCTCCATAGTGCCGGGTGTAGGCCACTTTGTCACCCACATGCAGGTCCTGATCAGGGTGTCCTCTGGGAGATGGGGTCTCATATCTCGGCGGGAGATGAACACTCCCTCCTTCAGGCTGGGCTCCGCAATGAAACCCCATCCCCTTTTGATGCTGAAGCATTCTACAACACCCTGATACCAGGCCCCGGGCGCGATAGATGGTGAGCCGCAGGCGCTGTTTCTCCTGGAGGTCTCTTGGCCTCCGCCTGCGCCTGCCGTGCCTCCCTCTCCCGGGCCAACTGAGTGATTATAGCCTGGCACCTCTCGTGGGTGTCCTCCTTGACTCGGGCCTGTTCCCAGGTGACGACCACTACTTTCCCACTACCTGGATCAGGGTAGCTCGCTGCCGGAGCCCCAACAGCGACTGGGCACAGTACCTGGGGATGGTCATCATCACTGGCGGCGGCCTCCTCCGCGGTAGCCTGGGCGATCATCACTGGAGCAGATGGTGCTTGCTCCTTTTCCAGCGGAGAAGGTGATGTGACCGCTTCTGGTCTGGCAGGGGAAGCTGGCAACACTTTGTCCTTCTCCAGTGGAGAAGGTGATGCGATCACTTCTGGTCTCTCTGGCTCTGGCGGTGCAGCGACCTGGTCAAGGATGGATCCCGGTGCCTGGGTCAGTGTAGCCTGGTCAAGCGGCGCTCCTCTCTCCTGGGCCTACATGGCTGCTACCATTCCCATCATCTCCGCCTTCCACTCCTCGGTGCGCTGCAGGTGTTCTGCTTGCAGAGTCCAGCACAGCCATTGGACCTCCGTCTCTAGCCTCTCCGCGGTCCAGATCTCTGGGTGACCTGGTGCACTGGCGCGTTCCCCTGGAGCAGACATGTTACAAGACAGTCCTGGAGGCATTCTGGTGCAGCGCCTCCGGGATCCCTGCTTCCGGTTTCGTTTTACATTTTAGACACTCCCCGGAGGCAGGGCTTTCTTTTTGCGCCTTTTGCTCTGCTGTGGCGCAGTTACTTTTCACAGCAAAATGGCGGCAGTTTTTCAAACAATAAATTAAAGTCCATAAAGTACAATCATTAAGGCACACGTCACCCGGTTTAGTTGGGTCCAGTTCAATCCTGTTCGTGACGCTAGGAAAAAAGGGTTGTCGCACCCAGGGATATGGGGTACTTGGTCCCGGGCAGTATATGTCTTGGGAATGTTATGGTGGTGGCCGTTGCCCGGTCCCGTGCACTGGGCCCATTTTGTGATGAGGGTGTATTTACAAGGGATTAAGTTAGTGTTCATATGTAACGCCACTTCCAGTTTTGCGGGTATAGGAATGGAGCCGCTGCAGAATATCACTACTGGGGCTGGTGTTATTTGCAGCCGGGATGTTAAGCCTTCTGCAAGCAGGGCCAGGCCCCAGTGTATGGGTGATGTGACAGATGTTAGAAGAAGGGAATCCACACCAAAGTTCAGTGTAACTGGTTACCCGAGGCCGGCTGGTTTCATCTCCAGGTCCCCTTCGTCCCAGTGCCAGTTTAGTACTCTGGTACCTTCTTCCCCTGCACCTGTCTCTGGTAAATGGGTCCCCGTGGCGTAGAGCAACTGGGGGTCCCCGTCTGGTAGTTTGTCCACTTCTGTCCGCCTGACGGTAGCATGAACCCTGTGGGGTTGGAGTCTCTGGTCCTGTCCCCAGTTCTCCCTTTGCTACTGAGTCTTCAAATTTTTAGGGTCAACAAGGTCCTTGATGGTACCCTTGCTGTGCAGGTGTTTATAGGTCGGCTTTGAGCTCTTTCCTGTCCTAGGGTCCTGTACCCCGTCGGTGCGTAGTTTTGGGAGTACTCCACCGTACTCCACTGGCAAATACTTTCCTGGGTACCAGGTTCCCGTTAACCCGCGTCAGACCATCTCCTCACGTCCACCTTCTTGCTCCTCTCACACTCCACTTCTCTGACTTACTCTCCACTGTCTGCCCATCCCACCTGGTCAACCAGTGGACTGGACTGGCTCCATCTCTAGGCAGCCATCCATTGGTCCGACCCTAGCTGGTTATCATTGTATGGGGGATTGTTGGGAAAGACTAGGATTACTTGGGTTTTTGGTGTTACCGGCACTGGATCTCCGGGTCACTACGGGGGTAGGCCCTGCATCCCGGTGAGGATGCAGTACCTTGTTGCTCCCTGATGGCTTCAGGGGCGCTACACATCCATCCATCCATCCATCCATCCAATCTATCTATCTAGCTATCTATCTATACCTATGTCTTATAATTATATGGGAGCAAGGCTTTTTGAACACAAACCCACTAGCCCAATAGAATATAAACAAAATATTAAGCAGCACTCCAATGTAATGATGCAAAAAAGGGAGTTTTTTTTAGCCGATGTAGAGGCATTCAGTCCTATAACGGAACCTTTCTCAAGCCAAGGCAGGACTCAAGATTTGACCATCAAATCATCTCAAGTCAGGATATACCAGAAAAACAAGTCACATCCTTATATCTCATTACACAATTTACACAACTTAAAATGAATCTGTCACCCTATTGAGTTTTTCTAGTTGTTAATATGGGCATACAGGTGGCATAAAGGTGAAATTAGCCATACCTGTATGCCTCCTGGATGATGGGTTATTTTGCAAAAATCCTCTTTTATATTTTCTATCTTCCAGGCTATGGGGCGTGTGTTGCTCGGAAGATAAGAGACTGCCTCCGGTCTTCATTATACAAGATTCCTCCTCCCCTTCTCTTCCGCAGTGTACCTGTGAAGTTAGGTGTGCGGCCGGAAATCCCTCACCTGTGTATTCTGCCTGCTGTCTCTTCCCTGCACAGTGGAGCAGCAGTGACTCCCCGGCACATGCGCACATCAAAATTGAAGCCTGTGCCCAAAGAAGGGCGGAACAGATAGCAGACAGAATGCGCAGGCACAAGATTACAGGCTGCGCACCTCACGTCACAAGGATACAAGAGAAGAAAAGGGGATAAGGAATCCTGTATAATGCAGACTGGAGGCCAGCTTATCTTCTGGGCAGCCCATGCCCCATAGCCTGGAAGAAAGAACATGTAAAAGAGGATTTTGCAAAAAAATGACCCATCGTCCAGTAGGCATACAAGTATGGCTAATTTCACCTTTGTGCTACCTGTATGCCCATATTAATAACTAAAAAACTGCAAAAGGGTAACATAGTCCCTTTACGCAAAGTGCCAAATAATAGAGCACACATGTAAAACTCTGGACCATAGGCTGATTTTATTTGCTCAGCATCGCACTTTCCACTGCATCGGCACCCTGGATGCTGATATAGTTGAAAGCAATGATGGCCTCGGGCCGATATTAAGTCTCTGTTCTGTAGAGAATGACCTTTGGCATTCTATAGGGTGCATGGTATCTAAAATAACAGTTCGGTAGATGAGTTTGCACTACATATTGGGTGTTGGTTCTGTTAGGAATAACCTAGGGTATTCCAGGATGTGCTTTTTTTAAAAAAGTTATCCCTGTTTTTTCCTCTGTTCAATTGACCAGTTGAGGATGTGATTTGGATGTCGAGTAGCTGTCAAAAACATCAAAAAGAGTGACCAGGGATGACATTAGCATAAGTGTGTTTATATGGTCTCTAAAACTGGATAGGGGTTGGAACTAGATATAGAGACGAAATATCTTTTTGTCTCTGTATTCAGCTCTTAAACCACTGTGTGACGGTGAGTTTAATAGGTATTTATAAAAAATATATATATAATGTGAATAATGGTATGAAGTATATATAAACCTTTGAAAAATTGCAATTTTTCCCTCTGAGGAATTTTTTGATGAGGGGAAATAGGTATCGAATTGTGACAGAAGGATGAATTATATATTGCAATGTATCTACCCCCTTATTGGTTGAATCCAGCTGAGACATTGTATGTATTTATGTCTATGAGTCTGTTTAGCTTTTGGTATAATAAAGGAATTTTTTAAAAAAAGTTGGGGTTTATAATATATTTTTGAGATGGGAGAGGGAAGCCGTCCGCTCCCTCCCCCATTATTCTGCATCTTAGGTCTCAGCACAGCGGGTGCGGTGACGACACTATTTTGCGCCCGCTGTGCTGAGCAGTAGCTTCAGAGTGCTCACTGCAGAAACTGGAGAAAAAAGGACAGTTGAGCATTTTTTCATGTGGGGACCATAATACTAAAAGGAGGCCTGTATGGAGCCCATAATACTATATGGGCTACTGATCACATCCAGCCACTGACAGGAGTCTCGTCATGTGTTGGGGTTTGAACTCTTGAGCCTCTGCTATAGGTGCAGCTTATTTGTCTACTGCGCCACAGCAGACAAACATTTCCTTTGGTTGTTTACTATTTGTTATCTTTGCTTTAGTTTTTTTATCTTAACAGGTGTTTTCATACAGGTAAAATATATCTTTGTACCATGTAAAGGCCCCGTCACACTAAGCAACATCGCTAGCAACATCACTGCTAACGAACAACTTTTGTGACGTTGCTAGTGATGTTGCTGTGTGTGACATCCAGCAACAACCTGGCCCCTGCTGTGAGGTCGTTGGTTGTTGCTGAATGTCCTGGACCATTTTTTAGTTGTTGCTGTCCCGCTGTGAAGCACAGATCGCTGTGTGTGACAGCGAGACAGCAACAACTGAATGTGCAGGCAGCAGGAGCCGGCTTCTGCAGAGGCTGGTAACCAATGTAAACATCGGGTAACCAAGAAGCCCTGTCCTTGGTTACCCGATATTTACCTTCGATACCAGCCTCCCCCGCTCTCACTGCCTGTGCTGCCGGCTCCTGCTGTGTGCACATGTAGCTGCAGGACACATCGGGTTAATTAACCTGATGTGTGCTGTAAGTAGGAGAGCAAGGAGCCAGCGCTAAGCAGTGTGCGCTGCTTCCTGCTCTGTGCACATGTAGCTGCAGCACACATCAGGTAATTAACCCGATGTGTGCTGTAACTAGGAGAGCAGGAAGCCAGCGCTCAGTGTGCGCTGCTCCCTGCTCTCTGCACGTGTAGCTCCGTGCAGTGGTAACCAAGGTAAATATCGGGTTGGTTACCCGATATTTACCTTAGTTACCAAGCGCAGCATCTTCCACGCGGCGCTGGGGGCTGGTCACTGGTCGCTGGTGAGCTCACCAGCAACTTGTGTAGCCACGCTCCAGCGATCCCTGCCAGGTCAGGTTGCTGGTGGGATCGCTGGAGCGTCGCAGTGTGACATCTCACCAGCGACCTCCTAGCAACTTACCAGCGATCCCTATCGTTGTTGGGATCGCTGGTAAGTTGCTTAGTGTGACGGTACCTTTAGCCTGTAGAGATAAAAAAAAAATGTTTAAAAGAACTGAGTCCTCAGTGGTTGATACCTTTTAATGCCTAACTGAAAAGATGGTAATAATTGCAAGCTTTCGAGACTACGCAGGTCTCTTCATAAGGCTCAGTATAGCACAAAATCCGAAGAGTCACATATTTACACACAACAGGACAAAGAATAGAGCAGTAAATAAGACACGTTATGTGAAGCAGAACTATCACTATGGGAAGGGGACAATCAGTTGTAGGTATAAATATTGCAGCAGTTCATAGATAAGCAGTGTGAAAGTTTTATTGTCCTCTAATTGGGGTCTGGTCCAGAGCTGTGATGCCCCGGATGGTCTGAGGAGCACATTTCATAATTGATGTAAAAATACATAAATTAATTTAACACATTCATTCCTGCTCTGAATGTGTCAAAGGTCATCATAAGTTTGTACTCCCATAGTCTCCTGTCTCTCTGGGACTTGAAATTTCCTTTCAATACCAGCAATTTTATGTCCATGATGCTGTGGTCTGGGTTACAAAAATGTTTGGCCACAGGTAGATCCATCCTTTTTTCTCTAATTGTGTGGCGGTGAGAATTCATCCTTGTGTTCAATGGTCTGTCCAATCAGCTTTCCTATCCGACACTATGGCTTAGTTAAGTGAAAAATAAATCTGCATAATCTAGACATTTGCTTTATAAAAATGCCAAATTTTGGTTAATTTTGGAAAATTGTATACTTTACTTTTAGCCCAATTTATTCTGGAGCAGATTTACAAATTCTTTCTAGTTTTTAGACAGTGCAAACTTGGGCAAGGTAGTCTAAAAACGAGCCAAACTTATGAGTGACTCAACTTTAGTGTATATTAGCATAAATAAGCTATGAAGATTTCCTTTAAAGGTACGTCCCTCCCGGAGGCCCTGATAAATTATTTACAAGTGAGGAGCAATGATTTAGGCATTGTTCTACACGTATGTAAAATTATTTATACTACTGCTATGTGTGAATGCTCCCTAACAGGGTGACATTATACCACTAATTATTTAGTGTTCAATAATTATAAACCATGTAGATCCTGTTTTACAGGTATGAATGTATTTTTTTTTTAATGAGAAAAGCCTAATCAGGCTTAAGACAGCCCCTCTCCATACGTATGCATTGTAAGGAGTTCCTATCATTAAGAAAGAGCAGCTTCAGTTTGAATATTCATGTAATACCTGGACCCACGTTAAAGGGAATCTGTCAGCAGGTTTTTGGTACCTCATCTGAGTGCAATATGATGTAGGCAAAGAGACCCTGAATCCATTGATGTATCACTTAGATTACTGGGTGCAAACACATTCAGAATTTTTAGATTCAGTCATGTAGCAGTGCTGAGAGAGCTGCCCCCACCCACACCCGGCTCTCTATAGAGATTGTGCATTAACAGTGAGGTGTCAATCAGAGGAGGGGGCGAGCTGGACTGCCATGCATGTGACATTGTAGTCCAAGCAATGAGAAGACCTGCTGTGTCCTGCTGCTTCAAGGGAACCTGTCACCAGGTTTTTGCTCCCCCATCTGAGAGCAGCATAATGTAGACACAGAGACCCTGATTCCAGTGATGTGTCCTTACTGAGCTGTTTGCTGTCTTTTTGATAAATTCAATGTTTCTCTGCTGCAGATCCAGCAGTTATACAGGGCTCATGAATATGCTGGACTACATAAAGTAGTCCGCTAATGATAATCTACTGCTGATTAAACAGTGATTTTATCAAAACTACACTAAGCAGCTCAGTGAGTGACACATCGCTGGAATCAAGGTCTCTGACATTAAAATATGGTGCTCGTAGATTTAGTGGCAACTACCTGATGACAGATTCCCGTTAAATGAACTTATAAAAAAAACAGATAGAACCTTGACAAGACAGGCATCCCTGAATTCTCCATGCTAACCCTTGCAGCATGCTGCCTTCAGCTTACATATCAAAAACCTGTTGACAGTCTCCCTTTATATATATATACATATACATACAGTACAGACCAAATGTTTGGACACACCTTCTTATTAAGAGGAGACTTTGTGCAACATGCCTTCATGGTAAAATAGCTGCTGGGAAACCACTGCTAAGGACAGGCAACAAGCAGAAGAGACTTGTTTGGGCTAAAGAACACAAGGAATGAACATTAGACCAGTGGAAATCTGTGCTTTGGTCTGATGAGTCCAAATTTGAGATCTTTGGATCCAACCACTCTGTCTTTGTAGAAAAGGTGAACGGATGGACTCTACATGCCTGGTTCCCATCGTGAAGCATGGAGGAGGAGGTGTGATGGTGTGGGGGTGCTTTGCTGGTGACACTGTTGGGGATTTATTCAAAATTGAAGGCATACAGAACCAGCATGGCTACCACAGCATCTTGCAGCGGCATGCTATTCCATCCGGTTTGCGTTTAGTTGGACCATCATTTATTTTTCAACAGGACAATGACCTGAAACACACATCCAGGCTGTGGAAGGGCTATTTGACTAAGAAGGAGAGTGATGGGGTGCTACGCCAGATGACCTGGTCTCCACAGTCACCAGACCTGAACCCAATCAAGATGGTTTGGGATGAGCTGGACCACAGAGTGAAGGCAAAAGGGCCAACAAGTGGTAAGCATCTCTGGGAACTGCTTCAAGACTGTTGGAAAACCATTTCCGGTGACTACCTCTTGAAGCTCATCAAGAGAATGCCAAGAGTGTGCAAAGCAGTAATGAAAGCAAAAAGTGGCTACTTTGAAGAACCTAGAATATAAGACATATTTTCAGTTGTTTCACACTTATTTAAGTATTTAATTCCACATGTTTCAAAGTCCTGAAAATAAAGAAAACTCTTTGAATGAGAAGGTGTGTCCAAACTTTTGGTCTGTAGTGTATGTGTATATATATATATATATATATATATATATATATATATATGTCCAACAATGTAAACCAGCTCACTCCAATGAATCACCTGGATCCTCAGCTCACCTGGTTAACTCCGTTGTGCCCGGATCAGGACGTAGGAGTCCATCCATACAAATGTGAACAACAACAAGGCAAAATCCAGCAATAACGTGAGTAATCCAGGATGCTGTTAAAAAATGTTTTCTTTCTTTTTATTCATAAATTCATTAAAATATAATGGTCCAAGTAATTCAGAACAGCATTATCGCAGGAAAATAGCGCAGATAGGACTACGCGTTTCAGCGGTAAAATCCGCCTTCTTCACGGTCCAGAATCCGATCTGCTTTCCAAACATAGAACCTTATATACATCTCACTCCCATCAGGTAAAAAAAATTGTTTAAAAAGGTAGTCACCGGAAATGGTTTTCCAACAGTCTTGAAGCAGTTCCCAGAGATGCTTACCACTTGTTGGCCCTTTTGCCTTCACTCTGTGGTCCAGCTCATCCCAAACCATCTTGATTGGGTTCAGGTCTGGTGACTGTGGAGACCAGGTCATCTGGCGTAGCACCCCATCACTCTCCTTCTTAGTCAAATAGCCCTTCCACAGCCTGGATGTGTGTTTCAGGTCATTGTCCTGTTGAAAAATAAATGATGGTCCAACTAAACGCAAACCGGATGGAATAGCACGCCGCTGCAAGATGCTGTGGTAGCCATGCTGGTTCTGTATGCCTTCAATTTTGAATAAATCCCCAACAGTGTCACCAGCAAAGCACCCCCACACCATCACACCTCCTCCTCCATCAGGGTAATTACAAACATGTGTGAGAGATTTAAAAACACAAGCTAGAAAAGCAAATCAAACATATAAGCTATCCGCATATTGATCAATATACAGCATGCATAAGAGTTTATAAGGAAAGGATTCACCATTTAGGAGAAAAATACAATCAGAAAATCCAATAACCTGACCATAAAACTATTTTTAAAGTGATGCAAAAAGCCTAACACAGTAGTAATAGCCAGCAACATATAATGCAACAATGTATCAATAGTGCATAATGATATCCATGCGATTGTTAAAGCCCTGTGGCATGCGGGTCCCCAGCTCAAATATCCACCTACTCTCTCTTGCAAGCACTTTTTTATGAAAATCTCCCCCTCTCAATGGTTTTTTTACATGCTCTATGCCCATAAAAGAAAAACCGCGTAAATCCCCATTGTGTTTTTTTGAAAAATGTCGGGATACTACTGATGCACCAACCATTGGTAAATTGCTAGCATCTGATAGATGTTTGCGGATTCTGGTTTTAAGGGGGTTCATCGTGCAGCCTACATATTGCATGCGGCATATATTGCAATTAATTAAATAAACTACATTCTCCGTATTACAGTTTATAAAAGAACGAACATTAAACTGTTTTTCATTGGAAATAGATGTAAATATTTTAGACTTATTAGCAAAACCGCAGCACTTACAAACATTAGCACCGCATTTAAAAAATCCTATTGTTTTTAACCAGTTGCTAGGGGAGATTTTATCTGGATCTTTGAACATGCTAGGTGATAATAATGTAGCTAAGGTTGGGGCTCTTTTTGCCACAAAGGCAATATCATTATTTTCCACAATATTTTTCAAAATTTCATTCTGAGATAATAACAGAAGATATTTTCTGATAATTTTAACAATAGAATTAAACTGAGGACTATAGTTGGTGCTGAAAACTACCCCAGATTTTTTGGAGTCAAACTGTCTTCTGATCCAGAAGTTTATTGTCTCCTCAATTCAGTTTCTTTTGGGTCACAATTATTTTTCGTTTGATGAGAGATACTTCCTCCAGACATAAGTCTAAAATATTTACATCTATTTCCAATGAAAAACAGTTTAATGTTCGTTCTTTTATAAACTGTAATACGGAGAATGTAGTTTATTTAATTAATTGCAATATATGCCGCATGCAATATGTAGGCTGCACGATGAACCCCCTTAAAACCAGAAAACACAATGGGGATTTACGCGGTTTTTCTTTTATGGGCATATAGCATGTAAAAAAACCATTGAGAGGGGGAGATTTTCATAAAAAAGTGCTTGCAAGAGAGAGTAGGTGGATATTTGAGCTGGGGACCCGCATGCCACAGGGCTTTAACAATCGTATGGATATCATTATGCACTATTGATACATTGTTGCATTATATGTTGCTGGCTATTACTACTGTGTTAGGCTTTTTGCATCACTTTAAAAATAGTTTTATGGTCAGGTTATTGGATTATCTGATTGTATTTTTCTCCTAACTGGTGAATCCTTTCCTTATAAACTCTTATGCATGCTGTATATTGATCAATATGCGGATAGCTTATATGTTTGATTTGCTTTTCTAGCTTGTGTTTTTAAATCTCTCACACATGTTTGTAATTACTCTGATGGGAGTGAGATGTATATAAGGTTCTATGTTTGGAAAGCAGATCAGATTCTGGACCGTGAAGAAGGCGGATTTTACCGCTGAAACGCGTAGTCCTATCTGCGCTATTTTCCTGCGATAATGCTGTTCTGAATTACTTGGACTATTATATTTTAATGAATTTATGAATAAAAAGAAAGAAAAAATTTTTTAACAGCATCCTGGATTGCTCACGTTATTGCTGGATTTTGCCTTGTTGTTGTTCATATATATATATATATATATATATATATATATATAGATATAGATATATACAGTATAAATATATACATTATATATATATATATATATATATATATATATATATATATATATATATATAGTGGGTACGGAAAGTATTCAGAATCCTTTAAGTCTTTCCCTCCTTATTTCATTGCAGCCATTTGGTAAATTCAAAAAAGTTCATTTTTTTCTCATTCATGTACACTCTGCACCCATCTTGACAGAAAGAAAACAGAAATGTAGATTTTTTTTGTAAATGTATTAAACAAGAAAAACTGAAACATCACATGGTCATAAGTATTCATAAGCCCCTTTGCTCAGTATTGAGTAGAAGCCCCCTTTTGAGCTAGTACAGCCATGAGTGTTCTTAAGAATGATGCAACAAGTTTTTCACCCCTGGATTTGGTGATCCTCTGCCATTCTTCCTTGCAGATCCTCTCCAGTTCCGTCAGGTTGGATGGTGAACGTTGGTAGACAGCCATTTTCAGGTCTCTTAAGAGATGCTCAATTGGGTTTAGGTCAGGGCTCTGGCTGGGCTGGTCAAGAATGGTCACAGAGTTGTTCTGAAGCCACTCCTTTGTTATTTTAGCTGTGTGCTTAGGGTCATTGTCTTGTTGGAAGGTGAACCTTCGGCCAGGTCTATGGTACAGAGCACTCTGGAAGAGGTTTTCTTCCAGGATATCTCTGTACTTGGCTGCATTCATCTTTCTTTCAATTGCAACCAGTCGTCCTGACCCTGCAGCTGAAAAACAGCCCCATACCATGAGGCTGCCACCACCATGTTTCACTGTTGAGATTGTATTGGGCAGGTGATGAGCAGTGCCTGGTTTTCTCCACACATACCGCTTAGACTTAACAACAAAAAGTTCCATCTTCATCTCATCAGACCAGAGAATCTTAGTTTTCATAGACTGGGAGTCCTTCGTGTGTTTTTTTATACAAAATCTATGTGGGCTTTCATATGTCTTGCACTGAGGAGAGGCTTCCATCGGGCCACTCTGCGATAAAGGCCCGACTAGTGGAGGGGTGCAGTGATAGTTGACTTTGTGCAACTTTTTCCCATCTTACTACTGCATCTCTGGAGCTCAGCCACAGTGATCTTGGGGTTCTTCTTTACCTCTCTCTCCAAGGCTCTTCTCCCACGATTGCTCAATTTGGCTAGACGGCCAGGTCTAGGAAGAGTTCTGGTGGTCCCAAACTTCTTCCATGTAAGGATTATGGAGGCCACTGTGCTGTCTACTGCAGAAATTCTTTTGTAAGCTTGGCCAGATCTGTGCCTTGCCACAATTCTGTCTCTGAGCTAATTGGGCAGTTCCTTTGACCTCATGATTCTCATTTGGTCTGAAATGC
Organism: Anomaloglossus baeobatrachus; assembly: GCF_048569485.1. Lineage (NCBI taxonomy): Eukaryota > Metazoa > Chordata > Amphibia > Anura > Aromobatidae > Anomaloglossus > Anomaloglossus baeobatrachus. The sequence continues at coordinate 68,367,708 of NC_134362.1, read as the reverse complement.
ACAGTGAGCTGTGAGGTCTTATATATACAGGTGTGCGCCTTTCCAAATCAAGTCCTATCCGTTTAATTAAACACAGCTGGACTCCAATGAAGGAGCAGAACCATCTCAAGGAGAATCACAAGGAAATGGACAGCATGTGACTTCAATATGAGTGTCTGAGCAAAGGGTCTGAATACTTATGACCATGTGATATTTCAGTTTTTCTTGTTTAATACATTTGCAAAAATTTTTACATTTGTTTTTCTGACAAGATGGGGTGCAGAGTGTACATTAATGAGAAAAAAGAGAACTTTTTGAATTTACCAAATGACTGCAATGAAACAAATAGTGAAAAATTTAAAGGGGTCTGAATACTTTCCATACCCACTGTATAAATACTGCGCAAAAAAATAAAGAGAACACTAAAATACCATTGTGTTGTTTAAGAGTTCCCTTTATTTTTTTGAGCAGTATCTAAACAACAGATTTGACCTTGACAAGACAGGCATCCCTGAGTTCTCTGTGTTAACCCTTGCAGCATGCTGTCTTCAGCTTACATATCAAAAACCTGCTGACGGATTTCTTTTCATGGGACAACTTCTTCCTTTGATGCTTCAATGATATACAGTAACCATAAAACATCCAATGGGGTAAATACTTTCTATGGTCACAGTAATAGATAATGCACTTTTCTTTTTTCTTTTTATACAAGTTCTAAGGTTTCTTTTTTTAATTTGAGAACATCATTTCAGGAGTCACACCATATAAAAAGTAATGAATTTCATGAGATTTCTGGCATTTTGTCTCCGGTTCTGAGACTCCACCTTTAAAAGAGAATAATATAACAAATTCATCTTGTTAAACTGACACTGTGAAATGGATGAGGCAGCTCATTCTGTAAAGTATTCGGTGTTAGTGGAGATAACAGGGCTATTAAACTGTTAACGAGCTTGTTTCCTCCATAGTCTAAATTGTCTGACAGCTGGAAACATGCAAAGTAAATAAATCCGTGCATGATGATTTTCCAGCTCTGCTCGATTTGATGAGCTGGTCACTGGCTCGGGGGTGCTGAGTAAAACCTTTAGGGGTGGTGTGGCAAGAAGCCACATGAATCAGCATAAAACAAAAGAAGGTCGGAAGAAAGAAAACCTCTTAATGAAGCCATGTTTCCATACAGTCCATTGTGCACATGTCCATTCTCCTTATCATGTAGGTGACACCACTACAAATGTCACCATGAGCCTAATGTAAGCTCAGTATGGCATCTGCTGAATGGCAAGCTTCTGGCTAATTGTAAAAACTGAAATGGAACGACCACTCTTAATATATTCCTTGCTATATAATGGCGTACAATTCCTAATAGTGACTATCAAAATGGGTCTTTACACTATCACACTACAAATTATTGTCCATATAGGTGGGATACTTGCATAAATGTTTGTGGATAAGTCAGGGGTACAGCTATTTTTTACTCCAAAAGATGACCTAGGGCTCATTTTCAGGGGGTGTCATATTTATTTTATTGCTGTATTTTATTGCTAAGGCTTACATCAACCTCATTGTGTTGATGTAAGCCTCAGAAAATTTATAGTCCCGCGAAAAATTAATATTTACCCCTTCACCCACTCATAATCCTACCCACCCCTTTGCGCCAGTGTCAATAATTAGGCACTGTCAGACTGCTGTATTACTTGCCCAAGGATCGCATCACAATCCTCAAACTGGCTGTCTGCTCTCCTGCAATTCTCAGACTGGCCGTCTGCTCCCCTACATTCCTCAGACTGACAGTCTGCTCTCCTACAATCCTCGGACTGGCCGTCAGCTCTCCTGCAATCCTCGGACTGTCCGTCTGCTGTCATGCAATCCTCAGACTGGCCGTCTGCTCTCCTGCAATCCTCGGACTGGCCGTCTGCTGTCATGCAATTCTCAGACTGGCCATCTGCTCTCCTGCAATCCTCGGACTGGCCATCTGCTCTCCTGCAATCCTCGGACTGGCCATCTGCTCTCCTGCAATCCTGGAACTAGCAGTCTGCTCTCCAGCAATCCTCAGAATGGCCATCTGCTCTCCTGCAATCTTAAAGACTGGCCGTCTGCTTTCCTGCAATGCTTGGACTGGCCGTCTATGGTTGCAATCCTCAGACTTGCCAACTTCTCTCCTGCAATCCTCAGACTGGCCGTCTGCTCTCCTGCAATCCACAGACTGGCCGTCTGCTCTCCTGCAATCCACAGACTGGCCGTCTGCTCTCCTGCAATCCACAGACTGGCCATCTGCTCTTCTGCAATCCTCGGACTGGCCAACTGCTCTCCTGAAATCCTCAGACTTGCCGTCTGCTCTCCTGAAATCTTTGGACTGGCCGTCTGCTCTGCAATCTTTGAACTGGCCGTCTGCTCTCCTGCAATCCTTGGATTCGCCGTCTGCTCTCCTGCAATCCTCAAAGTGACCATCTGCTCTCCTGCAATCCTCAGACTGGCCGTCTGCTCTTCTGCAATCTTTGGACTGGCCGTCTGCTCTGCAATCTTCGGACTGAGTGTCTGCTCTCTTGCAATCCTCGTACTGGTCGTCTGTTCTCCTGCAATCCTTGGACAGGCCGTCTGCTCTCCTGCAATCCTTGGACTGACCGTCTGCTCTCCTACAATCCTCAGACTGGCCGTCTGCTCTCCTGCAATTCTTAGACTAGCCGTCTGCTCTCCTGCAATCTTCGGACTTGCCGTTTGCACTCCTGCAATCCTGGGACTGGCCGTCTGCTCTCCTGCAATCCTGGGACTGGCTGTCTGCTCTCCTGCAATCTTTGGACTTGCCGTCTGCTCTCCTGCAATTCTCAAAGTGACCATCTGCTCTCCTGCAGTCCTCGGACTGGCCGTCTGCTCTTCTGCAATCTTTGGACTGGCCGTCTGCTCTGCAATCTTCGAACTGGCTGTCTGCTCTGCAATCTTCGGACTGACTGTCTGCTCTCTTGCAATCCTCATACTGGTCGTCTGCTCTCCTGCAATCCTTGGACAGACTGTCTGCTCTCCTGCAATCCTTAGACTGACCGTCTGCTCTCCTACAATCCTCGGACTAGCAGTCTGCTCTCCTGCAATTCTCAGAGTAGCCGTCTGCTCTCCTGCAATCTTCAGACTTGCCATTTGCTCTCCTGCAATCCTGGGACTGGCCGTCTGCTCTCCTGCAATCCTGGGACTGGCCGTCTGCTCTCCTGCAATCCTGGAACTGGCCGTCTGCTCTCCTGCAATCCTGGGACTGGCCGTCTGCTCTCCTGCAATCCTGGGACTGGCCGTCTGCTCTGCTGCAATCCTCGGACTGGCCGTCTGCTGTCATGCAATTCTCAGACTGGCCGTCTGCTCTCCTGCAATCCTCGGACTGGCCGTCTGCTGTCATGCAATTCTCAGACTGGCCATCTGCTCTCCTGCAATCCTCGGACTGGCCATCTGCTCTCCTGCAATCCTCGGACTGGCCATCTGCTCTCCTGCAATCCTGGAACTAGCAGTCTGCTCTCCAGCAATCCTCAGACTGGCCATCTGCTCTCCTGCAATCTTAAAGACTGGCCGTCTGCTTTCCTGCAATGCTTGGACTGGCCGTCTATGGTTGCAATCCTCAGACTTGCCAACTTCTCTCCTGCAATCCTCAGACTGGCCGTCTGCTCTCCTGCAATCCACAGACTGGCCGTCTGCTCTCCTGCAATCCACAGACTGGCCGTCTGCTCTCCTGCAATCCACAGACTGGCCATCTGCTCTTCTGCAATCCTCGGACTGGCCAACTGCTCTCCTGAAATCCTCAGACTTGCCGTCTGCTCTCCTGAAATCTTTGGACTGGCCGTCTGCTCTGCAATCTTTGAACTGGCCGTCTGCTCTCCTGCAATCCTTGGATTTGCCGTCTGCTCTCCTGCAATCCTCAAAGTGACCATCTGCTCTCCTGCAATCCTCGGACTGGCCGTCTGCTCTTCTGCAATCTTTGGACTGGCCGTCTGCTCTGCAATCTTCGGACTGAGTGTCTGCTCTCTTGCAATCCTCGTACTGGTCGTCTGTTCTCCTGCAATCCTTGGACAGGCCGTCTGCTCTCCTGCAATCCTTGGACTGACCGTCTGCTCTCCTACAATCCTCAGACTGGCCGTCTGCTCTCCTGCAATTCTTAGACTAGCCGTCTGCTCTCCTGCAATCTTCGGACTTGCCGTTTGCACTCCTGCAATCCTGGGACTGGCCGTCTGCTCTCCTGCAATCCTGGGACTGGCTGTCTGCTCTCCTGCAATCTTTGGACTTGCCGTCTGCTCTCCTGCAATTCTCAAAGTGACCATCTGCTCTCCTGCAGTCCTCGGACTGGCCGTCTGCTCTTCTGCAATCTTTGGCCTGGCCGTCTGCTCTGCAATCTTCGAACCGGCTGTCTGCTCTGCAATCTTCGGACTGACTGTCTGCTCTCTTGCAATCCTCATACTGGTCGTCTGCTCTCCTGCAATCCTTGGACAGACTGTCTGCTCTCCTGCAATCCTTGGACTGACCGTCTGCTCTCCTACAATCCTCGGACTAGCCGTCTGCTCTCCTGCAATTCTCAGAGTAGCCGTCTGCTCTCCTGCAATCTTCAGACTTGCCATTTGCACTCCTGCAATCCGGGACTGGCCGTCTGCTCTCCTGCAATCCTGGGACTGGCCGTCTGCTCTCCTGCAATCCTGGGACTGGCCGTCTGCTCTCCTGCAATCCTGGAACTGGCCGTCTGCTCTCCTGCAATCCTGGGACTGGCCGTCTGCTCTCCTGCAATCCTGGGACTGGCCATCTGCTCTCCTGCAATCCTCGGACTGGCCGTCTGCTCTCCTGCAATCCTCGGACTGGCCGTCTGCTCTCCTGCAATCTTTGGACTTGCCATTTGCACTCGTGCAATCCTGGGACTCGCCGTCTGCTCTCCTGCAATCCTGGGACTGGCCGTCTGCTCTCCTGCAATCCTGGGACTGGCCGTCTGCTCTCCTGCAATCCTGGGACTGGCTGTCTGCTCTCCTGCAATCCTTGGACTGGCCGTCTGCTCTCCTGACCTAAGTGTGACAATTGCATAGAAATACATGCTGTCACTGAGGAGAACAAATGGCCAGTCTGAAGGCAAGACATATGGCAGTCTGACTGCACCCAATCACTGAAGCCTGTGTAGAGAGGTGGGTAGGATCATGGGCGGTGAAAAGGTAAATATTCATTTTGCATTAAACATAGATTATACTATAAATTTTCTGGGGCTTACAGAAACAAAACGGGGCAACATATAGCAATAAAAGTTATATATCCTGAAAGGGCTGCCCAAACCTTATTTTAAGATATTATTAAGGGGGCTTTACACGCTGCGACATCGCTAATGCGGAGTCGTTGGGGTCACGGAATTTGTGACGCACATCCGGCCGCATTAGCGATGTTGCTGCGTGTGACACCAATGAGCGATTTTGCATCGTTGCAAAAACGTGCAAAATCGCTCATCGGTAACATGGGGGTCCATTCTCGATTATCGTTACTGCAGCAGTAACGATGTAGTTCGTCGCTCCTGCGGCAGCACACATCGGTATGTGTGACGCCGCAGGAACGAGGAAGCTCTCCTTACCTGCCTCCCGGCCGCTATGCGGAAGGAAGGAGGTGGGCGGGATGTTACGTCCCGCTCATCTCCGCCCCTCCGCTGCTATTGGGCGGCCGCTCCGTGACGTCGCTGTGACGCCGCACGGACCGCCCCCTTAGAAAGGAGGCGGTTCGCCGGTCACAGCGACGTCGCCGGGCAGGTAAGTATGTGTGACAGGTCTGGGCGATGTTGTGTGGCACAGGCAGCGATTTGCCCGTGTCGCGCAACAGATGGGGGCGGGTATCCACACTAGCGATATCGGGACCGATATCGCAGTGTGTAAAGTAGCCTTTAGTATGGTACCCAAAAATGGACCACAACTAGGGCTCATTTTTGGAGTAGTGCTTATATTTTAAGCATATATTTTAAGCATACTCCAAAAAACCTGAAAAGTCATGCTAGGGCTCATTTTCGGGGTAGATCTTAAATTCGTGGGCCCTTTCTGTCACATATTAAGACACCAGTATTACAAAGGTCACATTGTACTTGCGGAACCTTTTACAGACTCTGTTTTGGGGTCCAGAGGCCATCTCTGAGATAGACATATTTGCTTGTCCACTTTCAATTGTATTATAGTGTTTCTTTTTAGTTTTGAACACACAGACATTTCACTTACAAGATTTTGTAGTAGAGACGAGCGCATCTGACAAAATTAGAATTCGTCAAATTGTGTGGATTTTCCAGGGAAATGTGATTCACAGCAAAGATATTCTCCTTGAATTGAAAGTCAATTATCATGTTCTTGTGGGATAAATGTAAGATGTAGAAAATTAATACATAGTATACTCAGCTAAACGATTAGCACCTCTACTGTTCATCGTTCCCTTTTTGGTCCTTGGCACATGTTTTTATAACCACCACCGAACACTGAATTCCAAAGTCATGTCATCACAAAATGCACCGTGACCATATGTGGAAATGTTCGCGGGCCTCATCAGGGCCACAAGTCTCAGCCTTCTCTAAGAACTCTAGGGATTCACCACTTGGTAGCAATGATCATAAAATATGACTTGGACCAGATGGGTATTGAAGAGTGTGATGACATGGACACCCAATGCCTCTCATGGGTTAAAGTTTCTTAACATTCAGCCAGACGTATTGTTCTACTGTGTGGTAACTCATGTTTGCTTAACTATTGTTTGGGACCAGACCCTTTGGAGCATTCATTGTAATGTAGTTGTATATTGCTAATCTAATGTAAATTACCTTAGTAGCCATTGTCAAGTCTGTGACTTGCAGACTCCATGTAGATATCTTCAGTCTTTCTGTAGACATCATTTAAATGAACATTATCCATGCAGCTTGAAATTCATCTAATGGGAGAAGCAATCTTGTCCAACCAATCCGATGAGGACGCAGTGTATCCAAGTGGAAGGCTGTGGCTATAAAAAGGACTTCTTTAAGCCACCAGGTTGTTAATGGATGCTGATGGATCCAGTCTAAGCTCTTAGGAGCTGACTAGAGGATCAGGATATCTTATGGCTTCAATATAGGGACTCCGGTTCCGGTTGGAGACCATATCCACAGCCTAGGGATTTCGACTCTAGCTGCCAGGATTGTAACATCATACCAGGACTACCTAAGGAGGACACTCAGGTTGGGACAGTTCAGTCACCTGGTACAGACTTTGCAGACCTCAGACTGCTTCCTAAATCTGGCATTATTCCTTTCTCGGTGGGTGCCCGCCAAAAGCAGGGTGCTGTTGGATTGGAGTAAATAGCCCTGGAACCTCTGAGGCATGGATATTCTAAATCCCTGGTGAGCCAGCAGAAGGGTGAGACTCTGGTGCCTGTTACATTTGTGTTTTGCTGGTTATGTGTTATGTGCCGTTAATTGTTTGGGGATCCAATAAAGTCTAATTATTGTGGTTCCCTCACCCTGTGTTGTCTGAGTAGTGTTACGCCCACGGTTAAGGAGGCCGGCGTTCAGTTGGGATGAGCCCTGAGCCACACTGTCTTTCTAAAGGTGGCAGGTTTTAGTGGACGAGAGCTCCCACTGAGCCCCGTGTCTCCACAATTGGGGGCAGCAGTGGGATACTACTCAGCCTGGTTTACCCAGGGGAGCTGCAGCGGACTGGTGTTCGTAAACACCGTCCAGGGCTCAACAACCAGGGGGTCACATAAGCATACCCAGCAGGCCATAGGGGAGGCATTCAGGTTTCGGACGCTGCCATGTCCAACCCCACCAGCTCAGCCATGGGACAAGGACCAGAGAGGAGGTACGACCGAAGCAGTAAATGGATGCTACAGGATCTGTGCCAGAGGCGAAAGATTATCTACTGGAACGCTGAAACTCGGTCGGACTTGATTCAAAATTAGTCCGTTGGGATGCCCAGAATGATGCAGAGGACGATGAGGATCCCGCCGATATTGACCCGGAGGATTTAATCTATGTGCCACATCATGGATCTAGGGACAATCGGGAACCAACTTGGTCCAAAATGGCCCAAGCCACAGCGTTGTTGGGTGCATTGGGGCCTAGATCCTCAAGAGAAGAGAGGGCTTGGGTTCTGGAATATGTTTATGGAATTCCAGCTGCCGTACTGCTAGCACCAGTCGCTCGAGAAGGATGGTCCCGCTACCCAGCAGAAGCTGCACCAAAACAAAGAAGCCGAATGCTTGGAGCCCGTTTGCCACTCCAACCAGTCAACATATGCCGAGATTAACCAACGAGACCTGAGGAATTCTACTCCCAAGAAACACCAATAGCTGAGGAAGTGGTTTATCCAGTCCACACCCTACAGCAGGCCGGACACTGTACACCAGCCAACCTCCATCCCCACATCCAGACGGTCAGGGTCGGTGATATACATGCTCAGGGACTTCGAGACATTGGATCTTCCATCACTCTGGTAAGCGCAGTTATTGTTTCCCCAGAAGACCATTTACCAGATTCCCAATTATCCATCTTCCTGGCTGAGGGCCAGCGCTCAGACGTCCCTCTGGCATGTGTGCAGTTGGACCTAAGGACCGACCAGGGAGAAATCGAGGTGGAGCTTGTGAATAGCCTCCCCACACCTGGTATTTTAGGGACCAACCAGGAAGAGATCGATGTGGGGATTGTGAACAGCCTCCCCATACCAGTCATTGTGGAGACTGACCAGAGCAAGGCTGATGTGGAGCTTATGAACAGCATCCCCACCCCTGGTATTTTGGGAACTAACCAGAAAGCGATCGATGTGGGACTTGTGAAAAGTCTCCCTATACCTGTCATTTTGGAGACTGACCAGAGCAAGGCTGATGTGGAGCTTATGGACACCGTCCCCACACCAGTTACTTTGGGGTCTGACCAGGAAGAGGTCCATATGGAGTTTATGGACAGCCTCCCCACACCTGTTGTTTCGGGGACTAGCCAGGAGGAAGTTGAAGTGGGGTTCAAAGATGGCCCCACCAAGGCTGTTGTTTCGGATACCACTCAGAGGGAAGTGAAAGTGGGGCTTGGGGATTACCTGCTCACACCAGTCATTTTGGAGAATGACCTAGGACAAGGACTATCCAGTCAGTTTGAAGCAGCCATCACCCACTTCCAAGCGAAGCAGGACCCTGATGTGGATCTTTCTAACATCTTTTCCAAGGATAATTCACATTCCCAGTCTCCAGCATCCATCAACCATATGTGGAAATGTTCGCGGGCCTCATCTGGGCCACAAGTCTCAGCCTTCTCTAAGAACTCTAGGGATTCACCACTTCGTAGCAATGAGCAATGATCATAAAATATGACTTGGACCAGATGGGTATTGATGAGGAGCGGAAGATTCGAAGTGTAAGGTGAGCATATGTGACGCCCTGGCCTATCAGGTCATCACAGGGTATTGTGCAATCTACCCTTCTGCACGGTATCCACATCCTCCTTGGTTACGAGTCCCTGACCTTTGGTGTTGCTAAGAACAAGCCAATCGAAATCCTAGAAACACTCTGCACCACACCCACCAGACACACCAATGGGTAGCCTGAAGGGAATAGGGCCGCCGACTTGGGGGGTTTGTTTGGGAGGGTCAGGAGTGTCAGGAGCAGTCAGTTGAGTGGTGACTCTCGTGAGGAGAGGTCACAAGTCGGTTGGAGGAGGACAGGAGCTGGGCTCCTTGCTAACACTAGGTGGCATACGTTGGTCTGGGCCTGGTAGGAGCTGGAACCCCGGTCGCAGGGGACCGTGACAAGGGGCACGAACTGTCGAGGAGGGCAGCCGGCGGCCTTGTGCCATCTCCGGGCAGGGGCCAGGGCACGATGGGGTACATGGACCCTAGGCCGGGAAGTAGCTTCAAGCATCCTGGTCCGACAAGGACGGAGCCTTCAAGATCTATTCTCCACCCGCTCCAAAATCGGGGTACTAGCGCAACGAGGGGGATAGGACTTTCCCAATATACAGTCCAGAAAATCCCAAGCGTGAACCCTGAGAGCAAGTTCACTTTGTTAGCCATACGGGTGAGCGGGACCTGACTAGTTCTATACTAGAGGGGCCAACCAGTAAAGAAGGTGCCAAGGTAAAGGTCACAGGTTAACAAGCAACACCATCGGGCACGGGATCTAGGCGTGCTCCCTCCCAGCTGCAGCGGTGCTCAGAATTTCGGTTTACAAGTTGTCAGTGTCAGCATTATTTGACTGAGTGAGTACGCAGTGACCCTTTCCTCCGCAACAGTATCCCCTCACTACCATCACCGAGCCCCGGGGCATCCCCCCTACCCACGGAGGGGTTAAACACCTGGCTGCCATTCCCTCGCCACCGGGCGCTCCCAACAGCAGCGGTGGTAATCCACCTTACCACACACCGTGGGTAGTGTCGCGAACTCTCAACACACAAACCCCCTGTAAATATCCCCCTTTTATTTCGGGTGGCCGCACGACCCCTCCCGGGTCCGGAGACCCCTCGAGCCACCGCGGATCCATAGCCGAGCAGTCTTGGCTGGTGACGCTGGGGCGGAACACATAACTATTTTTTTTACCTTTTGATGGCCTTTAACGGCTGCTGAATCCAGGCGGAAGCGAAATAGAAGGCACAGGGCTGTAGTCGTGGGCGAGGGGCTGCTTCTTGGCAGTTCTCTTTCGATGATCCATGCCCCACCACCTCCAAACAGCAAGGGGAAGGGGTTAGTGGTGGTGTTCTTGGTGGGGTATTAGGACTTTGTGTGTGCAAGCCATGCCTGTATTTAGGCCCTCGAGCAGACCAGGATTTTCTTGTCGAGGTTTCACAGACACAGATCCTTGTCTTTTTTCAACAGTCTTTTACTAACAGTTGTGCACAGTATTTCCATAACATCATTCATCACTGTGGGCATAGCACGTCAACATTTTTGGTACAGTACACCTTTGTAGTGTAGGCTGCTACATAGTTCCTGGCACTATTACTGCCGTATGTACATCCTTCTCATCACTGTCTGACACCACAGTCTCACACAATAACGTCCTGCAGGTCTCACGGTCTCTTCCCCCCACAGGGACCCATTTCTGTATAACAATGATCGGAAGACATCAAACACAGCTCATCTACCGGTGATTCTGTACTGACCTGTTTGCCCAAGTCTTTGCCAAACCTCCACTCTAGGACTAGTATGACTGAAGTCTGTCGCAAACCAAGAGTCCTATCTAGAGTTTGGTCCTGTTACTCACAATTGCAGGTGAGGGCAGCACCCTCTACCCATCAAAGATGGAGTCCTTCCCGCATGCTCTGGTTTCCCTCGGGTGACCCTGAGGGTCTGGTCAAATTACAGATGCCATAGACAGCCACTTTCTTTGTTCTCAGGTATATAACAGGCTTGCACACTTCTCCTTCTCGCTATACCTCCCACAGGCACAGCTTTCTCACTCTCTACTCCTGGACTGACTAAAACAAAGATGGAGTCAGTTCATATCCTGCAGCTGGCTCCTCACTGTGGGCTGAACCCACAGAGCTTAACTGTCTCCCTGCCTGTCTTCCTTTTCCAGGAAGCAGTAACTAAATTTACACATTATGCATAAACATATTGCATACAGTAACACAATTCACATTATAACACAATGATTAACAGTGTCTTCAGGGCAGGACACACAGGCCTAGCACCTTCTTTCAAGTGCACCATTCCTATTACTTGTTTATCATGTGTCTTGGTCCACCTCTTCCTTGATTGACAGATCTGACTTTACAGGAGCCAGAGGAGGTCAGAGATACATGTAAGTGGAAAGGTTAACTGAAATGTTGGGCCCAAGGGTGCTCTGACCACCTGTGCTTGGTTTGAAAAGTCATTTGGTGCTGATGTACTTCCTAGGGGTTGTCGTCAGTTAAAATTCCAAAAGTCCATTATGGGGACCACCAGAAGATGCTTTATATTCATAGTTTCATAGTTTCATAGTTTCTAAGGATGAAGGGAAACTCTAAGGGCGGCTTTGCACGTTGCAATATCGCACGTGCGATATCGGTGGGGTCAAATCAAAAGTGACGCACATCCGGCGTCACTTTCGACATCGTAGTGTGTAAATCCTAGATGATACGATTAACGAGCGCAAAAGCGTCGTTATCGTATCATCAGTGTATTCTCCGACATTTGCATAATGTCGGTGCAGAGACAGGTATGATGTAGTTCCTTGTTCCTGCGGCAGCACACATCGTTGTGTGTAAAGCCGCAGGAGTGAGGAACATCTCCTACGTGCCTCCCGGCTGCAATGAGAAGGAAGGAGGTGGGCGGGATGTTTACATCCTGCTCATCTCCGCCCCTCCGCCGCTAATGGCCGCCTGCCGTGTGACGTCGCTATGACACTGCACGACCCGCCCCCTTAGGAAGGAGGCGGGTCGCCGGCAAGAGCGACAGTTGCAGGGCAGGTGAGTGCATGTGAAGCTGGCGTAGTGATAATGTTCGCTACGCCAGCTATCACAAGATATCGTACCTGCGACGGGGGCGGGGACTATCGCACTCGACATCGCATCATCGACTTGCGATGTCGTAATGTGCAAAGCCCTCCTAAGTAGAGTTGAGCGCGGTTCGCGGTTCGTGGTTCGTGCTTCTCCAGTTCGCGGCTCGAGTGATTTTGGGGCCTGTTCTAGATCGAACTAGAACTCGAGCTTTTTTGCAAAAGCTCGATAGTTCTAGATACATTCGAGAACGGTTCTAGCAGCAAAAAACCCAGCTAATACCTAGCTGGCTTTCCGCTGTAATAGTGTAAGTCACTCTGTGACTCACACTATTATGACATTTCAGTGTATAGTGTGCGGGAACAGCGCATTCAGATCACTGCTGTTTGGATAATGACGATCGCCATTTTTTTTTTTTTTTTCCTTGTCTTCCTTCCCTAAGCGCGCACGTGTAGTGGGGAGGGCCAGCATGTCAGCCAATCCCAGACACACACACAGCTAAGTGGACTTTTAGCCAGAGAAGCAACGGCATGTGTGATAGGATGTCCATGTCACATGTCCCTGCATTATAAAACCGGACATTTTCCTCCAGCACGCCATTATCTGCCTTCTGCGTCCTTGGTGTCAGACATCACTGGCGCAGCTCCTATCTCCGATACTGCTGTATACGCTCCATACACAGCTCTGGACAGCTTAGGGATATCACTTTCTATCAGTCCTTTTAAGGGCTCATACCGGCAGGGTCAGAGCCATAGGTGACAGGTCCTGAAAACAGAGTTTAACAGCTACACAAGATGACAGCGTCTGTGTAGCTAAGGTCAGGGATTTCCTCGCTGCATTTCCCCATTAGGAGGGATAGAAAGGCAGGCTTCCTTTCCTCTACCCAGAGACCCACAACCCTGCCACTGTACCCTCCTGCCCTTTGCACACTCCAACTCATTATAACTAAGCCATTATACTAGCAAACACTCAGTGTACTTAGTGGCATCCTAAACGTGGCTATTGGACTTCTGTATAGTCCCACTAGTGCAAAGATATTTGCAGCACGTCTGCCTGCATTGCACACTCCAACTCATTATAACTAAGCCATTATACTAGCAAACACTCAGTGAACTTAGTGGCATCCTAAACGTGGCTATTGGACTTCTGTATAGTCCCAGTAGTGCAAAGATATTTGCAGCACGTCTGCCTGCATTGCACACTCAAACTCATTGTTACTAAGCCATTATACTAGCAATTTATGCTACCAGTTTAAGGGCCGTAGTTGCATTGTCAGGGATATTTATTCTTTATTATTCTGCTGTTAATAAAGCTAGACCACCGCTGCAATCTACACCACCTCTCAATTTTTACTACCACATTTTCAATGCACAATCTTGTCGCAATCAACATGAGTGGCAAAATGACAGATGCTGGTGGAAAGGGGAAGAGGCGTGGTGGAAAAGGAAAAAAAGGGTTTGTCTGTGGGGAAGGTGGCAAAGCTCCATTATCATCTGCTGAAGATAGACCATCTACCAGCAAAAGTAAGATGTCTACTACTTACCGTGGACAATCCGATGTGCTCCCTTTTTTACAGACACAAACAACAGAAACAAAGGTAGATGATGGCCAAAAAAGGAAAATGCTTGAATGGATCTCAAGTGGTCCAACAAGTGCCCTCTCAGCCACCTCAACTACCGCATCCAAAAAACACCAGTCCTCTGAGTTGTCATCCCAATCAAACTTGCTTTCTCCCAGCTCTGAAGTCTCCATCAGCCCTGCACAGTATGGTGGAACTGAGATGGCTGAGTCCGCAGAGCTGTTCAGTCACACTATAGCCTGGGAATCAGAGGTCTGCTCCCAAGCTACAGTGAGTACAGACCAGGAAATGGTCTGCAGTGATGCCCAGAACCTTTGTGACTCTGATTCAGGCCGTGGGGACGAAGTTTCTGAGCATAATGTTGACCCTTTGTCACAAACTGTAACACCTGTGGTTATAGACAATGAGGAACATACTGATGACGATGAGACGCAGATACCAGATTGGGATGACGACAACTTAAATATTCGGTCAGGGCAAGAAGAGGCTCGGTCTGAGGGGGAGGGGAGTGCAAACACAACAATTGATGATGAAGTTCTAGATTCCACCTACTGTCAACCCCCAGTCAGGCACTCGAGGAGGTCAACAGAGGCGGTGGAGGAGGATGCAACTGACGACGAAGTTACCTTGCGCCTTCCTGGACAGAGTCGGAGCACTGGTAGCACGTCTACAACTGCATCATCAGCCACCACTCTGCCTCTGAGCACTAGTCGGGGGGGCTCAGCAGGTCGCATGCCCTCTAAGCCTTGCCTAGCCTGGTCCTTTTTTGACATAGAAAAAGATCGCCCAAATTATGTGATGTGTAAAATTTGTCGTGATTCTGATGGTAGAGAGCAAAACCTCAGCAGTTTGACAACTTCTTCCATGAATCGTCACATGAATAAATATCATAGGTCCCAGTTGGAAGTTCACCGTGCTGCAATGCGGCCTAGCGGAGCGAACCATCCACGGCCTGCCCCTTCCAGTGCATCCGCACGCTCTTCATCTTCTAGGACTGTGGGGACAGCTGTCACACCTGGTTTTCCACGCACAACTTCCACCACTGTAACCGCAACAGGCAGTGTGCTTGGTAGGTCGTCAGTTGGTTTGGAAGGGGAAACAAGTGAGTGTGTACAGCTCTCTCAGACATCGATAGCACCAACGTTGGATGAAAGCAACATCATGTCTCCGCCTGCACTTTCCTCACAAACCTGCATTTTTCCAGGGACACCCTACTCAACACCGTCTACACACAGCAGCCAGATCTCTGTCCCTCAGATGCTGTCAAATAAAAGGCCATTTCCTGCGACCCATGACAAAGCTAAGAGGTTGACTCTATCCCTCTGTAAGCTCTTGGCTACCGAAATGCTGCCTTTCCGCCTAGTGGACACACAGGATTTTAGATACCTTATATCTGTCGCTGTGCCCAGTACCAGATGCCTAGTCGCCACTACTTCTCTAAGAAAGGTGTGCCCGCGCTACACCAGCATTTCGCACACAACATCACCGCTTCCTTGAGAAACTCTGTGTGTAAACGGGTGCATTTCACCACCGATACTTGGACCAGTAAGAATGGACAGGGACGTTACATGTCGCTGACTGGGCACTGGGTAACTATGGTGATAGATGGTGAAGGGTCTGTTGCACAAGTCTTGCCATCCCCACGACTTGTGTGTCAATCCTCTGTCTGTCCAAGTTCCGCCACTGCTTCTGCCTCCTCCACCTCATCTGGGTCCTCCACCTCCGCCACAAGCCTGCCTGGTCAGGCCACCAGCGTTCTCACTGCGCAGAAGGAATCACGCACCCCTCATTACTATGCTGGCAGCAGAGCGCAACGGCATCAGGCGGTCTTTAGCTTGACATGTCTTGGTAATAGGAGTCACACAGCTGAGGAGTTGTGGTCAGCTCTGCGGTCCGAGTTTAATAAATGGTTGTCTCCACTCAACCTGCAGCCTGGTAAGGCCGTGTGCCACAATGCTGCAAACCTGGCTGCGGCCCTTCGCCTGGGCAAGGTGACACACGTGCCTTTTATGGCTCACGTGTTGAACCTTGTTGTCCAGCAATTTTTAACACACTATCCCGGCCTAGATGGCCTTGTGACCAGGGCACGAAAACTGTCTGCTCACTTCCGCCGTTCAACCGCCGCAGCTGAGCGACTTGCATCGCTCCAGAAGTCTTTCGGCCTGCCGGTTCATCGCCTGAAATGCGATGTGGCGACAGGCTGGAATTCGACTCTCCACATGTTACAGCGACTGTGGCAGCACCGCCGAGCCCTGGTGCAATACGTCATGACGTATAGCCTGGGCCAACAAGATGCAGATGTGGGGCAGATCACCCTGATGAAGTGGTCTCAGATCAAGGACCTATGCACCCTTCTGCACAGTTTCGACATGGCGACGAATATGTTTAGCGCTGACAATGCCATTATCAGCATGACAATTCCAGTCATTAACATGCTGGAGCACACGCTAAACACTATTCGGAGTCAAGGGGTGGGACAACAGGAAGGGGAGGAACTACAGGAGGATTCATATGCGCAAGGGACAGCAACATCACCAAAGGTCCAGACGTTCATCATCACCAACGCGGCAGGCATGGGACCATGGGGGACAGGGATCAACACGGGCGCATAGTAGCAGGCGAAATGTTGAGGAAGGTGCAGGAGAACATGAAGAAATGGAGGATGAACTGTCCATGGACATGGAAGACTCAGCGGATGAGGGAGACCTTGGTCAAATTTCAGTTGAAAGAGGTTGGGGGGAGATGTCAGAGGAAGAAAGAACGGGTAGCACCTCTATGCCACAAACACAGCGTGGACTTGGTCCGCATGGCTGCGCAAGACACATGAGTGCCTTCTTGTTGCACTACCTCCAACATGACCCTCGTATTGTCAAAATTAGAAGTGATGATGACTACTGGCTTGCCACACTATTAGATCCCCGGTACAAGTCCAAATTTTGTGACATAATTCCAGCCATAGAAAGGGACGCACGTATGTAGGAGTATTAGCAGAAGCTGTTACTCGATCTTAGCTCGGCTTTTCCACCAAACAACCGTGCAGGTGCAGGGAGTGAATCTCCCAGTTGTAACTTGACAAACATGGGACAGTCTCTTCATCTTCAACAGTCTACCCGTACCAGTAGGACTGTATCTGGT
Source organism: Anomaloglossus baeobatrachus (assembly GCF_048569485.1). Lineage (NCBI taxonomy): Eukaryota > Metazoa > Chordata > Amphibia > Anura > Aromobatidae > Anomaloglossus > Anomaloglossus baeobatrachus. Next base: position 68,350,618 of record NC_134362.1, on the reverse strand, counting down.
GCTGGTAACAGCAATTTTATGGAATCTTTTCATAATTTTTTTAGACCCTCCTTTGCAAGGCCACCAGAGACAACAAGTCTGACACATAGTCAACGGCTGGAGAGGATGATACAGGAGTATCTACAAATGAACATCGATGCCATGACTGTGCAACTGGAGCCTTGCTCATTTTGGGCTTCAAATCTTGAAAAATGGCCAGAGCTCTCCAGTTACGCCTTGGAGATTTTGTTGTGTCCAGCTGCCAGCGTTGTCTCTGAACGTGTCTTCAGTGCTGCTGGGTGTGTGCTGACAGATAAGCGCACGCGTCTGTCCAGTGACAATGTGGACAGACTAACGTTCATCAAAATGAACAAGTTATGGATCCACCAGGAATTTACTACCCCTGTGTCATCCTGGGGAGAGTAAATGCTTGTGGATTTGGAATGTGCTTGATGCAAATCTAGCTGTGAAGTGTACAACTAGGGCACAAGTGCTGCCACTGAATGGGTGGGTGTGTGTGGGGCACAATTTTTGGAAAAAGGGACACTCCGCTTGGAGTAACCCTTGCTTACATAGTTTTAAAAAATGATCCAAGATGCATACAGCTGGGATCAGGAAAGACTTTGCTACCTACCCCGGTGTCATCCTGGGGACGGTTAAGTATGGCGTATTTTTGAATGTGCTTGATGCAAATCTAGCTGTGAAGTGTACAGCTGGGGCACAAGTGCTGCCACTGAAGGGGTGTCTGTGTGGTCCAATTTTTGGAAAAAAGGGAGACTCCGCTTGGAGTCACCTTGCGGTGTTTTACATGATTTTAGAAGGGCATGCCATGCCTATATCTGTGTCTCGTCCTCTTTTTCCTCGTAACGCTGTTTTGTTTTCGCATGAGTATATGTCCTTGTCACTTTACCATGTGTTTGTGTTGTGTTGTGAGTTGTTTGTCACCTTTTGGACACCTTTGAGGGTGTTTTCTAGGTGTTTTTATGTGTTTGTGATTGCCTGCCATTGTTTCCTATGCAGTTCGAGTTCGGTTCGTCAAACGTTCAACGAACCGAACTCGAACAGGAGCTCCGTTCGGCGAACCGACCTCGAGCCGATCTCTACTCCTAAGTCCATCTAGTTCAACCCGTAGCCTAACATGTTGATCCAGAGGAAGGCAAAAAAAATAAATAAATAAATAACCAAGTCAATTAATTCAAGTCAATTAATCTGTAATAAATAGAAAGATGAGAGAGATTAGTTATAGTGTTTACTCTGCTTTCACCAAGAGCTTCCAATTAACAGATAAATTAGACCAGGGGTCTCAACTTGGCTGGGTGTATGGGCCGCACATAGAAACAAAATTATTTGGGGTGCCGCATTCTTTGCAGGGCCAAGTGACATTTTAGTGATTCCATGTATTTTCTTCTATACACCTTTGGATCACTTTTTGTGAACATTTTTTGCTTGTTTATTAAAACAAACCTGCACTCTTTTGTCACGTTTATATGTAAAAAGGCATTTTTAATGGTAAAAACATTTTATCTCTTTTTTTGTGCCCAGAAGTAATGTACCCATCCTTGTGCCCAGTAGTAATGTACCCATCCTTGTGCCCAGTAGTAATGTACCCATCCTTGTGCCCAGTAGTAATGTACCCATCCTTGTGCCCAGTAGCATTGTGCCCATCCTTGTGCCCAGTAGTAACTTACCCATCCTTGTGCCCAGTAGTAATGTACCGATCTTTGTGCCCAGTAGTAATGTACCCATCCATGTGCCCAGTAGTAACGTACCCATCCTTGTGCCCAGTAGTAATGTACCCATCCTTGTTCCCAGTAGTAATGTACCCATCCTTGTGCCCAGTAGCATTGTGCCCATCCTTGTGCCCAGTAGCATTGTGCCCATCCTTGTGCCCAGTAGCATTGTGCCTATCCTTGTAGCATTGTGGCCATTTTTGCAGCATTGTACCTATCCTTGCAGCAATATGCCCATCCTGTAGCATAGTGCCCATCCTTGTAGCATTGTTCCCATCCTGCAGCACTGTGCCCATCCTTGTAGCATTGTGCCCATCCTTGCAACATTGTGCCCATCCTGCAGCATTGTGCCCATCCTGTAGCATTGTGTCCATACTGTAGCATTGTGCCCATCCTGGAGCATTGTGCCCATCCTGTAGCATTGTGTCCATACTGTAGCATTATGCCCATCCTGCAGCATTGTGTCCATCCTTGTAGCATTGTTTCCATCCTGCAGCATTGTGCCCATCCTTGTAGTGTAGAGCGCTGCCACACCCCAGGCCCTTGGGATACTCGGTTCCGGGCGGTGGATAATGGGGATCACTGTCACAGGTGGCCGTGCCCGTGGTTCCGTTACCTGGGGGCGCTCGGTAACAGGGTTATTTTGTATGTCACTTGTGACGCCACTGGCGGGTTGCGGTAATAGGATGTGCCGCCGCTGCTGTGGTTTTAGGGACAGATGGTATAGCAGCAAGTGTGTTCGCACCCTCCGCCAGTAGGGGCTTAAGTCCCATGTATGTGTGCTGCGCCTTGTGGTTCGCCAGTAATAGACACGACACAGTTCTTGCAGATTAACTGGTATTTACTCACTTGATGTTGCAAGTGCAGTTTGGTACGGCTGGTTAACCGACTTTCCTTTGTCCCGGTGCTGACGTGAGTCCCAGTTGAGCCCTCCGTGCACATGAAGAGCTGATGGTCCCCTTGCCTGAAGCTGTTGGTGACCTGCGACGCTCCGCTCCTTTGTTTTCCGGGCCCAGTATGACAGGCCTTGCGGTCCCTTGTGGGGTAGGCTACTTCTCTGTGCCCTCTCCCAGGTCCTATATATGAGGCTGTGTCCCTGAGCCTATGGGTGGTGTGGTACCCTGGAAGTCACCACACACGGCTGGATCAGCAGACCGCCTGGAGCTGTTGTCTACTCTGGGGTCCAGTACCCCCTCGTGCGTAGTGCCTGGGATCTTTCTACCCTCAGGCTACTACCTCCTAGTCGCCTTTTGGGGGTCTCCTCACAATCCTCACACCCCTCTCACTCACTGACTCCTTTCAACTGTCACTCCTTCAACTGTCGTTTTTTCCTCTCTCCCAACTCTGCCTAGCAACACCTGTTGCTTCCCACAAGCCACACCCATTTCCCAAGCTAACAGCTTAGGGATTGGTACTCACATATGACCACTGTTAACCCTCTACGTGCTGCGCCAAAGTCTCAGGGAATGTGCCCCTACCTGTGTGTGAGGTGTGGGTTGTCAGCAGAGGGTGTTCCAGAAAGCCTTAGGATCCTGCAGATCACTGGGGTAGCATATCCCAGGGTGCTGCAGTAGCATTGTGCCATCCCTGTAATAATGTCTCCAGTCTTTATCCTAGTTCCCTATTATGCCTTTCTTGACATACACACACACAAAAAAAAGATTCTTCTCACCTTTCCTCTGTTCCCTCTGTTTTCTTTTAACTGCTTGTTAGCGCCTGCAGACCCGTAGACCCCGTGACGATTGCGTTACTATGCAGGAGGTTGGCGCCGGCAGGGCTTTACTACACTTGATTCATTTGTGGCACAGCACGGCACTTAGGAGCTCTCTGCACTCTATCAATCACAGGCAAGCAGGTGACTTCATACAGCAATGTTACCTGCTTGCCATTGGAAGAGTGCAGAGAGCTCCTAGCAAGCACTGTGCCGCAAATGCATCAATTGTAGTAAAGCCCTGCCGGCCGCCTGGATAGTAACGAGATCATCACGGGGTGTGCGGGCACTCGTGCCGCAACAAGCAGCCTCAGGGGCCGCCTGCGGGCCGCGTGTTTGAGACCTCTGAATTAGACTATGTACAACACTCATAGTAGATTCTAATCAATTGTGTCAACATTAACCCCTACCATCACCCATTCCCTGAAGACTGTGAGCCCTTGCGGGCAGGGTCCTCTCTCCTCCTATACCAGTCTGTCTTGTACTGTTAATGATTGTTGTACGTATACCCTCTTTCACTGTAAAGCACCATGGAATAAATGGCGCTATAATAAAAAATAATAATAATAATAATAATACTCTTCATCGTCGCTTGTTTCCTCCTTAGCGCATCTTCTTATAACCACAACAGAGCAATGAATTCCAAAGTCATGGCAATTTTCCGTTTTTCATTTTCTTCTCCCGTTCTTTCAAGAGCCATAACTTTTTGAATGACACTATTTATTCTGCCACATCTTGTACTGGAAAACCAGAAAAAAATTCCATGTTCTGTGAAGTTGCAAAAAAAAGTGCAATTCCACAATGTTTTTTAAGGTTTTTTATTTATCAAGTTCACTATATGGTATAACTGATCTAGGAATATGATTCCCCAGGTCAGTACAAGTGCATAGATATAGTTTTTATTAAGTGATGAAAGAAAATTCAAAAAATTTGTCAAATTAAAGAATTGCACTTTTGGCTGCCATATTCCGAAACCTGTAATATTAGAGACCCGTGACATCCCTCCCTTTGATGCGAAGAGATACAACCTTGGACATCCAAAGTTGTCAAGGGGTTAATCTGTATTTTTATTTTTGAGAATAATTTTATATACTCCATTTAGAATTTCTCTCAATAAAACATTGAGCTGGTTTGAGTTGAGTAAATCCTACTGGAATTTATCAAACAAATTGGAGATGGTTGGGCTGAAATCTGAGCTGCCGAAGATCCAATGATGAAACAGGAGTTTCATTTGATTTGTCAATACGTTTCAAAGAGAATCTCCTGTTTCATCATTGGATCTTCGGTAGCGCAGAGCTCAACCCACCCATCTCCAATTTGTCTGCTACATTCACTATCGTGGTTGTGCAGCAGCTTGGCTCACATGTGCTCAAGATGTTGTGCCTCAACAACCTCACTAGATGAGCACTATTTCTGATTGTCTACCTGTTTGTCACTTAAGCGGGGTTTACACGCTGTGACATCGCTAGCATCAGCTAGCGATGTCGAGTGCGAAAGCACCCGCCCCCATCGTACGTGCGATATTGTGTGATCGCTGCCGTAGCGAACATTATCGCTACGGCAGGTTTACACGCACTTACCTGCTCTGCGACGTCGCTCTGGACGGCGATCTGCCTCCTTTCTAAGGGGCGGTTCGTGCGGCGTCACAGCGACGTCCCACGGCAGCCGTCCAATAGAAGCGGAGGGGCGGAGATGAGCGGGACGTAACCTGCCGCCCACCTCCTTCCTTCCTCATTGCCGGTGGACGCAGGTAAGGAGATGTTTGTCATTTCTGCGGTGTCACACACAGCGATGTGTGGTGCCGCAGGAACAAGGAACAACATCGTACCTGTCGCAGCAGCGATATTAGGGAAATAAGCGACGTGTCAACGAGCAACAATTTTTCATGTTTTTGCGCTTGTTGACCATTGCTCATTTGTGTCACACGCTGCGATGTCGGTAACGGCACCGGATGTGCGTCACTAATGACCTGACCCCGACGATATATCGTTACCGATATCGCAGCGTGTAAAGTACCCTATAGGTAAGATCCTATTGCACTTTTTGTCTTACCAGCCAACTTTGTTCCATTTACTATAATTTATGGTATATATTTTTTTGTTGGTGCTTCCAGGTAACCATATGGTCTGATGTAGAGTCTGTCCTGGTACATGCCATGCTATGCTCAAAAGTAGATACATTAATGGTAGGGGTATTGACGGGGCATACGCCCTGAGAACTAGATTGCAGGGGAAGTACACACATTAGACATCCATTTACTAGGTAAAGGAAAGCTAGGCTTTTAACATTGCATTTAATTTAGAGGACAGGAAGTAACAATGATGGAAGACATACACTGTGTGCAGAATTATTAGGCAAGTTGTATTTTAGAGGATTTTTATTATTGATCAACAACTATGTTTTCAATCAACCCAAAAGACTCATAAATATCAAAGCTTAATATTTTTGGAAGTTGGAGTGTTTTTTTTTTAGATTTGGCTATCTTAGGAGGATATCAGTTTCTGCAGGTAACTATTACTGTGCAGAATTATTAGGCAACTTAATAAAAACCAAATATATTCCCATCTCACTTGTTTATTATCACCAGGTAAACCAATATAACTGCACAAAATTTAGAAATAAATATTTCTGACATGCAAACACAAAACCCCAAAAAATTAGTGACCAATATAGCCCCCTTTCTTTATGATGACACTCAGCAGCCTACCATCCATAGATTCTGTCAGTTGCTTGATCTGTTTAGGATCAACATTGCCTGCAGCAGCCACCACAGCCTCCAGACACGGTTCCGAGAGGTGTACTGTTTTCCCTCCTGATAGATCTTACATTTTATGAGGGACCACAGGTTCTCTATGGGGTTCAGATCAGGTGAACAAGGGCGCAATGTCATTATTTTTTCCTCTTTTAGACCTTTACTGGTCAGCCATGCTGGGAAGTCGTTGGATGCAGGTGATGGAACATTGCTTCATCGTTTCGGCGCTGTTCCAGTGTTGGGGCTCATAGTGTTGGGGCTCACATGGAGTTGTGATGCAATCCCCGCATCCAATCATCACCAACTTCTGTCTCCTCACCTTCAGACCAAACGAGTAACCAACAGTAAGTGATTGGTAGCCACACAGCTCACTTCCTGTTCATTAACTCGTTTGGTCCAAAGGTGGGGAGAAAGAAGCTGGGGCTGATGTGATGCAGGGCTTTCGTGTCATCACAATGTAATGTGAGCCTTGGTAATGCGAATTGCGGCACCACTGGAACGGCACCAGTAAGGGAGGCGAGTATAGGCTTTATTTTTTTACCTGGGGGGAACATGTGGAATCAGAAGAGGTTGTCCTACTAGTGGAAAACCCCTTTAACCTCACTGTAAACTGTGCGGTATACCTTAGTTTTGTGCATAGAACTCATATGGGGATATTTGCCCATTTTCTTCTCTTTGTCTGACCTCTGACTATATGCTACCTAATAATGTTGGAGATATAAGGGCAGGGATATTGACAATCTGATTATATATTCTGGAAAAATGTCTCCGTGTATTTGTTTCCTCCTCGTTTTATATTTACTGAGCTTTGTCCTTAAGTTGCCTTATGGTTGTCTCTTCTCAGGGGCTTTGGCTCCACTAACTCTATGACTTGCTGCTTGTAGGTAGTTAACTTTATAAAAAAGGCTATTTTTGATGTACGTGCCAATGTCTCTCCAGGATATTGTTCATGGCTCTGTGGTATCGGCTGATCCCAGTAAGGACAGCTACTTGAAACTGTGAAATATCTTGTGTTTCCAAAAAGGAACATTTGGCAATTTGCTCAAATCTTGAGATTAAGCGTTTGTTTAGTTTTAATCACCAAGATGTTTCCAAAAACACAGAAGTTACATTAAATAGAATGAATTTTAAAAGATTCCTAAAAGTAGCCTTCAAAACATTGCAGGGAGGGAGAGAGCGATGAAAGGAAGATATAGAGAGATAACCAGTTTAGTTTTCTTATGCCTCTTACACCAGAAAGTTTAGGATAATGTGTGCATCACGGCCGGATAGATGTCTGGTCCCTTGCCATAACCCTCCCATATATACACAAAAATTAAATATATACATATACAAGCACATACACATTAAAGGTAACCTTTTATGTCCTCAAATGCCATAAACCTGCACATATAGGGTTAACTTGCAAGATAACTGTGTTCCAATGTTGTCTGGCTGCCTTTTTGCAAGAACGGCTAATGGGAAAAAATTAACTATATTCCTCCCTGCAGCCGCCAGCTTTCAGTCACCTTTTCATGGCTTAATAAAGGCTCTGCGTTGGCCAAAATGTTGAGCTGTTTTTATCTCCATTGGGACCCAGAAAGATTTGTCTAATTGATGAAGGAGTCTTCAGTGCCTTGGATATTACAAAATGAGCTTTCAGCTTTCAGTCACAAAGGTGTGTTGTGACTTGTCGATGTAAGCAAGCCCTTGGACTTGAATGACAGCTGGATTTGCACTATCAATATGCTGAAGATTAGGCTGTCAATCAAAGTAACAGGGTGTGCTTACAGCTGGCCGCTCACTGTGTACTGACTAGTGACTGTAGCTGCTTCAAGCACGCCTCTGAGACTGAAAGCCAGCAGTTTCGAGGAGGAATTAAGCTCATTTTCTCTCAGTAGCTGTGCTTTCACCAAACAGCTTTGTAACTCTATTAACCTTAAAATTTACCCTTTGCCTGTAGGTTAATAATGATTGGGGACATTACAGGTTTCCTTTAAGTCCACATATGTGCAATATGTACACATACACACACTCATACATAAAAAATGTACACTGATCATTATGTATGCATGTACATATTCTACAAAAATACATGTGTCAAATGAGTATATTCATTACACATATTTATACATGTTAAACTCATATATACATACAGTACAGACTAAAAGTTTGGACACACCTCCTCATTCAAAGAGTTTTCTTTATTTTCATGACTGTAAAAATTGTAGTTTCACATTGAAGGCATCAAAACTATGAATTAAAACATGTGGAATGAAATACTTAAGAAAGTGTGAAACAACGGAAAATATGTCTTATATTCTAGGTTCTTCAAAGTAGCCACCTTTTGCTTTGATTACTGCTTTGCACACTCTTGGCATTCTCTTGATGAGCTTCAAGAGGTAGTCACCGGAAATGGTTTTCCAACAGTCTTGAAGGAGTTCCCAGAGATGCTTAGCACTTGTTGGCCCTTTTGCCTTCACTCTGCAGTCCAGCTCACCCCAAACCATCTCGATTGGGTTCAGGTCTGGTGACTGTGGAGACCAGGTCATCTGGCGTAGCACCCCATCACTCTCCTTCTTAGTCAAATATCCCTTACACAGCCTGGAGGTGTGTTTGGGGTCATTGTCCTGTTGAAAAATAAATTATGGTCCAACTAAACGCAAACCGGATGGAATAGCACGCCGCTGCAAGATGCTGTGGTAGCCATGCTGGTTCTGTATGCCTTCAATTTTGAATAAATCCCCAACAGTGTCACCAGCATAGCACCCCCCACACCATCACACCTCCTCCTCCATGCTTCACGGTGGGAACCAGGCATGTAGAGCCCATCTGTTCACCTTTTCTACAAAGATACGGTGGTTGGATCCAAAGATCTCAAATTTGGACTCATCAGACCAAAGCACAGATTTCCACTGGTCTAATGTCCATTCCTTCTTTAGCCCAAACAAGTCTCTTCTGCTTGTTGCCTGTCCTTAGCAGTAGTTTCCTAGCAGCTATTTTACCATGAAGGCCTGCTGCACAAAGTCTCCTCTGAATAATTGTTCTAGAGATGAGAAGGTGTGTCCAAACTTTTGATCTGTACGGTATTACATCCAAAGTACAGATTACTCATATATGCATCGTGCATTAGGCCCGTTTCACATGTCAGTGAAAAACAGTGACGTTTTCACTGGCGTGTAAAACACGCACATGTCCCTGCGTGTGCCGTGAATCACGGCACACGTGGGTTGTCTAAGTGCAATCCGGGCTCCGTTATCCGTGGCCCGTGATTGCACTTAGAAATCAACTCACCTGTGCGCGCTCCCGCTGTCCGTGGTCCTGAATCCTCCCGCGGTGCAGCATCCAGCCGGCGGTGACCCCTGCAGCAGCTGCTTCCGGGTCGGCTGTCTCGTGCATCATTAAGATGCGCGACAGTAATCAGCCGGCTTAGAAGCAGCAGGGAGGACGGGCTGCAGAGGACATCGCTGGACGCCGGGTGAGTTAAAATGTTTATTATTTTAAATGCACGTTTTTTTCTGGCACGTGTTTCACAGACCACACCACTGCGTGGTCCGTGGGACATCAGTGATGCCAGAAAAAAATGGACATGTCTCCGTGCGGCAATCACGCACACGCGGGTACGCTGCACGGAGACACGTGCAGTGAAAAATCACTGACGTGTGACCAGACCCATTCATTATAATGGGTCTGCGTATGTCAGTGATTCTGGTACGTTTAAAAAAAAGCACAAACGTACCAGAATCACTGACGTGTGAAAGGGGCCTTACTCATATAAAGAGATAGCTACCATTAATTTTTTTATGCATGTAATGCCAGAATTTTTTTTTAAAAGAACCAAAAAATATCAGTGCAGGATGTGTGTCTTCCCCCAGCCATGCTCCTCCCATAAATACACAAGTGTTTATAAAATATGCACATACAAATGCCTATTAGGCACACATACTATTATTCTTACCTATTTTTAAATCACCCTTATTTCCAAGGTGTTGTATATGTGAAAAGGTGATTTATACATACTAAATAAAGTATATCACAAAAGTGAGTACACCCCTCACATTTTTGAAAAAAAAAAACCAAACCTGAATGTGGAGCAGGTGTGTTACATTTGGTGTTATCACTCACACACTCTCTCATACTGGTCACTGGAAGTTCAGCATGGCGCCTCATGGCAAACAATTCTCTGAGGATCTGAAAAAAAGAATGGTTGCTCTACATAAAGATGGCTGAGGCTATAAGAAGATTGTCAACACTCTGAAACTGAGCTGCAGCATGGTGGCCAAGATCATACAGGTCCCACTCAGAACAGGCCTCGCCATGGTTGACCAAAAAAGTTGCGTGCTTGTGCTCAGCATTATATGCAAAAGTTGTCTTTTCAAAGTAGACATAGGAGTGCTTTCAGCATTGTTGCAGAAGTAACAGGGGTGGGGAGTCAGCCTGTTAGTGCTCAGACCATAGGCCACACACTGCTTCAAATTGCTCTGCATGGCTGTCGTCCCAGAAGGAAGCCTCTTCTAAAGGTGATGCACAATGCGAAGAAAGACTGTGGAAAAAAAGCGCAAATAGGGTCTTACCCCAATATCTATAGGGTAGGGAGGGGGGAGTAACACTCACCAGATGCAGTTGTGAAAGTCACAACTACTCTAACCGCATGTGATGTCGATCCACGGCTGCAGCCACCAAACAGCAGATAACAGAAAGCGAAGGAGAGAAGGTGTTCACTTGCCGCGCCAACGGATCACTTAGACAGATGTTCAGATCAATGTCACTTTATTGTCATATAGGTCGACGCGTTTCCGGAGCATCTGCCCCCTTCATCAGGACCATCAGGAACCAAATAACATCAAATCTGTCCCATTGGGACGATACATACAATATATAATCACAATGACGTCATCCACCATTTCCCTGATAGTACCTTCATCCAGAGGACCTATTAATTTTGAGGACACAAGGTTACAACTTGAATCCTTGAGGTCACAGATTGAGAGGATTCGAAAAAATAGAGACTCTCTATCCTTTTTGGAGACAAATATTACTCCCCCTGTGGTTGATGTTCACCCGGATAATGATTTCATTGATCTGTTGGATGTATCTGTACATGATGACTATATACCTTTACCTAGGTCTGCTGAGACCCTTGAAGTCAATCCCGGTTCACGGTCCTCTTTGACCGAGCCTGGTGTCTCTGGGGACGGAACCATTGTTATTGACAACACCCATAAAGGCAATGTAGTGGTGCCTTTTTTACCGCTGGCCAGGAGCTCACAAGTTCCCATAACAAATTTTTTGACACCAAGAGGAGGAAAAAGAAAAAACATTTTAGAGGGACCAGAGCAGGTCACAGGCTCAAGCAAAAAAGAGAAAAGGGGCGTTTGATAAAGGATGACAGGTCTGGTATATTCAACCTGTCCAGCTACAATCTTTCCAAATATGAGCTGAATGTTCTGAAAAAAGGGCTCTCTTTCTGCCCAGCAAAATCCTCCGATGACTTTGAGCTGTTTTTGGATTTTCAGAAATTTGTCAGAAAGCTCACGCTTACTAGACATTTCCAAATCAATAAGTCAGTACCTGCTAACATAGATGTTGTTGGGGATGATTTTCTTCATACTGACTATAAAATAAAATCGAATTTTTATCCATTGCATAATATTGGTCACCACATCAAAACTTTCAATGATTTGGTGTTGGAGGAATTTAAGACATTCCAGAAAAATAGAAACCCCCTTAGGGCTAACCTGTCTAAGGAAGAGAAAATGGCTTTGATATCCCTAAAAAATAATTCCGATCTGGTTATTCGCAATGCTGACAAAGGGGGAGGCATTGTCTTGCAGGATAAGGACAGTTACATCCAGGAGGCGTTGAGATTGTTGTCTAATAATACACACTACGAGATAGTGGAGTTGTCTATATATCATGACTCCATTGGTAATTATCGTACACTTATCAAAAAGGCTTTAGGGTACCTTCACACTTAGCGATGCAGCAGCGATCCGACCAGCGATCTGACCTGGTCAGGATCGCTGCTGCATCGCTACATGGTCGCTGGTGAGCTGTCAAACAGGCAGATCTCACCAGCGACCAGTGAACAGCCCCCAGCCAGCAGCGACGTGCAAGCGACGCTGCGCTTGCACGGAGCCGCCGTCTGGAAGCTGCGGAGACTGGTAACTAAGGTAAACATCGGGTATGGTTACCCGATGTTTACATTAGTTACCAGCGCACACCGCTTAGCTGTGTGTGCAGAGAGCAGGGAGCCGCGCACACTGAGCGCTGGCTCCTTGCTCTCCTAGCTACAGTACACATCGGGTTAATTAACCCGATGTGTAATGCAGCTACATGTGCAGAGAGCAGGGAGCCGCGCACACTGCTTAGCGCTGGCTCCCTGCTCTCCTAGCTGCTGTACACATCGGGTTAATTAACTAGATGTGTACAGCAGCTACATGTGCAGAGAGCCGGAGCCGGCAGCACAGGCAGCGTGAGAGCTGCGGAGGCTGGTAACTAAGGTAAATATCGGGTAACCACCTTGGTTACCCGATGTTTATCTTGGTTACAGCTTTCCGCAGCTGCCAGACGCCGGCTCCTGCTCCCTGCTCGCTTCATTTGTCGCTCTCTCGCTGTCACACACAGCGATCTGTGTGTCACAGTGGGAGAGCGCCTTTGAAGAAAACGAACCAGGGCTGTGTGTAACGAGCAGCGATCTCGCAGCAGGGGCCAGATCGCTGCTCAGTGTCACACACAGCGAGATCGCTAATGAGGTCACTGCTGCGTCACAAAAAGCGTGACTCAGCAGCGATCTCGGCAGTGAGCTCGCTGTGTGTGAAGCACCCCTTAGAATCAGGGATCCTGAACAAAGATGAATATAAATTTTTGGACATTAAGAATCCAAAGATGGCATTCTACTACCATCTCCCCAAAATCCACAAATGCTTGGTTGACCCCCCTGGGAGACCTATCATCTCAGGGATTGGGTCACTTACTGAGAATCTTGCTGCCTATGTTGACTCGATTATGAGGACGCATGTTATGAACCTTAGAAGTTTTCTTAGAGACTCGCCTCACCTTATCAATGTCTTAAAGGATGTAACGTGGAAAGATTCGTTCCTATTTTTGACTCTTGATATTGCTTCCCTATACACTAATATTTCACACATCCCAGGACTTGAATGTTTCAAACAATATTTAGAAGTGGATGACCGGTTACCAGTAGAGCAGAAAAGATTCATTTTTGACAGTATGGAATTCATTTCCAAAAATAACTTTTTTATGTTCCAAGAACACATATATCACCAATGCTGTGGCGTTGCCATGGGCTCTAGGGCAGCTCCTACGTTTGCCAACTTAGTAATGGGACTCTTTGAGATGCAATATATTTATTCTTCTAAATTGTTTAAGCATGTAGTGATTTATAAGAGGTATATAGATGACCTATTCATTATCTGGGACAATGTTGAAAATAACTATTTAGGATTCCTGGAGGAGATAGAGAATAATACCTGGGGTTTGAAATTCTCTCCCACCGTAGATCAAACATCCATTGATTTTTTAGATCTCACCATCTCGCATACTGGAAGCTCCCTCCTTACAAAGACCTTCTTTAAGAAAGTAGACAGCAACGGTTACATTAATTTTAATAGTAACCATTATAATAAATGGCTGCTCAATATCCCCAAAATCCAATACCAAAGGATCAGGAGAAACTGCACGTTAGATAAGGATTTTAAGGACCAGGCTGAGATCCTGAAAGAAAGATTCCTGGATAAAAACTATCCCTTGACGGTTGTTAGGAAAGCGTATCAAGATGTTAGACATCAGAAACAGAAAGATTATTCTCCTTTAGGGGATATGGTGGTTGATAGATCAATATCGAATAATGGTTTTACCTCTAATTTCCTGACCACCTATAGCTGTGATGGAGAAGCCATTAAGGGAATATTAAAGAAACACTGGTCAATTTTGCAGAATGACCCATACCTCAAGGGAGTGCTTCCTTCCCAACCTGGTGTCACTTTCCGCAGGGCCGCTAACCTGAAAAATCAACTGGCCCCTAGTAGACTAAGGAGTCCCCCTAATAGGGTGGAGACAAATAAACTTATGGGGTCTTACAGATGTCTGACTAAGAATTGCCTATGTTGTAGATCCATCCAGAATGGAAGGGTTGGTTTTGGATCTGTCCCTGATACTATGGAATTTTTGATACGAGGACATCTGACATGTCAATCGGATTACGTTATTTATTTGATTGAATGTGATTCCAATAAACGCTATATAGGGAAAACCATTCAGGCTCTGCACAATAGAATTAATTCCCACAGACATAATATTAAGGTGGGATACATGATGCATGGACTTTCCCGACACACGACTATTTATCATGATAAAAAAATCAGACTTAAGGTGACTCCAATTGAACAAATACCCCCATATATTCCCAATAGGTTGGATATTTTAAATAGGAAAGAAACTTATTGGATATATAAGTTAAATACTTTAAAACTTCATGGTCTTAATGAGGTTACTGACTTATTCCATTAAAAGTGTTTTTGGGGTCTGTTCTTTGGTTCCCTTTTTTTGGTGTTTTATTGCCTTACCTTGTTTTTATGCGTTTATATATATTGTGAGGTATCAACCGGCTGTATTACAAAGGGCCGGCATGTTTTGCAGAAGCGTGGGTGCTCTGCAATGTGAAGCTGGCTGGGACCTGTGGTTCCACAGGATTGCATTACATGTAGAGCCATGGAAGGGTGTGTGATGCTGATTACACACTCCTTACCACCTGTGGGTGTTGCTCCAGGGGTTAAAGCAATCCTGTCTCTGAACCTGGGTGGAGTGTGTCTAGGGCAGTCTAGAGAGAGACTGGCTCTAGATGTCCAGTGTGTGGACTGGAAACAAGCGAGAGCAGAGCCGAGAGCTTTGGGTGTATCAGCCTGCATGGAGGCTGATCACAAGGCTCTGATATAGAGTCTGAGGTGAGTGCAGCCAGGCCAGGGCTGTAGGGCCGAATCTCTCCAGGAGGAGAGACAGACAGGGGTCTGCAGAGGGCCCTGGGTCCTGGAAGGAACCTTGGCTAGAGTTGTACGCTGGCAGGAGCCAGAGAGTGGGGAAGTTGCTAAACTTCCATTATGGACTTATTGTTTATGGTTGAGGGCAGTTTATGCTGAGTGTTTTTAATAAACTGCCAGAATTTCTATGAAGAGACTGTGTACGTGTGTTGCTGAAGCTACCTCACACCGCTGCAAGCGAGTGAAACCCCCACGTTGCAGGGCGCAACGTTACATATGGTGTCTCGAATGCGGGCATGCGGTCTGGTTGCTAGGGGCAATGGCCTAGGACATATTCCTGTGGATACGGACTGCTTGCGGTGGATCGGCGGGTCCACGAAAATTTTTTCAAGCGGTTTGCGGTGGATCGGCGGGTCCACTGTCTGCGCACTCAAGCAGCTGGCGGTGGATCGGCGGGTCCACGAACAGGGACAGCGCTCTCAAGCACCTGGCGGTGAATCAGCAGGTCGTTGGGGACCCGTGCTGCAGTGGCGAGAGTCCAGCGACTGGAGGTTCCAGGCCAGCCGGAATTGCAAGGCCCTGCTTGGTGAGCAGTGATACACCACAGGCTGGAGATCCTGGTTGTACGGGCGGTACAACCCGGAAAGGTTAGTGGTTCTCTAACCCCCCCCTGTCTTTGACCACCGGGTATTACCCATTGGAGCGCCCCTCCTGTGCCTCTTTTTCGTTACAGCATGGAGGAGCTCCTGAACCAGCTGCTGCAGAGCCAGCAGCACCAACAGCATGTGCCTGGAGGTCCAGTGACAGCAGTGGGGGCTGAAAGCCAAAAAGAGGGAATGGTCCCTGCGGACATTGTGGAGGAGCTGTACCAGTTCCTGGTCCGGGGACAGCAGAAGCTGTCAGTGTGTAGCGATGTCACAGCCATGGACCAGTTTGAGCGTTCCCTTCATGGGCCAGTATGGACACTGGGTGCCCAGGGAGACAAGGGCAAACGGTGTGAACTGGGGGCTAAGGACATTGCATGGAAACCGCAAAAGGGGGGGGAGTCCCAGAAGGGAATAGTTGCCCATAAGGGGGTGGAGTCCCATAAAGGGGTGGTTGCCCATAAGGGGGTGGAGTCCCATAAAGGGGTGGTTGCCCATAAGGGGGTGGAGTCTCAGAAAGCGGTGGTTCCCCAAAAGAGAGCGGAGCATCCCAAATCCAAGGGTGAAGTGGTGCAGATGGACTGTAGCCAGGGACAACAGTGTTCATGCCTTAAGTGTCCTGTTTGCAATATAGACCAGCCATCCGACGAGAAGCCACGTCTGTGTTCCGTGGAAGTGGATGGGGAATCTGTAACAGGAGTCGTAGACTCAAGGAGCTTGGTGACCCTGGTGAGGGCCACCTCTGATGTCCACTTGATTCCTGGAAGGAAGATCCACGCTGGCTGCACCCAAAGTAATGAGACAGAATACCCGGTCTCCAGAGTGGTCATTAAGACAGCCTGGGACAGTGGTTCTCATGATGTTGGTGTAGTCTCAGATTTACTGCACCCAATTATTATAGGTTGGGACTCTAAATTATTTGTGCACTTGTGGAAGCAGGGGGACGTATACGGTTGCTTGTGTAAGAGCCGGAACAGCCCAAAGGAAACCCCACCACATTGGGAGGTGAAAAGGGGTCCTTGTTGTGCAGTTATGTGTGGTAAGGAGGAGCTAGCACCTCCTAAAATTGACTGTCCTAAGTTAGGGGTGACCAAAGAAAATGATGGACGGACCCAACTTAGTGACATAAGGACTAAGGGAATAACCGATAGTGTGACCGTTAAAAACGGGGTAGCTCCAGAAAGGGAGGCAGATATCTGGTTAAGTGGGGACATGATAGTCCAGGATGCCAGGGGGAGTGATGACGACTCCAGTAAAGACACTGACTCTAGTAAGGTGACAAACGAGTACAGTGTGGTACAGATGGGCGAGAAGGGCAAAACTTCCTCCCGACGCCGAAGACGTAATAAGCGCCGAGAGGGGGCACAGTGTAGGCCGTCTGAGGGTGCAGAGAAAGTGACATGCCTGGTTAATGAAGACATGGTGCTAATAACACCTGCTACGGTGGAGTCAGACGGTGATATCCTACAAAAGACTGAGGAATCAGAGATTGAACTGACACATTGTGACGACAGAAATCAGCGGGCTGCAAGTGCAGAGAAGGAGCCAACCAAGGACGTAATGGTGGTGGTCCCCGTGATTTCAAAGTGTGAAGTTGATAGTCTGTCAGGCGAGAATGGTATAGGAAATGGAATCCTAGAGAATGTGGGGGAAGGAATAATCCCCAACAGTCGTGGTGAGCAGACTGGTGAACTACCAAGTGCTGGGGTGGATGACAGCGAATTTAGCCCCAAAACTCTAAAAGGAACAGAGTGCCATGTTGAAGGGTGTGACACCCAGGCTGAGGGTGGCACTGCAGAGACCCCAGAGGAAGGTGAAGATAATGCAGTGAAGACCCAAGAAACAGCTGGCGCTGAAGTAAAGAGAGCCTCTGAGGAGGTGAAGTCTGGAGCAAAGGTCTCATCCAGGACTGGGAGCCTGCCTGACCTGCTTGCTAAAACCATGATGGAGGATATAGAGACGGTCATGGGTAAGAAGAGTAAGAAACCCAAATGTTCTGAAGCTGAGTTGGAAGAAGCCTCAGAAATAGTGTGTCGTAGACCAGAGAGGTCCGCAAGTGAAGACTCATTCAAGAGGATGAGCAAAGACCATCTGCAACAAGAGATACTTCTTAGGCAGCCTACTGAGAGTCGAGTAAGGGAGCTGGAGAAAGAAGTGGCTGAGCTCCGAAGTCGCTTGGCAGAGTACCAGTCCAAGTCCCAGGGAGCCTTGGAGCAGATGGAGCAGCGAGTGTCAATCCTGACCAAACATGTTGAAGCAGGGGAGGCCCAAAGAGAGCTGACTTTGGAAACTAAACTTGACAAGCATGTGGCAGGGATGAATGAGACTTCTGTAGTCAAGTGCATGGTGGATATACCTGAGGACTTAAGAGAAGCGTGTGCCACCGAGTGCATGCATGACAAATTTAAGAGAGCTGTGAAAGCGTGTGAGGTCTACTGTACCCCAGGGGCTGAACAGTTAGTGATATTGTCCACCAGTGAAATTACTGGGCAGCGGGTGGCTATTCAATAGGACATGCACTTCAGATGTGTTCGTATGAAGTGGCAGGTCCAACTGCAAAAGGAAGAAGCCACTAGACAGCTAGAGTATAAAAGGAAAGCGCAGAGTCTGGCGGAAGATATCGTCCAAGTACCCCGGGCTCTGGTGGGGAGAGTCATTGGAAAAACCGGACGAGTCATGCAAGACATGGTGAATAAATCAGGATTGGTGAGATTAAGAATCCCTGCTGCTAATGAGAGCAAGATACCCAGGGAAGCTGGTATGGTTCCGTTTGTCTGTGTCGGGACTGTAGAGAGTCTTGGAAACATTCGAAGCCTTATTGAATATCGGGTACACCATGTACGTGACATGGAGCGGTTGTGGCAAGAAAACCTGACAATTAAGGAGCAGCTTCGCCAACTGTGTGGGGGACAGCAGCCGTCTTCCACCTGTTGTTCAGGGGAAAGAAGTGGAAGATGGCGTGTCGGTCCAGTAGTTCAGACGCGCGATAAAAGGAATCGCCGACAGAGTGGTAACCTACGATGTACTGTAGATAGTGGCCGCTATGAGCTTAGAGTTCCCGACAGTAGCCTTGGGGGTACTCGAGAAAGCCTAGGTTCGGACAAGACTGTAGGTTTGACTGGGGACATGTCTCTCTACTACGGTGACCCTGGGAGGGGGTCAGGGAGAGAACGGTCTGGAAATGGGACGTCCTTTAACCCTAGGTTGACAAGACAGAGTTTGGTGACAGTGTCGGGCGATGTCTCAGGGACTACTGCTCTTGGACGGCCCTCTCGACTGGTGGGGCATGGCAGCGGGAATGCCCTGTCTCGCGGGCCCAGGTCATTGGCAAGTGTTCTCCCCTACGGGTTTGAACAGAGGGGGAGGGTATGTGAGGTATCAACCGGCTGTATTACAAAGGGCCGGTATGTTATGCAGAAGCGTGGGTGCTCTGCAATGTGAAGCTGGCTGGGACCTGTGGTTCCACAGGATTGCATTACATGCAGAGCCATGGAAGGGTGTGTGATGCTGATTACACACTCCTTACCACCTGTGGGTGTGGCTCCAGGGGTTAAAGCAATCCTGTCTCTGAACCTATGTGGAGTGTGTCTAGGGCAGTCTAGAGAGAGACTGGCTCTAGACGTCCAGTGTGAGTGTGTGTGTACTGGAAACAATTCAAATTGTCTCTCCAGTAAAGGAGACAAACTCTAGCACAGCGCCACCTATTGGAAGTAGCGATCCTAAAAGTCACAAGTGGATTTTCGACAATCCTTTGCAATATGACTCAGGATATATAAGCCAGATCAGAATCCCAATTTGCAGACACGGTGTTTCGGGGTGCTTGCCCCTCGTCAGTGCAAAGTATGGGGGTGTCTGATCTGGCTCATGAGAAAGCTATGTGGGGACCACGGGGGAACACTATTCTCCTTAAGGAGACTTTGCAAGCCAGTCTGGCTGCCAGGTAAGGGGACTTATAGCTGCAATGCCCCTCTGGGAAATATTCAAATTGTCTCTCCAGTAAAGGAGACAAACTCTAGCACAGCGCCACCTATTGGAAGTAGCGATCCTAAAAGTCACAAGTGGATTTTCGACAATCCTTTGCAATATGACTCAGGATATATAAGCCAGATCAGAATCCCAATTTGCAGACACGGTGTTTCGGGGTGCTTGCCCCTCGTCAGTGCAAAGTATGGGGGTGTCTGACCTGGCTCATGAGAAAGCTATGTGGGGACCACGGGGGAACACTATTCTCCTTAAGGAGACTTTGCAAGCCAGTCTGGCTGCCAGGTAAGGGGACTTATAGCTGCAATGCCCCTAAAATTCCACGGGGGAACACTATTCTCCTTAAGGAGACTTTGCAAGCCAGTCTGGCTGCCAGGTAAGGGGACTTATAGCTGCAATGCCCCTCTGGGAAATATTCAAATTGTCTCTCCAGTAAAGGAGACAAACTCTAGCACAGCGCCACCTATTGGAAGTAGCGATCCTAAAAGTCACAAGTGGATTTTCGACAATCCTTTGCAATATGACTCAGGATATATAAGCCAGATCAGAATCCCAATTTGCAGACACGGTGTTTCGGGGTGCTTGCCCCTCGTCAGTGCAAAGTATGGGGGTGTCTGATCTGGCTCATGAGAAAGCTATGTGGGGACCACGGGGGAACACTATTCTCCTTAAGGAGACTTTGCAAGCCAGTCTGGCTGCCAGGTAAGGGGACTTATAGCTGCAATGCCCCTAAAATTCCACGGGGGAACACTATTCTCCTTAAGGAGACTTTGCAAGCCAGTCTGGCTGCCAGGTAAGGGGACTTATAGCTGCAATGCCCCTCTGGGAAATATTCAAATTGTCTCTCCAGTAAAGGAGACAAACTCTAGCACAGCGCCACCTATTGGAAGTAGCGATCCTAAAAGTCACAAGTGGATTTTCGACAATCCTTTGCAATATGACTCAGGATATATAAGCCAGATCAGAATCCCAATTTGCAGACACGGTGTTTCGGGGTGCTTGCCCCTCGTCAGTGCAAAGTATGGGGGTGTCTGATCTGGCTCATGAGAAAGCTATGTGGGGACCACGGGGGAACACTATTCTCCTTAAGGAGACTTTGCAAGCCAGTCTGGCTGCCAGGTAAGGGGACTTATAGCTGCAATGCCCCTAAAATTCCACGGGGGAACACTATTCTCCTTAAGGAGACTTTGCAAGCCAGTCTGGCTGCCAGGTAAGGGGACTTATAGCTGCAATGCCCCTCTGGGAAATATTCAAATTGTCTCTCCAGTAAAGGAGACAAACTCTAGCACAGCGCCACCTATTGGAAGTAGCGATCCTAAAAGTCACAAGTGGATTTTCGACAATCCTTTGCAATATGACTCAGGATATATAAGCCAGATCAGAATCCCAATTTGCAGACACGGTGTTTCGGGGTGCTTGCCCCTCGTCAGTGCAAAGTATGGGGGTGTCTGATCTGGCTCATGAGAAAGCTATGTGGGGACCACGGGGGAACACTATTCTCCTTAAGGAGACTTTGCAAGCCAGTCTGGCTGCCAGGTAAGGGGACTTATAGCTGCAATGCCCCTAAAATTCCACGGGGGAACACTATTCTCCTTAAGGAGACTTTGCAAGCCAGTCTGGCTGCCAGGTAAGGGGACTTATAGCTGCAATGCCCCTCTGGGAAATATTCAAATTGTCTCTCCAGTAAAGGAGACAAACTCTAGCACAGCGCCACCTATTGGAAGTAGCGATCCTAAAAGTCACAAGTGGATTTTCGACAATCCTTTGCAATATGACTCAGGATATATAAGCCAGATCAGAATCCCAATTTGCAGACACGGTGTTTCGGGGTGCTTGCCCCTCGTCAGTGCAAAGTATGGGGGTGTCTGATCTGGCTCATGAGAAAGCTATGTGGGGACCACGGGGGAACACTATTCTCCTTAAGGAGACTTTGCAAGCCAGTCTGGCTGCCAGGTAAGGGGACTTATAGCTGCAATGCCCCTAAAATTCCACGGGGGAACACTATTCTCCTTAAGGAGACTTTGCAAGCCAGTCTGGCTGCCAGGTAAGGGGACTTATAGCTGCAATGCCCCTCTGGGAAATATTCAAATTGTCTCTCCAGTAAAGGAGACAAACTCTAGCACAGCGCCACCTATTGGAAGTAGCGATCCTAAAAGTCACAAGTGGATTTTCGACAATCCTTTGCAATATGACTCAGGATATATAAGCCAGATCAGAATCCCAATTTGCAGACACGGTGTTTCGGGGTGCTTGCCCCTCGTCAGTGCAAAGTATGGGGGTGTCTGATCTGGCTCATGAGAAAGCTATGTGGGGACCACGGGGGAACACTATTCTCCTTAAGGAGACTTTGCAAGCCAGTCTGGCTGCCAGGTAAGGGGACTTATAGCTGCAATGCCCCTAAAATTCCACGGGGGAACACTATTCTCCTTAAGGAGACTTTGCAAGCCAGTCTGGCTGCCAGGTAAGGGGACTTATAGCTGCAATGCCCCTCTGGGAAATATTCAAATTGTCTCTCCAGTAAAGGAGACAAACTCTAGCACAGCGCCACCTATTGGAAGTAGCGATCCTAAAAGTCACAAGTGAGAGCAGAGCCAGGAGCTCTGGGTGTATCAGCCTGCATGGAGGCTGAACACAAGGCTCTGATATAGAGTCTGAGGTGAGTGCAGCCAGGCCAGGGCTGTAGGGCCGAATCTCTCCAGGAGGAGAGACAGACAGGGGTCTGCAGAGGGCCCTGGGTGCTGGAAGGAACCTTGGCTAGAGTTGTACGCTGGCAGGAGCCAGAGAGTGGGGAAGTTGCTAAACTTCCATTCTGGACTTATTGTTTATGGTTGAGGGCAGTTTATGCTGAGTGTTTTTAATAAACTGCCAGAATTTCTATGAAGAGACTGTGTACGTGTGTTGCTGAAGCTACCTCACACCGCTGCAAGCGAGTGAAACCCCCACGTTGCAGGGCGCAACGTTACAATATATATATATATATATTTTTTTTTTATATATTGGTTTACTTATTTTATGTCTTTATATACATGAGGTCGATTTTTATATGTGGTTTTAGATTGTTGTCTGGTCTCTTCTACACCTTTTTTTAGTGTCTATTTATACTGTAGCATGCTGGTTTATATGAGGTTGATTTATTTCTATATATATATACAAGTTCCCCTATACATTTCTGTTGTTCCTATTTGGCACTGCTTGTGATATCAGTTCCCTTCATGGTTTCCACGTATATATATATATTTTGTTTGACATAGGCAGTATATATATTCCTCCCTTCTGTGTGTCTGCTATGACATGTTGTTGTCTTGGACTGATGCCTCTGTCGATATGGGTGATACCGTTATATGCATTATTGTTTTTATGTGGTTCCATTCTTGATTTTTTGTTCTCATGTTATTCATACTATATTATGCATTGTTTATTTGTACTGGTACTGGGGTATGGTTCTTGAATTATCACTATGTACCGTTTATTATTATTTTTTATTATATTCTCATTTCACGGTCTTTTCGGTTTCTTTTGTGTAGCGCAGGCGCATAAAGTTTTTTCCCACACTCTTGCCCTCCAGTGAACTCTTTTACTTTGGATCCAGACCTTGACGCATGCGCTGATCAATGGTTCCCACACTTCTGTCCTTTGGTGAACCGTAGCCTGAGTTCATCGGTCAGAAGCGGTTTCTGTATTTGCATTCCTAGAAAGCGCTGTCTTACGGGTCCCACGCTTCTGCTCTTTGGTGAACCGTAGTCTGAGTTCATCATTCAGTAGCGGTTTCCTGATTTTCTTTCCTAGAATGCGGGTTAATCTCTCTAGTTTTATCTGCTCACTTTTTTCGGACTATTGATACACACTTCCATAGTGGCGGCATGGGTGTATGCCGGGTATAGTTGTATACACTGATTCAAATAGTTCACATAACAAGGAGAGTTCTCCTCCCATCCCCGACCCTGGGTTTACACATGGTTGTTCCACGTATACACAACATGGGGTGTATGCGGTCATATATATATAATTAAAATTGAAGGATACAAAGGTTTTTTTTCACATTTTTTGTTACACTGGGAAGTTTGTATTATATGTACATTTGTTTTTATTTTGTGCTTTATCCTATAATGTTTTGTATTACTACATTTTATTGATTCTTCCATGTTTTATTTTTGTTGTTTTTTCATGCTTCCTTAGTAATGATATAGAGTACGTCACTTTTGACAACGTGGCACCGATTCCCGCCGGTTTTTTTCTTTTGAGGGATGGTCGGATGACGTCATTGTGATTATATATTGTATGTATCGTCCCAATGGGACAGATTTGATGTTATTTGGTTCCTGATGGTCCTGATGAAGGGGGCAGATGCTCCGGAAACGCGTCGACATATATGACAATAAAGTGACATTGATCTGAACATCTGTCTAAGTGATCCGTTGGCGCGGCAAGTGAACACCTTCTCTCCTTCGCTTTCTGAAAGGTGATGCACAAGAAAGCCCTTAAACTGTTTGCTGAAGATGACTCGCCCACCCCAGGGCTATGGGACACCCGGTGCCGGGCCGGACTAGTCCAGTGGCAGTCAGTGGTGGCTGGGCCCGGCTCCGTGGCCCTGGTGGGTGTTAGTAGAGTATGTGGCTTGAGTTGAAGTTTGTGTTCGTGACGCCACCTGTGGTATGCGGCTAATAAGCCGCCGCTGCTGTATGAGGCCTCCGGGGGATGATATGGCAGCAGTGGTGGTACTACTCCCCACAGGTGGAGCAATGCCCCGGGGCACTGTTGGTGCTTGTGAGTGTCTATGCAGATGAAATAACAGAGGCAACTTCAAGGGTGCAGTTCAAGTTCTTTACTCACAATTCTTGTCGGGGCCCAGGGCCCTTGGACTGCTGGGACCACTGTCAGGGACCTCCGCTGTTTCTGGGTGATTCTGAGAGTAAAAGCCGGTACCCTTCTCTTTAGTGTCTATATCTTCTGCTGTCTTCCTTAGCCTTGCCTTTGATAGGATAAACCTGGCTTGGCCTCCACTACAGCTTCCAGGCTGGGGGGTCACCTGTCGGCTGATTACCCCTTTTCTGAAAGGTCTGCTATGGGTTCTGGCCCGGGGAGTTTACAACATTCCCTGGGCCTCGGTTTTTACTGTTTGGAGATGATCTTTGCACTCCTCCAGTCTCTAGGGACCGTCCCCTGTTGCAGCTTGATCCCTCCACCGATGTTCTTGTGGAACAGGCCACCGCAGCTCTAAACTGCCCTGGACAGCTCTACAGACTACCCGTGGCCCTGCGACTCCTTCTGTTCTCTGCGTGGTGTCACCTGGACCCTCTGAGTCCCAGGATCTTCACCAGGAAGCGTCTCTTTCTTTCCTTTCAGCTCCTGACTGACTTGGAGCTTTCTTTCCGTTACTTCTTCTCCTCCTTGCCTGCCTCCAGCAGGCCTCCTTCTCCTTCCCCTCCCTCTCTTCGACTAACTAAACTTGACCTTCCTCCCTGTGTCTGCTCTCAGATGGCTCCTCCCACCTCCCCAGTTGCTCTGATCTACCCTATAGGAGCAGGGATGGGTCTTATGACCCCCTCCCAGCATGAAGCATGGGAGGGTTGTCTGCAACTTTCCCTGGTCCCAGTGTGTTCCTAGCAATGGGTGTAGTGTGGATTTACCAGGGGACCGGAGTTCACTCTCTTCCTCTCCCAGAATGGGGCATCACACCGCTGGATGGGGTGCAACGACCTGTGGCGACGGAAGTCGTCTCAGGGGCGCCACAAAGACAAGCAGACTAAGCACATGGATTACTGGAACCATGTCCTGTGGTCTGAAGGGACCAAAATAAACTTTTTGGTTCAGATGGTGTGGCAGTGACCAGATGTGGAGAACAAAGACAAGTGTGTCCTGCCTACAGTCAAGCATGGTGGTGGGAGTGTCATGGTTTGGGTCTGCATGAGTGCTGCTGGCTGTGGAGATCTACAGTTCATTGAGGGAACCATGAATGGCAACATGTACTGTGCCATACTGAAGCAGAGCATTATCCTTTCCTTTCGGAAACTGTGCCACAAGGCAGTAATCCAACATAATAACAAACGCAAACATAACTCAAAGACGACCACTCTCTTACTAAAGTAACTGAGGGTAAAGGTGCCTGACTGGCCAAGCATGTCTCCAGACCTAAACCCTCTTATCTGTGGAGCCTCTTCACACGGAAGGTGGAGGAACACAAGGTCGCTAACATCTACCAGCTCTGTGATGTCATCATACAGGAGTAGAAGAGGATCCAGCAGCTCCTGTAAAGCTCTAGTGGACTCCATGCCCACAAGATTTAAGGCAGTGCTTGAAAATAATGATGGGCACACAAATATTGACACTTTGGGCACAATTTGGTCATTTTAACTTAGGAGTGTAGTCACTTTTACTGACAGCGGTTTATCATTAATGGCTGTGTGTTGAATTATTTAGAAGGCACCAAATTTACACTGTTATACAAGCTGCACACTGACTACTTTACATTGTATCAAAGTGTCAAATCTTCTGCCTTGTGCCATGAAAAGATATAATAAAAAATTTACAAAAATGTGAGGGATTTATTCAATTTTGTCATATACTGTACATATAACATATATAAAATAAACACTTACAGTCTGGTACATAGGGGGAGAAGACCCTGCCCTCACGGTCTTACATTCTACAAGAAGGATAGAGTGAGTCAGGGTAACACGCACTGATATAGAACATACACACATGCACATGTGTTACACATGCATATATATACTCCACATTACACAATACATGTGCATGTATTCATTACAAAAACATACAATAAATAATAAAAACATATTTACACATTCTGATTTATACATTCTTGAAGAAAAACAAGGTCCCTGAAATATTGCTGAGATGTGCGGATGCTCCTAAACAGTGTCACAGTGTGCCGAGAGAACTACTCCCACATGCGGAAAACAGCAAAGCCAAACCGGAAACAAAATACAATTTAAGTGAATATAGTAAAAATTGTTAATTATTCCCATTTATATAACTTTTTTCAATATTTAATAAGAATCAATTTTTGAAAAAAGAAAAGATTAAGTGGGAAAAGTGTGCCTTTCATTTAAAAAGTGACCCTACCGGTGACTGGTTGTCCACTTAACCATGAATAATGCCGAATTACCAAAACAAGCTGATGCGACTAGAGACTCCTGTTCTGTTGTCACTATTTACTGCAACACAGAAAAAAAAGTGATGTTCTATTAAAAAATTCTTTACGGAGAACCTGTCATCAGGATTTTATATCCTAAATTAATGCCACATATACAGTTAGGTCCAGAAATATTTGGACAGTGACACAATGTTCGCGAGTTGGGCTCTGCATGCCACCACATTGGATTTGAAATGAAACCTCTACAACAGAATTCAAGTGCAGATTGTAACGTTTAATTTGAAGGTTTGAACAAAAATATCTGATAGAAACTGTAGGAATTGTACACATTTCTTTACAAACACTCCACATTTTAGGAGGTCAAAAGTAATTGGACAAATAAACCAAACCCAAAAAAAATTTTTTAGCTTCAATATTTTGTTGCGAATCCTTTGGAGGCAATCACTGCCTTAAGTCTGGAACCCATGGACATCACCAAACGCTGGGTTTACTCCTTCTTAATGCTTTGCCAGGCCTTTACAGCCGCAGCCTTCAGGTCTTGCTTGTTTGTGGGTCTTTCCGTCTTAAGTCTGGATTTGAGCAAGTAAAATGCATGCTCAATTGGGTTAAGATCTGGTGATTGACTTGGCCATTGCAGAATGTTCCACTTTTTTGCACTCATGAACTCCTGGGTAGCTTTGGCTGTATGCTTGGGGTCATTGTCCATCTGTACTATGAAGCGCCGTCCGATCAACTTTGCGCCATTTGGCTGAATCTGGGCTGAAAGTATATCCCGGTACACTTCAGAATTCATCTGGCTAATCTTGTCTGCTGTTATGTCATCAATAAACACAAGTGACCCAGTGCCATTGAAAGCCATGCATGCCCATGCCATCACGTTGCCTCCACCATGTTTTACAGAGGATGTGGTGTGCCTTGGATCATGTGCCATTCCCTTTCTTCTCCAAACTTTTTTCTTCCCATCCTTCTGGTACAGGTTGACCTTGGTCTCATCTGTCCATAGAATACTTTTCCAGAACTGAGCTGGCTTCATGAGGTGTTTTTCAGCAAATTTAACTCTGGCCTGTCTATTTTTGGAATTGATGAATGGTTTGCATCTAGATGTGAACCCTATGTATTTACTTTCATGGAGTCTTCTCTTTACTGTTGACTTAGAGACAGATACACCTACTTCACTGAGAGTGTTCTGGACTTCAGTTGATGTTGTGAACGGGTTCTTCTTCACCAAAGAAAGTATGCGGCGATCATCCACCACTGTTGTCATCCGTGGACGCCCAGGCCTTTTTGAGTTCCCAAGCTCACCAGTCAATTCCTTTTTTCTCAGAATGTACCCGACTGTTGATTTTGCTACTCCAAGCATGTCTGCTATCTCTCTGATGGATTTTTTCTTTTTTTCAGCCTCAGGATGTTCTGCTTCACCTCAATTGAGAGTTCCTTAGACCGCATGTTGTCTGGTCACAGCAACAGCTTTCAAATGCAAAACCACACACCTGTAATCAACCCCAGACCTTTTAACTACTCCATTGATTACAGGTTAACGAAGACGCCTTCAGAGTTAATTGCAGCCCTTAGAGTCCCTTGTCCAATTACTTTTGGTCCCTTTAAAAAGAGGAGGCTATGCATTACAGAGCTATGATTCCTAAACCCTTTCTCCGATTTGGATGTGAAAACTCTCGTATTGCAGCTGGGAGTGTGCACTTTCAGCCCATATTATATATATAATTGTATTTCTGAACATGTTTTTGTAAACAGCTAAAATAACAAAACTTGTGTCACTGTCCAAACATTTCTGGACCTAACTGTATAAAGGTGCTTTAATACTGATTAAATCCTTACATTCTTGTAGAAATGACTTTTACATATTTTCAAGAAATCCATAGTAGAAATGATATGCTTTTTGATGGGCCCTGCACTTGTAGCTTTGCTTCCTCACTCCTTATTCCCCACCCACTGCCTGCCTCCTGTCTGTGATTGTCAGGTCAATCATATTTCAGTGACCTATCAATCAGTGTCATGAGTGTGTCCCACTCTGGGGAAACCTCTGGCGAGTCTGGGACCAGAGGGTCACAATGCCTTATTGTTCACAGGTCTACATCTTATATTTGAGAAAATCTACTTTTTTAGTGCTGTAAGGGTTAAGGACTCTTTTCTAGCTGGCTGTCCTTTGTAGCTTTAATCTTAGGTGCAGCTCTTTTGTGACCACTCCTCTTTGTTATAAAAAGTCACATGTCTTATCATCTACTCCAGTTATAGATTCTCATTCTATCCTGACCAATTTGGAAGGAGCCTGTCTCTGGAAGAAGCTGAGGAGCTGTGACTGTTGCAGCTGGGGTGTTTAGCTCAATTGGGGGAGCTTGGAGTGTTTTCCTTTTTGTGTCCATTTTCCCTTTGTCTGACTCCCTTACCGCTGTTGTATTATTGCAGTGGTGAGACTAGTTTTCTCGCCGGCCATCTTACTAGCCACGGTGACTTCAGGGCATATCACGGCAATGAGGGAATGACCTGTATGGGAATGTTATTGAGCGTAGGGTACAGACTTGCAGGAGGTGTCTCTTCTCCCTTCTCCATATTGCCAGACTTTCCATCTGTACCATTCCCATTGTTACCCTTCTGTTGCACTGCATGCTGAGCATCTGTACACTCTGGCGTGACAATCAGAGACAGGCAGTGTTTACTGTATTTACACATAGACAGGTGCCCCCTGACTACAGCACACTAGTCTTAATGCATTGGAGCCTTTAAATTATTAATACATGTTGTGTATGACATATAGAGATATATTTGTATACACCTGTACATAGATAATCAAAAACTCAGTTAATAGTCACTCAAAGAAATCATGAAAATCAAAAGATCCCCATTAGAGTGTAAGCGGCGAACCAACCATAAAGGGGATCGTGACTCAGACAACAGATTATAATTAAGATAACAAACTTTATTGAAAATATTAAAAACAGTGTAAACTAATTATTGCCAAAAGGGAAAAATAGAGACGGACAAGGATGTAACCCCCTAGCAGCATATTAACAGGTATAAAAATGCTAATAGTACAAAGCGGCCCATATATTGCACCAATCTGATAGGGTTCACAGAAATGAATTAGCAACCCAAACAAAGATGAATAGAAATAAAAATAGATGCAGTAAACAATTGCAAAACATTACATGGAATATCCAATATTATAGAATTACATTTACTGTAGCAAAGTGGATTATATAAAAGGTATGTATGGAATGGATGTGTTAGTATAATGCTGACAAAATATCCCCTATAAGGCAAGTAATAAGTAACCCCATTAGGAAAAATGAAAGTCGGTGATATGCCCATGAACAAATTACCTTGGTTGATAGTCCGGTGGTCCTACATGCTGCAAACCCCAACGTGCGTTTCGTGAGAGATGACTTCTTCAGGGAGCACATAGTTAAGGCTGATTTTAAGCCATAAAATATTCTGTAATACACAAACGTGTAGCCTGTGACTCACTGTTAGTGTTTTTGCCTTCCATTCTACAGTTCCGGAGATTGAAATTTGAGCTCTGGCAAAGATGTGTGACAAGAAGAGGCTAGAGATTAAATATATAGGGGTAACAACTGAGAACAGAGAACCAGAAGGGCTTTGCTCCCTCCTTCCAATGCCCTGTGTCACTGGAAATCTCTACACTGAGAGGTGAGAGAATACTGCAACGTCTTGTGTAAGAAATACACAAAAGCAGACATATACTATAAATGGAGAGCAAAGAGCAGAAATGGTGTCCTGGGCTTATATAGTGAACCAACTGCTGTAAATAAGATTGCCCCTTTGTGAATAATTGTTTGGCTTTGCCTCAATTTGAGCAAAATTGTTAAATGTGTTGTCCGGCCATAGGTTATAAGACCGTAGTCATTCTATGTGACTGCAGACTGGAGAATCCTCACAGTGCATGCACTCCATGCTGTGAGGATTCTCCAGTGCCAGTGCTAGGAGTGGTTGGTGTGTGACCGCAAGTGTGTAATTTGCATACATGCGGTTATGTCCTGACTAGACATGTGTAACCTTGCTCAATGCAATTGAAATGAGCAAGGCTGGATATGTCTAGTCAGGATGTGGCCAGTAATATGAAAATAGGATACTCGTGTTCATATGTCCACCTGCTCCCAGTGCTGGCACCCTATAGTCCTTATAGCACGGCGTGCAGTTATAACGCAGCCAGGGGCAGTAGTTGTGGGCGAGTGCTGTAGTCCTCAGCCCACCCCGATATAGAGTGGATAGTGGAGTGGTGTGGAGGTGTTACCTGGGAGTAGTAGTGTTTCTGGGCTCCAACTTGGCTTCTTGAGGTCTGGTTCACAACGGGATTCTGTGTGTAGAGTTACTTGAGACACCTTGACACCATTTAAAAACAGAACAAATTTTACTTTCGACAACTTCAATACATCATTGCACTTCTCTAACAATGCGGTTCACATTCAATGTTACATCAGGCAATTTCTTATCTACGCATTCCGGCTCTCCCATTACGGCTGCAGTCTGAGTCACACCGGCTATCACCGAGGAGGAGGGTCGGATGCGCTGCTGTTGTTAGGTGCTGTGCTGTCCCCTGGATGGCTACGCTACTTTCACAGGATAACTCGTAGAGTCGTCTTCCTGTGGTTTCATTGGCCCTGTCATTCAACACCGACTCTGCCGACTGTCCGCACTTTTTATGATAGCCCACTTTTTTTTTATATAATTCCTTATTTAACCTGACATAAAACTTTAGATCGCATGGTAAGGTAAGGATTACCTAAACTTCACAAGCCATCACAGGAGAGAAAGTTTATTATACAATGGGTTGTCAACAAATTTTTACCAGGATGTGGAAAAACCCTGCCACACGCTAGGCAGGGGAGAGAAGAGGCCAAGCCAGATGGAGAATAGAGATAGGTAGAGGAGGAAATCTAGGCAAATGAGAAGAAAAGAGAGGAAGACAGGGAAGAGGGAAAAAAAGGGGGTGGGGCAAAGGGTGTGTCAGGTGGGGGCATATACGATGAGGAAGCAGCGAGGAGCGCCTAAACCTCTAAAAGTCCAACGGCAGACGCTACCCTTTGATTATCTAAGTGCCTCTTCACATTCGTCTGTTTGTTGAAAGTCAAGGCAGTAATACCAAGTGGCCCAAAACTTGTCCTAGGTGTCATGGATCGAAGAAGTCAAGTCCTCCATGTGCATAATGTCATTGACCCTCGAGATCCAGAGAGCCACCGATGGACAAGCGACACTCCTCCAGTTTAGAGGGACACATGAACGGTCTGCCATAATCAAAAATCTTGAGAGAGTGTTTGTATGCAGACAACAACATCTCACTGTGCTGAATTAGGTATAATGCCGGCCCCATTGCTCCCGTAAAACCCGTAATTGTGCAGGTAATTTGACTTACTCTAGTCCAGATGGGCTGCAGCACACTACAGTCCCAAAAGATAAGTAGGAAAGTGCCCTCTGCCTCGCTGAACCGCCAACACACCGGGTCTACTGCAGGAAACACTGAGTGTAGTTGAGAGGGATCTCTGTACCAGCGTGCGAGGAGTTTGTAATTCGAGTTTAGTGATCTTGAGATAATAGACGCTTTATGAGCCAAACTAAAAATCCTGGTTCGTTGCTCTGCAGAAAAGTTTATGCCAAAGTCCCTTTCCCATTGCAGGATGAATGATGGGGGTAGCTGGTCTGGGGGTGCACGATAGCCCATTTGAGGAGGGGGCACTATTTTAATCCCTGAAGCCTCCCTGCTGCCAGCTGTATTTATGGTCATCTGGTTTCTCCCTCCTGCTCAGTCTTCTGCCTGTTCCTTTCTCTCCACACCACAATCTCCAATCTGCTACATCTGCTTCATCATTCTCTAGTCACTCTCCCCTATCTGACTAAAACCTGGAAATGCCTTCAACTATATCCCTTCACTCTGGGCCAGTATTTATCTGTCAAACCCTTTCAGTCCTGTCACTATATCTCCTGACTGAGACTTCCTTCCCAACTAAGAAGCCCAGGACCAATGACACCTAGTGGTAGCTGACAGTACTGCAACATAACCGCACATGACAGGACATTTTGTCATTTCCACATTACCTAACATAGGCTTTCACATCAGCGTTTTTTTGCTGGTCAGAAAAAAAATGGAAACACATATGATCCTGTGGATTGCATGTGCAATGCATGCAACCGCAATTGTTATTTTACCGGATCCTTCTGCAGCGGGACACAGAATTTATTGGTTGGCACTGGAGTCAGCTGATCGGGAGTCAGCTGACTCCTGATTTCACAGCCCGTACACGCTGCGATGGATACAGGTTAACAGCAGTCACTGGCTGCTGCCAATCACGTGTGACCGTGTGCGGGCTGTGTGGTCTGGAGTTCAGCTGAGTTCAGATCAGCTGACTCCAGTGTCGGCCGATTACTTGTTCTGTGTCCCTCTGCATCCATGACAGCGTTTGAAGTCAGCTGAGTTCGTCCGGCACTGGAGTCAGCTGATCTGAACTCAGCCAGCAGAACAAGTAATCAGATCAGCTGAGTCCAGTGTCGGCCGATTACTTGTTCTGTCTCTCCTGCATCCATCGCAGTGTGTGTGGGCTGTAAGGTCAGCTGAGTTCAGATCAGCAGACTCCAGTGCCAGCCGAACTCAGCTGACCCCACAGCCCGCACACGCTGCGATAGATTCAGTGGACACAGAACAAGTAATCGGCCGACACTGGAGTCAGCTGATCTGATTACTTGTTCTGCTGGCTGTGTAGTCAGGATTAGGGATGAGTGAGCAGTAAAATGCTCGATGGGCAAAGCCCATGTCTATTTTTTTTTTCATTCATTAAGAAATAAAAAAAAAAAAAAACCCCAAACAGGGTTAGGGGTAAAAAAAAAAAAAATGCGTGGGCTCCCGCAACATTTTCTATTGCTTAGGGTAACCCAAGCAGCTACTGGCAACCCCCACTGCTTGGTGTTACCTCCACTGACAGTGGAAAATCCAGGGAAGCATTTTTAAGTTTTCTCCCTAAAAACTTAAAAAAAAATAAAAAATGACATGGGCTTCTCCATTTTTTTGTATGCTAGCCAGATACAGCAGGCACATACGGGCTGCCCCCAACCTCTAGCTGCCTATTTGTACCCGGCTTGGAAACAAAAATATAGGGATGCCCTTTTTTTAATTATTTCATTCATTTTATGAAATAATTAAAAAAAAAAAACACTTGGGCTTCGCCCAATTTTTGTGTCCAGCCAAGCACAACTAGGCAGCTGGGGATTGGAATCCGCAGCGCAGAGTAGCCCAAGCTTTCTGGGCCCCGTCCGCTGCGAATTGCAGTCCGCAGCCACCCCAGAAAATGGTGCTTTTATAGAAGCGCCATCTTCAGGCACTGCATCCAACTCTTCCAGCGGCCCTGGTACCAAGTGGAATGCTGGGTAATAAGGGGTTAATACCAGCTTTGTTTTACAAGCTGATATAAAGCCCGATATTCTTAATGTCAGGCCAAGTTTGACCCAGCCATTAAAAAAACTACAATAAAGGGTTAAAAAAAGACATCACACAGTGAAAATTTTTTTTATTAGAAATAAATGCACAGACACACTTAGAGACTCCATCTTTATTACTCCCTCTCACCCCTCCACGATCCTGTTCTTCTTTCTTCTGTCTTCTTTCTTCAACTGATGTAGCTCCACTAGAAAGCACGGGGGAGGAGCTACTTTCTGGGCATGCTCAGTACTGAAAACCGGATCCTGACTACCAGAATGTGGTGACTTCCGGTAGAGCAGGATCTGGCTCATTGAAAAGCATTGCAGGTACCGCCACAATATGAAGGATCCGGTGAGATGCAGTATTTTGTCAGAGTAGCGTTTTTGAAAAAAGATAAAATACTGCATCTCACCGGATCCAGTGTGTGCCGCACGCAACCGCAAGTGACCGCATATTGCCGCAATTCCATTGCAATGCATTGAAATGACAACGCATTTGTATAGGATCCGGTCATATGCGTTTTGCATTTTTTTTGCTGACCGACAAAAAATCGCTGATGTGAAAGCAGCCTTACACCTGAAAACACACAGATCAATAAAATTTCCCTTAATTACACATATATAAGGCATGACGTCTCCAGGGGGCGGCAAGGCACTGGACACCCTCTTTGATAGTCATTCTGTGGAACTGAAGACTTGTAACCTAAGGCCGGACAACCCTTTTAACTAATACTATAGATATGGTCCATAATTTCAACCCGTTGGCTTTTCCAGAGGAAAAATATTCAGTTATTCTGGAGCTAAGTGAGAATAATACTGCTTTCCATAGAGTTAGATATTGTGTTTGATGATGGACATGAAAGATACTGGTGTTTTGAGAAATCAGCCAAGAAGAGGAGAAACTTTGGGAAGGAGGTGCAAGGATGAGACTTATTTACACTAAAGGGCACTTTACACGCAGCGATATTGCTATCGATATCGCTAGCGAGCGTACCCGCCCCTGTCGGTTGTGCGTCATGGGCAAATTGCTGCCCATAGCACACAACATCGCTTACAGCCGTCACACATACTTACCTGCCTAGCGACATCGCTGTGGCCGGCAAACCGCCTCCTTTCTAAGGGGGCGGTTCGTGCGGCGTCATAGCGGCGTCACTAAGTGGCGGCCCAATAGAAGCAGAGGGGCGGAGAAGAGCGGGACAAACATCCCGTCCACCTCCTTCCTTCCTCATTGCGGGCGGTCGCAGGTAAGATGAGGTTCCTCGTTCCTGCGGTGTCACACGTAGTGATGTGTGCTGCCGCAGGAACGACGAACAACCGGCGTCCTGCAACAGCAACAATAATCGGGAAAGGAACGACGCGTCAACGATCAACGATTTGGTAAGTAATTTTGATCGTTAACGGTTGTTCGTGCGTTTCACATACAACGACGAATTCCGTGACCCCAACGACATCTCGTTAGCGATGTCGTTGCGTGTAAAGCGGCCTTTAGATCCCGATTCAAGTCCATCATGTCCCAGCTCCACCCAGCTCTGCTCATTTTTGCATAGGTGGGAGAAACTGGTGTGAAAACTCCAAATGTTGCAAAATTTGGATGAAACTACAAGTTGCAAACATTTTTGCAATTTATGCCAGAATTCTGGCTGAATTCTTTTGATGATTTGAGGCCTAAGTGTTATCACTATAGTCAAATAATGAATTTAGAGCTTTATGGGCCAGACAGAATAGTAAGAAATATTCTTTGTCATTATTTTTTTCACTCTTTCTGTGTGCTTTATAGCATTCCTACACCATAGTGTCCCTTGTGTAAAACCTTGCTGGGTGGTGTTACAGTGTGAATAAACTTCCATCGCTAACATATTATGTAAAGAAGACTTGGTCAAATATAAGTTGTTGGATCTTATGTAACTCGTCTGTGCAGGGCAGGCGACCTTCAAGCACATGTTGTGATTTTGACGTTATTTCGTTAGATGCCATCTGTTTTCTTTTGTGACACAGCAAGGGATGAGTTTCTTCGTTTTTTGTAAATATTTACCAGTAAAGAAGTTCACGTGTAGAAGTTTAGTTATACAGAAAGGAAGGAGGAAAACAAAACCAAATGCAGAGAAAAAGGAGAGAAGTCTTGTAAACATTCATACAAAGACAAAATAACTGTAATGAAGATGACATAACAACTGGCTCTGCACTTGACAATTCCCTTTCGAAGGCCGTGAAACACATGTTAGAGAAGTCTGATTTAAGGGAGCAATAAATCTGAGCCTAAAGCATATTAAAGTGCGTAGTCTAACAGTCTCATTGAAGAGATCCCACAAGAAGGCACATCAAGGATTAAAGGGAACCTGGCACCAGATTTGGTGACTATAAGCTGCGGCAACCACCAGTCTCTGGTGTCGAGCTGATGTGTGCTGATTCATAGACAGGCTAGCAAGAGTTAAAGGGGTGATTCACCCATTTTTTTTATTGTCTAGTTCGATATTATATTGAGAAACAATGTTTCTCTCAAATACCTTGTGTTGTCAATAGTGCCTGTGAGAGGCGCTATTGCAGACCGCTGTTCCCCGCTCCGGTGACATCACGTCAAGTGCCGCACACGTCACATCCCTGCGGCCGGCTGCAGTCTTCCTGACTCACTGAGCTGTGGGCGGTGTTTCACCGCTCGTCACAGCCCATCTGCTCCCACCTCCCTCACAGCAGAATGCTGCAAGCAGGAGACGCACTGTGCTGTGACAAGCGGTGCAACACCGCCCACAGCCCAGTGAGTCAGGAAGACTGCAGCCGGCCGCAGGGATATGACCTGTGCGGCACTTGTCGTGACGTCATCGGAGCGGGGAACAGCGGTCTGCAATAGCGCCTCTCACAGGCACTATTGCCAACACAAGGTATTTGAGAGAAACTTTGTTTCTCAATATAATATCGAACTAGACAATAAAAAATATGGGTGAACCACCCTTTTAATCTCGGCTGGTCTGCGTGCTCTTTTGGTCATATGTTGTAGGGAGGCCTATTACATCTTCTCTCCTCCTATTTATGCTGGTTGAATCCTTCCACCCATTCCAACTATAGTTTGTCTACGTTGGTCTGTGAGGTGTGGTGTCTCAGACTTGCTGGTGAAAGCTGTGCTTTTTGCTTGGTGGAGTTGTGGAGTTTACCCTTGTTGTTTTGTAGCTTTATTCTTTCTCTTGTTTTTCCTCCTGATCTCTTAGGTTATGTTCACACACTGCATCATTTCTTAACCACAAAGATGCAGCGTTTTTGGCCCCAGAAAATACACCCGCAGGAAAAACGCATCAAAAATCGCATGCGTCCTTACTGCCTTTTTACTGCATTTTGCCCAATGCGTTTTTAAGTCAAATCTATTGACTGGAAGGGCTAAAAAATGCTGGCAAAAACGCAAAAAGAATTGACATGCTGCATCTTTGGTGTATCTTCAAAAACGCAGCCAAGATGCAGACAAAAAAAAGATACAGCAAAATAGAAATCTCATAGACTTTGCTGGGATAAGTAAATGCATGCATTTAGGTGCATCTTTGTGCCCTCAAAAATGCACCAAAAACGCAGTTAAAGATGCAGTGTGTGAACATACCCTTATTATCTTTACCTTTGTGTGTGTGCATGCCGTGTGACAGAGTTTTGGTTTTCCCTTGTCTGTCTTTTTCTGTAGGTTTCATCACACTCCTGTCCCGTCCCTCCCTGGGTCGAGGGGAAAGGGGAATCAGATCAGGACTGGTCAGAAGCAGGGCCATTATGAAAACTCAGGTATCTCCACTATTAGGAGTATTCTTAAAATTAGGAATAGCATTGGGCCCCCTACCTTGAGAGATAACTTAGGAGCCCCGGTTCCCCACTATCCCATAGTCATCATGACAGTCTAGTCTTCACTGGACCATCTTCGGAGTCTTCTGGCAACCTGGCATTTCCATCATCTTTTGGAGCTTTTTATTACATCGTAGAGCCTAATCAGACAATGAAGATCATGGATGACATAAGATGCCAAACATGGTCTGTCACAAACCACCGGGGGGTCACTCAGAAATCCCCCGCGCTGGCTACCAGTACGTCACAATCGGGGGGTAACAAGTGGGGTCACCCCTCCTTTATACCTCCCGACCGACAGACAGAGCACGTGACGCGCTCTCTAGCGCCCCTCTTATAGTCAGGCCAATTATGGAATTGCCCGACAATAAGCAAGGAGGCCGCTATACTACTTATGCCGATTATTGAAGGGTCCCCGGTGAGAGTAAGGTATATATTCCCCCGACCTCTGCGGGCGGAATATATAAAATCTCCCCGAATCTCACTGGCCTCCCCACAATAATCCTTGGCACAATTCGCTGCCACCAACCGATTTACGGTAACTATTAGCCGAACACACAGACGTGGGATTCAAGATCGAGATAACAGAACAGCCCAAGATTAATTATATAATTTAATCAGCCTAAAGCACACTAGAAACTACAATATATACAATAGGGAATCTACAGAATATACATATGTCAGAGTACAGTTACAATCAAAGCATGGGTTACAAACAGGCATACACAGTTCCAGCAGTTACCTTGTTGCGTCTGGCCACAGGGGGGCGCTGTACCCAGGTTTCTAGGATCCTTCCCACAGATGTTTCCTACACGTGCCCCCAGCGAGAAGAACCCTGGAAAATGGCCGAAGTAGGGTTATCAACCTGGCCAAATCCAGGTCCCCTCCTACCTTCGTGACCTCACAGGGAGCACTGCTCCACCCCTGGCTTGAGTTATGGACAATATCCCAACATGGAATATGGGCCATAACTTTGCCTGGGAGCGTCGTAGGCGGACGCCAATGCTCTCATTGTGACAGTTATGAATTTAGCTACAGAACGAGGGGACTCATGACCTGTCTGCCAGTTCCCCATTGGCTGATATCACGCCTGGGGCATTTCCCAATGTCCTGCTCCCATAAAAAGGGGGTGCCGGCATCGTCCACATGCGGAGACACCATTTTTATGGTTGCCATATTTATCGGAAATATGGCTTGCGAGATATGAACCATTTTTTACTGGAGTCGTTCTGTCTGGCTATTTCCATAGCCTTGCTAATGAGATACAGCTCTTGTTACAGGGTGACGGCAGGGAGTCATCCTGTGTCCATTGTTCCCACACCACCTCATTTCCATATCACAGGACATGGCCATGGAGGTGTAAGTGGAACACTGAGAAAAGAAGGGAGGGGGCACTGCCAGGGAGTGATGAGGGACTATGACTGGAGTCATAATTCATCTTCATATCCCGGGATTTGCCTCACACCTCCCCCCTTTTGAGGGCGCTAGGGGGCAGCACACTCCGGTGTTCCCCCGTGCGCCCGTCCGCGACCTCTCCTTGTCGGGACAGCCCGTCTGCGTTACCGTGGTCACGGCCCCTTTTGTGGCGAATGGTGAAGTTGTATTGCTGGAGCGCAAGGCTCCATCGCAACAATCGCCCATTCGTCCCAGAGACGGTGTGCAACCAGCTGAGGGGATTGTGGTCCGTCTCCACGATGAAGTGGCGCCCGTATAGATAGGGTTGCAGACGCTGCAGGGCCCACACTATGGCCAGGCACTCCTTTTCCATCGTGGAATAGGCAACTTCCCTTGGTAACAGCTTCCTGCTCAGGTACAAGACTGGGTGCTCTTGGCTCGCAGAGTCCACCTGGCTGAGCACCGCACCGAGGCCGAAGTCACTGGCGTCGGTCTGTACTACAAACGGCCGCGTGAAGTCGGCTGCCTGTAGCACGGGCGGGCTGGACAGGGCGTCCTTTAGGGCCCGGAAGGCTGTCTCGCAGTCCATTGTCCAATCGACTGCAGAGGGCAGCTTCTTCTTGGTGAGGTCCGTCAGGGGCTTTGCCAGGCTACTATAGCATGGAACAAACCTCCTATAGTACCCAGCGGTCCCCAAGAAGGACATCACCTGCTTCTTGGTCCTGGGGGTGGGCCAGGATGCGATGGCCTCCACTTTCTCAGGCTCGGGCTTCAGTGTTCCCCCGCCTACCCGGTGACCGAGGTACTGGACCTCGCTCATGGCCAGCTGACACTTTCCCGGCTTGATGGTCAAACCTGCCCGGTGGATCCGCCTGAGCACCTGTGCTAGATGCTCTAGGTGGTCCTCCCAGGTGGGACTGAAGACGGCAATGTCATCCAGGTACGCGGCCGCGTACCCTTCAAGTCCCTTGAGCAGGGTGTTGACCATCCGCTGGAAAGTGGCAGGGGCATTCCTCATCCCGAATGGCATCACCGTGGACTCGTACAGTCCAAATGGGGTAATAAAGGCAGAGCGTACCCTGGCCTTGCGAGTCAGGGGGATCTGCCAATATCCCCGGCTCAGATCCATGATGGTCAGGTACTGAGCCCCGGCCAACTGATCGAGCAGGTCATCGATGCGTGGCATTGGGTACGCATCGGCGACCGTGACCGCATTGAGCCCCCTGTAGTCCACGCAGAACCGAGTGGTTCGGTCCTTCTTAGGGACGAGGACTACAGGCGAGGCCCAAGCGCTGTTGGATGCCTGGATCACCCCCAGCTTCAGCATCTCGTCAATCTCCTGGCGCATGTGTTGCTGCACCTCCAGGGAGACCCGATATGCTGAACGCCGGATCGGGGGATGATCCCCAGTGTCCACGTGATGGACAGCCAAGTCAGTCCTTCCGGGCTGGTTGGTAAACAACCCCCGGAAGGGGAGGAGGGTGGCCCACAGCTGGGACCGTTGGTCTTCCAAGAGCTGGTGGCCAACCTCCACATCCTCAATGGATCCGCCTGCCCTAACCTGGGCTAGCATATCCAAGAGGGTTTCCGCTTCTCCCTCCTCGGGCAGGTTGCACACGGGGAGCGCACATGCCTCCCGCTCATGATGTGCCTTCATCATGTTCACATGGAAGGGCTTCCGCCTTCCACGGGCAGGGTCCAGGGTGACCAGGTACGTTACAGGGTTGAGCTGCTGGTACACGAGGTATGGGCCTTCCCAGGCTGCCTGAAGCTTGTCCTGTGGTACGGGGACCAGTACCCACACCTTTTGACCCACTTGGTAGGTCCTCTCACAAGCGTTCTGGTCGTACCAACGCTTCTGATCGGCCTGGGCTTGAGCCATATTGTCGTGTACCAGCTGCGTCAAGGCCTGCATTTTGTCCCGGAAGCGCATGACATACTCGATAACCGACACTCCAGGGGTGGCCAAATCCCCTTCCCAAGCCTCTTTCACCAGAGCCAGGGGGCCCCGCACACGTCGCCCGTACAGGAGCTCAAACGGTGAGAATCCTGTTGAGGCCTGTGGAACCTCCCGGTAAGCAAATAACAGGTGTGGGAGATACCGCTCCCAGTCACGCCCATGGGAGTCGACCAACATCTTAAGCATCTGCTTTAAGGTGCCATTGAACCGCTCGCACAGGCCATTAGTCTGTGGATGGTACGGGCTGGCCACCAGATGTCGCACCTGGACTTGCTTACAGAGGGCCTCCATCAGCTGGGACATGAATTGGGTCCCCCGGTCAGTGAGCATTTCCTGGGGAAAACCCACTCGGGAGAAAATCTCCAGCAATGCGGTGGCCACCTTGTCAGCCCGAATGGACGACAAGGCCACTGCTTCTGGGTACCGGGTGGCATAGTCCACTACCGTCAGTATGAAGCGTTTCCCGGAGCTGCTGGGGATGGCCAGCGGGCCGACCAGATCCACAGCCACCCTCCTGAAAGGCTCATCGATGATTGGCAGAGATACTAGTGGGGCTTTGGGGCGTGGCCCCGCCTTCCCCACTCTCTGACAGGTTTCACACGAACGGCAGTAGGCAGCCACATCGGCCCCCATTTTTGGCCAGTAGAAACGCTGGTTTAACCTGGCCTTGGTCTTAGCGATCCCTAGGTGTCCGGCCATCGGAATCTCATGTGCGATCCGCAACAACTCCGTCCGGAACGGATAGGGTACCACCAACTGTCGGTCCCTGGGCCACGCCTCCGGTGAACCCTGCTGGACCGTGGCCCGGTACAGCCGTCCTTGGTCCCAGACCACTCGCTCCGGGTCCGAGTCCGAGGGAGGCTGTGCCGCCTGCTCCTTAAGAGCTTTCAGGCTGTCGTCAGCTTCTAACGCTGCCTGAAACCCCTGACTAGATGTGGCCAGAATCGACGAGACTGTCACATCTTCAGTCAGTACCCCGGGACCTGTGTCCTGGCCTCCACCTGACTCGGCTGCCACTTGGTCAGAAGGGGAAGAGCTATCGGACCTCCGGGAGGCCCCTTGGCTCCCAGCACTCCCACTGCGGGTGACAGCGGCCACAGCCGCTGCGACCGTGGGTCGTGCCTGCTCCTCCTCCGTTCCTGACCAAGTCGCCGGTTCAGGCAGACCTACCTGGCTTCCTGACACCCCGGTTGTGGGGGAACCATGCACCGAGATCTTACCTGGGAGCACTTCCGCTCCTGGACCGGCCCCAATCTCACCTGCCTGTTCCCCTCCTGCAGCAACAGAACCCCGCTGTGAAATCTCTGGGGACCCCACATTTGCTGTGGTAGCCCCCACCCCACACACTGGTCCTCCCCCTGCAGCACCCTGCTCTCTGCTTATCCCTGCAGAGGGCAACAGATCCCAGCTCA
The DNA here is from genome assembly GCF_048569485.1 of Anomaloglossus baeobatrachus. Classification (NCBI taxonomy): domain Eukaryota; kingdom Metazoa; phylum Chordata; class Amphibia; order Anura; family Aromobatidae; genus Anomaloglossus; species Anomaloglossus baeobatrachus. The sequence continues at coordinate 68,307,709 of NC_134362.1, read as the reverse complement.
CAGGCTGGTTACTTGTAGAGGCATTGTCACACCTTTCTCTGACCCCCTCCCCTCCTGTCACAGCTGCAGCTGCGTGTGTGTCTATGGTGTCTATGCAAGCAGAAATATCAGAGTTCACTCCCTCCTCCCTTACATCATTCATAGATAACACATTAACATTGTCAGGAGTCATGTCAGTACTGGCTGAAGGTTCAGCCCTTGGTTGGGGCCCAAACTGGGAGGTTATCTGCCCCAAATCTGTCCCAAGTAGCACGTTTGCAGGGATCCGATCAGTTACCCCCACCTCCCTCACCCCTCGCCCTGCGCCCCAGTCCACATAAATGTCAGCAACAGGCAGCGCCGGGTCAATGCCTCCAATCCCGGAGACAGCGAGGGTTTTTCCAGGGATCAAGTCTTGGGGGGACACCATCTCAGGCCGCACCAGAGTCACCTCCGAGGTGCTGTCTCGCAGTCCTATGGTCACAGACCGGCCGACGGTGACAGGTTGGAAGCTGTCCAGGGACCTACCACCACCCCCACCCACACAATACACCTTGGGCGGCCCTTGGGACGGGGGCGGAGCCGGGGCCTTGGGACGCTGAGGGCACATGGCCTTGAAGTGTCCAGGTAGGTTGCACTGGTGGCACCGTCTTGGCTCTGCCACGGGCCTGGAGAGGGGAGTTGAGGGGGACACCCCCTGCAGTCTAGGGGCAGGTGGGGCAGTCGCAGAATTCATCTTACCCCCTCTCCAGGTGCTGCTGGTGGCTGCTCTCCTGGCTTCAGGAGCCCGATTGTTGGTGTAGTCATCGGCCAGGGCAGCTGTAGCCGTGGACCCCTTTGGCTTCTGGTCTCGGATGAACTGGCGGAGATCCTCAGGGCAGTTCCACAAGAGTTGCTCCGTGATGACCAAGTCCAGGATCTCTGGTCCGGTGGAAAGCTGCAGGCCTTGGGTCCAGTGGTCGGCAGCTCGGGCAAGTGCCCGCCGGTGGTCAGCCCAGGAGTCCTTTGGTCCCTTCTGTAGGCTCCGGAACTTCTTGCGGTAGGACTCTGGAGTGAGGTTGTACTGTTGGATCAGGGCCCGCTTGATGGTGTCGTAGCCCTGATCTGCCTCAGCAGGCAAGTCCCCAAGGACATCCAGGGCCTTACCCCTTAAACGGGGGGTCAGGTATTTGGCCCACTGGTCCTTGTTCAGATGGTGCTGCAAGCAAGTCCGTTCAAAAGCAGTCAGGAAAGAGTCCAAGTCTCCATCCTTCTCCAGCACTGGGAAGTCCTCAACACGGACCTTTGGAAGTTTGGTGTTTTGAAGGTCACATGTGGCTGATGAGGGCCGGAGCTGAGCTAGCTGCAGCTGGTAGTCACGGTCTGCCTGTCGCTCTCGCTCTCGCTCTTCACGCGCTGCCTGCCGCTCTCGCTCCGCAGCCTCACGCTCTGCGTGCCGCTCTGCCCTGCGCTCTGCCAGGAGTTCCTTGTAGCCCTTCTGGTCTCCAGCCTGGAGAAGGGCCATAGCCATTTGAAGAAGTCTATCCGAGCCTCCCAGGCTCGGTGGAATGGCACGTGGTGATCTGCGGCACGCTGCGGAGCCTGGTGATTCACTGTCCCTTTCAGAGCGGAGGGCTGGCATCTGGCTCGTTGAGGAACCTTGGGTGAGCTCCTCCTCATCTTGTCCAGCAGTGCCAGGTTGCGCAATGTCCTCGGCAGAACGGTTTTCTGGCGTCGAGCTCCTGGAGGACTCGTGGGCAACCTCCTCATTGCTGTCCACAGCACCGTCCTCCCTCTCTTCGGCTCCTGCCTTAGCATTGGCCAGTTGCATAGCTCTGCTCCTGGTGCCATCAGCCATTCTTGCAGACTTTTGGTCACTGACACAGAACTGACACCTGATGCCTCCACACACCTTACAGTATCTGCACTCTGACACTCTAGTGTTGAGCTAGTCTGAAGACCCCAGCAGCCACAGCTGCTGCAGGCAGTCTTTAGTGTCTGGGAGTATGGGTCTCACACTCACACACACTATTATCTCGATCCCACCGCTATGCCACCAATATGTCACAAACCACCGGGGGGTCACTCAGAAATCCCCCGCGCTGGCTACCAGTACGTCACAATCGGGGGGTAACAAGTGGGGTCACCCCTCCTTTATACCTCCCGACCGACAGACAGAGCACGTGACGCGCTCTCTAGCGCCCCTCTTATAGTCAGGCCAATTATGGAATTGCCCGACAATAAGCAAGGAGGCCGCTATACTACTTATGCCGATTATTGAAGGGTCCCCGGTGAGAGTAAGGTATATATTCCCCCGACCTCCGCGGGCGGAATATATAAAATCTCCCCGAATCTCACTGGCCTCCCCACAATAATCCTTGGCACAATTCGCTGCCACCAACCGATTTACGGTAACTATTAGCCGAACACACAGACGTGGGATTCAAGATCGAGATAACAGAACAGCCCAAGATTAATTATATAATTTAATCAGCCTAAAGCACACTAGAAACTACAATATATACAATAGGGAATCTACAGAATATACATATGTCAGAGTACAGTTACAATCAAAGCATGGGTTACAAACAGGCATACACAGTTCCAGCAGTTACTTTGTTGCGTCTGGCCACAGGGGGGCGCTGTACCCAGGTTTCTAGGATCCTTCCCACAGATGTTTCCTACACGTGCCCCCAGCGAGAAGAACCCTGGAAAATGGCCGAAGTAGGGTTATCAACCTGGCCAAATCCAGGTCCCCTCCTACCTTCGTGACCTCACAGGGAGCACTGCTCCACCCCTGGCTTGAGTTATGGACAATATCCCAACATGGAATATGGGCCATAACTTTGCCTGGGAGCGTCGTAGGCGGACGCCAATGCTCTCATTGTGACAGTTATGAATTTAGCTACAGAACGAGGGGACTCATGACCTGTCTGCCAGTTCCCCATTGGCTGATATCACGCCTGGGGCATTTCCCAATGTCCTGCTCCCATAAAAAGGGGGTGCCGGCATCGTCCACATGCGGAGACACCATTTTTATGGTTGCCATATTTATCGGAAATATGGCTTGCGAGATATGAACCATTTTTTACTGGAGTCGTTCTGTCTGGCTATTTCCATAGCCTTGCTAATGAGATACAGCTCTTGTTACAGGGTGACGGCAGGGAGTCATCCTGTGTCCATTGTTCCCACACCACCTCATTTCCATATCACAGGACATGGCCATGGAGGTGTAAGTGGAACACTGAGAAAAGAAGGGAGGGGGCACTGCCAGGGAGTGATGAGGGATTATGACTGGAGTCATAATTCATCTTCATATCCCGGGATTTGCCTCACATGGTCCATTTAATATAGAACTGTGAGATGCGAGAATATTTTTTTAGTTTATTTTTTAACCTATAATTATTATTGTCTGGTGTCTGGAAAAATCCCAAAGCCCAATAATGCTCATTTGATTCAATTAAGTGCAAATCGAATTTGCTACATAAATTTGAGCCAGTCTGTAGATATATATTTTTTGTAAATTTACTCATCACCAGCATCTAAGATGTTAGAGTGGTTTACTCCTGAGGAGGTATTTTGTTTCAGATGATCGCAGCTTCGCTAACTCCTAGTGAACAGCTGCTTTATCTGACCAGAAATTTCTGTTTTATTCCTTTACCATAACTTGACAAGCCTTTATGCGCATTTATTGGGTGCTCTATAGACAAAAGGAACTCTCAAGACTAAAGCGGGCTTTACACACAGCGACATCGCTAGCGATGTTGCTGGTGAAAGCACCCGCCCCCGTCGGTTGTGCGTCACGGGAAAATCGCTGCCCGTGGCGCACTACATCGCTTACACCCATCACACATACTTACCTGCCTAGCGACGTCGCTGTGACCGGCGAACCGTCTCCTTTCTAAGGGGGCGGTTCGTTCGGCGTCACAGCAACGTCACTAAGCGGCCGCCCAATAGAAGCGGAGGGGCGGAGATGAGCGGGATCTAACTTCCCACCCACCTCCTTCCTTGGTCATTGCCGGCGGCCGCATGTACGGTGATGTTCCTCGTTCCTGCGGTGTCACACATAGCAATGTGTGCTACCGCAGGAACGACGAACAACCTGCATCCTGCAACAGCAACGATAATCGGTATAGGAACGACCGGTCAATGATCAGCAATTAGGCAAGTAAATTTGATCATTAACGGTCGTTCCTGCGTTTCACACGCAACAACGTCGCTAACGAGGACGGATGTGTGTTACGAATTCCGTTACCCCATCTCGTTAGCGACGTCGTTGTGTGTAAAGCGGCCTTAAGGAGACTCTTGATAAGGCTTGAAAGCGTGCGTACTTTGACCAAAGTATTAACTAATATCTCGTTTAGCATTTTTACTAAATGAAGTTTGGTTTTGTGATTTTGGAGAGAGTGTGGCGCCAGGACTTTGTGTGGCACAGTTAGAAGGTGATAGGCATCCGGCCTGATCTAATAGCATTAGCATGACCACAATGTTCTACACTCCAACTGTCAACCTATAGAAGCCTCTGGAATATGTAAGTTGCTGCTAATTGGTATTTTGCACCTTTGCAACCTCCTTCATATAACATTTTGACTCGCCTATATGCTGCAGGAAATTGTTATTTGACACCCCCTCAATACCGTGTAGTTGAAGTTATGGCCTATTTATATGCTTTAAAGCAACACTCCAACGCTTTTAGTTTTTTTTGTCAGCACTGGAATGGTCCTTTCGACGGTTCCCTCCACCCCAGCTCCTGGGCCGTGGAATAGGTCACAGGTGCATTCTGCAATCCCCGCAAACCCTTGGATCCCCCTTCTTTCCTAAGAACCCGGGTTGAGCCTCCAGCTCCAGACCACGACTACCGAACTGTCCAAGTCTCTGCTATTCTCCTCCTGAGTGCGACCTGGTGCTTGCTGCGCCCGGAACAGACTGACTAATGTGTGAGATGACTCCTAACTACCCCTGTTGGTGCCCCGCCTCCCGGGTTCTCATACCTCTTGATGGCCACCCCAGCACCTACCCTAGCCCAGTCCCAGTGGAAGAGCTTCTGTGTTATGTGTTGGTGGTTTACCGGTGGCAACCTCCTCCGTATCCGAGATGAATACTGCACCTCTTGTGAGGTGCAGTACCCTGTTGCGCCTGAAGCCGCAGGGGCGCCATACAAGCTCTCAGTGCAACTCTATGAGAACTGTAATGAGGCGCTCTAGACTTGTATTGAGTTGTGACCTCCAGTACGCTTCATGAAACACTGGCGCTGCCGACAGGTCACAAATTGCCGGAGACCGTCCAGAGCAGCAATGATAGAAGATCAAAACGGCAGCAGGTGAGTATAAGACCGGGGACAGGGGACTTACATTTAAAGCACCAGTCCAGCGCTGAAATAAAAAAAAAAAAAACCCTGGGTGGTGTTTAAGTAAATTTCACTGCATTTTCCATGACTAGACTAACCTATCTGGAAAAAGAACGAGATCCTTTATTTCATCAACACCACATGTGCAACACACCAATCCACTGATATTACACCTTTTATTAGAAAGTCTCTAAATATATAAAGCAGATACAAAAATAACCTAAATTAGATCAGAGGTGATTCTTGGCTGCGAGCCATATGGTCCTGGTGCGTTACTCACATTTATTTTGTCTTAGTTTGTTTAGACCCGATCCACATTGATCCAAGCACATTTACAGCAATTTACAGTTAATAGCGCTGTTACAATAGAGCCCCCCTTTTAGATCTTTTGTTTACACACAAAAACTTTTCAGAAGTTTTGAAGAAATGCAATAATATACAAACAGGTCCCAGGACATAAGGCTAAAGCAAAGACATTACTTCTCCTACATTATGAAGAAGTTTAATGTCAGCGTACACAATGAGATAAACATCTAGAGCTCAAGTAGCACAAATAGGGGATGTCATGGGGTAAAACAACAACCCCAAAAGGGAATGGTGAAGAGATGCAAAAAGATGACCACTGAGCTTTTGAGAAGTTCAGAGAAGGTAACCAATACATGTCAACGGGAACTGTAGACGATAGTTTGTAGGTGTAAATGTGGCGCCCCTGAGGCTTCAGTCGCCACAGAGTATTGCATCTGTCTTAAGGTGTAATGCTTATCCCAAGTAAGAGGAGGTTAACCGCTGGTGGTTGGAGCTTACACAATACACTTACATAAACACCCAGTTAGTGAGCCAGTATTTACATTACTCAGGAAGCCATGCTGGGAAATTCCCGGGCAGGATGAGTCATCAAAAATGGGAGCTGCCTGGGAAGTGAGCGAACACACTTAGTTTCACTTTAGAGAAGAAAAAACAAAAAGCCAGCACTAAATGTGCACTTCAGCACTAAAAATTCCAAACTGTACTTATTATAAAAATTTTGAGATTTTTGGCAAAAAATTGCAATTTCTTGAGCTACATCGCCACATCACGGCAAATCTCATTTGGGGCAGTCCTACACTAAAATATTTTTATAAAATGTGCCATACGGCCTCAAATATGAATAGTAGAGCTGCTCTTAGCAGAACTCACCTGGTCTTTTTCAATCCCGTACCCATGACTGAGTCATGGCTGTGGGCGGGACAGGTCCAAGCAAATGCTGCATGAAGTAAATAACCTGTGGACAGGGCCTGATGACAATGTGAACAGTCACCAACCGCCAAAATCTAGACAGGTGGAATACATCCCAAATTGGGGTGCATAGCATGGTGGGGGTCAGCCACCGACCAATTCAATGAAGAAAAAACAAAAAGCCAGCACTAAATGTGCACTTCAGCACTAAAAATTCCAAACTGTACTTATTATAAAAAGGAGCAGAGTTTAGCAGACTGGTCTTGGGGACGGGAGGCTGGAGGAATTAGTCCCAGGACCAAGGGCCATGACATCGCACTGAGTTTGCACAAAATGGACAGAGAGAGAAGCAGGAGACGACTGAGAGGAGCTGTGAGACAGAGGAGCAAATCGGTAGCCGGAGGGTGAGCCCCCAGCAGCCCCTTCGGGGCCGGCGCCAATCAGGGTTCAGAGCCCTTGGTTAGGGGAACCTTCATGAACTCTAACAAACCTACAGGGAAAGGGGATTTTACATCCTGTTGCCCACCATCAAAAGTCCCGGGACACAGCAGCAAATAGAGACAGGAGCCACGGCCACGGTCGAGTCCATAACAAGTTTCGCGCTGCCTGCGTACGGGACAGCAACTAAAGCCAAGGACACTGGGATCCCCAAGTAGCTTCGTGCCACGGGGATTCACACTACAAGGCGCAATGAGGAAGGTCTCACACGCTTCACAACACCGGTGGTGACCTCTGCTTCATCCGGGATCGGCTTGGGCCCATCACAGCGACGACTGGTACTCTGCGGGCACAGCACACCAACTGTGAGTAAAAGACCTGGAACCGCAGCCCCTGTGTGAGACTCTGATTTGCCGGCACTGCCGCCCCGCGCTTCGGCATCAATGGCCCTTCCATGGTCACCACCGTCCTCCCCGGGGCTCACTCCACCTGTGGGGAGCTGGACTATCTAGGCTGCGGTAACATCAGCCCTGGAGGAGAGCGACATCTCACAGCGGCAGCTAATCCCTGGGCTGCTTGATCAAGTAATGCGCAGTACCAAACATCGCATGGTGCTTGAGTGCTCTGGTTTCAGTGGAGCAGCTACTTTAAATGATTTTTCCCCAGCTGAGTGAAGGGACTCCTTGCTCAGCTGGACTTTTTAGAGCTGAAGACTGAAGAACTCCTGGGTTAGTTCTTTCTCTTTATCTCTCTCTCTTACATCTGATTGTATCTGCTTTACTACATCTTACAAATGCATCTCTGCTACATCTGAGTGAGACGATCAGATGTAGAAGGACAGAGGCAGATACAGCACCTTTGACCCTCTAAGATCTATTACACCAGATCGTCTCTGCACTGCTACATCTGACCGTCTCAGCTCTACTACATCTGACCATCTCAGCTCTGCTACATCTGAATGAAACAGTCAGATGTAGCAAAGCAGAGACAGATGTAGGTAATGGTACTATTATGTTGGGTTTATACAATGTAATGTGGTAACTATATGGCGGTATTATGCTGGCTCCATTCAATTCAATGTAAAATGATTACTATTTGGCAGAATTATGCTGGGTCTATGCAAAGCAATCTCGTTAATATATGATGGTATTATGCTGGGTCTCTGCTATGCTACATCTGAACATCTCTGCTTTGCTACATCTGAGTGAAACAGTAATAATAAAGGTATTATCATTGGCCTAATACAATGGCCATCTCATTACTATTTGGTGGTATTTTGCTGGGTCTATACAATGCCATGTAATGTGGTTACTATATGGTGGTATTATGCTGGGTCTAGACCATTATGCTGGGTCTCTGCTCTGCTACATCTGACCATCTCTGCTCTGCTACAACTGTCCATCTTTGCTATGCTACATCTGACCATCTCTGCTCTCCTACATCTGAGTGAGACAGTAATATTAAAGGTACTATTATGTTGGGTCTATACAGTGTAATGTAATGTGGTTACTATATGGTAGAATTATGCTGGGTCTATGAATATCAATCTCGTTACTATATGATGGTATTATGCTGGGTCTCTGCTATACTACATCTGAGTGAAACATAATAAAGGTACTATTATGTTGAGTCTATATGTGACGCCCTGGCCTATCAGGTAGTCACAGGGTATTATGCAATCTGACCTTCTGCATGATGTCCACCTACTCCTTGGTTACGGGTCCCTGACCTTTGGTGCTGCTAAGAACAAGCTAATCAAAATCCGAGAAACACTCTGCACCACAGCCACCAGACACACCAATGGGTAGCCTGAAGGGAATAGGGTCACCCACTTGGGGGGTTGGTTAAGGGGAGGTCAGGAGTGTCAGGAGACTGTCAGTAGAGCGGTGACTCTCGAGAGGAGAGGTCAGGAGCTGGGCTCCTTGTTACTACTAGGTGGCAGACGTTGGTCTGGGCCTGGTAGGAGCTGGACCTCGGTCGTGGGGGATCGTGACAAGGATTACGGACTGTCGAGGAGGACAGCCGGCGGCCTTGTGCCATCACCGGGCAGGGGCCAGGGCACGACAGGGTACGTGGACCCTAGAAGTAGCTTCAGGCATCCTGGTAATTTACCCAACAAGGACGGAGCCTTCAAGATCCGTTCTCCACCCGCTCCAAAATCGGGGTACTAGCGCAACGAGGGGGATAGGACTTTCCCACTACATAGTCCAGAAAATCCCAAGTGTGAACCCTGAGAGCAAGCTCACCCAGTTAGCCACACTGGTAAGTGGGACCCGATTAGTTCTATGCTAAAGGGACCAATTAGAAGAAAGGTGCCACGGAAAAGGCCACAGGCTAACAAGCAACACCAACGGGTACGGGATCCAGGCGTGCTCCCTCCCTGCTGCAGCGGTGCTAAGAACTTTTGGTTTACCACAGTTGTCGGTGTCAGCGTTATTGGACTGAGTGAGTACTAAAGTGGTCCCTGACCGTCCCAACGGCACCTCCCCGACACCATAACCGAGTCCCGGGGCATTTCCCCTACCCGTGCAGGGGTTAAACACCTGGCTGCACACACCATCGCCACCGGGTACTCCCAATCGCAGTGGTGGTACTCCATCTTACCACGCACCATGGGTGGCGTCACAAACTTTCCACACCATCCCCTGTAAATACCCCCTTTATTCCGGGTGGCCGCACGACCCCGACCCCCGGGTCCGGAGACCCCTCAAGCCACCGAGGATCCGGATCCGAGCAGCAGCAGCAGGCTGCTGATGCAGGGGCGACACATATACAGTGTAATGTAATGTGGTTACTTTATGGCAGTATTATGCTGGGTCTATGCAAAGCAGTCTTGTTGCTGTATGACGTTATTATGCTGATTCAATAAAATGAGAGAGGGGAGCCAGCACGATCTGAAAATGGCATGCATCATATAAAAAGTGCAAATTCACAGATTTATTCCAACTGTACTGTAATATAAATGAGATTTTTAGCAAATAATTGATCAATTCTTTGGGCCACCCCTGCCAACGTCATGGCAAATCTCAATAGGGGGGTCCTACACTATATTATGTATTTCATATGCCATGTGGCCTCCTAGATAAAGTTAAAAGCAGAACCATAATGGAGCACACATACCTGTAACCTGTATATATAACCGCTTCTATGTTGCAAAAGAGGCAATTGTGGATAGAGGCCAGCCCAGGTCCCAGCATGTGGAGCAAGCTCTACACATACCAGGACTATATCAGAACTGACGATCCCAGTGTCATTAAGCACCATTCTTGGATCTGGTCCGCCTTTATCAATGGTTGCTGTCTGGCACTGGGAGGGTCAGTTCTGATATAGCTAACCATCTCTGCTTTGCTACATCTCAGTGAGACGTTCTTTCTCCCTCTCTCCCTCCCCGTCCCTCTCACCCTCTCCAATCTGTATGTTGGGGGTTTCCTGAAAAACTGCTCAGCTTCTCTAAAGACTGTAGTTGTATTTATTACTTGAGTTGCGTACCCGAGCGGTCTCACATGCTCGACTCGAGTAAGGAGCACCCTAGCACTTCAGTGCTCGCTCACCAATAGACATAACAATTATAGTATAGTTGATCGATGCTTACAGTACTTAATTTTAATTTTTGCCTAGACTTATACTTTTTCTAAGACTGGAGACACATGACAGTATAAAAAAATCGGTTCCATCGTCATACACAAAAGGGGTCGATTTCTTCTTACTCGTCATACATGTGCTACATTTTTTCCTCTGCAGCTATTACTCTTTACAGGACCATTTGCAGTTTTCCATCTTACAGAATTGTAATATATCGGATGCTATACTTATGAGCCATATGGCATCTGATTTTTTTCTTGCACTATACTGATTTCTCATTCAAATTGCAGCATACCCATTACAGCTAAGAAAAACGCAGATCTGCCTCACTGTGCCTTTTGTTTAGCTGATAGCACTTGTCCAATTTATACGCTCGTGTGAGCGAACCCTAAGAGCGCCTTACCTGTTTGCTTTGCTAATTATACAGATATGTCCTTCCCTTTTGTCTTCGCTTATCCTGAATAGCATAAGATTTGCTTTGAAAAAAAGAAAACTTCTGTATTACACACAACTAGAAATGAGCGGACCCAAACTTTAAAGTTCGGTGTTCGATTTGAACACAGATTTTAAAAAAAATCAGTGTTCGAGTTCCAAGTTCGGGTGCTTTATGTATTTATGTATGCTGACCACTTGATCGAGCATCGCTGTGCTTGGGTACGCTCAGTGCTTGGTCCAGTGCAAGCCCCTCACACTGGGGTAAAATCAGTATTCTCAGATGTACTGTGCACAAAAAATAGATAAAACCCTCCCTCCACTGGAAGAGTTCTTCATTGGAAGAGGTCTTCACTGGAAGAGTTCTCCATCGGAAGTGTTCTCCAATGGAAGAGTTCTCCACTGGAAGAGTTCTCCACTGGAAGAGTTCTCCACTGGAAGAGTTCTCCACCGGAAGAGTTCTACACTGGAAGAGTTCTTCACCGGAAGTGTTCTCCACTGGAAGGGTTTTCCACGAGAAGTGTTCTCCACTGGAAGGGTTTTCCACCAGAAGTGTTCTCCACTGAAAGAGTTCTCCACTGGTAGAGTTCTCCACTGGTAGAGTTCTCCACTGGTAGAGTTCTCCACTGGTAGAGTTCTCCACTGGTAGAGTTCTCCACTGGTCGAGTTCTCCACTGGAAGAGTTCTCCACTGGAAGAGTTCTCCACTGGAAGAGTTCTCCAGTGAAATAGTTCTCCACTGGAAAAGTTGTCTATCAGAAAAGTTCTCCACCAGAATTGTTCTCCACCGGAAGTGTTCTGTTTATGGTTGGCTGTATGTGGTTGGAGACCCGAACTGTCCAATCAGTGACTTCCAATGTCGGGTCAAGTCCACGTCCAGAACTGAACTATATTTAAAGTCTGGCTGAACCCGCAGAACCTGAACTTCCATGGGTCTGTTCATCTCTAGACAAAACTCCTCCCAAAGGGATTCAAAAGTTTTACTTTTCTTCAAACCTGGTTATCTCATGCACTCATTTCAGGATATCTCGATACAAGAAGTAAAATAAGGAAAGATCTGTAAGGTGGGACCAATCCAACTAGAGTGTTACAAAGATCCAGTCATGGTCTTGGCATAAAAGCTGCCACTTAAACAGTAAAATCATAGAGAAATTGTCTTGGTATCTGAATTCTTTGTCTGTTCCCTGCTGACAGCCATGAAATCTTGTATCCAAGAGGACAAAACATAACGGCATCATCCAATCTCTAACATAGCACATTGACTTACTAAAGACAACGTGTTACTGTGACCCAAAGCAACGCACAATATGTTCACATGATATTATCACCGCTATGAAGTCAACATCACTGCAGCCTTGTAAATATTGGAGGCCAAGAGCGGGGGACGTAAAAAAAGAGAAGTCAAGCATGTTAATAACTTACGTTTTTTGGGGGGGGGGGGGGTTACAGGTACAGGGGGTTTTGACAAGTGTCTAATACTGGACAGTAGGTAGGAGTTTTTATAATCATTGACAATGGCTTATAAAGTTGATTAGTGGTCTGGAAAACAAGGGCGGATCAAATGTCCTTTATTTATGGAATTAAATTAATTCAATTTTAATGCGGAATCATTGATCTTATCCGAGCAAGTGATAAATCTGTCATAATGGAAGAAGGGAGGTGAATTGTAATTTCTGGGCTCTGCAGCGAGTAGGCGTGATTTACCACCCTGGGAAAATGAGAGGTTTCCGTAGCATATTAAACCAGTTAGAAGATGACCGAGGGCATTATAACCTAACGCATAGTGAAAGATGACCTCCACTGTCATTTCCTTTATCTACCGCCGATTAGAACAATCTGTTTCTAAGTACAACAAAGCTGCAATAACTTCATCCAAAGGCAAACATAGCTCTGTTATGGAAGCACCGGGGTTTTTCACCCTCATTTTCTGGAGTATTCTCCTTAATCAATAAATCTAAAGACAACATGAAAAGCAAAAGTGGAAAAACTATAACATAATAAATCCTATTTAATGAGTCTGCAGTAAAACTCAAGAAATAATAGGTATCTAATAGCGCTGAGTGGGTCAGACAAAATTTGAATTTACCTGTTCACGTGGATTTTCCCAAGAAATTTGATTCTCAGAGAAATTATCCACCAATTTATTGAGCCTAATAAACATAAGATGTAATCAATGTAAAAACAATCTTTACACTCACCTTACCGCCTGTGATAACTCGAACTTTAAAGTTCGGTGTTCGTAACGAACACAGACATTACAAATAAATCAGTGTTCAAGTTCGGAGTTTGGGTGCTTTACGTATGCTAACCACTTGCGTGAGCATTTCTGTCCTTGGGTACACTTGGTGCTCGGCCCAGTGCGAGCTGCTTGCAGTGTAGTGTTTGGATGGCGCACACTGGGGGTAACAACAGTGTGACTAAATATAGTGTGTACACCAAACAAAAAATGGAAAAATACCCACCCTCCCCTGAAAGTGCTCTGTTCATGACTGGCTGTATGTGGACGGAGACCCGAACTGCCCAATTAGTGAACTCTAATGAGGTTCAGGTCAAGTCCGGGTCCAGAACAGAACTTTAGCTAAAGTCCAGCCGAACCCACCGAACCGAGCTTCCACCGGTCAGCTCATCTCTATGTTAAAGGGTTGGTCAGGGGCCGTGATAGTCGTAGTAGAGACTACTGTTCATCTGCAGCGCAGCCCGGTGGTATTTCTCTGCACTCGATCGCAGCTTTAGTGCAACACAGTAATATGCATACTTTCTCTTGATACAAAACAATCACTGACACTTTCACAGGCTTCTTCAAAACATCTTTACTGATGAACTTCACACACAAAACTTCAACACACCTTAGGCAAGCACACTCTTGTTCCCCAAACAAGTTTTCATTATATTACATATACTTTGCCGGACAACCACTTCCCTGGTATTTGGGTTTTGGTGGAGTCCCTGAGTCCCTCATCCTCTCTCTCAGCTTCATTTTACACAACAGAAACAAAAGGTCCTTCAGGTCACTTCTTGTCCCACCCACATGGATTTAGCTGGAAGCTATTGATGGGGCCTTCTGTGACAGCACTCATCTGCCTGGTTTTGTCAGAACTTATTCTTCGCTTGAGAGCCCACTGACCTTCCGCTAACTGGGGAGGTTCATTGAGGATCCACCATGGAACTGCCATCACCCGGGCCGCATGTACTCAACCCACACCTTGGGACGCAGTTCAGACAGTCCTCCCCTCACTAGAACCCTGTGTATCTGTGGCGCCCCTGAGGCTCCAGTCACCACAGAGTATTGCACCTTATTTAAGGTGCGGTATTCACCTTGGGTAAGGAGAGGGTTAATCACCGGTGTTACTCATTCACACTTTACATACAGTTTAGGAGCCTTCTCACTGGGGAGCTGGACTAGGGTAGGCAGGGGGGTTGGCCATCAGGAAGCTTGGGACTTCCTGGTCACTAGGACAACCACCTGGGGGGCTGGTTACACTTGGGGTAGAAGTAGGAGCAACTTACACAATCTTCAGTCAGTCTACCCGGGACTTCAGTTCTGGAGACACAACACCATCACCTTTTTCCTTTTTCTTCTTTCACAGGGCCTGTGGCTTGGAGTGGAACGGTCAGCCCGGGTTCCTCACTACTGGAGGGGCAATCCTTAGAAAGGACAAACACCTATGGCTTCTTCCAACTTATCCAAGGTCGACGGGGCCCATCACAGTGGGTGACCAGTTATACTCGGACGCATGGCATAACAGTGAGTAAAACAGCCTGGATCCACACCAGACAACTTGGACTCTTATTACCGGCTCCGCTGCTCTGCGCCTCAGCGCCAACGGCCCCGCCACCACTGCTACTCTCCTCTTCATCCTCCCCGGGTCCCGCTCCACCTATGGGGAACGAGACCATCTTGACTGCTACTACCATCCGCCCCAGAGGACAGCGACAGCAGCGGTGGCTAATCCCAGAGAGGAAAGAGACCAAACCGTCCCTGCTGCTGGAGCTGCAGCAGTGACCCCAGCTCCAGTGCTGCCGTTTACAATGCCATACCTCCCAGGAGCAACGTGGCTACCACAGTATTCTGGGGAGGCATATACCCTGGCTGACTTCAAGGAAAGACTTTACACTTTATTCCGGGTGTACCCTAAGAGGACCAGAAAGCCAGCGTCCTTATAGGTCAACTGACCAGGGCAGCCCACCGAGAAGTTAAGTCCTGGCAGGAGGCTAATAAAAGAGTAGCAGAGGACATTTTGACTAAACTCAAGGAAACCTTTGATACCCGTACAGCAGCTGAGATAAATATGCGGTATTACGGATGCTAGCAAAAGATACAATATACTATTTGCAACTATGCTTTAAACCTACAAGAGGCAATGAAAGCTGTTCAACAGGTGGAACCGTAGGGGACGATGGATGAGAACCGCCTGCTGACTGATCAGTTCATTGAGGGGCTTTTGTCCGATGCCCACCGGACACAGATGCATATTGTATCCATGCAAAACCCTCACCTCAGCTTTGCAGAATTCAAAGACTGGGCCATTCGGGCATTGTGTGAGCCACATCCCTGCAGTGCTATGCTTCGACAACCGGGGATGGTGCCAGCTAAACCAGTGCTGGTGGGAGCCAGGAACAGACTGTGGGTGAGAGCTCCATTGATGGACTGCGGCTCCACATGCTGGAATTGATTAAAGGTATGGCTACTTTGACCAAAGCAGTGCAATCCAAGCAAGGGACTCTGCAACCTGTGTCCATTGATCTGGCTTACAGTGCTGATGACCTCCCTTGGCGGCAACGCGGGAGAGCCCCGCTGCCATAAGTTCCTGATCGTTATGATGCTGATGGGCAGACGATGGCACCACCTCCAGCCAAGCAAGAATAATTGTTTTTCATATACAAATGTTGATATATTATTGCATGATGATACTGCTGACCGGTAACTGTTGAAAATGTTTGAAACTGTTTATTGATGGTGCCTCCCATAAAGAGAAGAATGTTTACCTGTTAAATTGCATATTGAAAAATTGCGGTGTACTAACTTTGTTTGGTTGCAGCCCGGGAGTGCTGCTATTTGCTGTGGGGGAATGTAGTGCCCCTGAGGTTCCATTCACCACAGAGTAATGCACCTTATTTAAGGTGCGGTATTCGCCTCTGGTAAGGAGGGGGTTAATCACCAGTGTTTTACATTCACACTTTACATACAGTTTAGGAACCATCTCACTGGGGAGCTGGACTAAAAAGCCATCAGGAAGCTTGGGACTTCCCGGTCATTAGGATAACCACCTGGGGGGGCGGGTTCCACTTGGGGTAGAAGTAGAAGCAACTCACACAATCTTTAGTCAGTCTATCCGGGACTTCAGTTATGGTGACAGGACACCATTACCTTCTACCTTTTTCTTCTTTCATGGGGCCTGTGGCTTGGAGCAGAACGCTCAACCCAGGTTCCTCACTACTGGAGGGGCAACTCTTAAAAAGGACATTTCCAAACACCGGTGGCTTCTTCCAACTTATCCAGGGCCCATCACAGTGGGTGACCGGTACTACACAGGCGCGCAGCATAACAGTGAGTAAAACAACCTGGAACCGCAGCAGCCGACTCGGACTCTTATTACTGGCGCCACTGCCCCACGCCTCGGTGTTAACGGCACCACTACTACTCTCCTCATCCTCCACGGGGCCCGCTCCACCTGTGGGGAGCAAGACCATCTTGGCTGCTACTACCATCCGCCCCATAGGGTAGCGACAGTAGCGGTGGCTAATCCCTCGTCGTGTACCACAGGTGGCGTTACGACAATAACCCCCATCATCACTTCCTATCCCGCCTATTATTGTAGACACCTTGGGGCACGAAACCGGGCAGGCAACCGCAACATCCCAGACCTTCACACCGGCCCGGTGATGAGTAACATGTACCATACCGCACCTGAAAAGACCTGCCCCCTGGGTTCCACATATCCAGGACCCGGATTCGATCCGAATGTCACACCAAATTATATTTACCAGGGTTCTCCTCTAACCATGTCTCCCACAGACGTGGCCTTTTACTCTCCCTTGGGGACTATTCTGCTATTTCCTCCCTTCCTAATCTTTTTACTACCTAAACTCCTCTCTGCTATTAACTCTCCCTAGCTCGAGAGTACCAGGGAAGTAGTTAATACATTGTGGACCCTAGTGGCCCTAAGAACACATTACACCATAACATCAAACATTACACTTTACACACAGTGGATTTGCAGGTCCTGGGCGGCCGAGCCTTACAGCCCCTTACATCTACTTATCGCCCCTCCACTCATCACCTTCACCCCTCTGGTCCCAGTCCCCTCTTCTTCACCATGAGTGTGCAAAAATTCACAATGTCACAACATGCTCCATGACCGTGCATGTGCACACACAGAACCATGGATTTTAGTGTGAGTGGCGGCAATCAGAACATGGAATGATGGAGAGGGGGCTGTAGAGGTGAGAAGTTTTTGTTTTTTAACCTTTTAATGGTTCAGCAAAATAGTGGATAAGAGAATCCATCCTCCTAAATCCTCGCAGAAGTGAATTACAAGAAATCTGTGTTTTCGTGACTGCACAGTTTTGTAAAATTTGGGTAGAATTTAGTCCCACTCAAATATATACGCTCCAGCATCCATGTTGTTGGCAACAAGCAGAACACACTGATGATAAACATAACTGTAATAATCTTATGTATGAAGTCAAACCATTATCAAGATAAGAACAGTCCACACATTTTTAAAGAGTATTGATTTTTCTATAGCATAAATGTTAAAAAACTGTGTTGGAAATATACAAGCTCTACTTACAGCAAAGATGGGCTGCATTTGTGGCGCCCTGGACAAGCCAGGGGCCTCAGAGAACAACACCACCACACCCCACACTCCCGGTCAGGCACACCGAAGTCAGACACAAAACCCTTGTTGCCTCCCTCCAGGAGCTGATGTTCACACCAGGGGGTGGGCCAGGCGGTTGGCCCCGCCCACCGAGGAGATCACAGTCCTGGAGCGGGAAAAGTAAAGCAGATTAGTTTTGGAGGTGAAAGTGGAAGGAAGGAAAGTGGTAGTGGAGCAACTAACTGACAGCGTCCGGGTGTGTGGCCCGGGCGGTACAGCAAGGTTGGCAGACGGTGGTGACCGTCTGCAGGAGTGGCCTATCGGAGTCTACCGTAAGGACCGTGGATGGGCGGTGGCCCGGCAGTACCGGACCGGTACACAAAGAGAAGCCAGCACCATCTGGCAGGGGCTTACGGACCCTGGCAAGGCTAGGAGTCGCTGTGAATTTGCCAAATCCGTCAGCGAAGGGAACCTCCTGGGTTTCCCAGCAGCCAAGTCCCGACAGAAGGCAACAGTCCAACCGTGAGAGGGAAACACAGCCACCGCCAAGGCTACCGTTCCCAGGGCCAGAGCCTGCGGGCACAAGGGGCTCCTCCAGCCCATATCCAAGCTGGGGAGCGGGTTACCGGTGGGAACCCATTGGAACCGTTTACAGTACATAGGTGCAGGGAAAGGCAGTCACCATCAACCTGCCGGGAGAAACAACACCGCAGCCGTCTGTGGGACCTGTCCATCCAGCCGTGTGTTTTACCGAGAACTGTGTCCTCATCATTGGCTGAGTGAGTACCACCGTGCCGTGCGGCACAGCGCTGCCCCCACGACCCTGCACCTCACCAGGCCCCGTAACCCGCCTGCCATCCATCCCTACCCCATCACCGGGCCCCGGGACAACCAACTCCCTACCCACGGAGGGGAGAACTAATAACAAAGCTGCTCCCTGTCACCGCTCCCGGGATCCCCGTCCAGAGCAGCGGTGGTGTCACCAACTTCACCACAACCGTAGGTGGCGTCACGGACAATAACCAAATCCCCACAATCAAACCCCATTTTCACTCACGGGCGAGGAGCGCCGCTCGAGTCCTCGGGATCCGGCCCACCGCTCGAGCCACCACCGAGCAGCGGCAGCCACAGCAGCAGCGGCCGGACCCGAGCAGTGGGAGAGCGCAGTGTCCCCTCCTCCGCCCGCGACAACTTGGCGTCACGAACAGGATCCCACCGTTCTACCAACTGGTGGAAGTGCGCCTTGTGTGACCGCCGGAGGTGTCCGGCCGAAAAATTTGTGAAGCCGCCATCTTGGGCGCGAAGAATTCCCGCTCGAGCGTCTCCTCGAGTAGTGGAGGCGCGAAGGCCAAAACCCCGCCCCTGTAGAGGAGGAGCCGGAAAGAGACTAAGGGGGACTGATGGCGGCCGGCCGCATGTAGCCCGCGGCTATGGAAGCAGGGACGCCAGGACCCTGCGGCCATCTTGTTCCTGGGAGAGGCCGCCAGTGAGATGTATATGCCGTCCCGTAGCACCGTAGCCCCCACGCCTGGAACCGCGGTGTGGGTGGAGGTCCGGACCACGCAGCTCCAACAATGGCTGCAGGTCAAGATGCAGCTCCTCTTGGAGGAGTGGGAGGCCGACATGGCGGAGGTTATAGCGACCGTACGGAGACGCGAAGAGGAGGGAGCTTCGGAAGGGAGGGTGAGTGACCCACGCACCGGTCCCCCTAGTGGGTCGGTCATCGTGGCTAAGGGACCCGGTCTGAACCCGCTCGCCCTGCTACCTCCCTCGCTACCCGTATCGGCTGCCGTGACCCCGCCACTAGGCCCGCTACCCCCGCAACCGGTAGCGGTACCCTGCATGTCCGCCCAGGCGGATCGACCTGTAGTCGGAGCCCGTGACCAACCGGAAGTGCTGCCCTGGTAAGTACAGAAGCCCGAGCCGGAGGCATTTACAGAGACTTCCCCCGAGCCGGAGCCGACAGGCCGCTCCGTGCAGAAGGCCCAGCGGAGGAAAGCCCCTGTGCCCATTCCCCACACCTCGACTGAGGTTGCGCCGGGTTGCCACTGCAAAGCAGCTTCCCAGGCCAAGTCACCGCGGGACCTTCCACCCAGATTGCCAGTTGTGGGCAGTGTCCAGAAGGTCTCGCGTGGCCCGACCCGTGCGCCGGAGCTCGCAGCAGCTCCATATTGGGACAGGGAGCCGACGCCGCTGGGCCCGGAGATCGCGGAAAGGGAAAGGAAGAAAGCAGAATTTGTGGCCCGTACGATACGGGAAAAGGAGAGTCTGAGGCAAGCAACCTTCCGTGTCCGGGGCCCCCTGTATGAAGGGCAGGTGAGGCGGTTTGATGTCCGCCGGGGCTATGGCTTTATATATGAACCGGGCCTGGAGGCCGAAGTCTTTATAGCCCGGCGGGATGTTAATGCCCACCTGCCGGAGGAGCATCCAGGCCGCAATCTGATGCCCGGAGAGCTGGTGCAGTATACCCGGCACTGTGGGGAGAGGGGGTGGTTCGCATTGGATGCGAAGCTGAGGGGCAGTCAGGAGGCCCGAGTGCGCACCGCGCCCCCTCCCCCAACCGACGCAGAGGAATCGGAGTGATGGCGGCGGTCCCCCGTTGCAGTTGTCTCCCGTTGGGACCACCAAAGTATCGTTTAAATGAGTGAAAAGAATAATCCACCGAGAAGAGTCACCTGATAGTCAGCTTGATTGCACCGGTCGTTGCCGGCAACTGGTCCCCGTTGGGACCCCCCTTTTCTAATTATGCGTAGAAACTACTACGAACAGGCCCGAGAACTTGCAGGGCGACCTGTGGCATGTAAATAAAAATGATGTTTTTATGGCTAAACCGTTACCGCCTCCAGAGAGGCTGATTTGGAGGATGGGCCTGCAGGGAAGTGATGGCTCAGGCCCACCACTACCGCAACCGGTGGCGATCCTATGGGGGTTTCAGGGGTTCCCCATGGACGTGGGTCCCCTGAAAAGGACAGAACCCGCTCGGGCAACTTGTGCTGGACTGGGGTCAAGGGGTGCTGCCTGTTTGCTTATGGGCAGCATCAGGGCCAGGTTGCTTGGGTGGGAGAGAGCGGAAGCTGTAACCGTTAAATAACGTTAAAGTAAGAGTACCTCCCGATGTGGGAAGATGTTATTTTACTTGTAATCCCTGTTTTACCGTTATCTTTTTCAGTTGTGAAAATAAAACCGGTGATGGACTGCCCGCGGACGGTCTGCATTTTACTAGGGGGAATGTGGCACCCTGGACAAGCCAGGGGCCACAGAGAACAACACCACCACACCCCACACTCCCGGTCAGGCACACCGAAGTCAGACACAAAATCCTTGTTGCCTCCCTCCAGGGGCTGATGTTCACACCAGGGGGTGGGCCAGGCGGTTGGCCCCGCCCACCGAGGAGTTCACAGTCCTGGAGGCGGGAAAAGTAAAGCAGATTAGTTTTGGAGGTGAAAGTGGAAGGAAGGAAAGTGGTAGTGGAGCAACTAACTGACAGCGTCCGGGTGTGTGGCCCGGGCGGTACAGCAAGGTTGGCAGACGGTGGTGACCGTCTGCAGGAGTGGCCTATCGGAGTCTACCATAAGGACCGTGGACGGATGGTGGCCCGGCAGTACCGGACCGGTACACAAAGAGAAGTCAGCATCATCTGGCAGGGGCTTACGGACCCCGGCAAGGCTAGGAGTCGCCGTGAATTTGCCAAATCCGTCAGCGAAGGGAACCTCCTGGGTTTCCCAGCAGCCAAGTCCCGACAGAAGGCAACAGTCCAACCGTGAGAGGGAAACACAGCCACCGCCAAGGCTACCGTTCCCAGGGCCAGAGCCTGCGGGCAAAAGGGGCTCCTCCAGCCCATATCCAAGCTGGGGAGCAGGTTACCGGTGGGAACCCATTGGAACCGTTTACAGTACATAGGTGCAGGGAAAGGCAGTCACCATCAACCTGCCGGGAGAAACAACACCGCAGCCGTCTGTGGGACCTGTCCATCCAGCCGTGTGTTTTACCGAGAACTGTGTCCTCATCATTGGCTGAATAAGTATCACCGTGCCGTGCGGCACAGCGCTGCCCCCGCGACCCTGCACCTCATCAGGCCCCGTAATCCGCCTGCCATCCATCCCTACCCCATCACCGGGCCCCGGGACAACCAACCCCCTACCCACGGAGGGGAGAACTAACAACAAAGCTGCTCCCTGTCACCGCTCCCGGGATCCCCGTCCAGAGCAGCGGTGGTGTCACCAACTTCACCACAACCGTGTGTGGCGTCACGGACAATAACCAAATCCCCACAATCAAACCCCCTTTTCACTCAAGGGCGAGGAGCGCCGCTCGAGTCCCCGGGATCCGGCCCACCGCTCGAGCCACCACCGAGCAGCGGCAGCCGCAGCAGCGGCCAGACCCGAGCAGTGGGAGAGCGCAGCGTCCCCTCCTCTGCCCGCGACACATTTGTACATTGCCCAGGCTAAAAACTAGTACTCTAGCAGGATGCAGCTAAGCCCCCACTAAGTGGAGGCATCACAGGTGCAGGAGGAGCAAATCACACACACACCACCAAAAAATGGAGGGGGCGATTGCTGGATGATAAAACTGCACACTGATGGCTTGCATAGAGCGCTGTTCACACATGTAGATGCACAGTCACAAGCCTGCAACCTATTAGGTGATGCCCATACTATTATTAGATCAGATGGGCTGCCAAGCTCTACTCATGATGCAGGATGTACTCAGGATACAGCCAGGCCCCTTTCTGTTAGACCTTGCATATTAGAGTTCTTGTCCCGTATGATGCACAGATTGAGTACTGCTTGGCAGCCCACCTGATCTAATAGTATGGGCGTCACCTAATAGGCTGTGGGCTTGTGACTGCATCTGCATGTGTGAACAGCGCTCTATGTAAGGGTACTTTCACACTTGCGTTCAGCGCAGTCCGTCACTATGGAGAATAGCGCAGTCCGTTAACGCACTGCGCTATTCTCCATAGACTTGTATGGACGACGCACTGTAACGCAATTGTCAGCGTTGCATCCGCTGGACGACACAGCATCGTTATTTTGACACTGCGTTGGGTGGAAGGAACGCAGCATGTAACGTTTTTTTGAGCAGCGGAAACCTTTATTTTTCACTGCGCATGCTCATTTTTTTTTTTTTTTTTAAATCACAGAAACTTTATTTTGTTTCTCGGTGGCCGAACATTCAGCTGAGCACCCGGCCACTGGCATGTGAGAGCACTCAACTGAGCGCCCGGCCGCCGGCATGTGAGAGCACTCAGCTGAGCGCCCGGTCGCTGGCATGTGAGAGTGCTCAGCTGAGCGCCCGGCCGTCGGCATGTAGGAGCTCTCAGCTGAGCGCCCGACCGCCGGCTATTGAGAGCTCTCAGCTGAGCGCCCGGCCGTCGGCTATTGAGAGCTCTCAGCTGAGCGCCCGGCCGCCGGCTATTGAGAGCTCTCAGCTGAGTGCCCAGCCGCCGGCTATTGAGAGCTCTCAGCTGAGCGCACGGCCGCCGGCTATTGAGAGCTTTCAGCTGAGCGCCCGGCCGCCGGCTATTGAGAGCTCTCAGCTGAGTGCCCGACTGCCGGGTGATCAGCTGATCGTTTGTAACGGGGGCAGGGGGCGGCAGACTGACCCCCGGCCCGGCCGTCACTGTTAAATCGGAGGTGTTGTTTGTGGGGCAGAGTGTGGATGACAGGGGCACTTGCATATCGGTACTTTGGTGTTCAGTGACACCTTTTTCTTTCTGTTCGCCGGGCGTTTCGCCACTCCCAGTAAAGAGCCACAGACAGGCAGCTGGTAAACTAAGAGACACTTTATTGAACGTAGCTTCTATTCTTCTTTACACTTTCCAGCAGACAGACACTTCAGTTACAGATTACACTTCTTGCTGGGGGACTACTTCTTTTCCTTTCTGCAGGCGTTACCCGTGTACCTTCACTTCTTTGGTCTATGCACGCACTCTGGCTGTTACAGGCATTACCCGTGTACTTCTACTTCTTTATCCAAGCACACACTCTGGTTGCTACGGGCACCACCCATGTACTTCTGCTTCTTGGCCTAGGCACTCTCTCTGGCTATCTGCCACGTTTCACTCCCACACTCTGCCCCGTCGCCTCAGACTTCTCTCTGTCACATCAGACTACAACTCTCACTCTGCTTCAGAGCCCTCCCTTCCCCATCTAGGCTGCCCTGCCCCTTTCTTTTCTGTCACTGTTCCCATGGGGACCACTACTCCACTCTGACACCTAGTGGGGGAACCGTTTGTTACCTACAACAACACATAGCATTCTATCAGTACCATTGGCCACCACACCGTGGGGCGTCTTCAGGGGGGGAAACGTTTTCTACACCACCAGGGGTCCGTCCACCCCTTACATTCCTCCCCTCTTTAACCTCAGCCTCCTGGCAAGGTTTGTACCTGCAAAACAGCATATGGAGAGAACACACACACAAGGTTCCGAAGCAATATTCTCTCTTTATCAAATAAAACTTTTAAAACCAGGCTATGGAACACAACACTTAAAACACACAGAATGGCACACAAGTTCGGTGCCCGGAGTCCCTCCAAGGGAGCTCCCGGTCTTAGTTGCACACCCGTCCGGAGGCCCTCTTCAGGCTCTCCCGGTCTTAGCTGACCTTCTGCCCGGAGGCTATTCCCAAGAGCTCCCGGTCTTTAGATGAGCAAAAAAAACAACAAACCAACAAGATTCCTTCTTCACAGTCACGGAGGGAGTCCGCACACAGTTCTGCACCAAGCTACTCCCGGGTTCAGTACTTTGAACGTTGCTGTAACCTCGAACATTTACCGGCTTTCAACAGTACCGGTTTTCAACGGCAAACAAATCACTCTCTTCCAGACGATTACCTCCTCAGGCTGGGTGGTATGCACGCAGCCATTCAGCCCGCTGGGCCTTCACATATTCAGAAAGGGATTGCCTGGGTAAGCGGGGCAGCCTGCGGAATGGCTCATAGCACGGCTGCGGCTCCGGTACTTCCCTCTCCGGTTCAGACCCTTCAGCCTCCTGCGGGGGTGAGGGGGTAGCTGTGCGGGACAGCGCCGGGCTGCCGACGACCACCACTGGGTGCGACACCATGCTTTGGTTTATCGCCAGAACTGCCGGTGCCTCCCTTGGCTTGCTTTCCACTGTAGGTTCAGCGACTGCTACGGGTACGACCGCCGGGGTGCTCTCTGACCGGCCAGTTTCAACGGTCGCCGGTCTATGCTGAGCGCGCCTCATGCGCTGGCAGTCCTCCCATTCTATTTCTTGTTGCCACTGAGCGGCCTCTTGAGCGGTGGGCATACAGGTCACTCCCACCGCAAACAGGCCCCGGCACCCTTTTTCTCTCATGAACCGTACTGTCTCGCCCGGGTACAGGGTGTGCAGGCGCTGCGGCAGTCCTTCCGTGTCCAAGTTGACCCGGTTATAGAAGTAATGGTCCCCGGTGATACGGTCCTCTATGAACCCGTACCCTTCTGTCTGGTTGAACGTCACCAAGGTGCCTATACTGCACTGTCAGTCGAACTCCTCACTGAGGGGCCCGGCCATCATTTCTCTGGCTACCGTCTCAGCGAGGAACCTTTCCTGCACGGGGTCTACTACTGGCGGTGGGGACCTTCTCCGGGTCGGTGGCGCCGGCCTCACTGGCTCCCAAACGAACCCCAATTCATCCACCTCTGATTCCTGAATAGCCCACCAGGACGGGGCTTTGACTTCTGGGGAGGGCGGAGGGCCTACATGGTCGGGCGCTGGCGCTTCCGGAATCTGTACGGCCGCTCCTGGTGGCCCGCTCTCCAAAGTTAGCCGGGACTTGTAGGTGGCCCGGACTTCCGTCGTCATCTCCCCGGTAACGGCATCCCATTAGGTAAACCACGTGACCTTCGCGGGTCCCTCTGATGCTCCGGTCACGGCCGGTATCGTGCTGGCCGGCAACGTGATGGTGGGTATCCCCCCCACCAAACTTTCCTTCGGACGTCCTCTCCCACGACCTACGGGCACCAGCATGCCCGCTTCGGCTTGCTTGTCTGTTCTGGCCTCCATTCTGTTTGGCGCAGGTAACTGGGTCTGTTTCTTCCTCTGCGGCTGGGGTTGTAATGGCGCCGGGGAGGGTGGAGGCTGTTCTTCTTTTCCCGCTTCTGCCCATACTCCACCCCCGGCCTCATCCACCAGGTCTGTATAGCGTTGGCGACGCCTTTTCTTTCTTGCGGCGCCGCCCACGTCTCTAAACCTCTACAGCTCCTTGGGGCAAGTACCTCCCCTCTTTGGGCGGAGCACTCTGGGCTTCTTCCTCCCAGGCCAGCCCAGCGCTTTTCGTTTGGCGCCAACTTTTCGCACCTCCGCTGAGTCCATGAGGACGGCCGCCATCTTACCGCCATCTTGTGGCCTGTTCAGCACATCAGGCACCACTTGATCTTCCTCACAGTCTCTGGTCGGGGTTTCTTGCATGCGGGCTTCACCCTGCTCGCAGCGCCACTTTGTAACGGGGGCAGGGGGCGGCAGACTGACCCCCGGCCTGGCCGTCACTGTTAAATCGGAGGTGTTGTTTGTGGGGCAGAGTGTGGATGACAGGGGCACTTGCATGTCGGTACCTTGGCGCTCAGTGACACCTTTTTCTTTCTGTTCGCCGGGCGTTTCGCCACTCCCAGTAAAGAGCCACAGACAGGCAGCTGGTAAACTAAGAGACACTTTATTGAACGTAGCTTCTATTCTTCTTTACACTTTCCAGCAGACAGACACTTCAGTTACAGATTACACTTCTTGCTAGGGGACTACTTCTTTTCCTTTCTGCGGGCGTTACCTGTGTACCTTCACTTCTTTGGTCTATGCACGCACTCTGGCTGTTACGGGCATTACCCGTGTACTTCTACTTCTTTATCCAAGCACTCACTATGCTTCTTGGCCTAGGCACTCTCGTGGCTATCTGCCACGTTTCACTCCCACACTCTGCCCCGTCGCCTCAGACTTCTCTCTGTCACATCAGACTACAACTCTCACTCTGCTTCAGAGCCCTCCCTTCCCCACCTAGGCTGCCCTGCCCCTTTCTTTCCTGTCACTGTTCCCATGGGGACCACTACTCCAATCTGACACCTAGTGGGGGAACCGTTTGTTAACTACAACAACACATAGCATTCTATCAGTACCATTGGACACTACACCGTGTGGCGTCTTCAGGGGGGGAAAACGTTTTCTTCACCACCAGGGGTCCGTCCACCCCTTACACGTTCACAATAGTCTGCTGCCGGTAAAACTGTAAAGAAGAAAAAAAAATCTTTCCGTTGTTTTGTACGATCCGTTGCATCCGTGACACAACGCAATGCAACGGATGCCGTTCAACGCAAGTGTGAAACTAGCCTAAGCCATCAGTGTGCAGTTTTATCATCCAGCAATCGCCCCCTCCATTTTGTGGAGGTGTGTGTGTGATTTGCTCCTCCTGCACCTGTGATGCTTCCACTTAGTGGGGGCTTAGCTGCATCCTGGTAGAGCACTAATTTTTGGCCAGGGCAATGTACAAATACTGCCCATCTTTGCTGTAAGTATTGCTTAATTTTTGGAGGATATTTATTCCTCTTTTTGTTGCTATCTTTATACAATATACAAGCTCGCCATACATATTACATAAAAATCATTCCAACCTATCAATTTCCGTGTGATGGTGGGATTATCTCATGTGTTTAGTGGTCTTTTAGTTTTTCTTAAGGCCCCGTTACATGCAATGACGTATCTAACAATATATTACCGGGGTCACGGATTCCGTGACGCACATCCGGCATCGTTAGCGGCGTTGTTGCGTGTGACACCAACAAACGGTCGTTAACGATGGAAAATACTCACCAAATCATCCATCATTGACACGTCGTTCCTTTTCAAAAAATCGTTGCTTGTTGATCTCGCAGGTTGTTCATCGTTCCCGAGGCAGCGCACATTACTACATGTGACACCTCAGGAGCAAAGAAAAACAGCTTACCTGCGGCCGCCGGCAATGAGGAAGGAAGGAGGTGGGCGGGATCATCTCCACCCCTCCACTTCTATTGGGCGGCCGCTTAGTGACGCCGCTGTAGCGCCGCACAGACCGCCTTCTTAGAAAGGAGGCTGTTCGCCGGCCACAGCGACGTCGTTAGGCAGGTAAGTCCGTGTGACGGCTCCTAACGATATTGTGCGCCATGGGCAGCGATGTCACTGCATGTAAAGCCCCCTTAAAGGCCGCTTTACACGCAACGACATCGCTAACGAGATATCATTGGGGTCACAGAATTCGTGACGCACATCTGGCCTCGTTAGGGACGTCATTGCGCGTGAAATGCACTAATGACCGTTAACGATCAAAATTACTTACCTAATCGTTGATCGTTGACGCATCGTTCCTTTCCCGATTATCATTGCCGTTGCAGGACACAGGTTGTTCGTCGTTCCTGCGGCAACACACATCGCTATGTATGACACCGCAGGAACGAGGAGCATCACTGTACCTGCGGCCGCCGCCAATGAGGAAGGAACGAGGTGGGCGGGATGTTACGGCTGCTCATCTCCACCCCTCCACTTCTATTGGGTGGCCGCTTAGTGACGTCGATGTGACGCCGCACGAACCGCCCCCTTAGAAAGGAGAAGGTTTGCTGGCCACAGCGACGTTGCTGGGCAGGTAAGTACGTGTGACGGTTCCTATCAATCTTGTGCGCCACAGGCAGCGATTTGCCCGTGACACACAACCGACGGGGGGGGAGGTGCTTTCACCAGCGACATCGCTAGCGATGTCACTGTGTGTAAAGTGCCCTTTAGATGTTGATGAAAACAAGAATCAAGCTCGGTTGTTTTCAACATTCCAGATCCTTTATAATGGCCAGAAAACAGCTATTACTGGAGGTGTCTAAAACTGGCTAATTCCCATATCCCCTTTGAAAAAACATGTATGATCAGCGATGTATGTTTATGGTTGAAAAGCTGCACAATGTTTCTTTAACCCTTGTCTGATACTATGAAAAAAAAAATCACTAGTTGTACCAATCTGCATGGGGCACAATGACACCATCGTACCAGACAAGGGTTAAAGGGAATCTGTCAGCAGGTTTTTGCTATGGAATCTGAAAGTAGTGTCACAATACCAAGGCAAAACTCCTTCTTTAGGCCATGTGCGCACTAGAAATGGACTTTTTCTCAAGGAAAATCCGGACCCTCTTAAAGAATCCATCACCTGCGGTAAAAAAAACCGCACCAAAACCACAACGGAATCTGCATGCGGTTTTGCCGCGGTTTGGTGCGGATTTGCCGCGGGTTTTTACCATTATCTATGACAAAAACCGCAGGTACCTGCAGAAAAGAAGTGACATGCACATTAATTCCGTAGTGGAAAATCCGCGGGTAAATCCGCAGGTATAAAAAACCGCAGTTTACGCACAGCATTTTTTTATACCTATAGGTTTTTCAATGATTTTTTTTATTTTGTGTGTGCACATTATCTCTGACCAGTCTGATTTTACCCCCATTGCGAGCCGTTCAAACACTGCATGCGGCTCACACAGGGCTGAGCATCACTCACACCCAAGCACAACGCTGCTCGCTTGAGTGGTTTGTATTCGTAACTCACTTGAATTTTGAACCCAAACTCTTTTTTTTGTAGCCTGTGTTCAAACCCGAACTTCAAACCTGGAACATCAGGTTCGCTCATCTCTACTCTTAACTCACTGAGTGTCGTGGTGAGGTAGCACTCCTGAAGCCATCAGGAGCTATAAGGTACTGCTTCCTGTCAAAGATGCAGGGCCTACCCCCAGGGACCAAGAAGACCAGTGCCGGTAACAGCAAAACATTCATTTAAATCCCTGTTTTCCCCATTTCCGAAGACTGGTGACAGGCCATGGTTGGATCCAATGGATGGCTACCTGGGGGGGAAGCCGATCCAGTACACTAGACGACAACCAGAGGGGAGGGGTCAGACAGTCAGTAAGTGGAAGTGAGAGGAGACGGACGTACCCACACTGACAGGAGAGTGTAACGGTGACCTGAGGGCCCAGGCATGTGGAACCATAGCACCAACGGGGTACAGAATCCTAGGTCAGGCAAACGCTCCAGGCAGACCTGATAAAATCTTTACAGTGAGGGGACCATCCAGGAATCCACTAAATAGCCGCAACCCACAAGTGGCGTCACGACAAAAACTTTTATTTCATCTCCCTTGTAAATATTCCCCCTTTTAAAAGCGACCCCCAGGATCACGGAACCGGGCAACGGCCACCCAGTGACATTTCCCCAGCAATACATCGCCCGGGACTGAGTACCCCATAGCCCTGGGGTGTCACAGTGACTTCTGACCCTGTTCACACTGCAGAGTCTGACACATCATACGATGGTTTCTCTGGTGCTTTTGAGTTGCACAGTCAGACTCGAGTGTCGACTAGTTGTGTGGTTATTAGTGATCAGTGTAGCAGGAGTTAATTTCTGCTAGCCTGTGGATTGCTGCCAGGGTCACAGGTTACAGGAGACCTATTACAGCTGCTTCTGCCCTTTCAAAGATGTTCCTCGACGCCGATTATAGCTTTATCTGCGATACCGGTCCTTGTGCTGGGGTGATCTTGTTCTGGTGATCTCCTGTGTGCTAGTTGGTGGTGTGTTGTGGAGATATTCTCGTTGTCTGTTTATTTCCTCCCTGATTCTTTATGTCCTCCTGAGCACATATTGTCTTATCTCTGTGAGTATGTGCAGTGAGTTTGAGTTTTGGTTTTTCCCTGTCTGTCTATTTGTGTGGGATAAACCACTCTAGTCCCGGTCCTACCCGGGGGTAGGGAGAGGGGGTATAGACCAGGGCTATTCAGAAACTAGGGTTAGGTAGGCGGCTCAAACATCGTCACCATTAGATGTATCTTTGGGAACAGGGACAGCTAGGGCCACCCTAGCCCTAGGGCCAGTGTAAATGCCCCTGTTCCATGTTCCCTTGTCACAAAACAAATCACATAACAAATAGACGTCACATAACAAATAGACCCCCCTCTTCCCACCTCCGGAGGTGGGGAAAAGGGAGTATAGACCAGGGCTATTCAGGAGCTAGGGTTGGGAAGGCGGCCCAAACATCATCACCATTAGACGTATCTTTGAGAACAAGGACAGCTAGGGCCAGCCTAACCTTAGGGCCAGTGTAGGTGGTTCCTCTGCTACTATATGGAGAGCAGTTATCAGGTCCTTTTGGTAGTAGAGAGATCGAAAGGATGTTGATGAGTAGGTTCATAGGTACAGAGATATGCCCTGTCTAAAGCCTCCAGTCAGGCCCTAGGAAGGTTTGTTTTGCCTAACAAAGTTCCATCTCAACCTTGGATTCATTTGTCCATAGATTTCATCATAGATTTGCCTAATTGTTGTGTTAATATGGTAGGATGGGTGGTGGTGTACTATTTCAGCAAGATGGCTCGCTTGGTTCCTCTTCCAAAGTTCCCTATGGTTAAGACTTTAGCTGCATTGTTTATCTCTCACATCGCTAAAGGGAACCAATCACCAGTCCTATACTGGCACTATCAGGCTACTTCTCTACATACCTTTAGTGGTCAGCTCGGATGTTCAGGTTTGAAATCCAAGAAAGTAAAATTTATAAAATCACCATCTTCTTGTGTGACAGGAGCTGAGCATCAGATAATATCTGGGGGGGTTTTCAGAGTTATCCCCTCCCCTCTTAGAATTAGCATAAGTATTATACAATCAATTTAACTAGCAAGACCTGTGTGAATGTGACGCCCCTGGACTAGTCAGGTCGTCACAGGGTACTGCACGCTCTTTATTGTTAGTGCAGGACTCAACCCCCCTTGGTTCTGGGTTCTCAACCTATAGTACTGCCTCCATCAGCATCCAAATCCCAGCCACACCTCACCCCACACCCTGTCAGACACACCAGTGGGCTGCTGAGATAGAATAGGGCAGTCCACCTAGGGGTCAGGCAGATTGGTGGGAGGGGGGAAGTCAGTAAGGGAGGAAGTGGAGAGCAGAGCTGACAAGCAGAACAGTAGTAGCTCCCAAAGAGTGAGGAGCTGGGAGTTGGAGCTCCCGGGGAGTGACAGGTTGGGTCGCAGACGATGATGTGGGCCGGAGGAGGCGGAGACCCGGTTGCAGGGTATTGAGGCTGGGTGCCTGGCCCCAGTCTTGGAGGACGGGAGGCATCTGAATCTAATAACCGGTCCGGGAACGAAAGCATGGTGGGGTACTGGACCCTAGGTCGGGGAGTAGCTTCAAGAAACCCGGCAATTAACTTGCGGAGGATAGTGACTTTATGGACTGTCCCCATGAAGCTCAGAGATCAGGGGAACTAGCGCAACGAGGGGGATAGGGCTTACCAACCCAAGCAGCCCACTGAAATCCCAAGCGTGAGCCCTTGAGAGAAAAGCTCCTTTACCAATAGTAGGGAGCCGGCCTGGACAGCTTTATGCCTACGGGCCAACTGAACACTTCTAAATTTGTGCTCGGAGGCAGGCTCCAGACCATCAGGCAGTACTGTAGGGGATGGATATCCGGACGGCTTCCCCTCAAGTGGGCAGCGGCACCCAGAGACTTGGTTTACCTTGCTGTCAGAGTCTGCTTTTCATCACCAACACTGTCTGAGTACATAGTTATCCCCTGCTACCGCCTAGCCCTGCGCTCCCCTGCACCCCACAATCCAGAGTCCCGGGGCCTCCCCTACCCATGGAGGGAATGTCATCGGGCTGCCCCACTCCATCTCCCCCAGGTACTCCCATCGGTAGCGGCGGTACTCCCCTTACCACACACCACGGGTGGCATCACGAACTATTATCCCCTGTAAATAGCCCCCTTTACATTTGAGTTGCCGTAATCTCTCTGGTCCGGAGACCCTCGAGCCACAGCAATTCCGGATCCAAGCGGTTTGACCGCTGCAGTGGCGGCACATGAGGTCATACCCATGTGACCAGAAGGAGCAGGAGCTCAGCTAACAAAGCTGATACCAGGAAGCAACATTTTTCTGTTTGTAGAGGCCCAATCCCTTCTGGTCACATGGGTATGACCTCACACAGGTGAGGAACCAGGGCTCTTAGGCTGTTCTTCAAGCTAGGGGGGGCCCTATGCTAACCCTAACCTCATAGATACTCCTGATGGTGGAGAGGCCTGAGTCTCCTTCCTGAGCAGTCCTGATCCGATTCCTTCTCCCCCTTCCCCAGGGAGGTGATGGGATAGGAGTGTGATAAAATACACAGATAAAGACAGACAGGGAAAAGACAACACTCTGTCACCCAGCACGCACACACGAAACAAGACAAGAAAAGAAGCTCCAATACAACAGGGGTAAGCTCCACAACCGTACCAAGCAATGGGCACAACTTTCACCAGTAAGCTTGAACACCACACCTCACACACCAACAAAGAATAAACTATAGCTGGCATGGGTGGAAGGTTTCAACCAGCATAAATAGAAGGTGAGTAGATGTGATAGTCCTCCCCACAACATGTGACCACAGGAGCAAGCAGACCAGCACAAAATAACTGTTACTAGCCTGCCTATGAACCAGCACACAGCAGGTCAATGCCCGAGTCTGATTGTGTTGATCCCAGACACGAGAAATCATCGGGCAGAGTGTCAGTATCTTCAATTTGAAGAGCGGGGAATGCCGACATGACAGTCAGCGAAGTTTGTGCAAAACTCTGTGTGACGGTTGATTGTCAGGTGTATCCCATGTGTGCACATAAGGTGCAAGGAGAAGCTTTTCAAACTATGTTTTCTCTGAATCAACTGAGTGTTTCAGTGTAAACCATAGGTGCCTACAATCATGCATAATGACAGGTTCCCTTTAACAATTATTACATTTCGAGAAGGAATTGTGAATGATCAGTAATGTGTTTATAGATTATACTCAAGGAGAAACTTTACCCCTAGACCAAATGACCGCTGTCCCACACTCAACTTTATACATGTCCTCTGTGCCTAATAAATATTTAGTAAATAACACAAAGGCTATCGGCCTATGCATAAAACTCGATGTTTCCATTTCAAGGTTATAATCCCAAAACACTGATTCTGAGGATGGTTGTGGTAACATATGATAGGTTATTACTATACAAGCAGTAACATTGAACAGCTTAATATAATCTAACAAGATTCCCAATGTAAAATCATGTACTTGGGGGAGAAGAAAATTCCTTTTGAATATCAAACAAAAGAAAAGGATGTGGCATTCCTTGTGGTGTTGAAGAGAACAATCTTTAATGGTGCAATCCGGTAAAGGCTATGAGGAGACGGTGTGCTCAGATGCCCCTGCATTTTCAATATCAGTCAGTCCTAGAAATATACATTTTTTAGCAGCATATAAATGACAAACATTAAGGACTATGGGGTGTGCATTATTTTATATGGAGGACTATGGGGACCTTTGGGGGTGCATAGTATTATATGGAGGACTATGGAGTGCATTATACCATATGGGGGAATATGAAATGTGCATTATACTATATGAAGAATTATTGGGTGTGCACTATTCGATATGGAGCACTATGGGGTCTGCATTATTTTATATGGAGGACTATGGGGGTGAATTATTTCTTATGGAGGTGTAATGCTCATAGGGCAGGGCAGTGTCTCAGACTGTGGCAACTGACCCCCCAGGGAAGGGACACGCTTAGGTACAGGCAGGTACAGTCTCTGATACTGTCATAGGGTAAATGGAGACAGGACAGGGGCCCCTAGGCTGGCCCTAAGATTTATGACCCTGCGTAGTCCCTTATCTCGAAGGTAGGTTTGAGGGTAACCAGGTTTGAGCCCTCAGTGTGGCGCCCCAGGACCTGGTCGCCACAACAGCATTGCCCTCCCAAAGGGTTAATGCTGAGCCTGGAGGTAATTGGGAGATCTATTGGCCAGTAAGTTTAACACCCAACGCAGTTCTCCCTCCGGCCAGCAGGGGGAGCTCTGAACCTGGAACTTCAGGGAGCATTCCTTAAGTCTAGCTGGAGGGAGGAAGTGTGGTCAGTCTGTAGGGAGAAGTGGAAGGAAGCAGACGCAGAGTGAGCTGTCCTGCAGAACTGGGGCCTAGAGCTAGAGTAGCTTGGCCCAGGGAAGCAGGAGTAGCTGAGAGGCAGCAGAGAGACTCGGACATCGGAGTCTGTAGTTGCCAGGGCATAAAATCCATCCCTGGTAGCTGAATCCGGAGGGCAGGAGAGCTGCAAGCCCCTGGCCCAGAAGTAATCTGAAGGTACAGCTGCATTCCAAGGGCCCGGTGTGGACTCCAGCAGAGAAGCACCAGAGAGGGCCTGCGCAGTCTACCACACAGAGAAAGGGACGAACAACAAGTCCCAGCAGCAAGAGGGCAATTGCAAACCCAAAGTGCAGTGTCCTAAAACAGCAGAGAAAGATTAAGGAGTAGGCCTCATACTCAACTGGCCAAAGATCACCCCAGGCACTTCCAGGCCGGCCGGACCATCTTTACCATCTGTGACGGTCTCCCTGGACTAAGTTTCTGCCGAGTAAAAGAGGAGAAGGTAAAGAGACTACTGTTTGTGCCTGTTTCTTTCATTGCTTGTCGGCCCTGCACCGTGTTAGTCACACAGCACCATAGACTTCCACAAGCACCAACTGTGCCCCGGGCATTGCTCCACCTGTGGGGAGCAGTACCACCTTTGCTGCCATAACATCATCCCGGTGGCCTCACACAGCAGCGGCGGCTTAATAGCCGCATACCACAGGTGGCGTCACGAATACAAACTTAAAGTCATCAGCCACATATTAAACTGACACCCACCAGGGCCACGGAGCCGGGCCCAGCCACCACTGACTACCACCGGACTAGTCCGGCCCGGCACCGGGTGTCCCATAGCCCTGGGGTGGGCGAGTCACGTTTGGCGTCACGAACAGGATTTCGTGCCCGGTCCCACCGGGTACTGTGCGCCTGCAGGAATTGTGCTTAAAAGACTGTACTGGCTGTAAACTGCCGCCGCCATTAGCCTCGCCGAGCGCAGGAAGAAGGGGGGCGTGCCTGACAAAGAGCGCGAAGGGAGCGCGCCATCAGAGCAGAGCCCTGTTAACCCCGCGCGACCCAGAAGGAAATTTGAAAAGTGAACGGAGCCTGGTAAGGTTCACTAAGGGGGAGGAAGATGTCCGACTCAGAGGGAGAGCAGGTGGCTGCCATCGCCCAAGGTGCCGCAGCACCGGCCGAAGCAATCCCAGTCGCCGTCGCCCCAGCCCCCACTGTAGCGCCGGTAATGCCGATCACCATGCCGTACATCCCGGGAGCAGAATGGCTGCCGCAGTACTCCGGGGAGTCCCATACCTTGAGCGACTTCAGAGAAAGTCTGCACAGCTTATTCCGGGTGTATCCGCTGACTGAGAGCCAGAAGGTGGGCATATTAATGGGGCAGCTAGCCGGCGCAGCCCAGCGGGAAGTGAAGTCCTGGCCTGATACAGATAAAGGGACAGTAACCCAGATAATGGCCAAGCTAAAGAGTACTTTTGACACCCGCACCGCAGCAGAGATAAAGATGAGATTCTTTGGGTGCAAGCAGCGGGCCACAGACAGCATAAGGGACTATGCCTTAAACTTGCAGGAGGCCCTGAAAGCAGTTAAACAGGTGGACCCAGAGAGTGTACGTGAAGAACACAAACTCCTAACTGAGCAGTTCATAGAGGGGCTCCTGTCAGATGCCCACAGGACCCAGCTGCGTATCCTGGTCCTGCAGAACCCTGCTCTGGACTTTGCAAAGTTTAAGGACCAGGCCATCCGGGTACTGAGAGAATCTACACCGAATGACCCAGTACCCCTCCGGCCTCTTGCTATCACGTACCCCGGGATGGTGCCTGCAACACGAGCCGCTTCAGGGGCTGAGGCGCAGACCCTGGATAAGGATCCCACTGCGGAGCTCAGACAGCAGTTCCAGGAGCTGACCAAGACTGTAGCTGCCCTGGCCAAGACCGTGCAGTCTCTACAAGTGACCCCATCGCCTGCAAGACTCGAGTTGGCCTCCAGCCCAGATGACGTCCCCTGGATGCGACAGAGGAGGATTCCGCCGACCCGAGGCAGAGACACAGACCAGTATGATTCAATGGGACAACCGATCTGCCGCCGCTGCAGCCAGGCGGGCCACATTGCACGACACTGTCCTTTAAATGGGCCGAGCCTGGGGCCAGGAGCCAACCCCCAGGTGTTAGGAAGCCCGGCTCAACCCCCAGCCGCAGCAAGTATGTGGGAGGACGCCCGGTCCTTCCTATTGTGCTGGATGGGATCCCTTTGAATGCCCTCCTGGATACGGGGTCCCAGGTAACAACCATCCCCTACAAACTGTACAAAAGATATTGGGCTGATTCAGACATTGATCATGGCCCAGATGATGATTTAACAATTGTTGCCAGTAATGGTCAGCCCTTACCCCAAATTGGGTACAAAGAAGTAACCATTAAAGTGGGGCGGGTAGAATTGCCATGTCAGGGGATGATAATTGTCGATATTGATCGCAAAGAATCTGAACCACTGCTAACCATTGGTACAAATGTGATAGAAAATTGTATTGCCGAAGTGATAATTTTGTTGCAACAGGCGTCTGAAACCGCCAGCTCCGGGCAGCAGCGTGCCCTACAGAGGGAGATCAGAGCCCTGATGAGGAGGCAGCAGGTAGAGCTGGCCGGAGGAGAAATTGGCAGTGTGAGGGTAAGTGACCCCCTCCCCATTGTAATACCCCCAAGAAGTGAAATGTTGATATGGTGTCGGGCAGCAATAGGCCTCAAGGGTCAGGATTACCATGCCTTGGTAGAACCGGTGTATTCAGACAGTAGGACGGGAGTCCTGGTAGCCAGAGGGGTAGCAGACGTCCGCAAGGGGAGAGTGCCCGTCCGTGTCCTGAATTGTGGGGAGGAGGAGGCCAAATTGCCCCGGTACGCCACTGTAGCAAAACTGTACACTGTCAGCAACAATACCATCAAAGCAGTGGAACCCTTGATCCCGTCCGACCAGGCGGAAGACAATGGCTCCAAGGGGCAGCTGGAAGACTGGTGCCAAAACTTACATGTGGGCACCGACTCCACCCCCTCACACAAAAAGCATGGGGTTTACCGGGTGGTACAGGAGTACGAGCGGGTCTTCAGCAAACACCCCCTAGATTTTGGGCAGGTGCAAGGGGTTAAACATCAAATCCCCACGGGTGATCATCATCCCATTAAAGAGAGATACCGCCCTGTGCCCCACGCACAGTACCAGCGTGCCAAAGAAATGTTACGGGAAATGAAGGAGGCTGGGGTTATCAGAGATAGTTGTAGCCCCTGGGCAGCTCCACTAGTGCTCGTAAAGAAAAAAGATGGTACAATGAGAATGTGCGTAGATTACAGGCAAATTAACCGCATTACACATAAAGATGCTTATCCACTGCCCAGAATAGAGGAGTCACTAACAGCCTTAAAGTCAGCTAATTATTTCTCCACCTTGGATCTCACCAGTGGGTATTGGCAGGTTCCCGTGGCAGAGGCGGACAAGGAGAAGACTGCATTCACGACACCGATGGGCCTCTGTGAGTTCAACTGTATGCCATTCGGGCTCTGCAACGCCCCAGGGACATTCCAAAGGTTGATGGAGTGCTGCTTGGGCCACCACAACTTTGAAACCGTGCTGTTGTACCTGGATGACGTCATAGTCTACTCCAAGACTTATGAAGACCACCTGAGGCACTTAGCAGAAGTGTTTGAGTCCTTGTCAAAATATGGCCTGAAGATAAAGCCGTCCAAATGTCACCTCTTGAAGCCAAAGGTAC
The DNA here is from genome assembly GCF_048569485.1 of Anomaloglossus baeobatrachus. Taxonomy (NCBI): domain Eukaryota; kingdom Metazoa; phylum Chordata; class Amphibia; order Anura; family Aromobatidae; genus Anomaloglossus; species Anomaloglossus baeobatrachus. Next base: position 68,269,245 of record NC_134362.1, on the reverse strand, counting down.
AGTACCTGGGTCATGTGGTCAGCGCAGAAGGTGTGGCACCTGATCCGGAGAAAGTCACTGTAATCAAGGACTGGCCAAGACCCACCACAGTGAAGGAGGTGCGGCAGTTCCTTGGACTGGTGGGCTACTACCGAAGGTTCATCGATGGTTTTACCAAGATAGCAGCGCCCCTTCAAGATCTCCTGGTGGGCCAGCCAAAGCAGGCTAAGAAGCAGAGCCCTCCATTTGAATGGAGCAGCCAACTAGAAACATCCTTTGTCCGGCTGAAAGGGGCTCTCACGGGAGAAGAAATTCTGGCCTACCCTGACTACAGCCAACCGTTTGTACTGTATACAGACGCCAGCAACGTGGGACTGGGAGCAGTTCTGTCCCAGGTACAGGGAGGCAGAGAGAGGGTGATAGCGTACGCCAGTAGGAAGCTTCGGCCCACAGAAAGGAATCCAGAAAACTACAGTTCCTTCAAGCTGGAGTTCCTCGCTATTGTTTGGGCAGTGACTGAACGCTTCAAGCACTATCTGGCATCGGCCAAGTTCACCATCTTCACGGACAACAATCCGTTGACACACCTGGCAACAGCCAAGTTAGGTGCGTTGGAACAGCGATGGATGGCCCGGCTGTCTAACTTTGACTTTACCATCAAGTATCGGGCTGGCAAGAAGAATAACAATGCTGATGCGCTGTCCAGAATGCCTCACTTACCCGAGTCGGGAGAAGACCTGGATGAACTCGAAGAGATAGAGTTACCGGCTTTCCATCACCAAGGTGTTTCCCAGTGTGAGCATGCTGTAGGAGTGAAGCGCTCGAGCCAGCACGAGGTCTCGGTCAACCCATTACTCCACCATAATTGGGAAGAGACACAGAACGGTGACCCGGCCGTGCGATTGGTCAAAGAGAAGCTAGCACAAGCTGAGACCCATCTTGGCCCGGATGCTCCAGAAGAAGCCCAGCAGCTGTGGAAGGAGAGGGGATGACTGTTCACATACCAAGGCAAGCTCTGCAAGAGATATGTCAACTGGCGAACGAATGAACTCATCTGGCAGATAGTGGTCCCACAGAGGGATGCTCCAATGGTCCTAGCAGCTTATCATGATAACGCAGGACACTTCGGGTGGAAGAAGTTGGAGACCCTACTCCGCGAACGGTTCTACTGGGTGCACATGAGAAAGATGATTGAGAAGTGGTGCCGAGACTGTGGTCCATGTAACCTGAGGCGGAAAGATGATGCCAGCCAGAGGTCTCCCCTACAGCCAATTGTCACGAAGCAGCCCCTAGAGTTGGTGGCCCTGGACCACGTGAAGTTAACACCAAGCCGGTCAGGCTATGTGTACGCCCTCACCATTGTGGACCATTACTCTCGTTTCCTGGTAGTAGTGCCCGTGAAGGACCAGACAGCCAGAACAGCAGCTAGAGCATTTCAGGCATACTTTTGTCGACCTCACGGTTACCCTGAAAGGGTACTGACCGATCAAGGTCCTGCATTCGAGGCAGAAGTGTTCCAAGAGTTCTGTAACATGTACGGTTGTAAGAAAATCAGAACCACACCGTACCACCCCCAAACCAATGGATTGTGTGAGAAGATGAACCATGTGGTTATTGATATGCTCAAGACTCTACCTCTGGAAGAAAGAAACCAATGGCCAGAGAAGTTGCCAGATCTGGTAGACCTGTACAACCATATCCCGGTAAATTCGACCAACTGCAGCCCTGCTTACCTGATGCGAGCAAGACCTGGCAAGTTACCCGTAGACTTTGAGATGGGGACTGTGTCACCTGAGGCGGTTCAGGAAATAGAGGATTGGGATACAGAGCGGCAGCAGCGGTACCGTAAGGTCCAGGAATGCGTAGAGAGGAGCCTGTCTCAAGCAAGAACGAGACAAGAGCAGCATTACAATCAAACAGCCCCAGCAACTCCCTTAGCACCTGGAGAACAAGTCCTCAAGAAGAAGCGGAGGACGCATAAATTGGATGATCAGTGGGAAAACGAGCCCTACACCATTATCCCCTCCAACTTTGACAATAGTAAGGTATGCCTCATAAGCAAGGATGAAGGCAAGACCTATCAAGCAATTTCTCGAGACCGCCTGAAAGCGTGCCCTGAACGGTGCAGAATCCAAAGAGAAATGGAAGAAGTACAAGGAAGTCCCCAAAGTCAAGAGAAAGAGGGGGAGATGATCCAAACAATCCTTGGAAAATTCCCCAAAACTTGGACCCGAATAAACAATGCCATAGTGGTACCAGTTTTGACGTTTCCGCAGTTGGTCGAGCCAGAAACAGAAGAGGTTCCGAATCCACCTAAAGAACCGTCTGCTCCAACACGAGATGACACGCCAGCAGTGGAGCAGGAGGATCAACCCCCTGTCAGTGGCGAACCTGTCATACCCTTGGCGACTCTTGGACCACATAGGCAATCATCACGCTTACCTATCGGGGTTAGGCCCACCTGTAGTGCTGAGGTAGAAGACACACTAAGTAGTCAGGGGCAAACACCAGAGCTACGCAGGTCTCAACGCAGCACCCGGGGACAACCCCCTCTAAGGTATAGAGAGTCAACTGTATAAGGGAAAGAGTACTTATTAGAATGTAAATAGTTATGCAAAATGTCTGTCCTGTTGTGTACAAAATGTTTTCTTTTTCTTTGATTGCGAAAATGGACAATTGGGCCACTGGACTATGGGTGGCCAACACCCAAATTGTTCATAGTTAGCACCAGTGTGCTCAACACCCCTGAAGAAAAACCCGTCCGGCGTGCATAGAGTGGGGTCATCAATGCTCTGACGCACGCCCAGAGCCTACGTTGGGGGTTTGAACGCGGCGGGTCCCCCATGGAGCAGTGTAATGGACACCCGGCAGGGAGCCACACTGGACTCTTATAGTAATGTTTAAGTTTGTAACGTTAAAGTTTTTGCGCCTCCCATAATGGGATGAAATGTTCTAACATGTCATGTTTGTTTCTACAGTCCGGGAGTACTGAATTTAACTAAGGGGGAGTGTGGCGCCCCAGGACCTGGTTGCCACAACAGCATTGCCCTCCCAAAGGGTTAATGCTGAGCCTGGAGGTAATTGGGAGATCTATTGGCCAGTAAGTTTAACACCCAACGCAGTTCTCCCTCCGGCCAGCAGGGGGAGCTCTGAACCTGGAACTTCAGGGAGCATTCCTTAAGTCTAGCTGGAGGGAGGAAGTGTGGTCAGTCTGTAGGGAGAAGTGGAAGGAAGCAGACGCAGAGTGAGCTGTCCTGCAGAACTGGGGCCTAGAGCTAGAGTAGCTTGGCCCAGGGAAGCAGGAGTAGCTGAGAGGCAGCAGAGAGACTCGGACATCGGAGTCTGTAGTTGCCAGGGCATAAAATCCATCCCTGGTAGCCGAATCCGGAGGGCAGGAGAGCTGCAAGCCCCTGGCCCAGAAGTAATCTGAAGGTACAGCTGCATTCCAAGGGCCCGGTGTGGACTCCAGCAGAGAAGCACCAGAGAGGGCCTGCGCAGTCTACCACACAGAGAAAGGGACGAACAACAAGTCCCAGCAGCAAGAGGGCAATTGCAAACCCAAAGTGCAGTGTCCTAAAACAGCAGAGAAAGATTAAGGAGTAGGCCTCATACTCAACTGGCCAAAGATCACCCCAGGCACTTTCAGGCCGGCCGGACCATCTTTACCATCTGTGACGGTCTCCCTGGACTAAGTTTCTGCCGAGTAAAAGAGGAGAAGGTAAAGAGACTACTGTTTGTGCCTGTTTCTTTCATTGCTTGTCGGCCCTGCACCGTGTTAGTCACACAGCACCATAGACTTCCACAAGCACCAACTGTGCCCCGGGCATTGCTCCACCTGTGGGGAGCAGTACCACCTTTGCTGCCATAACATCATCCCGGTGGCCTCACACAGCAGCGGCGGCTTAATAGCCGCATACCACAGGTGGCGTCACGAATACAAACTTAAAGTCATCAGCCACATATTAAACTGACACCCACCAGGGCCACGGAGCCGGGCCCAGCCACCACTGACTACCACCGGACTAGTCCGGCCCGGCACCGGGTGTCCCATAGCCCTGGGGTGGGCGAGTCATCAGCATGACCCTACCTCGTTTCAGGGCCTTGATTTTACTCCCCCTCTCCCACACCCTTGGGGCAGGTTGGAAAACACAAAGACAAACTCCACAAAATTGCATGGACAAGGGTGAACGAAAACTCATACATGCAGCACTCAAAACACACAGGAGAGACAATAAGTGTACAGGGGAGCAACGAAAAAAGGGAGGAAGTAATGCACAACAGACAGGGGAATGCTCACATCCCTCAGAAGCACAGCATGGATCACCATGCATAGGAAAAGCACCAAGACTGGGTTCGCTGGAGTAAAACTGAAGCTAACAGCAGCACCTTCTTGATGGAGGCAGTGCCTTAAATAGGGAAGTGACAGCTTCACTTGGCAATCAGCAAACTGAGCAGTTAGGTCCTGCTCACAAGTCTGCAGGAATTAACTCGTGCAGAGCTGAAGACCAGTGAACCTGAACCAGCCGACAGCCCGGCTCTTGCTGAACAATCCAGAAACCTCAGGATGCTTGTCAGACTCTGCAGTGTGAACAGTGTCTGACACCATAGTGCCAGCCGGTGTGTGCAGAGCTGAACATTGCATGACAGATGCAGGCAGTGAGGTGCAGCTGTTATGGCTGGTGCAGACTGGACAGCTGGTAAAAGCAGGTACGGGGGGTATTGCAGGGACAGGTAAGGGGGACAGGATACACGAGACCTGACAACTAGCTAAACATGCTGCCCAGTCACCTCTTCTAAGGGGAGGATGCCTTAATTACCTAGTGTCTCGCTGAGTGGCACCTCCGGGTAATAGTGTGCTGGTCCTTTCAGAACACGGAAGGTGCATGTTCACCCTAGGCTCGCTCCTAAAGGACCCACGTGACGTGTGCAGGCCCCAGAAGCAAGAGGCAAGAGAGGAGCACATTGATGGCTGTGGAGAGGCGGGGGAGGGTGCAGTCCAGCCTCAGCAGTGAGTATGTCAGCTTCTCTGCTGGGATGCCAGCGTTACACACTACTTTTACACATCATGAAATGTTTCTTGAGTGGCACCTTGGTAATGAGACACTTTTTTATAGGCCATCAGCTGAACCAACTGATATTATTTTTCACTAAGAGGCAGGATTGCTTTCTAACTACTGATAGATTTTAGCTGGTGTCATGACTTTCCATGGCTTTTTGCATCTCTCTTTCATCATGTCTTCAATACTTTTTCCCTGTATCATTTCACATTATTACATGTCACTAAATATATGGAGATAGCTATGTTTTTTGCTATGCCTGTGAAATTCCTGTCAATTGCACCTTTAGAAATATATATACTTAGAAAATATGTGACTATATATATATATATATATAGTAAGGCTGTGTGCACACGATGCGTTTTTTACCGCGGAAACGCTGCGTTTTGAACCGCAGCGTTTCAGTGGCAAATTGCATGCGTTCAGCTTTCCCAGCAAAGTGTATGGGAAAGCTGAAAAATCAGTGCACATGCTGCGTTTCTTTCCGCAGCGTTTTGGATGCCAAAAATCGGTGCGGAAAGAAAAGCAGCATGTCACTTCTTTTGTGCGTTGTGGCTGCGTTCTCTCCCCCATTGAAATCAATGATGTGGGGTCAGAACGCAGCCACAACGCATGGACCTGCTTTTTTGTTGCGGTCCGCGGCCTTTGTCGGCACGCCAGAACGCAGGCATTTACCTGGAAGTGAGGTCAAGAGGCTTCCTGTTGACCTCACTTCCTGGCAAAGCCCCCGGTGTCGCCAAAGTGCCCGCCCCGACCCCCGACCCCCCTCCCGAAAATCCAACATGGCCGCGCGCACAGTAGCGCACCGGCCGCCCTGCTCCTATGATTTCTGTCGCATGTGCAATAACACATGCGACAGAAAACTGTTCCCCAGGCCCTGCCCGTTCACCCCCTATTCCCCCCGGTGTCATACATACCTGTCCGGTCGCAGCGCTGATCCCCCGCGGCCACCTCCTCCTTCACAGCAGACGCCGGCCGGTCACATGAGCAGAGCAGCTGACAGCCAGCACTGTGTTCAGTGTGAGCTGTGCTGGCTGCTCGCACTCTGCAGCTGTGACCCGGGGAGAGTGGGTGCAGATTTTTGCACCCACTCTCCTCAAATGGAGGGTCTGCCCTCCTAGAAAATGGGGGATACGTTTCCTGAACGTGCCCCCATATTCTAGAAGGTCCAGAGGCGACGTGGGACATCCATATGGATTTCTGCGGACCCATTTTTTTTTATTAAATTGGAGAACAAGGGAATGATTTGGGGAGTGTTTTTTCTAATAAAACATTTTTTGTTGTCTTTTTTTGCTTTTGTTTACTGTCAATTAGTTATGTCTGGTATCTGATAGACGCCGTGACATCACTAATTGCTGGGCTTGATGCCAGGTGACATTACACATCTGGTATCAACCCCATTTATTACCCCGTTAGCCAACGCACCAGGGCGCGGGATGAGTTGGGGCGAAGCGCCAGGATTGGCGCATCTAATGGATGCGCCACTTCTGGGGCGGCTGCGGCCTGCTATTTTTAGGCTGGGAAGAGTCCAATAACCATGGCTCTTCCCACCCTGAGAATACCAGACCCCAGCTGTCAGCTTCACCTTGGCTGGTGATCTAATTTGGGGGGACCCCATGTTATTTTTTTTTTTATTCTTTATTTATAAATAAAAAAAAAAACATGGGGAGCCCTCCAAATTGATCACCAGCCAAGATGAAGCTGCCAGCTGTGGTTTGCAGGCTACAGCTGTCTGCTTTACCCTGACTGGCTATCAAAAATAGGGGGGACCCCACGCCATTTTTTTCATTTTTTTTTTTTTTTTTTTTATTGGATAAATACTAAGCTAGGCACCCTTTAGTGCCACATGAAAGGTACTAAAGGTGCCAGCTTAGAATATGCTGGCGGGGGTAGGACGTTCTATATATTTGACATCCCTTCATCCATTGACGCTTTTTAGGCTGTGTGTCCACAATCAGGGTTTGCAGCGTTATGGGCGCTGAGTGTTTTCCCTGCGTCCATAACGCTGCGTTGTGCAGTAGAAGCACAGTGGAAGGATTTTTGGAGATCCCATGCCCACTGTGCTTCTTTTCTCCGCAGCATAAACTGACCGGTAGCGTGGCTTCCCGAGCCTCAGCATGTCAATTTATGCTGCGGAGACGAGTGTTCTCTGCAGGTAGTATAGAGCTCCACAGCAGCCTGAACCCAAATCGTGGGCATGGGCAGCTGCAGGAAGGCTGACACTGTGTACTAGACGCCGTGTCGCTGGATCATGGCCACATAGCCTTAGGCCCCTTTCACACGTCAGTGATTCTGGGACGTTTGTGCTTTTTTTTAAACGTACCAGAATCACTGACATACGCAGACCCATTATAATGAATGGGTCTGCTCACACATCAGTGATTTTTCACTGCACGTGTCTCCATGCGGCGTACCCGCGTGTGCGTGATTGCCGCACGGAGACATGTCCATTTTTTTCTGGCATCACTGATGTCCCACGGACCACGCAGTGGTGTGATCCGTGAAACACGTGCCAGAAAAAAACGTGCTTTTAAAATAAAAAACATTTTAACTCACCCAGCTCCAGCGATGTCCTCTGCAGCCCGTCCTCCCTGTTCCTTCTGTGCCGGCTCATTTTTGTCGCGCATATTCATGATGCACGACACAGCCAACCCGGAACCAGCTGCTGCGGGGGTCAGCGCCGGCCAGATGCTGCACCGCGGGAGCGATCAGCACCATGGAGAGCGGGAGCGGGCGCAGGTGAGTTAATCTCTAAGTGCAATCACGGGCCACGGAGAACGGAGCCCGGATTGCACTTAGACAACCCACGTGTGCCGTGATTCACGGCACACGGAGGGACATGTGCGTGTTTTACACGCCAGTGAAAAACGTCAGTGTTTTCACTGACGTGTGAAACGGGCCTAAAAGTGAGAATATTGTTGCTACAGCAACATTTTGGGTGAAGTAGCTGTGGATTCAAAATGCTTAATATACTCCTGAATAAAATCCTTGATGGGTGCAGATTCCAAAATGGGGTCACTTGTGGGGGTTTTCTGACGTATAGGTACCTAAGGGGCTTGGTGCGCGAAGTTTATTTCAACTTTTCCAAAATTCAAATGGTGCTCCTTCCATTCCAAGCCCTCCCATTTATCCAAACAGAATGTGGAGAAGGAAATGACATCACAGGTTTTTTTTTCCAAAGGTCTGTGTTCAACCAACTTTATTATCACTGACAAGTCTTAAAAAACGCACCTAAAAAAACGCATGAAAAACGCATGAAAAACGCATGAAAAACGCATGAAAAACGCATGCGTTTTCGATGCGTTGTTTCTCAAAAAGCATTGTTTACAATTCTCCCCTCTGCCAGAGGGTGCGTTTTTTTCCGCGCGGAAAAAAAAGCAACGTGTGCACATACCCTGATAGTGTGTGTTTATATATAGCTAGAGAGAGAGAGTGCACTGTTCAAAGGTTTTAGTCAGGTGTTGATGAAGTGCTGCAAAACAAGACTGCTTTCAATCACACAAGTGTTAATAGTTTATTTTTATATACAGTCATATGAAAAAGTTTGGGCACCCCTATTAATGTTAACCTTTCTTCTTTATAACAATTTGGGTTTTTGCAGCAGCTATTTCAGTTTCATATATCTAATAACTGATGGACTGAGTAATATTTCTGGATTGAAATCAGGTTTATTGTACTAACAGAAAATGTGCAATCCGCATTTAAACAAAATTTGACCGGTGCAAAAGTATGGCCACCCTTATCAATTTCTTGATTTGAACACTCCTAACTACTTTTTACTGACTTACTGAAGCACTAAATTGGTTTTGTAACCTCATTGAGCTTTGAGCTTCATAGGCAGGTGTATCCAATCATGAGAAAAGGTATTTAAGGTGGCCACTTGCAAGTAGTTCTCCTATTTGAATCTCATATGAAGAGTGGCATCATGGGCTCCTCAAAACAACTCTCAAATGATTTGAAAACAAAGATTATTCAATATAGTTGTTCAGGGGAAGGATACAAAAAGTCGTCTCAGAGATTTAAACTGTCAGTTTCCACTCTTGAGGAGCATAGTAAGGAAATGGAAGAACACAGGTACAGTTCTTGTTAAGCCCAGAAGTGGCAGGCCAAGAAAAATATCAGAAAGGCAGAGAAGAAGAATGGTGAGAACAGTCAAGGACAATCCACAGACCACCTCCAAAGACCTGCAGCATCATCTTGCTGCAGATGGTGTCAATGTGCATCGGTCAACAATACAGCGCACTTTGCACAAGGAGAAGCTGTATGGGAGAGTGATGGGAAAGAATCCGTTTCTGCAAGCACGCCACAAACAGAGTCGCCTGAGGCATGCAAAAGCACATTTGGACAAGCCAGTTACATTTTGGAAGAAGGTCCTGTGGACTGATGAAACAAAGATGGAGTTGTTTGGTCATACAAAAAGGCGTTATGCATGGAGGCAAAAAAACACGGTATTCCAAGAAAAGTACTTGCTACCCACAGTAAAATTTGGTGGAGGTTCCATCATGCTTTGGGACTGTGTGGCCAATGCCGGCACCGAGAATCTTGTTAAAGTTGAGGGTCTCATGGATTCAACTCAGTATCAGCAGATTCTTGACAATAATGTGCAAGAATCAGTGACGAAGTTGAAGTTACTCAGGGGATGGATATTTCAGCAAGACAATGATCCAAAACACCGCTCCAAATCTACTCAGGCATTCATGCAGAGGAACAATTACAATGTTCTAGAATGGCCATCCCAGTCCCCAGACCTGAATATCATTGAACATCTGTGGGATGATTTGAAGCGTGTCCATGCCCAGCGACCATCAAACTTAACTGAACTGGAATTGTTTTGTAAACAGGAATGGTCAAATATACCTTCATCCAGAATCCAGGAACTCATTAAAATCTACAGGAAGCGACTAGAGGCTGTTATTTTTGCAAAAGGAGAATCTACAAAATATTACTGTCACTTTTATGTTGAGGTGCCCATACTTTTGCACCTGTCAAATTTTGTTTAAATGCGGATTGCACATTTTCTGTTAGTACAATAAACCTCATTTCAATCCAGAAATATTACTCAGTCCGTCAGTTATTAGATATAGGAAACTGAAATAGATGTTGCAAAAAACCCAAATTGTTATAAAGAAAAAAGGTTAACATTAATAGGGGTGCCCAAACGTTTTCATATGACTGTATTAACTAATCACAAAGGGAATGAACAGAAGAGAAATCTAAATCTAATTATTAATTGGTGTGACCGTCTTTTGCCTTCAATACAGCATTGATTCTTTTCAGTACACTTGCACACACTTTTTGAAAAAAGTCAGCAGGTTGTTCCAAACATCTATGAGAACTAACCGCAGATCTTCAGTGGATGACACTTTTGCAAATCCTGTATCTTTATGCAATCCCAGACAAACTCAATGATTTTGAAATACCGTAAGAGCATTGTATAGCTCTTATTCACTTTGCCTGTATGTTTAGGGTCGTTGTCCCGCTATAGAATACATTTGGAGCCAATCCGACTTCTCTCTGATGATATGGAATGATGGCTAACTATCATCCTATATTTCTCAGCATTGAGGACACCATTAATCCTGACAAATATCCAATTCCAGTTGGTGAAATACAGCTACAATCTTACATTTGAGAATACTAAAACCAAAAAGAAAAGAAAACCGAAACAAAGGTCACTAAATAACAATGTCTTTATTAGTTTTCATTAAAAATAGCATATAATAAAGTTTTTTAAAAAACACAAACAATTGGCTGAAAACATAAGGGGGCGTCACAAAGGGTCTTATTGGTCCTTTACACCCCCACTCTCATGGTTATAATTGTATTGTAATTTACAGCCATTATTAATTCCCTCTGGGTGTAGGTATGGGTTTCTTTCTTTAACACATTTTGGTGATTACATTTGAGATTACTGAATATAAGAGCCCAGGCTGATGTGTATAACTTAAAATAGACCCAGTGGCGTAACTACCGCGGTCGCAGCGGTCGCGATCGAGGCCGGGCCCGGGAGGTTAGGGGCTTGGTGGCCGCCAGGCAGATCAGCAGCCAACTCCTGTCAGTGTGAGGGGAGCCATGCTGATCTGTCACAGACCACGCGGCCGCTATTTGACCCGCTGCCGCCGCCGACACCGGGCCCCCCTGCCTGGTGTCAGCGACGGCACTGGGGCCCCCTAACTGGTGTCAGCGTCTGCGGCGTCTCCCCCGTCACCGCTCACAGTAATGGTGAAGCATAGAGCGGCCGGTGCCGCGCTATGCATCACCATTCTCCCCCTGTGCGGTGACGTCACTCCCGAGCGACTGCTGTGCTGAGTGCACAGAGAGCAGGACCGGAGGACGCGAACTGCAGCACCGGGAAAACGAGCAGCGGGGAGGACAGCAGCGGTGGAAGGAAGAGAGAAGGTGAGTACTTGTTGTTGTTTTGGGTTTTTTTTTAATATAAGTGAGTAAACGGTGGCCAGAGGCTTGGGAAGGCAGTTCTGGGGAAGCTGCATTATTATACATGGAAGCCTGGAGAGGCTGCTTTATACATAGAGGTCTGAGGAGGCTGCATTATATATGGAGGTCTGGGGAAGCTGCATTATTATACATGGAGGCCTGGAGAGGCTGCTTTATACATGGAGGTCTGAGGAGGCTGCATTATATATGGAGGCCTGGAGAGGCTGCTTTATACATGGAGGTCTGAGGAGGTTGCTTTATACATGGAGGTCTGGAGAGGCTGCATTATTATACATGGAGGCTTGGAGAGGCTGCTTTATACATGGAGGCCTGGAGAGGCTGCTTTATACATGGAGGTCTGAGGAGGCTGCATTATTATACATGGTGGCCTGGAGAGGCTGCTTTATACATGGAGGTCTGAGGAGGCTGCATTATATATGGAGGCCTGGAGAGGCTGATTTATACATGGAGATCTGAGGAGGTTGCTTTATACATGGAGGTCTGGAGAGGCTGCATTATGATACATGGAGGCCTCGAGAGGTTGCTTTATACATGGAGGCCTGGAGAGGCTGCTTTATACATGGAGGCCTGGAGAGGCTTCTTTATACATAGGGGCCTGGAGAGGCTGCTTTATACATGGAGGTCTGGGGAGGCTGCATTATATATGGAGGTCTGTGGAGGCTGCATTATTATACATGGAGGCTTGGAGAGGCTGCTTTATACATGGAGGTCTGGGGAAGCTGCATTATTATACATGGAGGTCTGGGGAGGCTGCATTATTATACAGGGAGGTCTGGGGAGGCTGCATTATTATACATGGAGGTCTGGGGAGGCTGCATTATTATACATGGAGGCCTGGAGAGGCTGCATTATACAGGGAGGCTTGGAGAGGCTGCATTATACAGGGAGGCCTGGAGATACTGCATTATACATGGAGGCCTGGAGATACTGCATTATACATGGAGGCCTGAGGAGGCTGGGTGCATTGTTATACATGGAGGCCTGGAGAGGCTGGCTGCTACATTATACATGGAGGCCTGAGGAGGCTGCATTATATATGGAGGTCTGGGGAAGCTGCATTATTATACATGGAGGCCTGGAGAGGCTGCTTTATACATGGAGGTCTGAGGAGGCTGCATTATATATGGAGGCCTGGAGAGGCTGCTTTATACATGGAGGTCTGAGGAGGTTGCTTTATACATGGAGGTCTGGAGAGGCTGCATTATTATACATGGAGGCTTGGAGAGGCTGCTTTATACATGGAGGCCTGGAGAGGCTGCTTTATACATGGAGGTCTGAGGAGGCTGCATTATTATACATGGTGGCCTGGAGAGGCTGCTTTATACATGGAGGTCTGAGGAGGCTGCATTATATATGGAGGCCTGGAGAGGCTGCTTTATACATGGAGGTCTGAGGAGGTTGCTTTATACATGGAGGCCTGGAGAGGCTTCTTTATACATAGGGGCCTGGAGAGGCTGCTTTATACATGGAGGTCTGGGGAGGCTGCATTATATATGGAGGTCTATGGAGGCTGCATTATTATACATGGAGGCTTGGAGAGGCTGCTTTATACATGGAGGTCTGGGGAAGCTGCATTATTATACATGGAGGTCTGGGGAGGCTGCATTATTATACATGGAGGTCTGGGGGGGCTGCATTATTATACATGGAGGTCTGGGGAGGCTGCATTATTATACATGAAGGCCTGGAGAGGCTGCATTATACAGGGAGGCTTGGAGAGGCTGCATTATACAGGGAGGCCTGGAGATACTGCATTATACATGGAGGCCTGGAGATACTGCATTATACATGGAGGCCCGAGGAGGCTGGGTGCATTCTTATACATGGAGGCCTGGAGAGGCTGGCTGCTACATTATACATGGAGGCCTGAGGAGGCTGGCTGCATTGTTATACATGGAGGCCTGAGGAGGCTGGCTGCATTGTTATACATTGAGGACTGGTGAGGCTGGCTGCATTATTATATATGGAGGTCTGGGGGGCTGCATAATACAAAATGAAGGACACCTTATACATGGAATATAGGGGTGCATTACGCATGGAGGAGTATGGGGCTGCATAATGCAATATGAAGTTTTATGGGGTTGCTTTATAATACATATAGGACTATGGGGGCTACATTATAATATATGGAGGACTATGGAGCCTACCTTATACATGGACTATGGGGGTGCATTATAAAACATTGGGGACTATGTGGTGCAGTATAATATATGGAGAACTATGGGGTGAATTATAATACATAGAGAACTATGAGAAATTCATGATAATAATTGAAGGGCTACTTAATACATGGAAGATTATGGGGGTGGAGTGTATTATAATATATGGATGACAATGTGGTGCAGTATGATATATGTAGTACTATGGGGGGAATTATAATGCATGGAGAACTATGGGAAATGCATTATAATACATGGAGGACTATGGAAGTGTATTCTAATATATGAAGGGTTATGTGGGACCCTTTATACTATTTGGAAGGCTATGTGGGGGCCATTATTGTATTTGGAGAACTATATACAAGGGGGGACAAAGATACAAGCAGGGGATGGGAACGTTTTGTGCTGAGGGAAAAAGGCTCTTTCCCTCAGCACCCAGCTTTCCCATGCTCTGCTATATATCTTCTCTCAGCACCCAGCTTTCCCATGCTCTGCTATACATCATTTCTCAGCACCCAGCTTTCCCATGCTCTGATATGGGAAAGCTGGGTGCTGAGGGAAAGATGTATAGCAGAGCATGGGGAAGCAGTCTGCCGAGGACAAGATGGATATCAGAACATAGGAAAGCTGGGTGCTGATAGAGGGATTTCAGATCATCGGAAACCTGGGTGCGGAGGGTAAAAGCCAAGTGTCAGCATCATTATCTCGTACCCCGAGTGTCAGTGTCATTATCCCGTACCCTAAGTGTCGGTGTACGTGGAGGGGAGGCCCAGGTCTGAACATTGCACCGGGGCCCATCAAACTCTAGTTACGCCACTGAATAGACCTTATATTATACTCACCTGTGGGGTGGTACTGGCCGATGGGTGTTGCTGATCTTGATCCAGCGCCTTCTATCTTTTTGTGATCGCTGTCCTACTTCCCTACTTTGTATGGATGACATGTCCTACATCATCCACACATTGTCCTCCTGCACACGCAGTTCTCTCTGCTTGCTATCACCATCCTACTTCCCTGCTTCGCGTGGATGATGCGTCTTATGTCATCCACACAGTGTCCTCCATTACACTCCTGCACACTTCTCTCTGCCCTGCTGAGGGCAGCGCAAAGAACTATAATGCCCAGGCACGGCTAAAGGTAAAAGAACAACCTGCACATGCGCACTACAGTACTTTGATCTGCTCTCAGCAAAGCAACGAGAAGTGCGCATGCGCATGAGTGTAATGGAGGACACTGTATGGATGACGTAGGACGCGTCATCTACATGGAGCAGGGAAGGAGGATGGCGATTGCAAGTGGAGAGGAGGAGCCTGATCAATGGCACCTATTGGACTGTACCACCCAGAAGGTGAGTATAATAAAAGGTCTTTTTTATATATACTGCTCAAAAAATAAAGGGAACACTAAAATACCATTGTGTTGTTGTTTAAGTGTTCCCTTTATTTTTTTGAGCAGTATATGCAGCACCCCACGGGGAAGGTGGTTAACCTACTCATTGCCGGGCCGTTGAGGGTCGGGTCAGGTGATGTCACAGGTGGCCTTGCCCGCTTCCGTTGTCCTGTGGCGTACAGTAAAAGCAAGGGAAAGTGGGGTGATTGGGAAAGTTTGTCGTGACGCCACCTGTGGTATGTGGCCAGGGAGTAGCCGCTGCTACAGAATTCCTCACCGGCGCAGGAGTTATGGCAGCCGGGATGGTATCGCTCCCCACAGGTGGAGCGGGCCCCGGGTTGGATGACGAATGTTGGCAGTCCCTTGGAAGCGCTGGAGCATGGGGCGACGGCATCGCTAAGCAGAGTCTGAGTCAGCAACTGCAGTTCCAGGTTCTTTCACTCACTGATTTAAAGCTGCACGCAGGTGCTGTTCTCTGCTGTCGTTGGCTCTGGTCAATCCCAAGCAAGTAAGGGGCCACCACCGGTGTTTGAAGAGAGAGTGTCCTTCCATTTCCTAGGATGTCCCCCTCAGCAGTTAGGAACCTGGGCTGAGCTCCCGCTCTAAGCCCCGGACCTAGTGAAGTCCAAGACTTCCAGAAGTGTCTTGTCCGAACTATGGTCCCGACTTGTCTGTCTCGTGTAAGTGTGTTGCGCCTACCTCTACCCCCAATGGTCCCCACCCCCTGGCGGTTGCCCTAGCGACTGGAAAGTCCCATGACTCTATATGTCCACCCCCCATCTGCCCCAAGACAGCTCCCCAGTGGGAAGCACATAACTATATGTGAGATGAAATATGATAACACTTATGGTTAACCCCCTCCCCCTTAAATGAGATGGATACCACACCTTAATTGAGGTGCAGTACCCTGTAGCGACCAGAGCCTCAGGGGTTCCACATATATATTATACACAGCGGCCTGGACTCTTATGTACAGTATTCTGTATATAAGGGCTCACTGGTGGTGACCAAAGTTTATGTGAGAAAAACTTGGTGACAAGTTCCCTTTAAGATCATGTCTTATGGATATAGGCAATGGATTAAAAAAAAGTTAAACTATCCTGGTAAACACTATACTAAAGCAAGATGTCATGAATGTCACATATTTTTTTTTCTTTTTAAGTTACGCATTTGAAAATAAGACATTTATAGCATCTCCGTGCATCTTATCACACACTCTAAAGAATTATCACCCCTTTAGGGGCTCATATGCTTTCTATTTTTGCAGCCGCACATTCTGTCTGAGGCTTACCAGCAATCAGATAGAAATCAATAAACTGGCCAGACCATGAATACCACAAGTCCCGTCTTACTGTGTTGTTCTTTATAAAAGTTTAATCGGCGACTACAATCTTAGTTTGCTTGTGCCAATAGCTATGTACAAACAAGCCTAGCCTTCCTGTCACTTGGCACTAGGCTGGGGTGGGCCTGAAATGAAGTAATGGTGTGGCCTCATTTGGACTTTGTAGAATGTGTCAACTTAACATTGTAGAGTTTACAGCTGCGAATCTACGTAAACCTTCAGCACTTAGGTAACCCTACAAGTCTGTTTAGGTAAATATCCAGCCAAGGCTGCGAGCGATCAGATCCCCGTATAAAATGGCTTGCCAAATGGGAAATCCGTCCATGTTCCCAGACAAAACTTGTTTGCGAGTTTTTTAGCAGAAAAAAAAAATCAAACATTACGATGAACACAAACGTTTCGTAGTTAATCGGAACGTCGAAATATTTAGCTTGTAGAACTGCTCCCCCTAGTGGTCATAAAAATGGCTCTCTAGAGATAATAGGATTTCTCATGGTAGAACAAGCAAATTGTCACACTTGCTTAATAAAATAGTTTCCCAAATAGTGTGGACATCTTATTTCCAGAAAAGAAATCCATGAAACTGTTATGTATGAAATGTAACCCCACTGATTTAGTATAGCTGTCATCATGGTATTTCCGCATTACTATACATACCAAAAATAGCATTAGGGAAAAATCGCTCTTAGATATGCCTGGGAATGTCCCACCCAACCCTAAACCACCCACTTTGCAGCAGTGTTTACCTGAACCGCATTGGTTTAAGACCAAATTTACAAGATCCATATCTGAAAATTTGAGCAAATTTAGAATAGTTGGCACGTACGCTTTACATGGGACTATCAAAACCAGAAAATAGCAATTTACAATCTAGTAAACATAATAAATGCCAATTAAAAGGGACTTTTTCATCAGGTTTTTGCTATCTCATCTGAAAGCAGCATAATGTAGAAAAGGAAACCCTGATTCCAGCGATGTATCACTTAGTTTACTGGGTGCATCAGTTGTGACACAATCAGGGTTTTTGGATGTAGCATGTAGCAGAGCTCAGAAAGATAACCCTGCCCACACCAGGCTCTCTGTTATATTGTCTATTGACAGTGAGCTGCTTAACAGAGGAGTGGGCGGGGTCAGACAACTGCTCATGACCCTTACAGTCCAGGCAGTGATAATCTCATGTTGATGATACCCTCATGGTTTGCAAACAACAGCACACAGCCTAATAAGTGACACATCCCTGAAATCTGTGTCTCGGCCCCTACCTCATGCTGTCTTTAAATTACATAGCAAAAATCTGCTGACAGATTCCCTTTAACAGATTTTCCTCTCCAATAACTTGCTAATTAAAAGGTTTGTCCAGTTTTATGTACATAAAGCTTACTAATTAGGTAATTAATAACTTTCTCCATGCTTTTAGGGGAACCGCGTCACTTTTTACTTGACTTTCTTGCACTTTATTTTGAAACAAATCTATCAAAGGGATTATCAAGATGAATGTTAAATTTAGAGTATTTCAATTTGGCACCCAAAACATAGAAAACAGTTGTTACATTTATAAAAAAAAAACAGCAAATATTGCATGGAAGGACCAGCTGTGATAGGCCTGCGACTGTAGAGTAAATACGGAGTAGGGACCCAGTGTCTCTCTGCTTTGCAATAGTTTTCAGCTGGAGTGGTGTCCCATACCGAGCTCCCTCCTACCCCAAGATCCCGGTCGGGGTCATACCCTCTGCGACTGCATCGTTACTCCCCTGGCCTGTTCCCACTGATCTTGTATTGATGGCCTATCCTAAGGATAATCTATCAATTTTAAAAGGCATATTCTATCCAAATGCATATTTTATAATGGAAAGAAAATGAAAATTTAGAAACCTCATCTTAGGATATCTTGGACATTGCAATAAATAGCCAAAAATCGAATAACAAATGTAACTTCATGTTGAGGAATTTTTCTGGTCTTTTTACGCCACCTAGTGAGTGAAGTGAATTTTTTGCAACATTTCAAAAAGTCACTTTAATACACCAAGGCTAGCGATGAGCAAGAACTAAAATTCTCGAATCGAGCAAATCAGACTGCTAACGAGTATAATGGAAGTCAATGGGAAACTCAAGTGTTTTTCTGGCAGACCCTCCCACGAGGGCTGGGGGGCAGTAAAATCGCTAAAATGGATGGAAAAAGTGCTCAAATTGAATGGGAACAGCATGGGGAAAACACCTGGCCACATCTCTGACTCCCAGGTAGCTGCTGGGAACAATGTTGTCAGAGTATTATGCCACTTTTGCGGTCTGACAATAAATTATACCAAACCGAAGATAACATGTATCTTACAGGAAAAAATGTTAGGAAACATTCTCACCTGTATAGTGACTTGTATATAAGGCAAAATAAAAAAAAGAGAAAAATAGCTTCCTCCACCCCTTAGGTTATGTTCACACATAGCATTTCTGGACAATTATTGCTTTCAATGGTTAAACCAAGCTGCAAAAATTGACATGCTAATTTAAAAAATGCAGTCATTTTTCTATTTCTGTCAGAAAAAAAGGAATTTTGAGCATGATATTTCTCACATTTTTTTCCAATTTGTAAGGCGTGGGACTCCTAGACTGGTGAAGCCTATACACTAAGTGTAAAGCCTATGAAAAATTGAAAGGTGAGATTGCAATACACCCTGGAATACATGTAGAGGATGGCCTCAGAATTTTTTTTTTCACCATTTGGAAGGAGTGGTTCTCCTAGACATGTAAAGCATACGCGCACTATGTGGAAGGGCTTCCAAAAAAATAGAAGAAGGCACTCCAATACACCTTGGAACATACGAAGAGTAGGACTTCAGAAAACATTTACATTTAGGAGTGGGACTTCTGTGGCTCAGGAGAAATCACACAACAAATTGTATAGTGCATATTCTCTTATATCCTTGTAAAAATGCAAAATTTGGGGCTAAAGTAAACAATGGAACTCCCCCACAAGTGACCCCATTTGAAAACTAGCCCTCAAGGAATGTATCTAGATGTTTGGTTAGCACCTTGAACTCCCAGATGCTTCACAGAATTTTATAACTAAGCTTTGAAAATGAAAAAAAAAATTTCTACCACAAAAATTTTCATTTTTACTAGAGTAACAGGAGGTAATGGACCATGCTATTTTTGTGCAATTCACCAATACCCCATAGATGGTCGAAAATTACTTTTGAGGCACAGTACAAAGTGAAGAAGGAAAGGAGCGCCATATTTGAGTTCAGATTTCTCCTGAAAGTGGCAATACCCCACATGTGACTTTACTGATTCTCCACACCGCAGGTCTTGGGAGGGAAGGAGCGCCATTTGATACTTGGAGCACAGATTTTCCTAGAATAGTGTCTGGAATCCATATACAGAATCCTTATGGGAATATGTCACAAGATTTTTGCCACCTAATCTGAGAGGAGCATAACGTAGGGGCAGAGATCCTGATTCCAGCAGTGTTTCACTAACTGGGCTGCTTAGTGTAGTTTTAATAATTCCCTGTTTAATCAGTAGAAGATTATCATTGAAGGACTACTTGGCGTGCTGCCAGGTAGTCCACCATATTCATGAGCTCTGTATAACTGCTAGATCTGCAGCAAAGAAAACATTGATTTTACCAAAATGACAGCAAACAGCTCAGTAAGGGCGGCGTCACACGATACGATCTATCGTGCGATCGCACGAGCGATCGTACCCGCCCCCGTCGTTTGTGCGTCATGGGCAATTAGTTGCCCGTGGCACACAAAGTCGTTAACCCCCTGTCACACGCACATACCTACCGGACGATGTCACTGTGGGCGGCGAACATCCTCTTCCTGAAGGGGAAGGGACATTCGGCGTCACAGCGACGTCACACAGCGGCCGCCCAATAGAAGCGGAGGGGCGGAGATGAGCGGGATGTAACATCCCACCCACCTCCTTCCTTATGCATTGCCGGAGGGACACAGGTAAGCTGTGTTCGTCGTTCCCGGGGTGTCACATGGAGCGATGCGTGCTGCCTCGGGAACGATGAACAACCAGAGCACAGAAGGAGCAACGACATTATGAAAATGAACGACGTGTCAACGAGCAACAATAAGGTGAGTATTTTTGCTCGTTCACAGTCGCTCGTAGCTGTCACACGCTATGATATGTCTAACGATGCGGAATTCGTGACCCCGACGACATTACGCCCGATATATCATACCGTGTGACGCCGCCTTTAGTGACACATTTCTGGAATCAGGGTCTCTGTCTCTACATTATGTTGCTCTCAGATGGGGTAGCTAAAACCTGGTGACAGATTCCCTTTAAGTTAAGTTACTACTCATCACCGGGCCGGTGATGTCTGGTCAGGGGATATCACGGGTGGTACTTGCCTGCCTTCGTGTCCCCAAGGTGTACAATAAAAGGGGATGGATGAAATGGAGGATGGATAGTGGATGGGATGATGAGGGTAGTTCTGAATTTGTCTCATGACGCCACATGCGGTACGCAGCCAGGGAATTAGCCGCCACTGCTGTCACTGTCCTCCGGGGCAGATGGTTATAGCAGCCAAGAAAGTTCTGCTCCCCACAGGAGGAGCGGGCAAAGGGGAGAATGATGGGGATGATAGTCGGCCGCTGCCGCCGGAGCGCGGGGCGTTGGCACCGGTAATGAAAGACTGAAGCAGCAGGTGCGGATCAAGATCTATTTACTCACAGTTCTGGTGCTGAACTCAGGGTTCCAGTCTCCGCCGTGATGGGCCCCAGCCGATCCCTGCTGTGAACCGAGAGACCTTCCTCCTTGCGCTTGGTGTTGGATCCCCGTGGCCTGAAGCTACTTGGGGACCCCAGTTCTTGTAACTCAGCTTCCGTCCCGTATGCAGGTGATGCAGGTCCACTGTGGGGCCTGACCATAATCCCGACCCCAGGCCCTATGTGCCACTGTGCTCCGGGAATTGGTGGTGGACAGAGGGACGTACAATTCCCTTGTCCTGCAGATTCTGGTAGTCCAACATGGAGTATGTTCAACCCTAGGGCTCTGCACCCTGCTCTGTGCCGATTCCGAGGGAGAAATGAAGCTCTCCCCTCAGCAACCATGTTTCTCCTTTGTCGCTCTCGCTCACCCGGTCGTCTCCTGACTCTTCCAGTCGGGCCAGGCCTAGCTGGAGAAGTTCTTAAGCACTCTCTCCAGCGACTATTCTGAAGTGATCTGCTGTGTGTTCTGTATCTTCCCCAGTGCTGCCCCACCTTCCAGGCCATTACCCTAGTAAACGGGAATTTGCTAGGCTGGCTGACTTCCCGAGTTGTGTAACTGACTGGCTCACTAACCGGGTGTTTGTGTGAATGTTGTATAAGTGCTAAACACCAGCGATTAACCTTTTTATTACCCTGGATAAGTACTGCACCTTAAGTGAGATGCAGTACCCTGTGGCAACTGAAGTCTCAGGGGCGCCACACTTACACTAGAATTTCCATCTACATCTCCAAAATACGTAGCTCAGGTGAAACCCCGGACAGATCCATTCACTATAATGAGGCAATAGAGTTAATCCGGACTCGGTTTGGCTACAGTTCAGCTGTTTTAGGGTATTTTCCCCCAATCCGGATGACTCTGTGTTGTAGACGCTGTGTCATCCCTCCTGCGGAGACGTGAGTGCTCTCCGGAGGGGGATGCAGCATCCATGCCCACAATCAGGGTCTGGGCACTGCAGACTTTTGCTGTGTTCTCCCCACTGAAAACACTTGCGTCTCCGCAAGCATAAATTGACATGCTGCGGCTCGGGAAGCCATGCCACATGTTAGTTTGTACTTCAGAAAGAAGAAGCACAGTGGGCATGGGATTTCTATAAATCCCATCCACTGTGCTTGTACTGTACAATCATAAATAAACAAAAACGCAAGTCTGGAAACATATATGCGGCAATCTTGTGACCGCACAGAGCACGTCCTTAAAATACAATCTATTGAGCACAAAAGAAAAAAGGACTCGGCGTGCAAGGAGACTCGCTTTCCGCTCGCGCTCGGTCTCTATGCGACCTTCTAGAATAAAAGTATGATATGATTCTATCCGGCCCAGCCTTCTCTTTTTACAATCGGATATTGATTTATTCTCCCTAGTATATGGTGTTTTTAATGATTCTTTCCCTTCATGTTTCCTTATTTGTTGTTTGTGTGCACTGTTTTTAATTCATGTTTTTCTTGGATTATTTATAGGTTCCATTGATTTCTATATTTGCCAGTTGTGAGGCACTTTTTGGTCTAGAACCAGTCCAGTTATACATCAAATCAAGCCCATCTCTACAACACAATCTTCTGGCTACTATTATGTATCTTGGAGAGACTCTAGTGGTTGTTCTAATTGTGGGATATTTTTTGGAGTTATGCACGAACTGTATATTTGTACGTTGGGAGGATTGATGGTCGTATGGCCTCCCTCTCTCTCCTGGTATGAACATGTATGCGCAGAGATATATGTATTACTGTCTATCCTCCACTATTGTTCTTTGCCATTCCTTTTATTTGTTGTTCTCTCCTTTGGGCATATCTCCTTATTGTTAATTTTTATGTACATCCATATAATTCTATATTGAGACATGTCATATATAGAGCCCTGTCCAGCAATACGGTTATGTTATTTTTTTGTCATTAAGATGATCGTTGGAGTGGTTGATTACGCAAATGTGCATGCGCTCATCCATTCCCTCGTTACTTCTATGACGTGACGTTGTCCTGTGCACGCTTTCGTATTTTTCCTTCCCTGCGCCCGCTCCCGATGGCCTCCTTAACACTGACAACTTATGTCATTGCTGGAGTGCCGGAAGTGATGCGGGCGGGGGCGGAGACATGAACACGCGCGCTGTCATCTGGACATAAGTGACATTTCGGTTCACCTATTAGCTGGAGTGCTGGAAATGATGCGGGCGTGGGCGGGTTGCTGAGCACTCGCATCATAACCTGGGCTTGATTGATAGTTCCATTCACCTATCAGCTCTGGCGATCTGATTTAAAAGCCTCACCTGGCTAGGTAATTTTCACTGGCACTTTTTCCTTTACACATCCCCCTTATGAAGCTTTAGGCGAGACGCGTAGGGGCACACGACTCTGCGACCTGGCTGGCACATTTTGATATATGGGTAAGTGTGACTTGGCTGATTAGATGTATTTGAAATATATTCCATTTGTTATCCTTGTCTTTTGGTGGGTTCATTACCTTGAATATATGATCTGATACACGGAGCCCCCACCTGCATGGATGAGACGAACTCCATTTTTTGGTTCATCTAAGCTGCCTAGTCTATCTTGCCCTCCCCATGGGACATCGCTCTGATTGTTATATGAGTAATTTTGATGTCCCATTTGTGATTTGATGACCAGCCCTTTTTCCATGATTTGGTTAATGTGCTGCTTATCCTTGTCCTCATTTTTCATAATGATAATCCAACCTATCTTTTATCTGATCTTATAAATAAAGATAATTTTTATATGCAGTATTTGAGGTTGTGGTCTTGATGGTTTATATTATTTCCTTGCACGCCGAGTCCTTTTTTCTTTTGTGCTCAATAGATTGTATTTTAAGGACGTGCTCTGTGCGGTCACAAGATTGCCGCATATATGTTTCCAGACTTGCGTTTTTGTTTATTTATGCTTGTTTTTCTGTGTGTATTCACAGCTTCTACAGCAAGGATGGATCACAAAGCCCGTGAATCCACGTGGCAGAATAAACTTGATCAAGTTTTTAATGAGGACATGGAAGTAATTTTAGATGCACCGACTAGGGATAACAACATTTTGATTGATAAATTGAAATTATTGCTTAATCGCAAAACTAGGCTCTGGTGGAATAAGGCCTTTCTCGAAAGATATCTGGAGAGGGGTCTTATTCCAAGAGGTCTCAGAGTCAGGGTCTTCCCTTCCTATGTCGTAGAAGACGACGATTTTAAGAAAAAATGGGAGGATTTTTCCAATTCCTGCTCCAAGGGCCATATGGGCCTTTTAATACAGGCCAATCTTAAATCTCTCTCGGAGATTGAAGGAGATATTAATAATATTCAAGAACAACTTACCGGCTTACTGTCAGGGGAGGCCATGTCCAAGCTCATGGAGGAGCTCGATAAAGAGTATCAAAAATGGGAGAAAGAAATCATTGCCACGAAAACAAAGAAATACAAGAGGGATTTGAATGATTCTAAGAGCGGCATGGTATATAGGTGGAAGTCCTTTGGGCAAACTAGGAAGAGGCGAAACTCCAAGTTGCGCTCTATGTCATTTTCATCATTGTCATCTATGGAGGAGGGAGTACAGAGGTGCACCGACCCCCACGCATCTTTTAGCGGTTTGATTGGATTATCCTAGAAACAACCTAACCAGGGCGGTGTAAAACGCACCATCACACCACCCCAGATGGTAGAAAAGAAAAAGACCAAAGGACGCAACTTGGAGGTGATTAACCTCTCTGATTTGGTGCTAACCAAATCTCAGATTGAGGTTCTGAGTTTGGGTTTGAGCTTTGTACCTAATTATGATTTTAATTTGTTTACAGCAATAAAGGACTTACACCTATTCTCACGAAAACTTGTGCTGAAAAAATTACATGCGAAAAAGAGTTTGGACGTATCCCCCTGACGGATACCGAAATAGAGGCCATTTCTATTCTTGAGGAGCTGGATGAATCCCCCACGCAAACGGTAGGAAGCCCAGAGACTCATTTTCCCACCTCAATATACCCCCGTTCCACCACCTTCCCCCCCTTTCTCAATTTGCCCTGAGGTTGAGATTTTTTGCAAATTAGTCTCTGAGGACTTTAAAAATCTAAAGAAGGGACATGCAAAGGATAATCTCACCTCTGAGCAACGTAGGGCTTTAAAAGAATTGAGAAAGCTGGACGATGTTATCATAAAACTGGCCGATAAAGGGGGGAACGTGGTGGTATGGCCACGTCACATGTATGAAAAAGAAGCGGGCCGCCAACTCCGTGATCGTCATACATACATCCCCCTGACCTATAACCCACTCGGGGAGTTCATGGTAGAGTTATATGACATCCTTGATAAGGCCTTTAGACTAGGTATCATTACGAAGAAGGTACTGGATGGCTTGACTACCAGATGCCCTGTAATACCAACCTTCTATTTACTCCCCAAAGTCCACAAGGACCCAGTCTGCCCCCCGGGGCGTCCGATTGTCTCGGGCATTGGAGGGATGTGCGACCCAGTATGTAGGTTTGTGGAACACTATTTACATCCACTGGTGGAAACACTGCCCTCCTATGCCCGGGACACTCTTGACATCCTACGGCGGGTAGATGGTCTCTTTGTGGACGATGGGACCCTCCTCGCAACCATCGACGTGGAGTCATTGTATACGTGCATTGACCATCAGCACGGACTGAGGGCTGTAAACTTTTTCCTGAACATGAGTCGTCTGGATGCACAAATGTGCCAATTGATTCATGACTTATTGGAATTTATTCTGACGCACAACCTTTTCACGTTCAGGGATAAGTTCTTCTTGCAGAAACGGGGGACCGAGATGGGGGCAGCCTATGCGCCCTCCTACGCTAACCTCTTCCTGGGGTACTGGGAGAGGGAGATGTTTGGAGGTGATGCACAGACCGACGCCCCCATACAACAATGTATAAGGTATATTGATGACGTGCTGATTCTGTGGAGGGGCACCACACATGAGTTGGAGAGTTACATCTGTTCCCTCAACAAGAATCAGTACGGCATCAGGCTTACCTATAAGTGTCACCCGACAGAGATGGACTTCCTGGACGTGAAACTGGTGGTGCATCCGGACCGCTCATTACAGGCGGATATGTTCAGGAAGGAGACCTCAGTTAATGCGCTTCTCCATGCCACCTCCTGTCACCAGGCCTCTACGATACGAGTGATACCGGTGGGACAATATCTCCGTGCTCGGAGGATATGTTCGACAGAACAGTATTTTGAAGACCAAGCCATGGATCTGAGGATCAGATTCCGCGAGCGGGGATATTCCCACCGGTCCATTAAAAACGGGTATAATCACGCTAAAAATGCTAAGAGGCCTGAGTTGCTTATGGGAGGTAGGAAGAGAGAACAAGAGGAGGGTTCCTTAAGGTTTATTACCACCTTTAATAATCAATGGGATGACATTAGAAAAATCCTTAATAAACACTGGGCTGTGTTGAAAACCGATAATGTGCTGGGTCCTAAATTGTCAAATGCACCCTTAATGACATCTAGAAGGGGGGAAAACTTGAAGGACCAGTTGCTACAGAGCCACTACGTACCCAAAATTCAACCTCTTTTCAACATGCCCAGGACTAACTGGGGCTCCTTTCCTTGCGGGTCGTGCTTAGCCTGCCGTAATATGACACGGGCCAATACTTTTACATCATCAGACGGAAGCAAGACATTCGAGGTGAGAAATTATATTTCTTGCCGAACCTCGAATGTCATTTATTACGCTAGATGCACATGTCATCTCGTCTACATTGGACTCACATCGCGTGAGTTTCGTAGACGTATAAGAGAACACGTCAGGGATATTGTAGCGGCTCGTGAGGAAACAAACATCCATCTCCTCAAGACCATACCTCGCCACTTTAAAATCCATCATAGGTGTAACCCCGATGAGTTGAGGTTTATGGGGATTGATGTCGTACATCTGGGGATACGAGGTGGGGACTATAAGAGGGCGCTGGCAAGACGCGAGTGCGAGTGGATAGTGAGATTGGACACGGTCTCTCCTCGTGGATTCAATGAGAAGCTTAGCTTCTCTTTTTTATAGAGACTCGCTTTCCGCTCACGCTCGGTCTCTATGCGACCTTCTAGAATAAAAATATGATATGATTCTATCCGGCCCAGCCTTCTCTTTTTACAATCGGATATTGATTTATTCTCCCTAGTATATGGTGTTTTTAATGATTCTTTCCCTTCATGTTTCCTTATTTGTTGTTTGTGTGCACTGTTTTTAATTCATGTTTTTCTTGGATTATTTATAGGTTCCATTGATTTCTATATTTGCCAGTTGTGAGGCACTTTTTGGTCTAGAACCAGTCCAGTTATACATCAAATCAAGCCCATCTCTACAACACAATCTTCTGGCTACTATTATGTATCTTGGAGAGACTCTAGTGGTTGTTCTAATTGTGGGATATTTTTTGGAGTTATGCACGAACTGTATATTTGTACGTTGGGAGGATTGATGGTCGTATGGCCTCCCTCTCTCTCCTGGTATGAACATGTATGCGCAGAGATATATGTATTACTGTCTATCCTCCACTATTGTTCTTTGCCATTCCTTTTATTTGTTGTTCTCTCCTTTGGGCATATCTCCTTATTGTTAATTTTTATGTACATCCATATAATTCTATATTGAGACATGTCATATATAGAGCCCTGTCCAGCAATACGGTTATGTTATTTTTTTGTCATTAAGATGATCGTTGGAGTGGTTGATTACGCAAATGCGCATGCGCTCATCCACTCCCTCGTTACTTCTATGACGTGACGTTGTCCTGTGCACGCGCTTTCGTTTTTTTCCTTCCCTGCGCCCGCTCCCGATGGCCTCCTTAACACTGACAACTTATGTCATTGCTGGAGTGCCGGAAGTGATGCGGGCGGGGGCGGAGACATGAACACGCGCGCTGTCATCTGGACATAAGTGACATTTCGGTTCACCTATTAGCTGGAGTGCCGGAAATGATGCGGGCGTGGGCGGGTTGCTGAGCACTCGCATCATAACCTGGGCTTGATTGATAGGTGAATGGAACTATCAGCTCTGGCGATCTGATTTAAAAGCCTCACCTGGCTAGGTAATTTTCACTGGCACTTTTTCCTTTACACATCCCCCTTATGAAGCTTTAGGCGAGACGCGTAGGGGCACACGACTCTGCGACCTGGCTGGCACATTTTGATATATGGGTAAGTGTGACTTGGCTGATTAGATGTATTTGAAATATATTCCATTTGTTATCCTTGTCTTTTGGTGGGTTCATTACCTTGAATATATGATCTGATACACGGAGCCCCCACCTGCATGGATGAGACTAACTCCATTTTTTGGTTCATCTAAGCTGCCTAGTCTATCTTGCCCTCCCCATGGGACATCGCTCTGATTGTTATATGAGTAATTTTGATGTCCCATTTGTGATTTGATGACCAACCCTTTTTCCATGATTGGGTTAATGTGCTGCTTATCCTTGTCCTCATTTTTCTCTATGATCCTTATACATATATTTTTTGTAACTAAATTATAATAATGATAATCCAATCTGTCTTTTATCTGATCGCATAAATAAAGATCATTTTTATATGCAGTATTTGAGGTTGTGGTCTTGACGGTTTATATTATTTCCTTGCACGCCGAGTCCTTTTTTCTTTTGTGCTCAATAGATTGTACTGTACAATGCAGCATTTTGGAAGCAGAGAAAACACGCGTCCAAAACGCAGAAGACACTAAGGCTATGTGCGCACGTTGCGTACAAGCCCTGCAGAAATTTCTGCAGCGATCTGAAGAGCACATGTGCGCTTTAGATCGCTGCAGAAATGTCCGTAGTGAGCGCCGATTCCATGCGCTCTGCCTGCAGCTCCTGCCATAGACAGAGCAGGAGCTGCCGGCAAAGCGCAGGAAAGAAGTGACATGTCACTTCTTTTTGCGCAGCGCTTCGGCAGTAGCCGAAGCGCTGCGCTCTTAAACGCCACGTGCGCACGGCCCCTGCACAGTCTCCATAGACTGTGCAGGGGACGCAGGACGCATGCAGTTACGCTGCGCTACAAAGCGCAGCGTAACTGCATGTTTTTACGCGACGTGCGCACATAGCCTAATAGTGTGGACATACCTTTATACTACATTGCAGAGGATTGTAAATGTTTACCTTTAACTTGTAAGCAAGGAAGAGTTCAGAAAGCAAAGAGAAGGAGAAGAGGCTCCTGTAGCTGCTGTTGAAGGCAGATGCCAGCTGCATAGTACAGATGGCACCTACCATTTATGTAGTGGGATACACCCGCACTTTTTGAAAAGAGCTTAAAAGGTACTCTGTCAGCAGATTTCTGCAATGTAAACTGAAATAGCATGTTGCAAGTGTTAAAACAGAGATTTCAGCCCTTTCTCTGTTAACTTAGGGGTACTTCTCACATAGCGAGATCGCTGCTGAGTCACAGGTTTTGTGACTTACCAGTGACCTCATCAGTGATCTCGCTGTGTGTGACACTAAGCAGCGACCTGGCCCCTGCTGTGAAATTGCTGATCATTACATACTGTTCTGGTTCATTTTTTGCTCGTTGGTTTCCCACTGAGCATCATGCATCGCCGTGTTTGACGGCGGGAGACCAATGAGCACCGACTCTGTGTAAGCAGCGTACGCTGGTAACCATGGTAAATATCGGCTAAGTAAAGTGCTTTGCTTGGTTACCCGATATTTACCCTGGTTACCAGCGTACGCTGGTTACAGGTTGCCAGCGCTGGCTCCCTGCACACGTAGCCAGAGTAAATGTCGGGTAACTAAGCAAAGCGCTTTGCTTAGTAACCCGATGTGTACCCTAGCTACGTATACAGGGAGTCAGCACGGGCAGCCTGTAAGCGGTGTACGCATGCAAAATCTGAAATCTTTCACTGTGTCAGAACAGCTGCAGCCACTAATCTAAGTTATACATCATTGAACTCAAGGCCTCTTTATTTACATCATGCTGAGATGAGGTAGCAAAAAACCTGCTGATAGATTCCCTTTAACACCAGTAGTGGAGCGCCATGATATTTGTAAAAGCCCTAAAATTTACTTTAAGCTGGCATTAAGTGATATGATGAAAATAAAAAAAAATCCTATAATTTTCTTATAAGTTGTATATTACTATTTATTGCATCTTTTAAAACAATATAGACACACAATAAATATATTCAAGAACAGAAAGTGAGGAGCAAAAGTGAGCAGGATGTCATGCACAATAGCGTTTCCAGACCATAAAGCATGATTTGCGGATATGTATAAGCCATAACATATCCAGTATATACTCATATTATTTATCAATTTATTCAAAATGCAGATTGATTCATATTTATACATAATGGTGAACTGAATGATTCCCAGACAAAAAGATGAGCTGACCACAACGAAGAAACTGAGATGGTGAAGACCGGAAATCACGCAGGGCGCCCAGGAAGCCTCCGGAGGGTAATAGATGTCGCCCGCTAGGAGAGAATGTTGAGGGCAGTAGTCAGCGTCTGTAGCTCATCTCTCAGCTCTTCAAGGGAGCTTTGAATTCGGCTGGGTGAATCCAGAACCTCGATGCTCAAAGTGTAGGGGTCGTACCGCACAGCAAAGGGCCTCTTTATATGAGACGCGTAAGTCCTGTGAGATTGAATGTAGGAACATATTATGGGATATCTCATGTAAACTATTAGGAGTAAGTACACCCCTCTCATTTTTGTAAATATTTTATTATAGCTTTTCATGGGACAACACTGAAGATATGACTCTTTGATGCAATGTACAGTGTCAGTGTGCAGCTTGTATAACAGTGTAAATTTGGTCTCCTCTAAACAACTCAACACACAGCAATTAATGACAAAACCGCTGGCAACAAAACTGAGTACACCCCTAAGTGAAAATGGCCAAATTGTGGCCAAAGTGTCAATATTTTGTATGGCCGTCATTATGTTCAAGCACGGTCTTAACTCTCTTGGGCATGGTGGTCACTAGAGCTTCACAGGAGCCGCTGGATCCTCTTCCATCCTCCATGACGACATCACAAAGCTGGTGGATGTTACAGACCTTGCGCTCCTCCAACTTCCGATTGAGGAGGCCCCACAGATGCTCAATAGGGTTTAGGTCTGGAGGCATAGCTTTACCCTCAGTTTCTTAAGCAAGGCAGTGGTCCTTTTGGAGGTGTGTTTTAGGGTCGATATCATGTTGGAATACTGTCCTACAGCCCAGTTTCTAAAGGGAAGGGATCATGCTCTGATTCAGTATATTACAGTACATTTGAAATTCATGGTTCCTACAGTGAACTGTAGCTTCCCACAGCCGGTAGCACTCATGCAGCCCCAAACCATGACACTCCTACCACCATACTTGACTGTAGGCACACTTGTCTTTGTGCTCCTCACCTGGTTGCCGCCACACAGGGAGCAAAAATGACTAATTGGGCACAATTTGGCCATTTTTACTTAAGGGTGTGTTGACTTTTGTTTCCAGCAGTTTAGACATTAATGGATGTGTGTTGAGTTATTTAGAGGACATCAAATTTACAGTGTTATACAAGCTGCACACTGACTACTGTACATTGTATCTCAGTGTCAGATCTTCAGTGTTATCCCATGACAAAATATAATTAAATATTTACAAAAAATATGAGTGATATACTCACTTTTGTGATGTACTGTAATGATTCAATTCCTTTTCTAATCTCTACATCTATAAAGTTATAGCAACATGATTTTTCTAACTTTTATTTAATATATACCAGGACTAAGGACCCCCATATACAACATGCGGCACCGCAGAGTGCTCCTATGTTCTCTTTCAGTGATCCAGGGCCAGAGTCATATATCAGCAGCTAGTTTTCAGGGAGACAAAAAACATGGCCCACTGGACATCAACACACTAGAAGCTTCTCTCTATATATCATCTGTCCAGGTAGAATCAGGAGGATTATGCACCTATTGACTCCCTCCTCTCGGTAATTTTGCTTTGCTGCCCCATCTGTGCCCTATATATGTTACCAGACTCTGCGTGTAGAGATATTTTTTTGTGTGACTTTTGTGTCTGTGATATTTTTATTGAATATCTAGTAAATTCACAAGATTTTTGTGAAAATTTTGTCTTGGAATTCTAGAGTCAGGAGGACCCCATACACATTGGACTGTTGGCTGATTTTGGCTGCTTTGGGCAAATTTAGTCTAAAATCCATGGGGGCCTTTATATTATACAGATATTTGTGATGAAAGAAGGCCAAAAGGTCCCTTTCTTAACTTATGTTGAGCTGATGTAACTCTGTGGTCTTGTTCAATGTGTAGGTCGGGAGCTTTTCCCAATGTGATGTGAATATAGACAAATATCTAAATACTGTGACCCCCAATGGAGTGAGCACATTCAGCTGTTTCCGATTTATCAGTTTGCATTTTCATCTTCTTACATGAATTGTGATGACTCGCGAACTCATTTAACAAGTATGGCCAAGACTCTGGAGAATGTGTATTGGCTGCTACTGGTATGATCAAAGTCTCAAGTAGAGAATGAAAGAGAACCAAGGAGCTCAAAAGGCAATGCAAAATGATTTTACCACTTCACCTGCTTTATACAATCAGGTATTATAATTTTCAGTGGTCAACATTAAAATCCTATCCTGGACCGTGGTCATTTCCTCTTTAGAAATCACAATGTGTTGAGTTGATGGCATTGGAAAACACCACTGTAAAGAGGGAATAAAAATGAACTAAGGAGACCAAAGCGGAGGAAAGGGCAAGAGTCACTGAAAGCAAAACCTACACTCATTCCTTCGGTCATCATGGCACATTTTAGCAAAACCTTTAAAACTTATGACTTACAAAATATTATCCTGGTATTGCATTATAGCCTAATTCGAGTTTTTTGGGTAAGGACCCATCCTTTCAATCCAGTACTTGTACAGTATGTATTTTTGGGGTTCTTATTTGTCATACCTTAGCTTTTCTTTAGCATCTGTGAAACTTTCTGATACAAAATATACAGACTGGTAATTCTGGTCCTGATACGGCTGAATTGCTGCTTCATCTGGATCAAAGGGTCGAATTTCTGGCTCGGCAGACAAAGAGTGCTTACAAAAAAAATGAGAAACGCATGAAGCATACAATAATAAATGATCTTTGATGGACATCAGCACTTTTTTTTCCGTAAAGTATGGTGTAAAAATTTCAGCACCAAATCTGCATCTCTTGGCAAAAAACCCCAGTTTTCTGCCAGGAGATGCAGGTCTGTGAACTCAGTGAGAGTTCATTGAGATCAGCTTTAATCAGGTTAGCTGCAATCACAGGTGGAGGACCGAGGGAACCTCCAGATAAAACCGCAACTAACCTGAGTGGTGTCACCGCTAATCGCATGGGTCACTCATTCTCTGCCTGAACCTCACAGCGGGCGGTCATGCTCTATGGTGCTCGCTGTGAGCTTTAGATGTAGCCAAGCTGAATCATCGTGGACCTTGTGTAGATTACATCGGACCTGCAGGGGTACTTTAGGGGTCAATAAAGTGATGAAAGCTGCTGTTTTTAGGCTAGGGGGCTCCCAATAATCATGGCTCTCCCCAGCCTGAGAATACCAGCCCCCAGCTGTCGGGTTTTATCATGGCTGCATATCAAAATTGGGGGGACGGCATGCTGTTTTATTTTTTTAAATAATTAAAAAAAATAGCCAAATTCTTTTATTTCTTTATTTTTACTGTTAATTAGACGCACATAGCGCCTTTGATTGGAAGCAGTAAAACGCTGTCACTCAGAGTGGGGGCGCATCTGAGTGCAACCAATCACAGACGCCAGTGGACGGGGAGCCGCTTGCAGTGTGTGAATGGCGCACACTGGGGGTAACAACAGCGTGATTGGATGTAGTGTGTTAAAAAAAATGAAAAAACCCTGCCTACTCGCCCCCAGAAGTGATCTGTTTATGGCTGGCTGAATGTGGGTAGAGACCCAAACTGCCCAATAAGTGACTTCCATTGGGGTTCAAGTCAAGTCCTGGTCTCAAACCAAACTTTATCTAAAGTCCAGCTGAACCTGTTGAACCGAATTTACACGGATCCACTCATCTCTAATTACAACCCCTGCACCCCCAATATTTCACTCATGTTACTTTTCCAATGGTAGAATAATCCATACCAGCAATTCGCCATATGACGATAGTAGTCCGGCACCGTAGGCTTTCAGTTCTCCATCCTGCTTGCAAAGACCAAACTCCACGGTAAACCAATAGAGCTGTAACAACATACAGGAGAAAACAAAAGGTTAAAACAATAAGCTTTATTTCTAGAACACCAACATATTCCGCAGCACTTTACACTTCAGATGTTCATATACAAACAAATATAAGTAACAGTTATAGGAGATACAATATTAAAGCAAAAATAAAGACAACCCTGCTCGTAAGAGTCTACAATGGAGTGAGATGGGGGTGATATAAGGTTCAAGTGCTTATTTATAATGACGGTCCGGCCATCTCCAAAAAATGGTGGGATAGGTAAAGGCTGCATGAGCCAATCATCAGCCAATTTTTGTGACACTTTGGGTGCAGTGGCATTTGAGGGAGAATTATGTTCTGAGAAATAGTGGAGGGCATATATATGAATTAACTTTGATTAAGGAGTATGATAGGCCACCCTAAAAAGATGTGTTTTAGGAAGTGTTTGAAGCTGTGTGAGTTGTGGTTCATCCTAGTTTGTTGGGGTAGAGCATTCCAGAGGATTGGTGCAGCTCGGGAGAAGTCTTGGATTCGGGAGTTGGAGATTTTGATTGTTGTGGCTGTTAGTCGAAAGTCGTTTGCGGAGCGTAGAGAATGGGTAGGGTGATAGACAGAGATGAGGGTGGAGATGTAGGGGGGCGCCATGTTGTGAAAAACTTTCAGGGTGAGAACAAGCAATTTTAATTGGATCCTATAAAACAATATCTCTTCCTATACAAATTATAGACAATTGCTTCATACGAGTTAGACAGGGCATACTATTCAAATATTCCTTCGGATGGGCAATCTCTCAGACCAAGGTCCCTGCGGATGAGGAGTTTCTGGACATTAATCCAGTACTTCACTTTATACTCACAGTTGGTTATCAACTAATTAAATCAATTAAAGCAGACAGTTCCAATAATTTGCCTGTGAACATCGTATCTACGTATCATTTTTTATCAATTATGAAGGTACACATAAAAATTTGTTTTGCGTATTATCAACTGAAATAGATTTATGCTATATTTACACGTTGCATTTTTGCAGCTTTTTTTGCAAATTAAACAAGAAAGCAGTAAAGCAGTATATAGCAAGTTTCCTCTACTGGTGATTACAAGCCACAAATGTATCATTGGTGATAAGTGTCTGATTGGAGAAGGTCCCACCCACTGGGAGCCACAATGATCCTCCCACGCCCAATGAAATATAGTCCATTGGTGAATACCTGGATAAATGTATATAGTAACCACTTGAGGGTTGGATAGCAGCAGCTTAATTTCTTGCCAATGGTTATACCACTGTTACAGATCATATACATCCTTTATTGGTTCTTACCGTGGCCAGTTTCTCTATTTCTTCATCTGTTGCTCCAAGCGATGCCAAGCCAATGTCCTTCATAAAACATATAGACTCATTAATAAAAAGGCTTATATATCTGAATTTTTTTTTCATATGCTGCCAGTATACATACAGTCATGTACATCTGTTTATATCTCTTCTATATCCATCCAGATGAGAACATGAATACAGTGTATGTCTTTTCACCATGACTCCTGGCACTAAATTCAATAGTTTCTACCATATGATGCCTCTTGACGAATGTTCATACAAGGTTTTTTCTCAGTGGGTCTAAAACATCTGCTTTTCTAGTTCTTTTTTTTCTCTAGCATTTTGTAGGCTTGAATTGTCTTTTTTATTTTTGGGGGGTCATTTCCTGAACTTTTTTTATGTTTTTTGACCTCCAACAGGTTTTTTAGGGCTTTTCCAGACTTTTTTAAATTCTATTCAGCAATGAAAACCTTGTTAGCAGTCTGTGAAGCAATAACGCTGACAAAATGATCATTAAGACATTTGGGCATCTTCTGAGCCTTCCCATTGATTTGCATTATAGAGTGCAGAGCAGAACATTCCCTGAAGAATAGTCCGCTCACTTCATTTATCTGCTTGGCCACTTTGGAAATTGGAAGAGGTTAAAAGACACTCAAAAGCCTGAACATATGAACAGCAAGTCGTTATCACATATAAATATATAATTTATATATATACTGTATATGTTCAGTTTTTTTGAGCGAATTTTAGCCGCTTCCAAAAATACACCAGCCGGTTAGAGTAGTGAGTGTTCCATTCTTCAAACATCTACTGCTTGCTCTATACTTTACGATACAAGTCAATGCAAATGTTGAAAACATGTCTGCAAGACACCCGAGCATGTTTTTGAGCATCTATGTGTTTGCTTGAAAAACTACTAGTAGTTTCTTCATTGGTAAGAGGAGTTTAAGAAAAGTTCTGGAAAACAGCAGTAAAAACGAATACCCAAAAAACTGAAAAGACAGAAAAATATTGGAAAAGTGCTCAGGAGATGACTACGGATGAGTGAACCAAAACGGTAAAGTACAGGGGTTCGTAACGGACACTGGGTGTTTGGGGCACAAACTCAAACACTGACTTTTAAAAAACGTCTGTACCCGAGTTCAGAGATCTGATAGTGTTTGTAAGTGTGACGCCCTGGACCCCAGGGGTCACAGTAGAACAACACACACACACACCCCCTCCCCTGGTAGGGAACACCCGTCAACCTAAAAATCCTTGTTGCCTCCCTCCAGGGGCTAATGTCCACACCAGGTGGGGCGGAGCCAGGTGGTTGGCCACGCCCACCGAGGAGTTCACAGGCCTGGAGGCGGGAAAAGCCAGTTAGTCTAGTTTTGGAGGTTGAAGTGGAGAGACTGTGTGTGTCTGGGTCGGAGCCCAGGCACCATCAGCAAGGTTGGCAGACGGTGGTGGCCGTCTGCAGGAGTTAGCGGACGTCTGCGGAACCGTAGGACCAGGGTCCGGGAGCGGAGTGAAGCTAAGCAGCAAGGCAGGGTACTCAGACCCCGACTAGGCTTGGAAGCCGTCGTAAAAGTCGAATTCTCTGATTGCGGTCTGGACCTCAGGGGTTCATTCCCACCCAAGTCCCGTTAGAAGGCAACCGTCCAACCAGTCCGGATAAGAGCCACCGCCAATGGTCAGAGATCCAAGAGCCAACGCCTGCGGGCAAAACGGGCTCTCCTGACACGTACAAGCCGGGGAGCGGACCACCCGTGGGAATCCATAGGGGTCAAACACATACAAACAGGTGCAGGGAAAGACAGCCGCCACCAACCCGCCCGGGAAAAAAGAAGACACAGCAGCCAGCTGCGGGTCCCGTCCATCCAGCTGTTTGGTTTACCAGAGACTCTGTTATTGACTATCTGAGTGAGTACACCAGTGCCATCCGGCACAACGCTGCACCGTAACGCTGACCCCGCTGCCGCGCGGCCTCCCCGCATCGGCACCTGCACCTATCCCCTACCCACCGGCTCCCAACTCCTCCCCAACTTGGGCCCCGGGACCAACAGCCCCTACCCACAGAGGGGCCAACACCTCAGCTGCTCCCCGCCATCGCTCCCGGGAACCCCTGTCACCAGCAGCAGTGGTGCCCACCATCACCACAACCCCGTGGGTGGCGTCACAACCGACATCCCACCACCAAACCTCCCCTTTTCACTCGTGGGCGAGGAGGCGCTGCTCGAGCCCCAGGTCCGGCCCCACTCGAGCCACCCAGCGGAAGCACCGGACCCGAGCGCCAGCGAATCCCCCGAGGCGAGCGGCGTTCCCGAAGAACCCCTCTCCGCCCGCGACATATGCTCATAATATGTGGTGAATCAATCCGCTAATCAGCAAACTTTATTGCATGCTGAAGATGTCTGTACGCTTCTGTGAACTGTAAAGATTAAAAAAAAATAACGCGGGCTCCCGCCTTTTTTAATTGCAGGGTAGACTGTCAATTGCAGGGGGGCTGCCAATTATGTGGAAAGCTGGCGATTGTATGGAGAGCTTGTGGGGTTGTAGGGAGGGCTGGCGATTGCACAAAAAGTTGGCATTTGCAGGGAAGGCTGGCAATTGCGGGTACACAGGAGACGCCCAACAGAGACCAGTGACACCCATCAGACCAGACCATGATAGTTTTATATGGAAAACCTGGTGACCGGTTCCCTTTAAGGAAATTAGCTGCACAACTCCATTTGTTGGATTCAGATCAGTGTTAATTTTTAGTAAAACTCTTGAAACGTACCTGTGAAAACTGAGCAAATGTTTTATCAGCCAACATAGGAACATGTCCGAGCAGCTCATGACAGCAATCCCTGCAGAGAAGGGTGTGAGAAGTGAAGTTGGATATCATATTCTGGTTATGCTTATATATGGACTCACACCGTCACACACTGAGTATTGACTTCATCTTTATCTGGTAACTCAATTGATGAAACCTTTTACAGTTATGGTAGACATAACCTAATTACACCGGTCAGATATTAGATCTTCATTGATTGTACTGCCATCGTTAATGTAATGTAAATACCTACAATGATGCCCCTGCCGAGCACAGCGATCGACTGAAGGAAATGACCATTAGATCTTAGCTTCACAAATCTTCTATGTAAAGTGGATTCTAGAGACGGACGACTGGATATATATCTATATGTACTGACAAAATACATTATAGCCAAATATTTGGTCTTACCTAATTCTCCATTGACTTTAAAGGACATATCATGACCTTGTTCCCCCAGGAATATGGACTTGGTGCTTACAGAGACCTCCACTCCTAATGATTTCAACTGTACTCTTTTGGCAAAATGGCTCATTGTTGCTAAGGGCTCTTTCTGACATCTGTGCAATTCGGTTCAATGTCAGATGGCAATGAGTGGACTGGTCGTGGCTCTCCAGACCTGAGTGTGACAGCTTCATATACTTTGATCAGGCTGTCATGGTTGGATCGGGAGAGCCACAGACACTGTGTGCATTGCGATCCAATATTGGACCAAATTGCACAAACTTCTGAAAGACCCATAAAACTAGTGCCAAAAATCTGTCAATTATGGTACCAACATTTATTTTTTACATACGGCTCTGGAGAGTGCATGGGAGACGAGGCATGTCGAATATACTGGGTGCACTGGAAAACACGAAAAGCCAAACTAGAGAGGAAGTCACGGGCAGATAGAAGGCCGGCCACCGGACGTAGCTGGAACCCAGTCTGTTCTGTGAGAAGGAGACAAGACACAAATCAGGATCGGTCCCGGTGGAATCAGTTCATTTATAAGGGTTTGCAAAACAGAAAGAAAATAACATCACCTAAGGCTGCATTCACACATCTGTGTGTTACTATCATAGAGAATGGAAAGATATTCATTTCAGGTATTCAACTGCCTAGTTGTATCCATTATTTTTTTTTCACTGAAGCAGGTAGATTGCCTGAACTTATTAAATGGATCAGTAAAAAACGTATGAAACACGGATGGAAAACTGAAATGCAAAGTACATCTTCATTGTGTCATCCATTCTATATTATTATTATTATTTATTATTATAGCGACATTTATTCCATGGCGCTTTTCAAGTGAATATATGAAACCCTATATTCCTAGTCTGATCTGCAAAAAGGATGAGACTAGCACATGCTCCCAATATCACAGACCAGACATAGATACAATTTTAAAACTAGTGTGAGTATGGATCAATGAAAGTCTATGCGTCGGTGAGCTGTCTGTGAATAAAAAGGGACAGTACACAGATGTTTTATTGTAGCTATGATGAGTGAGCACTACCATGCTCGGGTGCTCGATACCCATAACTAGTGATGAGAGAACACTACCATGTTCGGGTGCTCTGTACTCGTAACTAGTGATCAGCGAACACTACTGTCGCGGGCGGAGGAGGGGGCGCTGCGCTCACCCACTGCTCGGGTCCGGCTGCTGCTGCTGCTGCTCGGTGGATCGAGCGATGGGCCGTATCCCGGGGACTCGAGCGGCGTTCCTCGCCCATGAGTGAAAAGGGGAATGGTTTTGGGGATTGATTGTCCGTGACGCCACCCACGGTTGTGGTGATATTGGAGACACCACCGCTGCTCTGAACGGGGATCCCGGGAGCGATGACGGGGAGCAGCTTGGATGTTGGTTCTTCCCTCCATGGGTACGGGGATAGGTTGTCCCGGGGCCCGGTGAGGAGTAGGGATGTTTGGCAGGCGGGCTACGGAGCCTGGTGAGGTGCAGGGTCGCGGGGGCAGCGCTGTGCCGCACGGCACGGTGGTACTCACTCAGCCAGTAACGAATACACAGTCTCCGGTAAAACAAACAGCTGGATGGATGGGTCCCACAGATGGCTGCGGTATTTCTCCTCCCGGCAGGTTGATGGTGACTGCCTTTCCCTGCACCTGTGTAGTGTGTACGGTTCCAATGGGTTCCCACCGGTAACCCGCTCCCCAGCTTGGATGGGTGTTGAAGGAGCCCCTTTTGCCCGCAGGCTCTGGCCCTGGAAACTTTAGCCTTGGCGGTGACTGTGTTTCCCTTTTCGGTTTGAGCTGTCGCCTTCTATCGGGACTTGGCTGCTGGGAAACCCAGGAGGTTCCCTTCGCTAACGGATTTGACAAATTCAACGGCGACTCATAGCCTTGTCGGGGTCCGTAAGCCCTGCCGGATGGTGCTGGCTTCTCTTTGTTCACCGGTCCGGTACCGCCGGGCCACCGCCCGTCCACGGTCCTTACGGTTCACTCCAATCGGCCTCTCCTGCAGACGGTCACCACCGTCTGCCAACCTTGCTGTACCGTCCGGGCCACACACCCGGACCACTTTCTGTCTGCTCTCTTGCCACTTCACTCCTCTCCTTTCCACTTCAAACTCTATCTCAGGGCCGGCTCCAGGTTTTTGTGGGCCCCGGGCGGAAGAGTCCCGGTGGGCCCCATCCACACGCAGACACACACATACGTACACATACATATACATATTTAAAGACAAACTCACAAAAATACGTATAGAACTGACATATCTATACAGTCATATACACTGACATACATAGATACACATCATACATGCATACAGACACACACACACAGCTCTGCTGGATACATACATACAGACACACACAGCTCTGCTGGATACATACAGACATAGCTCTGCTACATACATACACACATAGCTCTGCTACATACACTCATAGCTCTGCTACATACACACACAGCTCTGCTGGATACATACACACATAGCTCTACTACATACATACACACATAGCTCTGCTACATACACACACAGCTCTGCCACATACACACACAGCTCTGCTGGATACATACACACATAGCTCTACTACATACATACACACATAGCTCTGCTACATACACACACAGCTCTGCTGGATACATACACACATAGCTCTGCTACATACATACACACATAGCTCTGCTACATACACTCATAGCTCTGCTACATACACACACAGCTCTGCTGGATACATACACACATAGCTCTGCTACATACATACACACATAGCTCTGCTACATACACTCATAGCTCTGCTACATACACTCATAGCTCTGCTACATACACACACAGCTCTGCTGGATACATACACACATAGCTCTACTACATACATACACACATAGCTCTGCTACATACACACACAGCTCTGCTGGATACATACACACATAGCTCTGCTACATACATACACAGCTCTGCTGAATACATACACACATAGCTCTGCTACATACATACACACATAGCTCTGCTACATACATACACACATAGCTCTGCTACATACATAGCTCTGCTACATACATAGCTCTGCTACATACATACATATAGCTCTGCTACATACATACATGAATCTGCTACATACATACACACATAGCTCTGCTACATACATACACACATAGCTCTGCTACATACATACACACATAGCTCTGCTACATACATACACACATAGCTCTGCTACATACATACACACATAGCTCTGCTACATACATACACACATAGCTCTGCTACATACATACACACATAGCTCTGCTACATACATACACACATAGCTCTGCTACATACATACACAGCTCTGCTGGATACATACACACATAGCTCTGCTACATACATACACACATAGCTCTGCTACATACATAGCTCTGCTACATACATAGCTCTGCTACATACATACATATAGCTCTGCTACATACATACATGAATCTGCTACATACATACACACATAGCTCTGCTACATACATACACACATAGCTCTGCTACATACATACACACATAGCTCTGCTACATACATACACACAGCTCTGCTACATACATACATGAATCTGCTACATACATACACACATAGCTCTGCTACATACATACACACATAGCTCTGCTGCATACATACACACATAGCTCTGCTACACACATACATACACATAGCTCTGCTACATACATACATGAATCTGCTACATACATACACACATAGCTCTGCTACATACATACACACATAGCTCTGCTACATACATACACACACACATAGCTCTGCTACATACATAGCTCTGCTACATACATACATGAATCTGCTACATACATACACACATAGCTCTGCTACATACATACACAGCTCTGCTACATACATACACACATAGCTCTGCTACATACATACACAGCTCTGCTACATACATACACACATAGCTCTGCTACATACATACATGAATCTGCTACATACATACACACATAGCTCTGCTACATACATACACAGCTCTGCTACATACATACACACATAGCTCTGCTACATACATACACAGCTCTGCTACATACATACACACATAGCTCTGCTACATACATACATGAATCTGCTACATACATACATAGCTCTGCTACATACATACATGAATCTGCTACATACATACACATATAGTTCTGCTACATACATACAGACATAGCTCTGCTACATACATACAGACACACACGTAGCTCTGTGGGGCCCACACACACAGCTCCAGGGGCCAGCACATACAGCACCGGGGGGCAGGGCATACACCTAAGGGGGGAGAAGCCCATACAGCTCCCCAGGGCCCATAAATCGGGGGCGGGGAGGGCACATACCTCTCAGGTCACGGTGGAGAGGGGGCCCACAAAGCGCCGGAGAGGGGGCCCACA
This sequence comes from Anomaloglossus baeobatrachus, assembly GCF_048569485.1. Classification (NCBI taxonomy): domain Eukaryota; kingdom Metazoa; phylum Chordata; class Amphibia; order Anura; family Aromobatidae; genus Anomaloglossus; species Anomaloglossus baeobatrachus. The sequence goes on along the minus strand of NC_134362.1, from coordinate 68,226,038 downwards.
CAGCGCCGGAGAGGGGGCCCACACAGCGCCGGAGAGGGGGCCCACACAGCGCCGGAGAGGGGGCCCACACAGCGCCGGAGAGGGGGCCCACACAGCGCCGGAGAGGGGGCCCACACAGCGCCGGAGAGAAGAGCTGTGCTGGGGGTCGCTGGCTGGCACTGCAACTCCTTCATCTGTGGGACTGAGCAGGCCGGTCGGTAGCTCCGCCCACAGATGAAGTTCAAACCAGGAAGTCTGCGCGCCTTAAAGGGACGGCGCTGCAGATTCCTGCCGAGGACTGCGGAACTCGGCCCGGGGGCAGCAGAACTAAGGCGAGGGGGCCCCGGCCAAGGGGCACCAGAACTGACGAGGCCGAGTGGGCCCCCCCGGCTCTCCAGGGCCCCGGCATTTGCCCAGGTATGCCGCGTGCTGACGCCGGCCCTGCTCTATCTGTCCTCTTTCCTTTTTCCGCCTCCAGGACTGTGAACTCCTCGGTGGGCGGGACAAACCGCCTGGCCCACCCCCGGGTGTGGACATCAGCCCCTGGAGGAAGGCAACAAGGGTTTTGTGTTTGGCTTTGGTGTGCCTAACCAGGGTGTGGGGTGTGTTGGTGTTGTTCTGTGATGACCTGACTTGTCCAGGGCGTCACACTACCATGCTCAGGTGCTCAGTACTGGTAACTAGTGATCAGCGAACACTACCATACTCGGGTGTTCTGTACTCGTAACTAGTGATCAGCGGGCACTACCATGCTCGGGTGCTCAGTACTCATAACCAGTGATGAGTGATCACTACCATGCTCGGGTGCTCGATACCCATAACTAGTGATATGAGAACTACCATGCTCGGGTGCTCGGTACTCTTAACTAGTGATGAGCGGGCACTACCATGCTCGGGTCCTCTGTACTCGTAACTAGTGATGAGCAAGCACTACCATGCTCGGGTGCTCGATACTCATATCTAGTGATGAGTGAGCACTACCATGCTCGGGTGCTCAGTACTCACAACTAGTGATGAGTGAGCACTACCATGCTCGGGTGCTCGGTACTCCTAACTAGTGATGAGTGAGCACTACCATGCTCAGGTACTCGGTACTCGTAACTAGTGATGAGCGAACACTACCATGCTCGGGTGCTCGGTACTCGTAACTAGTGACGAGCGTCTTTCAGACAGATGGTGAAAGAGACAGACGGTGAAAGAGACAGTCAGAGACAGACCTGGAAAGAGACAGACATGGAAAGAGACAGACCTGGAATGAGACAGACCTGGAAAGAGACAGACCTGGAAAGAGACAGACAGACAGGGACAGAGACAGGCAGACAGGGAAGAGGAGACAGACAAAAATAGATGGGGAAAGAGATAGACCTTGATAGAGACAGACGGGGAAAGAGACAGAGAAATAGAGACAGAGAAGGAAAGAGACAGACAGAGACAGGCAGACAGGGAAAGAGACAGACAGGAAAAGACAGACAAAGAGATGGACAAAGACAGACAGGGAAAGAGACAGGAAAAGCGACAGACAGGGAAAGAGACAGACGGGGAAAGAGACAGACGGGGAAAGAGACAGACGGGGAAAGAGACAGACAGGGAAAGAGACAGACGGGGAAAGAGACATATGGGGAAAAAGACAGACGGGGAAAGAGACAGACAGGGAAAGAGACAGACAGGGAAAGAGACAGACAGGGAAAGAGACAGACGGGGAAAGAGACAGAAGGGGAAAGAGACAGACAGAGAAAGAGATGGAAGGGGAAAGAAACAGTTCTCGAAAGAGACAGATCTGGAAAGAAACAGACCTCGAAAGAGACAGACAGAGAGACAGACAAAAACAGACAAGGAAAGATACAGACTGGGAAAGAGACAGACCTTGAAAGAGGCAGACCTGGAAAGAGGCAGACCTGGAAAGAGATAGACCTGGAAAGAAACAGACAGAGAGAGGTGGGGAAAGAGATAGACCGGAAAAGAGACAGACCTGGAAAGAGACAGACGGGGAAAGAGACAGACGGGGAAAGAGACAGACGGGGAAAGAGACAGACGGGGAAAGAGACAGACGGGGAAAGAGACAGACGAGGAAAGAGACAGACCTGGAAAGAGACAGACCTGGAAAGAGACAGACCTGGAAAGAGACAGATAGACAGACACAGAGATAGAGAGACAGATAGACACAGAGATGGAGACAGATAGACTGATACAGAGACAGACAGAGATAGAAATAGACAGACAGATACATAGACACAGGCAGACAAGGAAAGAGACAGACAGTGACACACAGACAGAGACTGGGGGAGAGACAGAGAGACAGTTACTATCCCGGGCAAAGTCCGGGTACTACAGCTAGTTGTAGCCTAAAGATGGAATAATCCTAGATCTTGACTGCTGTATTTTTCTTCTAATATGTGCAAAAAAGATAACAGAATAATTTCAATAACACAGACATCACCAGCAAAGAAGATTAAGCCAACGTATTTGGAATAAAATAAATAGAATGATGCAAAAAAAGAATAATAACTTCATATCTCATAATATCACTGTGTTATATTTAAATGTATAGGAAAATGCCTGCATCATATATGCCATGCTATTTTTCCTTTACAATATTGGTTGCACTATGCTTTTTTAAAGCTAACCCAGATCAATCATACTACAGTACATAATTGACAATTGCAGTTTACAATATTACCAGCAGGTGGTGCCATATTCCAGTTTATAAGCGGTACATGCCGCTTTGAAAAAAAATTGAAAACTGAGGGATAAAAAAACTTTCTTCTAGTCTCTAAATCCAACTATATCCACTGATTACAACATGCATCAAACACAACAATAATTAGTTGTTTTTTTTTTTATTGGACCGAAGCTTTATCAGGTTACATTTCAATAAAATCACAGCAACCACAAAGACACGTTTTTAGTAAACCCAATGAAATACATGACAGGTCATAAGATGAAAGAAGACATTAAAAAGTTGTATATTATTTTATATAAAACATGTCAAGAAGAAAATATAATCTTTAAAAGAGCAAATTTAAAAGATTATCTTCTTCCCTGAAATGTTTTGACATTTGACAAAATGCAGAAATGAATAATGACAAATAAATAAAAAAGTACAGTGGTCAATGGCAAATAAAAAGAGTTCACCCAGCAATATACACTTATATGTGTTGTGGGTGAGACACATGGTAATCATAGGTGTTTGTTTATTCACTATTTCATGGATGTGCATTTTCTCATTTTCTTGACATTGCTGGGGGGTTTTTTATCTACAGATGTAGCAAACATTAACCTTACACTCAAACCTAAACTTGGTATTTTAAAAGCAAAAAAAGGTTACAGTCAACACTGAAATGCCAAAATTGTCAACTTTCAAAACACATCTAATAATTGTTTTTTAGATGTTTAGCATTTGAAAAATGGCCATTTTACATGCCTGCCCAGTAGCCACGTCAAGGCAACCTAATTATACTGAGTCCTACTCTTTCTTTCTGCCTCTAATTGGGTTTTTGTTTAAAAAAAACTACTAAATGTTTGGGCAAAGATGGACCCACTACTAAATGTTAAAAACCTTTTTTTGCTTCTGTATTTTATGAACAGATATGCACCTGTTCACATGGAGTGCTGTAAGTCTTGTTTTTTTCTTGTATTCATATGGAACCATGTCCATTAGACTGAATATGACCCAATCCCCCTCCCCCATTAGCCACAGGTGCTTTTATTATTTAGTAGTGGGTCTATCTTCACCCAAACATGTAGATTTTTTTTTAAACCCAGTCAGACGCAAAAAAGTACAAAGAGTAAGACCCTGTATAATGAAATTGCCTTGACGTGGCTACTGGGCAGGTATGTAAAATGGCCATTTTTCATATACTAAACATCTAAAAAAATTATCTGTTGTGAAAGTTGAAAATGTTGACATTTCAGTGTGCGGCTGTAACCTTTTTTTGCTTTTCTATGACATGAACAGATATGCACCTTTTTACATTGAGTGCTGTAAGTCCTGTGTTTTTCTTATCTATCTATCTATCTATCTTTTACTGTTCTAGAAGAGCAGGGATGCATGGACAATCAGCTGAAAACTCATTATATTACATATTTCCCATCTATATCACCTTTTAGAAAGCAGGACACGTCCTGTAGCTGTGGGATGTTGTCCTCGCTGTATCCGCTATGGGTCTCTAGCAGATGAAAAGCTTGTAGGTGCTCCTTACATGCATGTGTTGGGTAAAGACTTTTCAGCGTAGAGTACACCTCCTTCCTGCCAATATTAGAAGAAGAAACATAACTAATTCCCAACGTATTGTTACCCCTCTATAAATCACTTGTAAGGCCACATCTGGAATATGGGATCCAGTTTTGGGCTCCACATTTTAGAAAGGACATTCAGAAGTTAGAGTCAGTTCAAAGGTGGGTAACTAGATTATTACAAGGAATAGAAGGCCTCCGATATGATGACAGGTTGGAAAGTTAGGCTTCACGTTTCACAGGAGATATCATTTATATGCATAAATTCATGTGTGGTCAATATAAAGGACTGGCACATGACTTATTCCTTCCAAAGACAATACTAAGGAGCAGGGGGCATTCACTGCGAGTGGAAGAAAGGCAATTCCGGCAGCTAAATAGGAAAGGGTTCTTTACAGTTAGAGCAGTCAGACTGTGGAATACACTACCACAAGAGGTAGTAATGGCAGATACTATAACAGCTTTTAAAAAAGGGCTGGATGATTTCCTCAGTACATACAACATTGTTGGTTATAAATGACTTAGTGACAAAATATATAGTTGGTGGAGGAAGGTTGAACTAGATGGACCTAGGTCTTTTTTTCAACCTTATGTAACTTATTCCACAGCAATGGAATATATTTATAAATGTATTTTCAGCTTACCAAGTTGCAATTTCCTCCGGCAGGTACTCCACCCGTTCTATGGGATCACCACTGTAATGATAAAACACATGCATAGATGAAATACCTACAGAGATGTACAGTTATGTGTAAGGACTTAAATCGCATGCAACTAACATCAGGGTTATACAAAGAGGTCAGGGGGAGCCATGAGAAATCTATAACCGCAACCCCTGGTCACATGCATCCTAACTTTTCATCTTCCACTTTTAGCGCCACTTCAAAGAATAAAAGACTGGAAACAAGTAGCATTTTGCAGAGAAAGGAAAGGATTAGTCCCAGTATATAGCAATAGCTCTAATTCATGTGCTGATTAGCTGCTGTGCAAACTGCAAATCAGTCTCCGATTTTAGCCCTTCTAGAGTGATTCATCTAGATTAAGGGAGTGTGAGTATATATATGTGCCGCCCCCGTGGCAGCAGCCGAGCTGCTCGGATCCGGGTTCGCTGTGGCTCGAGGGTCTCCGGACCCGGGGTCATGCGGCAACTCAAATGAAAAGGGAATATTTACAGGTGAGTTGATGTATAGTTCGTGACGCCACCCATGGTGTACGGTAATTTGGGGAGTACCGCCGCTGCCGTTGGGAGTACCCGGGGTGATTAAGTGGGGCAGCAAGGTGTCGTAGCCCTCCACGGGTAGGGAGGATGCCCCAGGACTCGGTGAGGGGTGCCGTGGTGATGCAGGGGTCACTCTCATACTCACTCAGTTCATAAGTAGACACTGAAAACCGGGTAAACCAAGTCTCTGGGTACTGGTGCCGCTGAGGGGAGCTCTTCCGGGTCCCATTCCCTATAGTGTTGCCTGGTGATCCGTGACCTGCCTCCTGGCACTAAGTTTGACTTCAACTTAGTGGCCCAGTAGTATGGAACTGGCTGGGCCCCGCTCCCCACTATGGCTAAGTGTGGGAGCTTGCTCTCAGGGCTCACGCTTGGGATTTTCTGGACCGTTTGGATTGGAAAGTCCTATCCCCCTCGTTGCGCTAATGCCCCGATTCTGGAGCGGGTGGGAAAGAATCATAAAGGCTTCGTTCTCCTCAGGTGAATTGTCGGGTTGCCTGAAGCTACTCCCCGACCTAGGGTCCATGCACACCGTCGTGCCTTGGTGCCCAGACCAGTGCCAGTGCTAGGCTGCCGGCTGTCCTCCTCGACAAGTCCAGACACCTTACCACGATCCCCTGCAACCGGGAGTCCGACTCCTCTAGGCCCAGACCACCGTCTGCAACCTAGACAGTTTCTCTAGGAGCCACCGCTCCCGACTTCCTCTGAGCTCCTCACAGCTCGAGGGCTACTTCCCAACTCTCTCTCAACTCACTCACTGACTACACTCCTCACCTCCCCTCCCTGACCCCCCAAGTGGGCAACTCTATTCCACTCAAGCCGTCCGCTGGTGTGTCTGGTGGGTGTGGTGTAGGGTGTATCTAGAATTTGATTTTCTGTTGGAGGCAACACTATTAGATAGGGACCCAGAACCAAGAGGGAGGTGGATACTGCACGGGAGGGCAGCTTGTGCAGTACCCTGTGACAACCTGATAGTCCAGGGGCATCACATTTATTTACACACATATATATATATATATATATATATATATATATACAGTACAGAGCAAAAGCTTGGACACACCTTCTCATCTCTAGAACAACTGTTAAGAGGAGACTTTGTGCAGCAGGCCTTCATGGTAAAATAGCTGCTGGGAAACCACTGCTAAGTACAGGCAACAAGCAAAGGAGACTTGTTTGGGCTAACGAACACAAGAAATGGTCATTAGACCAGTGGAAATCTGTGCTTTGGTCTGATGAGTCCAAATTTGAGATCTTTGGATCCAATCACCGTGTCTTTGTAGAAAAGGTGAACGGATGGACTCTACATGCCTGGTTCCCACCATGAAGCATGGAGGAGGAGGTGTGATGGTGTGGAGGTGCTTTGCTGGTTAAACTGTTGGGGATTTATTCAAAATTGAAGGCATACAGAACCAGCATGCCTACCACAGCATCTTGCAGCGGCGTACTATTCCATCCGGTTTGCGTTTAGTTGGACCATCATTTATTTTTCAACAGGACAATGACCCCAAACAAACCTCCAGGCTGTGTAAGGGCTATTTGACTAAGAAGTTGAGTGATGGCGTGCTACGCCAGATGACCTGGCCTCCACAGTCACCAGACCTGAACCCAATTGAGATGGTTTGGGGTGAGCTGGACCGCAGAGTGAAGGCAAAAGGGCCAACAAGTGCTAAGCATCTCTGGGAACTCCTTCAAGACTGTTGGAAAACCATTTCCGGTGACTACCTCTTGAAGCTCATCAAGAGAATGCCAAGAGTGTTCAAAGCAGTAATCAAAGCAAAAGGTGGCTACTTTGAAGAACCCAGAATATAAGACATATTTTCAGTTGTTTCACACTTTAAGTATTTCATTTCACATGTTTTAATTCATAGTTTTGATGCCTTCAATGTGAATCTACAATTTTCAGTCATGAAAATAAAGAAAACTCATTGAATGAGAAGGTGTGTCCAAACTTTTAGTCTGTACTGTATATATCTATCCATGATCTGTATACAATTTCATATCAAATGTGTCCACTCAGTTTAATCATCTTACTGCCTGTAGGAGAAGGCTATGTCAGCAATCATCTTCCTCCTTTTCCGGTACTCTTGGTCAGAGAAACCCTGAAAAAGGGAGACAAGGAACTGATATAATCAATATTATTAAACGTCTAAAGGAAAAAGGTTTTGCAGAGGGTCTAGCCTCTCTACTGACTGAGGAAATTCTTAGAATACTTTGAAGAAAAATGAAACTGTTTAAGTAGAATTAAATATTTTCTTATAATTGGGTTGCTCTATGAGGACATATACAGGGGAGTAATGACTGCGGTTGCAGAGAACGTGATTGTGACTGAGCCCAGGCTGGAGGGGGGCCCACTGACCCCAACACCTACTTCAGGTGGATGTGCGTCAAAACGCATTCAGCTGAAGTGTATTGCGGTGCAGAGACCCATTTTGTCCCTGCTCCACAATACACGCCACTGGCCAACTAGAGGCCAAAAAATGACATTGGCATGCCAAGCATTAGCGTTGCATGGTAGTGATATCATGTGTTACCATAGCAGGCACGCCAATGACAGCTATCGGCTTGTGCGCTGGCCAAAGGGGAGGATGCTACGCGTCATGGGAGCAGAGTAAGGTGAGTAGAATGTTTTGTTTTTTTTTAATGTGTGAAAGAAGAGCAGCATAATGGATATACCAGGATGGAAGCCATATATACCAGGAAGAGGCCCAGGATGGAGGACATATATACCAGGATTAGGGATATATATACCCAGATGGAGGACATATATACCAGGATTAGGGATATATATACCCAGATGGAGGACATATATACCAAGATGGGAGCCATATATACCAGGAAGGTAAGAAGCTGCCACCAGGAAGAAATTTTCTTTGATGGGACACTTAATTTTAACATAAAACAAAGTGAAGTGAAATGAAATAAAAGACACAGAAAAGGACACACATATATCTGAAATGCATTGTGTCAGGAATGAACTTATTTTAAGCATTAGAGACAGAACAGGGGCTATATATACCAGGAAGGGGCCCAGGATGGGGACATACATACCAGGATCAGGACATGTATACCAGGATGGGGACATATATATCAGGAAGGGGCTGAGGATGGGCGCATATATACTGGAATGGACCCAGGAGGGGCCATGTATACCAGAAAGGGGCCTAGGATGGGGCAGATATACCAGGATGGGGACATATATATCAGGATGAAGGCATATATACCAAAATGAAGACATACAGTATGTTCTCTGTTCTGCCTCTCCATAAACACTCTACTCACCTTGTTTCGCTCCACCACCACTTGGTGAGTGTCCTTTTCTACATCCAGCACATGAGCCAGCAGCTTACATGGGAGCGCACACCATGGCGCAAGACGTCATTGCCATGCACCCCTAGTCACGGCACGACCACATCAGCTGCCAGTCACTCAGTGACTATATCACGATGCAGGGACCTGACAGGTCTCTGCACTTCTATACACTTCAGCTGAATGTGAGTCCCCAGATGCATATCCAGCTGGAGTAAGCAGTTGGGTCAAAGGACCCCCTCCAACCCTGGACTCGATCATGGTCGCGATCTCTGCAACTACGATCATTACGCCCCTAGACTCTAGGTTCATGATTACACCAAGAATTCTTTTTGAATCCCCAAAAAAACAGTATTCAGATAGAACCCCTGACAAAGCCATTGAGTACATTGAGGCAAAACTGCAATTTTGGACTCCAGTATCCCCTCATTCCTGACAGAAACTACATTTTTATGCAGACACACTATCATAGTCTCTACAGCACTTTGCCTCTTTGCATGTAAAGGATTTGTTGGGATGTTTTTAAGGATTCAGATGGAATCCCTGATGGAGTGTTGAACATGTAGCAGATATGTGTGTAAATCCAGCCTAATCCTTTTTGGGAATACAGTATATAACAAAAGTGAATACACTCACAAAAATGTGAGTATTTTATTACATTGTTTCATGGGACAACCTGAACATATGATATTTTGATGCAATGTACAGTAGTCAGTTTGCTGCTTGTATAATAGTGTAAATTTGGTGTCCTCTAAATAAATCAACATACAGTAAATAATATCTAAACCGCTGGCAACAAACGTGAGTACACCCCTAAGTGAAATGGCCAAATTGTGCCCAAAGTGTCAATATTGTGTGGCCACCATTATTGTCAAGCAGTTCCTTAAGTCGTTTGGGCATGGAGTTCACTAGAGCTTCACTGGAGCAACTGGAATCCTCTTCCATCCTCCATGACAAACATCACGGAGCTGTGGATGTTAGAGACCTTGCGCTCATCCAACTTATGTTTGAAGATGCCTCACAGATGCTCAATAGGGTTTAGGTCTGGAGACGCTTGGCCAGTCCAGCACCTTTACGTGAAGTTTCGTTAGCAAGGCAGTGGTAGTTTTGGAGGTGTGTTTGCTGTCGTTATCATGTTGGAATACTGCCCTGCGGCCCAGTTTCCAAAGGGGATAGGATTATTCTCTTCTTCAGTATGTCACAGTACATGTTGGCATTCATGGTTCCCTCAGTGATCTGTAACTCCCCACAGCCGGCAGCATTCATGCAGCCCCAAACCATGACACTTCCCCACCATGCCTGACTTTATGCAGGACCCACTTGTCTTTGTTTTCTGCATCTGGTTGCCACCACATACACTTGACACGAACGAAAGATTATCTTGGTCTTATCAGACGACAGGACATGGCTCCAGTAATCCATGTCCTTAGTCTGCTTGTCTTTAGCAAACTATTAGCGGGCTTTCTTGTGCATCAACATTAGAAGATGCTTCCTTCTGGGACAACAGCCATCCAGACCAATTTGATGTAGTGTTCTGCATATGGTTCGAGCACTGACCGACTGCCCCCCCATCCCCGTAAACGTCTGCAGCAATACTGACAGCACTCATGTATCTATTTTGAGAAGATGACCTCTGGATATGATGCTGAGCACGTTCACTCAACTTCTTTGGTCGACCATGGAGAGGCCTGTTCTGTCTGGAACCTGTCTTTGTTAAACCGCTGTATGGTCTTGGCCACCGTGCTGCAACTCAGTTTCAGGGTGTTGCCATTCTTCTTATACCCTCGGACATCTTTATGTAGAGCAACAATTCTTTTTTTCAGATCCTCAGAGAATTCTTTGCCATGAGTAGCCATGTTGAACTTCCAGTGAGCAGTATGGTGGAGAGTTTGCGAGCAATAACTTCAAATTTAACACCCCTCCTCCCCATTTACACCTACTTTGGCACAATTTGGCTATTTTCACTTAGAGGTGTACTCACGTTTGTTGCCAGTGGTTATGACATTAATGGCTGTGTGTTGAGTTATTTAGAGGGCACCACATTTACACTGTTATACAAGCTGCACACTGACTACTATACATTTTATCAATGTGTCAGATATTCAGTGTTAATCAATCAAGAAATAATGTCTAGAACTCCATTCTGAGTGTGAACTGGGTGCAAAAACCTAAAAAATCTACACTATATGGAGAGAAGGTATGCACACCAGTGACTATGCAAGGGGAATAGATGAAAAGCAGAAACTGCTGTGTGAATACTGACATGAAAAATCCAATAGCTATATGTAAGAATGAAATGGGAAAAATGGAATCTGCATTACTGCCATGAATATATGAATTAAGAGAAATTTAGCTACTGAATTGATCAATGCAATAGAGCCCCAACACTACGCCAAAGTATTTCTCTACGTTGGGGTCCCTAGCTAATGTGTGTCCTCTCATGCAGTTAAAAAACTTACCGTGTATGGGAAGCTGAGACCCAGGCTATATATACGTATAATGTGGACTGGCAATAGGTGTGAGTGGGGAGGGTTCACAAACAAAAGACTACAAATCAATCAAGAAATAACGTCTGGAACTCCATTCTGAGTCTGAACTGGGTGCAAAAGCTAGAGACCCCAACGTAGAGAAATACTTTGGCGTAGTGTTGGGGCTCTGTTGTATTGATCAATTCAATAGCTAAATTTGTCTTTATTCATATGTTCATGGCAGTAATGCAGATTCCATTTTTCACATTTTCATTCTTACATATAGCTATTGGATTTTTTATGTCAGTATTCACACAGCAGTTTCTGCTTTTCATATATTCCCCTTACATAGCCACTGGTGTGCAGATCTTCAGTGTTGTCCCATGAAAGATATAATAAAATATTTACAAAACTGTGAGGGGTTTATTCACTTTTGTGATTTACTTTGTATGCTCGATCTCCACCCACCTGACCTTACTGATAGCTCTTCAGGGTCCTTCCATGCTGCGGAGATCCCTCACTGCTCAGTATAAGCTGCAGTTATCAGTTAGATTGGGAGGGTAGAGGTTGAGTACACTTGGACTCATGAGTTCTTTCTTTGCTCCTAAAATATTATTTTTAATATCAGGATTATTAAGTCATTGTGACAAAGGTTTTCAAACCATGTACACCAACTCTATCAGTTCTAATAGATTTATTTACCAATTTATAGAGTTTGTATTTTTAAATTTAACAGATCTGCTTTAATTTAAACATTCTATCTTAGATTTAGAAAAGTATATTTTCCAATAAAAGCTTTGGTGGTGGAAAAAAAATACCCGGTGTCCTAGCTTGATTATATAGATGGTATTATTATGGAACCTAACCATTAACTATCACCTTTTTCATATATTTTGAGTTCAAATTCATGTAGCATAAAAGTGATCTTTCTATAGATTTTGTTACGTCACCACCAGAGTCCGTTCTAGCGGCTTCTACTTCAATTACCAGGCGATGCCGTGTCCCTGCTGTGGATAGTGCTGGTGATAGGAGAGGAGTCGATGCCAGCGGCGCTGGTGGGCGCAGGCTCCGCTCATCCACTGGGCTGGGTTTCCTTGGGATCTGCAGTACCACTGGCTGACTGTAGCTGGCGCGTGTCTTCCAGCTGAGGTTGCCATCATTCAGCTACAGCCAATTGGAAGACACCACACCCTTCTTAATTCCCCTCACGTCTGATGACCACTGCCAGAGATAGTTCTGTTTTCATGTTACCTGGCTCCCTCCCTGTTTTGCTTACTGACCCCTGTGTTTGGACTTCTGCTTGTTTTCTGACTACCCTACTGCCTGCCGTTTCTGTACCTTGCCGCCAGTCCCGGATTTGACCTCTGCTTGGTTTCCTGATAACGTCCTTGCCTGCCTGATTCTGTCCCTGTTCTGAAATTCCTGGTTTGACCCTGCTTGACTTTTACTCTTTCAGACTGCAGCCTTCCACAGGTAGTGATCTCCAGGGTCCTGTGTAATTCCAAATCCCTGTATAGGGGTTAAAGGGTTTCAAGGTCCTAGGGGTCCTGCTTGGTGAGTGGCTTCCCTCTAGCCTGTCCATTACAGCCAGTCTGAGTCTGTGGATCCAGGCAGGCATTATAGATTAATAATTTAAACAAAACAGATATCTCACTTACCGGATGTTCCAAGTCTAGATCTGGATCGAACTTAGTGACCAAATGATGACATTTGTCTAGGTCCGCAATTTTAGTAGGAAACCAGTGAACTGTATATGTCAAAAGAAAGACCTTTATTTAGTTGAGCGATTCAGAGTAGGAGATGTGTTACCTATGGGTCATATCATCCTCCTGCCCAAACAACTTTTACACATGCATGTCAGACAGGGTTATCAACTTTCTTTTTCTTTTTTTCCTGGATAAACTTATGAAAAGCCAACATTTTTATGGACACATTGTAAAATGATAATAAACCCTTAAAGGGATGTTCTGAAGGCCAAAGTACAGTAATTTTTATTCTAAATCCCTATATATTTAGTGCCATAATCAAAACTATTTTCTAATATACTTGCATTAAAAATTCTCTATCCTTCTCGAACTACACTATCTGACTGGTATTCCATTTTTTCCCCTACTTCCTGTTATTCACTCGTAGTAACTCACCCGGGAAACTAGAGCTCTGAACTGACACACCTGACCCAACCACTTCCTGTACAGACTAAAGTTCCTTGTGGCGCAGTCCCTAGGGGACTCTACGAAGATTGAAATAACCCTAATGGCAAGACTAGGAGTTGACCTCTCTGACCTGGCCTCCTAATCGGTTGTCAAGTGTAAGGCTGTGTGCACACGTTGCGTTTTTTACCGCGGAAACGCTGCATTTAGAACCGCAGCGTTTCAGTGGCAAATTGCATGCGTTCAGCTTTCCCAGCAAAGTGTATGAGAAAGCCGAAAAATCAGTGCACACGCTGCGTTTCTAAACGCAGCGTTTTGGATGCCAAAAATCGGTGCGGAAAGAAAAGCAGCATGTCACTTCTTTTGTGCGTTGTGGCTGCGTTCTCTCCCCCATTGAAATCAATGATGCGGGTCAGAACGAAGCTACAACGCAGTGAACTGCTTTTTTGTTGCGGTCCGCGGGCTTTGTCGGCATGCCAGAACGCAGGCATTTACCTGGAAAATGCCCCCCAGGCCCTGCCAGGTCACCCCCTATTCCCCCCGGTATTCCCCCTTACCTGTCCGGTCGCAGCGCTGATCCCCCGTGGCCCCCTCCTCCTTCACTGCAGACGCCGGTCAGTGCAGTCACATGTGCAGATCAGCTGACAGCCAGCACTGTGTTCAGAGAGCTGTGCTGGCTGCTCGGCAGTCTGCAGCTGTGTCTTGGGGAGAGTGGTTGCAGATTTTTGGCACCCACTCTCCTCAAATGGAGGGTCTGCCCTCCTAGAAAATGGGGGATACATTCCCTGAACGTGCCCCCATATTCTAGAAGTTCCAGAGCCGACGTGGGATGTCCAAATGGATTTCTGCGGACCCATTTTTTAAAAAAATTTTGATTAAATTGGTGAACGAGGGAATGATTTGGGGAGTGTTTTTTCTAATAAAAATTTTTTTGTTGTCATTCTTTTTTGCTTTTGTTTACTGTCAATTAGTTATGTCTGGTATCAAATAGACGCCGTGACATCACTAATTGCTGGGCTTGATGCCAGGTGACATTACACATCTGGTATCAACCCATTTATTACCCCGTTTGCCACCGCACCAGGGCAACGGGATGAGTTGGGGCGAAGCGCCAGGATTGGCGCATCTAATGGATGCGCCACTTCTGGGGCGGCTGCGGCTTGCTATTTTTAGGTTTGGAAGAGTCGAATAACCATGGCTCTTCCCACCCTGAGAATACCAGACCCCAGCTGTCAGCTTCACCTTGGCTGGTGATCTAATTTGGGGGGACCCCACGTTATTTTTTTTTTAATTCTTTATTTATAAATAAAAAAAAAAGCCTGGGGAGCCCTCCAAATTCATCACCAAACAAGATGAAGCTGCCAGCTGTGGTTTGCAGGCTACAGCTGTCTGCTTTACCCTAGCTGCCTATCAAAATAGGGGGGACCCCACACCATTTTTTTCATTGTTTTTTGGGGTTTTTTTTGGGATAAATACTAGGCTAGGCACCCTTTAGTGCCACATGAAAGGTACTAAAGGTGCCAGCTTAGAATATGCAGGGGGGGTGGGACGTTATATATATATTTGACATCCATTCATCCATTGACGCTTTTTGGCTGTGTGCCCACAATTAGGTTTTGCAGTGGTTTGGAGGCTGAGTGTTTTCCCTGCGTCCATAACGCTGCGTTGTGCAGTAGAAGCACAGTGGAAGGATTTTTGGAGATCCCATGCCCACTGTGCTTCTTTTCTCCGCAGCATAAACTGACCGGTGGTGTGGCTTCCCGAGCCTCTGCATGTCAATTTATGCTGTGGAGACGAGAGTGCTCTCTGCAGGTAGAATAGAGCTAAAGTCCACAGCAGCCTGAACCCAAATCGTGGGCATGGGCAGCTGCGTTCTCCCGTGGACAACACTCACATCTCTGCAGGAAGGCTGACACTGTGTACTAGATGCCGTGTTGCTGGATCACGGCCACATAGCCCAACAGTGAGAATATTGTTGCTACAGCAACATTTTGGGTGAAGTAGCTGTGGATTCAAAATGCTTAATATACTCCTGAATAAAATCCTTGAGGGGTGCAGATTCCAAAATGGGGTCACTTGTGGGGGTTTTCTGATGTATAGGTACCCAAGAGGCATGGTGCACGAAGTTTATTTCAACTTTTCCAAAATTCAAATGGTGCTCCTTCCATTCCAAAGGTTTTTTTTCCAAAGGTCTGTGTTCAACCAACTTTATTAACACTGAAAAGTCTTAAAAAATGCACCTAAAAAACGCATGAAAAACGCATGAAAAACGCATGCGTTTTTGATGCGTTTTTTTTTTCAAAAAGCATTGTTTACAATTCTCCCTTCTGCCAGAGGGTGTGTTTTTTTCCGCGCTGAAAAAAACGCAACGTGTGCACATAGCCTTACTCATTTCTCCTAAAGAACTGTGGAAAGAGATAAAAAAAAAATCCCATAGTGAGAAAACATAAACCACGAAAACAGAGTGAAATAGTAAAGTACTACTGCTAAAAATAAATACATCCTACTTCTTAGCTAATGATAGCAGAAAGGAGTAGGATAGAAAGAAGAAACAGCAAAGATAAATAACCTAAGTGATCTCTATCTTACTGTCAGAAATTTAAAACAGGAAAGATCAGCAAAGGAAAGCTTAAAATAGCCGTATCTGCAATGTGTTGAGCAGTCAAAATTAATAAATGAAAACACCTGGTGTCTAAAAAAGAAAGAAACAAGAGCAAAAAGTTAGTTAGCACCTAGGCAGAGACTGAATCAGCTGTGAAGAAGGAAGCCAATCCCTGAAGATGGAATCGCAGGATGGAATCCTAAGGCATGACAGTACTTTCCCTTCCACTAGACCCAACGAGATCAGCATATTCTGACGTCAATGATAGACCTCTCTTACCAGATGATCCACATGCAGATTTTTCACATGAAACCAGGAGTTGTCCTCTGGACCATAACCTTTTAATTAAATCAGGTAATGCAGACGGCATCTGACACCCTAAACTCGCTCTACATCATACCTCAAATCCTTCACTAAATCTACCTCAATTATGTCCCAAGGAGCAGGTATCCCTTAAAATATTTTAAGAAGAGAGGAATGAAAGCAATTATTGATCATCCATGCCATTGCGAGTTGGAGTTGACCGCTACAGAATTAAGAATCTTAAATACCTTATACGGACCAAAACATTTTGGGGAAAAATTTTTAAATGGCACTTTGAGATGTACATTTTTTGAGGACAACCAGATAAATTGTCCTACCCTAAAGACAGGTGACTCCTACATTTGCAGTTCACAGTTCTCTCAGCCCAGTCACAAGTTACCAAAAGACCTTTTTCAACCTCCCTCCAGACCCTAAGCAAAGGGTAAGAAAATGTCTCATCCTCTGGAACACCACCACCCACACTACGGTATCAGTGATGAAGTCCATGTTCAAGTAATTCCTAGGCTGACACAAGACCTCGTTAGGCAATTAAGCAAGAGGAAACCCACCGGGGTTTGGTGAGATTCTTTTGCCCTGGCACAAACTCTGCATTTAATGACATATTTATCAACATTGGACAATGTGAGGACCTAGAAATAGCTTTCCTTGTGGCAAAAGAACCTTGAGCCCTGGCCAACACAGAATCATGCACTTCGTTAAGAAAATCTATGCATAAAGAGGATGGTACAAAAAGCTTGTTCTGGTGCACTATTCTGAGTATCCTGAATGCACTGTCTTAAATCAATCCCCAGAGCACCCACCGCTACCACTATCCCTTCACTAAGAATTTTGACAGGATTTTCATCTCTCAACTCCAGAATAAAGCTATGTGACAGCACATCAGCCTTAGCATTCTTAGATCCAGGGAGATAAGCCACAGAAAAATTAAACCGAGCAAGGAACAGGACCCACTGGGCATGTCTAGTATTTCAGCATTTAGCTGTGTCAATATACAGTAGATTTTTATAATTGGTAGAGACCGTTACCTTATGTTTAACCCCCTGCAACCAATGCTTCCACTGCTCAAATGCTCTAGTTCTCGGTCACCTCGGTCAACTTTTGAAAACGTCGGAGAGAAAAAGGCACAAGGATGACGGTAACCATGTTTCTTTTGTGAAAAGACAGCACCCATCCACAAAGACCACAAAATGCAAATCGACTTAAGGGTTGATTGAGGACCGAAACCTTAGAGAAGGCTGTCTTGAGAGCAGCAAAAGCATTAACAGCCTTATTAGACCAGGAGGAAAAGTCAGTACCCTTCTTGATCATATTAGTAAGAGACTTAACTATGACGGAGAAGTTCTTCATGAACTTTTGATAGTAATTTGCAAAGCCTAAGAATTTCTGCAATCTTTTAAAATTAATAGGTTGCACTCAATCAAGGACGGCTTGTACCTACTGATGCAGGACAGCCGGCGGCTTTGCACCATCACCGGGCTGGGACCAGGGCACGACGGGGTACGTGGACCCTAGGTCAGGGAGTAGCTTCAGGCAACCTGACAATTCACCCGACGAGACAGAGCCTTCAAGATCCGTTCTCCACTCGCTCAAGAATCGGGGTACTAGCGCAACGAGGGGGATAGGACTTTCCACCAAAACGTTCCAGAAAATCCCAAGCATGAACCCTGAGAGCAAGCCCCTCGAGCCTCTGTGGATCCGGATCCAAGCAGCCCGCCTGCTGACGTGGGGGCGGCACAACATCACAAAGTTTAATCTGCCCAAATTCTAGAGTAAGGTAATCTTCTCTGATGAGCCTAATTTTCAGCTTTGCCCAATAGTTGGTTGTCTAATGGTTAGACGGAGACCTGGAGAGGCATACAAGCCACAGTATCTTGCTCCCACTGTGTAATTTGGTGGAGGATCGGTGATGATCTGGGGATGCTTCAGCAAGGCTGGAATTGGCCTCATGTAAGGTAATCCTGGAAAAACAGTTGCTTCCTTCGGTACTCCACCTTACCACACACCACGGGTGGCGTCACGAACTTTAACTATGCAACCCCCCTGTAAATACATTCCCCCCCCCTTTAATTGGAGTGGCCTCACGTCCCCCGAGCCGGACGCCCCTTGAGCCGCCGCGGATCCAGATCCGAGCAGCCCGGCTGCTGACTCGGGGGTGTCACATATGCATGAGAAATAATTTCAGATTCTTAGAACCTTTGGTCACTACACTTTAAAATCCTTTTTTTTTCTTTTAGAAATGAATTCTTATACTTGAAACGCTGAATGATAACAGGACCAGAACGACTACAGTACAAGCAAAAGCAAGCAGATGCGCCAAGTTCAGTTCTCTCATTGGATGGACTCTCTACAGACTCCCATTTGCATAGGCTCACCTGTGTTCACTGAATGAGAGGAAGAAGTCACTGGAACATCTTTAAATGTTTCTTTATCCTTTAAACGTCTGTACAAATGAACAGCCAATGACATAGCTTCCTCTAGAGACATCGGGGAGGTACTGTAAGCCATCATGTCTTTAATCTGGCTAGAAAGTCCCAGGAAAAACTGACTCCGGAGAACTGGGTCATTCCAGGAGATTTCCACTGTCCAACGTCTGAATTGAGAGCAGTAGTCCTCCACTTTATGATTTCCCTGAACCAACAAGCAGATCATAGACTCAGCAACTGCAACCTTATCGGGGTCATCATAAATAAGACAAAGTGTAGAAGAAAAAATCAAAATGCCCATGCCTGAAGATCCCCATGGAGCAAAGACCGAACAATATACGCACGCTGACATTCTCCTCCAGAGGAAACAGGACAAAGGCGAAAATACAGTATACAAGAGGAAAGAAAACTTGAAAAGTTACTTGGTTCCTCATCAAAGCAGTCTGGTAATTTGACCTTAGGCTCAGAAGAGTCCTTCGGTTTGCTGAATTCTCTGTAGCAGTGGAAGGTGCATGTTGTTGATGTAGCAGCACCTCCCCCATCTTCAAAGATTATGACCGTAGATACACGGCCAAGACGTCCACAGAAGCCATAATGACTTCTCATCACAAACAAAATGGAGTGGGCTTGTTAAAATGTTATGCACTGGTAGTAATTTACCTGGGAAACTAGGGCCTATCTCTGAACTGACACACCTGACCTAACCAGTTCCAAGACTGACTAAAGTTCCTCGCTGTGTAGTCCCTAAGGTCCCCTGCATGGGCTGGAATAACCCTAACCACGAGACTAGGAGATGACATCTCGGATCTTGCTTCCTAATCGGCCATTGAGTGTTCATCGTACCACCTAAGGAGCCATGGACATTGGCAGAGCATTATAACCTTAAATCCAGAAGGAGTGTAGAGATAGAAAAGATCCCTTAGTGAGAAAACATAAACCACAAAAATAAAGTGAAATAGTGAAGTACTACTGCTAGAAAGAAAAGCCTCCTACTGCTTAGCTAAAAGTAGCAGAAAGG
The DNA here is from genome assembly GCF_048569485.1 of Anomaloglossus baeobatrachus. Lineage (NCBI taxonomy): Eukaryota > Metazoa > Chordata > Amphibia > Anura > Aromobatidae > Anomaloglossus > Anomaloglossus baeobatrachus. Next base: position 68,206,313 of record NC_134362.1, on the reverse strand, counting down.
GATAGGATAGACAGAAGAAACAGCAAAGATAAATAACCTATAGCCGCACCCACAATGTGTAAGGGCAGACTAAATTAACAAATGAAAACATCTGCTGTCCAAAAAAGAATGAAAGAGAAGTAAAAGATAGTCAGCACCCAGACAAACTGATCGAATCTTGAGGCATGACATTTCCTTTTTGATGATGTTTTGGTTGAGAATCCTAGTACATGTGTGACGCCCCTGGACTACCAGGTCATCACAGGGTTCTGCACAAACTGCCCTTCCATGCAGTATTCAAGTCGCTCGTGGTTCTGGGTCCCTATCTTAAAGTGTTGCCTCCAACAGCAAATCAAATCCCAGATACACACTGCACCACACCCACCAGGCACACCAGTGGATGGCTTGAACGGAATATAGTTGCCCACCTGGGGGGTCAGGGAGGAGAGGTGAGGAGTGTAATCAGTGAGTGAAGTGAAGGAGTGGAGAAATGAAGTAGCCCTCGAGCTGAGAGGAGGTTGGGAGTGGTGACTCCCAGGAGAAGCTGTCTAGGTTGCAGACGGTGGTCTGGACCTAGAGGAGTTGGACCTACGGTCGCAGGGGATTGCGGCTAGGTTCCTGGACCTGTCAAGGAGGATCGTCAGCAGCCTGGTCCTATCAGCGGTCCGGGACCGAAGGCACGGCGAGGTACATGGACCCTAGATCAGAGAGAAGCTTCAGGCAACCCGGCAATTAACCTGAGGAGAACACAGCCTTTATGATCTGTTCCCACCTGTTCCAGAATCGGGGCACTAGCGCAACGAGGGGGATAGAGCCTTTCGAACAAGTAACCCAAGAAAATCCCAAGCGTGAGCCCTAAGAGCATGCTTCTACACTTAGCCACAGCGGGGAGCGGGGCCCGGCAAGTTTCAGGCTACTGGGCCACTACATTGAAGTTTTGTGAACTTTGTGCCAGGAGACAGGTCTCGGATCACCAGGCAACACTGTAGGGGACTGGACCCGGACGAGCTCCCCTCTGAGAGACAACGGCAGTCAGAGACTTGGTTTACCCGGTTGTCAGCGTCTGCTTAATGACTGAGTGAGTACCTGAGTGACCCCTGCATCCCACGGCATCCCACTGAGTCCCAGGGCCTTCCACTACCCGTGGAGGGCAACGACACCTTGCTGCCCCACTCCACCACCCTGGGTACTCCCATCGGCAGTGACAGTATCCCTTCATTACCGTACACCATGGGTGGCGTCACGAACTATAACTCCCCTGTAAATAACTCCCCCCTTACATTTAGAGTGGCCCAAAGCCCCCGGGTCAGGAGACCCTCGAGCCACAAGTAATCACACGGATCCGAATGGTTCGATCCGCTGCAGGGCTGGCACACATGCTGCGATACTCAAACAAAGCGTCATCAAAGCAGTGTCAGAATACCCAATGTGCAGAGACCAGTGATGCTAGTCTCTGCATGTCGTGAAGTATTCTCAGATCGCTCTGTCGATACGCTCTGCTCTGATGCCCTCTCATTATTGGTGATATGAGCCAGCAACAGAGAGAACACTGTCATTGTGCACATTGCACATGAACAGAGCAGGGACCAGACCAGACCCTGAAACTAGCGTCACGTAATGATGCTTCATTTCAGAGAGGTGGCAGAGGCTGCTGTAGAAATCGCAACCTCTGCCCCCTGATGATGCTTTGTTTGAGTATCCCAGCATGCCCCGGGATTCTCAACAAAGCATCATCAATAAGTTAGATACTGTAGTGAGGGAAGGATAAGGAAGTTTTAATTCTAGAATACTAGAAAATAGTTTAGATTATGACACTAAATAAATAAACTTACATTGCCTTCGGACACCCTTTACAGGTTTACTTGATACATGTCCACAGTTAATAATTCTGATTGAAGAATTTTACTAAATTCACTATGAACTGTAAAATGATGATACAGTCATAATAATATGTACAACCTACACTAGCTTAAAAATAATCACAAACACATAAAAAGAAAAATTACATATAAATATAGTATATTATTTTTACTTACCGAGTGGGAATTTCTGGATGGTTGACAACCCTGATATAAGGATTGCATGCCGGTTTACGCTTAATCCCTGTAACAATGGCCCCTAACCTTTAGCTTTCCAGCTGCTGGAAAACTATTACTCCCAACATTCAACGACAGCCTGTGCTGCGTGTGAGTTAAGGGGCACCTACACAATAATAGAATAAAAAAAAAAAACAACAACAACAATATTCAGGGAAGCAGTAGGACTAAAACGACAGCAAAAACTGGCCACTTTTGACCTGGTGACAGGTCCTCTTTAAAGAAGAAAGTTCACAAAGTTTTCATGTTGAACTGCACACGTGATGTAATAGTGGCTGCTGAGCAGATTGAAACGTTTTGGTTTTTTTTAATTTAGCCTCTCCTTTGTAATTATTAGCAATCAATGTATTTGGCATCTAATCAGTTCATTTTCATTAACCCCGAGTGGATGTTATCAGATAGTTTTGTTTTTTTGGGGGGGAGTGGACAGACAGCAACACACAGGAACAAAAGAACACACCCCATCACAGCTTAGAGCTGTTTTCTTAGTATGTGAGATATAAGGATAGAGCCATGGTCTCCTGGGCTAACCTCCTGCATGATTAGAAAGCGATGGCAGTAGAGCACAGATAAGGTCCCAGCTGTCAGTATAAAGGTAGGGGCAGCACAGCTGAATTTAGCTATGTCACATTGTAAAAACCTCTATCAGTTCTCCTCCTTTTATTCCACTCGGCAGCCACTTTTAAATCGTGTGCACATCAACATGAAAAATTTGGTCAAAGGTTCTCTTTAACTACTTCATGACATGTGATGTACAGTTATGTCACATGTCGTGTCCCTGACTATGATGTGGGCTCGCTCCGCCTGTGGCTATTATACTGTTAATTTCTGCTATCAATTTCTCTAACAGCAGCAATTACCATGTGCCGGGAGGATGATGCATCATAGGCATGCCTCCACGTGATTATGGGGCTCTGATTGTTTGTCAAGACAATCAGGGGTTTGCTAAAGTGAAGACCCCCATGCATGCCGTTATGCTACTCCTGCGAAAGTCAGCCTGTAGCTGGTGTTCATAGGAGACCATGATTTTTGCCATACATACACAGCTATGTATAGCACAAACAATCAGATGATCTCAAGTTCAAGTCCCCTAAGATGACTAACAAACATCGAAGAAAGTGAAAAATAATTTCTAAAAAACACAAAAGATCAAATCACCCTCTTTCTCCCCCACTAAAAGTAAAGCAATTAAAAAAAAACAACAGACAAATATTTAATATCACTGTGTTTGTAAAAGTCTGAGCTATCAAAATATAACATGAAATAATTTGATCGGTAAACGGCGAAGTGAGAAAACAAAATCAAAAAGCCAGAATTACTTTTTTGGCTGCTGCAATAAAAAGCAATAAGAGGTGAACAAACATCAAATCTACCCCAAAATGGTATCAGAGAAAACATTGTCTCAGGGCACAAGAAACAAGCCCTCCCGAAAATTGAAAACATTATCGAACTTGGAAAATGGTGACACAAGTGTGACGCCCTGGCCGGGCCAGGTAGTCACAGATAGGCCCCTGCACTACAACTGTCCCTCACAGGTGACATCAGCCAACCTTTAAAACCCTAGTCACCCCCATCAGGGTTAGATGGACACACCAGGGGGTGGAACAAGGCGGTTGGAAGACACCCACCAAGAAGTCTAGACAGCCGGGGGGTGGGAAAGTAGTCAGTTCAGTTTAGAGTTCAAGTTGGAGAGGAGTGTGGGCTGGAGCTGTGTGCAGCTCCAGCAGAGGTGAATACCCCAAATTGAACGGCACCAGGGTAGGAGCCCTGGTGCCTTTGGCTAGGAGGCAGACGGCGGTCTCCGTCTGCAGGAGCCGGGAAGATGGCTCGGTGGAACCGAGGTGGACCAGGAAAGGATAGTGGCCCGCCGGTACCGACCCGGGGAACCGACTCGTAAACCGGAGTACACAGGGGGTACTCGGACCCTGAAGCCAAGTCCAGAAGCTACTGGAACTGGTTAATTCACCGATTGAGGCCAGGACTAGAGGTCCTGTCCCACCCAAAGTCCCTATTAAAAGACAACAGCCCACCGAGGGGGATAAAAGGCCACCGCCAGGGCTCAGAGATCCCACGGGCCAGCATCTGCGGGCAAGGGCTCCTTAGGCCACATCCAGCCGGGAGCGGACTCCTGAAGTTGCAAGCACAGGCAGTCCACAATTACACAAAGGTGCAGGAGAAAGAAAGAGACCACCAGCCGGGTGGGGGACCAGAACGCAGCCGGCTGCGGGCACCGACCACCATCACCTTGGTTTACCAGAGACTCGTGTGTTTCCTTCAATAGTGAGTACACCAGTACCCTGCGGTCGCCCACCTCCCTGCACCAATCCCCAACGGGTCCCGGGGTCACCATCCCTGCCCATGAAGGGGTTAACAACTTGCTGCATAACATCTCCCACGGGTGCCCCGTCACTGCAGCGGTGGTGTCCAACCTCACCACATACCGTGGGTAGTATTACGAACTTAATACGGCTCAGCCCGTACATATACGTCCTACATCCACCACTACAAACCCCCCCCCCCTTTTGATCGAAGTGACCGCGAGACCCCTGGGGCCGGAGATCCTCGAGCCACCCACAGAAGGTCCGGAATATTTTTTCACCACTTAAATTAAAAATACTATACATGTTTGGTATCTGCGTACTTGTACTGACCTGGACAATCATATTACCAGGTTAGTTGCACCATAGAGTGAACATGGTAAACAAAAAACCCAAAAAAACGAATGCGGAATTACACCTTTTTGGGAATTCCAATTCACTTGGATTTTTTTTTCACATTTTTTTTGTACATCACATGACAAAATGAATGATGTAATTAAAACGTACAAATTGTTTCACAAAAAAAACAAGCCCCCATATGGCTATGTGGATAGAAAAATAAAAAAGTTATGGCTCATGATAAAAGGTGATTAAAAAAAATTACAAAAATGGAAATTTGACCGGTCGTAAAGGGGTTAAGTAAAAGAAATGCTAAGAAGTTAGTTCAACTTTTTAAATACTTTAAATGTTATTTACAATATACTCACAACATCCTACCCCCCCCCCCCCATCCCCGGGTCAGTATTAAGCGTGTAACCAGCATTATATAACATGTAGTTGCACTATATAGTTATCATTATGTGGCACTGCTGACACTTTACAGGTATGGTGTTTAGACTACTGTATGGAAGTGTTATTTGATAAAGTCGTTTGGTCACTATGCTGGATGATGTTAATATATAAGCACTAAGGTATTGATCAAGGCCAGGCATAATCAACAAAGGAAAGTTTCTAAAAACAGCATATGATTCCCTAGCTCTGTAGCTCCCATCATAGAACATCTCCAAAAATGGTTTAATTTCTCTAAGGCTGGAGTCACACACAACGGTATTGTGTCTCACATGAGGATCGCATCTTGCTGTCCGGACTGGCCGGCGGCTCTCCTGATCCGAGCTTGACAGCCTCATATATTTCTATGCAGCTCTCGCTCTCAGGTCAGGAGAGCCGCCGGCCAGTTCAGGCAGTGCAATGCAATCCTTGCGCGAGTCATATAACCGTGTGACCCCAGCCAAATTACACCAGTAATTGTGAGCTATACAATTAAAGCCCGCTTTACACACTACAATATATCTTACAATGTGTCGGCGGGGTCACGTCGTAAGTGACGCACATCCGGCATCGTAAGGTACATTGCAGTGTGTAACAGCTACGTGTGATTGCGATTGAACGGTAAAACGTTCATCGCATGCACGTCGTTCATTTCTCATGAATTGAACGTCAGATTGTTCATCGTACCCGGGGTAGCACACATCGCAGTATGTGACACCCCAGGAACGATGAACAGATCTTACCTACGTCCTGCGGCTCCCGGCCAGCAATGCGGAAGGAAGGAGGTGGGCGGGATGTTTACGTCCCGCTCAGCTCCGCCCCTCCGCTTCTATTGGCCAGCTGCCGCATGACGTCGCTGTGACGCCGAACGTCCCTCCCACTCCAGGAAGTGGATGTTCGCCGCCCACATCGAGGTCGTATGGACAGGCAAGTACGTGTGACGGGGGGTTACTCGTATGTGCGGAACGTTCAACAAATTGAACGTGCCGCACATACGATGGGGGCGGTTACGATCGCATACGATATCGTATGCAGAATCGTAACATGTAAAGCAGGCTTAAGAAAATCAGTCCAGTACATGCAATATATTATACTGCAGAGAGCTGCTTTTCAGATGCCAGTGTGTCCCTAAAAATACTAGTTGCACATTACAGGTATATGTACACGTTACACAGTGAAATCCACCACCAGGGATTGGTGGATATTTATTCGAGAATTCCTCTGATGTTCAATTTTTCTCAGTTCCACTGTTTCCATTTAAAATGGAAACGACTCAGTGGTTAACACTATTTGGTGACTCAGTGGTTAGCACTGTTGCTTTGCAGGGCCGGGGTCCTGGGTTCAAATCCCACCAAGGATAACATCTGCAAGGAGTTTGTATGTTCTCCCTGTGTTTCTGTGGTTTTCTTCTGGTTTCCTTCAACTACTAAGTGATAGGGAATTAGATTGTGAGCCCCAATGGGGACAGGGATGATAATGTCTGTAAGGTGCAGTGAAATAGGATGCCCACGTGTGTCTGCCTTTCTTGACATGCTCCATGTAATGCTATACCCAGGTTTGGTCGGCACATACCTTTCACTTCTTTAGTGGTCCTTACGTCTTCGGATACTCTTCTAATGGAGCTCATTAATGTGTTAAGGTCTGACCGGTGAACCTCACAGCGTATAAAATACTCCAAATCTGAGCTTGCTCCACTTCCCTTCTTTCCAGGCCGAGTCTCCATATGCTGGATCTTGGCTTCAAATGTCTGCGAAAAATTACCAATATTTCAAGATATAACTATTCTAGTCAGAAGCGTTGTAGTTAATGATGAGCGAGCTCTGCGATGCTCAGGTGCTCAATACTCGTAACCAGCAGCTGGATACTAGTATCCGAGTATAATGGAAGTCAATGGGGGATGCAAGTATTTTTACGGAAGATTTCACAGAAAAATACTCGAGTTCCCCAGTGACTTCCATTATACTTGGATACTAGAGTTGTGCTCATCGGAGTGTCCAACTGCTCTTTACGAGTACCAAACACTTGACCATGGTAGTGTTTGGTCATCATTAACAGTAATGTTTCAATCATGCAAAAAAAGAATGAAGAACTCTGTCTTCTTCATAGAAAACAATGGAGCAAAACGACCCAATAGAAGTAACACCCCATTGTGGGGTATAAGCGAACCTTGTGTTGTACTCCTCACCATAGCCCTCCAGTGGAGTGAATATGGCCAAGGAACTTGGTGGAAATTGCTCTGTTATTCTAACTCTTCTCTCTGGCTCTAGCTCCTCCCTCTGCCTCTAGCTCCTTCCTCTGTCTCTAGCTCCTTCCTCTGTCTCTAGCTCCTTCCTCTGCCTTTAGCTCTTCCCTCTGCCTCTAGCTCCTCCCTCTGCCTCTAGCTCCTCCCTCTGCCTCTAGCTCCTCCCTCTGCCTCTAGCTCCTCCCTCTGCCTCTAGCTCCTCCCTCTGCCTCTAGCTCCTCCCTCTGCCTCTAGCTCCTCCCTCTGCCTCTAGCTCCTCCCTCTGCCTCTAACTCCTGCCTTTAGCTCCTCCCTCTGTCACTAGCTCCTCCCTCTGCCTCTAGCTCCTCCCTCCTCCTGTCATCATAGAATCTCTTCAGCACCAACAGTCATCTCCTATTTCAATAATAGGAAATTTTTCCCTGAATACAGATTTTACCTCAGAATTGAGAATTTTGATGATGACTGATCAATTCTGTCAGAAAGAAGCAGATTTCTTTGATAAGATATATTACAAAGTTGGTTATTTTACTGTCTACTATTGATTTATGAAATAAAAATGAAAATACCTAATACACTATAAAGGCTGGTACCGGGCAAAGATAAAATAACCTCTGGCGGCAGAGGCTAGGGAAGTGCCCGGTCACGCCCATTGCATATAACACTTTATTTGCATATGAATGAAAATGCTAATTACCTGGGAATGCAGCAACAGACAGAAGATATAAAACTGTCAATGGATTTACATTTTAATCATCTAAATACTCATATATGCAGTTGGGGGGTTGATCTTACTGACAGAATCCCTTTAATGCTAAAAAATGTAACTTATTTTGGCAAAATAGTTAGGCCAAGCAGGGTACCCACCATTAAAGATACTAGTTGCTCAGGCACTTGGCACTGGAGCATGGATTACCATTTTCTTAAATGATTTCAGTTGCAATGTGTACTGGTTTAGGCAGGGGTTTGGCAGTAATAAACTTGTTTTCACCCAGCAGAATATCTTTTTGGAGAAGTTAAGTAATTTTCTAAAGCCAAGCTTTACAGAAGGCAAGGGTTAATAGAGCCACATATTGTGCCGGTGCTTGAGGCGGTGAAGTGCTGCTCCTGCTGCCCTATTTGTGTGGCAGGTATCTGCACATCAATGCATTAACGCTAATGTGACAGCGCTGATCGCATTACCACAGCGGGGGCAGCAGCAGATAGCTGGCACATCCACAGGGAAATTACATTACCACTGTCTGTCTCCCAATCCCAGCCAGAGGGCACATCACGGAGCATCTCGGGGACAACGCAGAATATCGTACACCCCAAGAGTCACATCTCCTTCTCCGAGCAGCGACGCTATGTGTGGTACCAGGATGTTCATCAGCTTCTCTTTCCTACTCTTGATTGTATCTAAACACTTTCTTTTGATTTGAGTTCACTTCTTTTATTTTATTTTTCAGAACTCCCATACAGATGAATAGGGAGAGCGGCACATGAGCCGAAGCAATGACCGAAGCATGCTATGGGACCCGGCACATGAGCCGAAACAATGACCGAAGCACACTATGGGGCCCAGCACATGAGCCGAAGCAATGACCGAAGCACACTATGGGACCCGGCACATGAGCCGAAGCAATGACCGAAGCATGCTATGGGGCCCGGCACATGAGCCAAAGCAATGACCGAAGCACACTATGGGGCCCGGCACATGAGCAGAAGCAATGACCGAAGCACACTATGGGGCCCGGCACATGAGCCGAAGCAATGACCAAAGCATGCTATGGGACCCGGAACATGAGCCAAAGCAATGACCGAAGCACACTATGGGGCCCAGCACATGAGCCGAAGCAATGACCGAAGCACACTATGGGACCCGGCACATGAGCCAAAGCAATGACCGAAGCATGCTATGGGACCCGGAACATGAGCCAAAGCAATGACCGAAGCACACTATGGGACCCGGCACATGAGCCAAAGCAATGACCGAAGCACACTATGGGGCCCGGCACATGAGCCGAAGCAATGACCGAAGCATGCTATGGGGCCCGGCACATGAGCCGAAGCAATGACCGAAGCACACTATGGGGCCCAGCACATGAGCCAAAGCAATGACCGAAGCACACTATGGGGCCCGGCACATGAGCCAAAGCAATGACCGAAGCATGCTATGGGACCCGGAACATGAGCCAAAGCAATGACCGAAGCACACTATGGGGCCCAGCACATGAGCCGAAGCAATGACCGAAGCACACTATGGGACCCGGCACATGAGCCAAAGCAATGACCGAAGCACACTATGGGGCCCGGCACATGAGCCGAAGCAATGACCGAAGCATGCTATGGGGCCCGGCACATGAGCCGAAGCAATGACCGAAGCACACTATGGGGCCCGGCACATGAGCCGAAGCAATGACCAAAGCATGCTATGGGACCCGGAACATGAGCCGAAGCAATGACCAAAGCATGCTATGGGACCCGGAACATGAGCCAAAGCAATGACCGAAGCACACTATGGGGCCCAGCACATGAGCCGAAGCAATGACCGAAGCACACTATGGGACCCGGCACATGAGCCAAAGCAATGACCGAAGCATGCTATGGGGCCCGGCACATGAGCCAAAGCAATGACCGAAGCATGCTATGGGGCCCGGCACATGAGCCAAAGCAATGACCGAAGCACACTATGGGACCCGGCACATGAGCCAAAGCAATGACCGAAGCATGCTATGGGGCCCGGCACATGAGCCAAAGCAATGACCGAAGCACACTATGGGGCCCGGCACATGAGCCAAAGCAATGACCGAAGCACACTATGGGGCCCGGCACATGAGCCGAAGCAATGACTAAAGCACACTATGGGGCCCGGCACATGAGCCGAAGCAATGACCGAAGCACACTATGGGGCCCGGCACATGAGCCGAAGCAATGACCAAAGCATGCTATGGGACCCGGAACATGAGCCAAAGCAATGACCGAAGCACACTATGGGGCCCAGCACATGAGCCGAAGCAATGACCGAAGCACACTATGGGACCCGGCACATGAGCCAAAGCAATGACCGAAGCATGCTATGGGACCCGGAACATGAGCCAAAGCAATGACCGAAGCACACTATGGGACCCGGCACATGAGCCAAAGCAATGACCGAAGCACACTATGGGGCCCGGCACATGAGCCGAAGCAATGACCGAAGCATGCTATGGGGCCCGGCACATGAGCCGAAGCAATGACCGAAGCACACTATGGGGCCCAGCACATGAGCCAAAGCAATGACCGAAGCACACTATGGGGCCCGGCACATGAGCCAAAGCAATGACCGAAGCATGCTATGGGACCCGGAACATGAGCCAAAGCAATGACCGAAGCACACTATGGGGCCCAGCACATGAGCCGAAGCAATGACCGAAGCACACTATGGGACCCGGCACATGAGCCAAAGCAATGACCGAAGCACACTATGGGGCCCGGCACATGAGCCGAAGCAATGACCGAAGCATGCTATGGGGCCCGGCACATGAGCCAAAGCAATGACCGAAGCACACTATGGGGCCCGGCACATGAGCCGAAGCAATGACCAAAGCATGCTATGGGACCCGGAACATGAGCCGAAGCAATGACCAAAGCATGCTATGGGACCCGGAACATGAGCCAAAGCAATGACCGAAGCACACTATGGGGCCCAGCACATGAGCCGAAGCAATGACCGAAGCACACTATGGGACCCGGCACATGAGCCAAAGCAATGACCGAAGCATGCTATGGGGCCCGGCACATGAGCCAAAGCAATGACCGAAGCATGCTATGGGGCCCGGCACATGAGCCAAAGCAATGACCGAAGCACACTATGGGACCCGGCACATGAGCCAAAGCAATGACCGAAGCATGCTATGGGGCCCGGCACATGAGCCAAAGCAATGACCGAAGCACACTATGGGGCCCGGCACATGAGCCAAAGCAATGACTGAAGCACACTATGGGGCCCGGCACATGAGCCGAAGCAATGACTAAAGCACACTATGGGGCCCGGCACATGAGCCGAAGCAATGACCGAAGCACGCTATGGGGCCCGGCATATGAGCCAAAGCAATGACCGAAGCATACTATGGGGCCCGGCACACGAGCCGAAGCAATGACGACTGAAGCATGCTATGGGGCCCGGCACATGAGCCAAAGCAATGACGACTGAAGCATGCTATAGGGCCCGGCACATGAGCCAAAGCAATGACTACTGAAGCATGCTATGGGGCCCGTCACATAAGCCAAAGCAATGACCGAAGCACACTATGGGACCCGGCACATGTGCCAAAGCAATGACCGAAGCATGCTATGGGGCCCGGCACATGAGCCAAGCAATGACCGAAGCATGCTATGGGGCCCGGCACATGAGCCGAAGCAATGACCAAAGCACGCTATGGGGCCCGGCACATGAGCCGAAGCAATGACCGAAGCCCACTATGGGGCCCAGCACATGAGCCAAAGCAATGACTGAAGCATACTATGGGGCCCGGCACATGAGCCAAACCAATGACGACTGAAGCATGCTATGGGGCCCGGCATATGAGCCAAAGCAATGACCGAAGCACACTATGGGGCCCGGCACATGAGCCAAAGCAATCACCAAAGCATGCTATGGGGCCCGGCACACGAGCCGAAGCAATGACGACTGAAGCATGCTATGGGGCCCGGCACATGAGCCAAAGCAATGACGACTGAAGCATGCTATGGGGCCCAGCACATGAGCCAAAGCAATGACTACTGAAGCATGCTATGGGGCCCGTCACATAAGCCAAAGCAATGACCGAAGCACACTATGGGACCCGGCACATGTGCCAAAGCAATGACCGAAGCATGCTATGGGGCCCGGCACATGAGCCAAGCAATGACCGAAGCATGCTATGGGGCCCGGCACATGAGCCGAAGCAATGACTACTGAAGCATGCTATGGGGCCCGTCACATAAGCCAAAGCAATGACCGAAGCACACTATGGGACCCGGCACATGTGCCAAAGCAATGACCGAAGCATGCTATGGGGCCCGGCACATGAGCCAAGCAATGACCGAAGCATGCTATGGGGCCCGGCACATGAGCCGAAGCAATGACCAAAGCACGCTATGGGGCCCGGCACATGAGCCGAAGCAATGACTGAAGCACACTATGGGGCCCGGCACATGAGCCAAACCAATGACGACTGAAGCATGCTATGGGGCCCGGCATATGAGCCAAAGCAATGACCGAAGCACACTATGGGGCCCGGCACATGAGCCAAAGCAATGACCAAAGCATGCTATGGGGCCCGGCACATGAGCCGAAGCAATGACCGAAGCACACTATGGGGCCCGGCACATGAGCCGAAGCAATGACCGAAGCACACTATGGGGCCCGGCACATAAGCCAAAGCAATGACCAAAGCACGCTATGGGGCCCGGCACATGAGCCGAAGCAATGACCGAAGCACACTATGGGGCCCAGCACATGAGCCAAAGCAATGACTGAAGCATACTATGGGGCCCGGCACATGAGCCAAACCAATGACGACTGAAGCATGCTATGGGGCCCGGCATATGAGCCAAAGCAATGACCAAAGCATGCTATGGGGCCCGGCACATGAGCCGAAGCAATGACCGAAGCACGCTATGGGGCCCGGCATATGAGCCAAAGCAATGACCGAAGCACACTATGGGGCCCGGTACATGAGCCGAAGCAATGACCAAAGCACGCTATGGGGCCCGGCCCATGAGCCGAAGCAATGACCGAAGCACACTATGGGGCCCGGCACATGAGCCGAACCAATGACGACTGAAGCATGCTATGGGGCCCGGCATATGAGCCAAAGCAATGACCGAAGCATGCTATGGGGCCTGGCACATGAGCCGAAGCAATGACAAGCATACTATGGGGCCCGGCACATGAGCCAAAGCAATGACGACTGAAGCATGCTATGGGGCCTGGCACATGAGCCAAAGCAATGACCGAAGCAAACTATGGGGCCCGGCACATGAGCCAAAGCAATGATTGAAGCATGCAATGGGGCCCGACACATGAGCCGATGCAATGACCGAAGCACGCTATGGGGCCTGGCACATGAGCCGAAGCAATGACCAAAGCATGCTTTGGGGCCCGTTCTCGAAATAGATGAGTGTCCTATTAGCGGGTGATGCAGTGATAAAAATATAGAAATTTCAATTTAATGTAATATAAATATAATATAGGTCTCGTTGACCATCCAGCTTTTATTTTGTTTCTCTAGATTTCTGGTATCCAGAAAAATAAAGAACTGGAGGCTCAATGGCAATAGAACAACTCTGGGGTTATAGGGTTAACTAATGAGTAATCCCTGTATCATCTTTATGACATTTCTTACCTCAAACACTTTCAGAGTGCGGGATAAGGAAGATGGCTTGTTTCCTTTAAGGGAGAAGAGCAGGTTGACAATGGCCTTTCCATCCTTCTCTTCAAATACCAGGGGGTCAGTACATTCCCCAGCCTCTGCAGCTGCTGCTGCTGCCTCGCGTTCCTTCCGGGCATCTTCTATTAAACTCTGCCTTCTGCCCAAAAACCGCGGGGACTGAAAAGGTAACAATCACCGTGAGTGACAAGACTTAGAAAGGTATAGACTTCATCATCCAGTGAAGATTCTTTAAGGATTAATGGTGGCTAATATTTACAAACATATTTCATGATGAACCTCCTACCATGGATCCTGTCATTGAACATAATTACAGTTGTGGAGTTCTTTTTTTTCTCTAACATGAAGGCACTCAGATTTCTTCCTCTGGATCAACACTTTAGTTCAATAGGTGGATATGTGCCTTTTTCCATTCTACTATACATTTTATATTAGCCTCATCTATAAAGACATGGTCTTCTTCATTGTGGACATTATAGAGCAATGGGGGGGGGGGCATTATGAACCAGTGGGGGATATTATGGAGCACTGGGGGCATTATGGAGCTGTAAGGGATATTATGGAGTTGAGGGGACATTATGGAGCTATTGGGGACATTGTGATGCTATAGGGGACATTATGGAGCTGTAGGGGACATTATGGAGCTATGGTCGACATTATGAAGTTGTATGGGACATTATGAAGCTATTATGAATAATATGGAGCTATTTGGGACATTGTGGAGCAATGAGAAACATTAAGGGAGCTTTGGGTGAAATTATGGAGCTATGGAGGGACATTATAGAGCTATGAGGGACCTTATGGAGGTTTTCGGGACATTATGGAAAGGGGCAGTGAGGTGGGATTCTTTGTAGAAGGGCAGTGTGAGGGGATATTTTGGAGAGAGTCAGTATGAGCAGGGGCATTATTTAGAAAGACAGTTTGTGTGGGTCACATTATTGAAAGAGGTAGTGTCAGACAACATTATAGAGAATGGATGTGTGGGTGGATATTATAGGGAGGGGATGTGTGGGGGGATATTATAGAGAAGGGCACTGTGTGGGGGAGATATAAAAACAAGGGCTGTGTGTGGGAGAAATGTTCTGGAAAAAGACAATGTGTTGGAGGATATTATAAAAAGGGGTAGTTTGGGGGAGATATTCTAGACAGGGACAGTGTGTTGGGGAGATTTATATAGGAGCAATGTGTGAGGGAATATTTTGGAGAAGGGTAGTATGGGGGAGATATTATAAAGAGGGGCATTGTGGAGAAGAGCTTTGTGTGGGGAATATTATGGAAAGGAGTAGTGTGTGGGGGAGATATTATGGAGACGGGTATTGTGTGGGGGGATATTATGGAGATGGGTAGTGTAGGGGAGATATTACAGAGAGGGATAGTGTGGAGGGATATGATGAAGAGTGGCATTACGTAGATGGGTATTGTGTGGGGGATATTATGGAGAGGGACAGTGTGTGAGGGACATTATGGAGAGCTGCAATATGGGGGGAGAGTTTTGTGCAGGGAGCACAGTGAGGTAGAGCATGGGAGATATGTATGTGCTGTCAGTTGTTCTGATGCTGCATTCAAGTACTGATGGTCCTACTGGTTCCGCATACATGTGCTGACGGTGGTTCTGATCTTGTGCAATCCATAACATAGTTCCTAGCTATGTTGTGATTTAAATTCCTCAAAATGTAGAGATTTGAGGTAATGAAGAGAATTGGTGAGCGTCTACACCATAAACTTAGTGCAAGTTAGCATGTGTTCACTCTAATTTTTTATGTAGCAGAAACTCTCCAAATCCTCCTCAAATACTCGAAACTTGCTACTGGTGATGTATTAATGTATCAATAATGGTTCTGGTGACACATTCATGTACATACACCTTTAAAACTTTTACAGTCCTTGGAACTGGTTCAGTAAGGCGATGTGGCTCTTGGACCAAAAAAAATGTGCACTGTTGGTCTAGGGCTTTCCATACCGTAATATTCTTCAACCTGTGGTGTTGCAGAACTACAACGTCCAGTATGGCTTGAAAGCTGGAGTTTTGTTACATCTGGAAATCCACAGGTTGAAGACTCCTGTAAGGTTTCGTGCACATGGAATCTTTTTGTGGAGCATTTGGAGCAGAAACTGACAGGAAACATAAAGTTTTTGAGGTGCACACGCTGCTGAATTTTCTCTGGTGAAGCCACTTTCCGTTCAACTTCATTAAGAGAGCTGAGGGTTTCCAAGTGGAAGTCGCTTGAACAATGAACATAGTAACAAAAAATTAGACAGTTGAACTCTGTATTTCTAAGATATGTGTAACAATGAATATAGGAATATAGACATGCAATACTGCTATGAGAAACATGTAAAAATTGAGATACTTAGCACACAAAAATGACCAGTTTTCTGTGAGCCCAACAACCAATGCCAAGGTGACCTCTTATTGTTGGGTCTCTGCCTACTCTAATGCCTTTCTTTGGGTTAAAAAAAACAAAACTCAATTTATGAGCAGACAGGAACTTGCAAATAAAGAATTAAAGGCTAAAGACTAGAGCAGTAGTGTCTTTTTTGTTACTATGTTTCATGTTCGATATGCACCTGTTCACATTAGGAGGTGCCATCAGTCTTTTTCTGAAAAATGAACATGTTGCTTCTTTTAACCACTCTGAAACTCTGAAATAGGAAAAATAATTAACAAAACACTGCATATGTGCACAGCAATGTCGTTATTACATTGCTCTACATACTGTTCCGACACATTACAGACGGAATCCACCTGAAAAAGAAGCCATTTGCTCGTAGACATTTTGAGATTTGGAGAGTTTCCACTCAGTTTCAGCTTAGGTTCCCCTCCAAAATATTTGTGTGCACATCAGATAGTATTTTGCGTTTTTCAACATAAAGTCTCCTTCGGACAAATATATTTATAGGGACTATATTGTACCACTTTATCAATGAGAATATATTGTTTGCCCAATACAAGAGACTTCCAGATATCCGTCACTAAACAATGCTATTTATGGACATATTGCATTTAAAGTGTGTTTTCATTGAAGGCAAATTTTGATGATCTGATCATGCAGAAAAAGATACTTCTAATACCATATACAAGGGCCAAAACAAATTGTGACCTTTTAGGAATGAACATGACAATATCTGACATTAATTATACTTTTCAATAATGACTAAATGAATTTATAGAACTAATTGGAATTTCTAGTTTCTTTCCAGAAATAGCCAAGTTGCAGAAAATGGAAAGCGCAATAGGGTCTTAACCGATAAAAACACTTAAGCAATAAAAGAAGTCAACTCACCTATAGAGCCCAAAAGGTGCTCAGCTGCAGCTCCCCGAGGATGATAATTCAGTGTATAGGAGAGAAAAGGGATTTTTGCCGCGCTCACACCACAATGCTCGTATAGATTAAATTTATGTCTTTTTATTCCATGCAGGCACAGGTCAACGCGTTTCAAGGGACTCAGCCTTCTTCATCAGGACAGCAGACTAAATGAACATAAAAAAATATAAAAAAAACCCATAAAAAATATAAAAAAATGTTTATGTTCTTTCGGTCTGCTGTCCTGATGAAGAGGGCTGAGTCCCTTGAAACGCGTTGACCTGTACCTGCATGGAATAAAAAAGACATACATTTAATCTATCCGAGCATTGTGGTGTGAGCGCGGCAAAGATCCCTTTTCTCTCCTATACACTGAATTCTTTCCAGAAATGAAATATATGAAAAATAAGAAATGGGAATGTTGTATATTTAGACAATCAATTGGGAGAACAACCAAAAATGGCCAACCCAACCGAAAATGGTCTTGAAATTTGGTCTTCTCAAAAAGATGGTCAATGTACAGAGGATATAAGGAGATTGAAAATGCATCCAAATAAAATCTGGTCTGGATCAAAGATGTAATCCCATTTCAGACATTTTCCCTGACTCTTCTTTCCAGGCTGCTACATCTAATTCTCAGAAACTGTAAGAAGGGGACCTCTTTCTTGAGATATGAGCTGGTCCAAGGGATAGGACTCAAAACTATGAAACATCTATGTTTAGAGATTGAGTGGACCCATGGATGTTCGATTCGGCGGGTTCATCCGAACTTTAATTAAAGTTCAGTTTGGGACCCGGACTTGACCTGAACCCCAATGGAAGCTACTGATTGGGCAGTTCGTGTCTCTGCCGACATGCAGCGAGCCATAAACAGATCACTTCCAGGGGCGGGTGGGCCCGTTTTTTCCATTTTTTTTGGTGCACACTACATCTGATCATGCTGTTGTTACCCCCACTGTGAGCCGATCAAACACTGAAAGAAGCTCACACTGGGCTGAGCACCGAGCGTACCCGAGCACAGCGATATCTTGTGAGTGCTCATCATACGTAAAGCACCCGATCTCCGAATCCGAACTCTTTTTGTAAAGTCAGTGTTTGGTACAAACAACATACACCGAACCTCGGGTTCACTCATCTCTATCTATACTTTAAATCCCAAAAGAAAATCCTATAAAATCATCCCAAGACTTATTTTCAGGGTATGTCTTGTTTTTGGGGAAACACGGTGTTAAAATTTACAAGACCAGTAAGTTAAGTACAGATTCATATGTTAAAGAATTACAAAGTATCCTTATGAATTGGATGCTATATAGTCGATCTGATGGGATCCTATTTTTTTTGAGAACCTATTCCATAAAAGGAAACTGTCACCAGGTTTTTGCTCTCCCATCTGAGAGCAGCATAATGTAGTCACAGAGACCCTGATTCCAGTGATGTGTCACTTACTGAGCTGTTTGCTGTCATTTTGATATAATCAGTGTTTTCTCTGCTGCAGATCTAGCAGTTATGCAGAGCTCATGAATATGCTGGACTATCTGCAGCATGCCATGTAGTCCTCTAATGATAATCTACTGCTGATTAATCAGTGATTTTATCAAAACTACACTAAGCAGCCCAGTAAGTGACACATCGCTGGAATCAGGGTCTCTGCCTCTACGTTATACTGCTCTCAGATTAGGTGGCAAAAACTTGGTGACAGATTCCCTTTAATTAGGTGACTCTTATCCAACATACGGAAGAAACTAATACATACTATGTTTTGTTCCACAGAGAAAAAAAACCACTCGTCTGAGCAGCCTAATCAAATAACATTGCTCCTTGCGCTGTCTGTGTGATGTTATTGTTTTCAATGATAGCACCGGGACTTGACAATACGACCGTGTGAACTTGGCCAAGTGGCCTCCAAGATGATGCTATGTAGCTAAAGAAAATTGTGCTACAAAGTTACAAGTACATTTTCCATAGCAAAAATTGCGGCACAGCTAGAATTTATTGATATCTACTGTATAAGGTCATTTAAACTCAAAATCTTCCCATTCACAAGATTTTCCCCCCTCGTCCACCCTAATTTAGGCTCTATCAAAAATAAAGTAGAAAATGGGTGTTTGAGTATTGAACGCAAAACCACAGTTTTTGCCCAAAGGGTCTGTAACTTTAGCAACAGCTGTCAACAACCAGTGCAAAAGTAGCTGGGGCCTCATTTATAAAGATTGCCTCACAGTAAGATCATCTGGATGCCTATAGCCACCGCAGAAGAAACTGGTGACTTATCTATGAAGGTTGTCACACAGTAAGTTCATTCTTTTTGCCTATAGCCACTGCAGAAGAAACTGAGGACTCATATATAAAAATTGTCGCACAGTAAGATCGTTCTGGTTGTCTATAGCCACTGCAGACGTAACTGGAGCCCTATTTATGAGAATTGCCTCACAGTAAGATTGTTCTGGTTGCTTACAGCCAGTGCAGAAGTAACTGGGGTCTCATTTATGAGAATTGCCTCACCATAAGATCATTCAGGTTGCCTGGTGCCACTGCAGAAGTATCTGGAGCCTCATTTATGACTATTGCCTCACAGTAAGATTGTTCTGGTTGCCTATAGCCACTGCAGAAGTAACTGGGGTCTCAATTATGAAGATTGCCTCACAGTAAGATCATCCTGGTTTTCTACAGCAACTAGAGTGCAGCTTTTAGCATTGAAGCTGCTGACACAGTCTTTGCCCAAAAGGTCTTGAAGAATTAAAGCCACGGAACCCCAAGAGTCGCTCCCTAAAAGGGGTAGCAACCGTATAGTTGCTAAGACGGGGGTAACCTGTTAAGTCACTCTAAAGTCTGTAATTATAGGAACGGCTGTCAACAATCAGTGCAAAAGTAACTGGGGCCTCATTTATGAGAATTGCCTCACAGTAAGATCGTTCTGGTTGCCAATAGCCACTGCAGAAGTAACTGGGGCTTCATTTATGAAAATTGCCTCACAGTAAGATTATTCTGGTTCCCTATAGCCACTGCATAAGTATCTGGGGCCTTATTTATGAGAATTGCCTCACAGTAAGATTGTTCTGGTTGCCGATATCCACTGCAGAAGTAACTGGGGCCTCATTTATGAAAATTGCTTCACAGTAAGATTATTCTGGTTGCCTATAGCCACTGCAGAAGTATCTGGGGCCTTATTTATGAGAATTGCCTCACAGTAAGATTGTTCTGGTTGCCGATAGCCACTGCAGAAGTAACTGGGGCCTCATTTATGAAAATTGCTTCACAGTAAGATTATTCTGGTTGCCTATAGCCACTGCAGAAGTATCTGGGGCCTTATTTATGAGAATTGCCTCACAGTAAGATCGTTCTGGTTGCCGATAGCCACTGCAGAAGTAACTGGGGCCTCATTTATGAAAATTGCCTCACAGTAAGATTATTCTGGTTGCCTATAGCCACTTCAGAAGTAACTGGGGCCCCATTTATGAAAATTGCCTCACAGTAAGACTGTTCTGGTATTTCAATATTTTTATGCTTACAGCAGTCATTTAGGACTAGAAAAAGCCATGGCAGCTCTTTTCCAAAAACAGCACAAGACCTCTACCAGATTGTATTGCAACTCATCCCAATTCACTTTTGCAGAGCTGAGTTGCAATACTAGACACAACCTAGGGACCGAGGTGGCGCTATTTTTGTAAGAAAACAGCTGTATTTCCCCGATCCTGTATAACTGTTTTAATGAAAAACGTAGTACAATTTTATATGTCAAAATATGGCCTTTTAAATTTGACCATGAAGAATTATATGGCACAATAGATGGACCATATATATATATATATATATATATATATATATATATATATATATATATATATATATATATTAATGAGGACCGTAATAAAAGAATAAAGCTTTTTTCTTACATATATTATTGTGGTTATATATATATATATATATATATATATATATATATATATATATAAAGCTTTATTCTTTTATTATGGTCCCCATAAATAATGATCAAGAACTAAATTTCACCGAAGACTATATGTTACATCAGTCTTGTAGATTATACAATCATATATACAACATTTTACATTCGAGAGCAACCACAATCTACTGGGACAATACATCCATGCATAAAAAGAATAATAAGTAAAAGTAAACTGTAATCTAAGTTACATGCACAAAGGGGAAGACTACACAGAGCACGGAAAGTAAAGTTTGAGTCTTCTTACCAGAATAGCCTCAGCCTGTCTGGGATCCAGCTCAGAGACAGCCCTTCTGAAGCTTTTCCCAGCAGATCCGGAGATGTTTGGCGTTGGCATCACTACTCTTTGTAGAAGTGTGTTCCCTGCACCTGCTCCAAGCCCAGGCTTTTATAATGCAAGTCTGACGTCACTGCTCCCCCCCACCACAACATCTCAGCCTGAGGGAGGAGGACAGACAGTGGTCCTTCACCACATCTCCCTCAGATTCAGCCCGAGTAACCTGCAGAGCATCACTTGATTTCTAAAGCGGGCTTTACACGCTACGACATCGCTAATGCGGAGTCGTTGGGGTCACGGAATTCGTGACGCACATCCGGCCGCATTAGCGATGCCGTTGCGTGTGACATCGATTAGCGATTTTGCATCGTTGCAAAACAGTGCAAAATCGCTAATCGGCGACACGGGGGTCCATTCCCAATTATCGTTACTTCAGCAGTAACGAGGTTGTTCCTCGTTCCTGCGGCAGCACACATCGCTGCGTGTGACGCCGCAGGAGCGAGGAAGCTCTCCCTACCTGCCTCCCGGCCGCTATGAGGAAGGAAGGAGGTGGGCGGGATGTTACGTCCCGCTCATCTCCGCCCCTCCGCTGCGATTGGGCGGCGGTTCAGTGACGTTTCAGTGACGTCGCTGTGACGCCGCATGGACCACCCCCTTAGAAAGGAGGCGGTTCGCCCGTCACAGCGACGTCGCCGGACAGGTAAGTATGTGTGACGGCTGTGGGCGATGTTGTGCGGCACGGGCAGCGATATGCCCGTGTCGCGCAACAGATGGGGGCGGGTACCCACACTAGCGATATCGGGACCGATATCGCAGTGTGTAAAGTAGCCTTAAGAGTGGCCTTCGTATCCAACGCCTGCAGACCATCTCGTAGTACGTTATAGATGTTGATGAATTTTAGGATCTTTTGTTCAGTACTAATAAGTTAATATAATGTTTTATCTTGAGAGTTTAGTTTTTTGGCTCCTGAAGGAAAGTTATAGCCCCCCCCATACATGTTAGTGTCGGACGAATCTTGGCAAACAATCTAATATTTATAGGGGCCCTGGACAACTGATTTTCGAAGAGATGACAGTCTAACATGTTTGATTTTGGACTGACAATCACTTTGTTCTCCTGGAGATAAGCCATCACCTGACATGTCTGGTGATGGCCCTCTTGCGGTGATCTCCTGTGGTAGAGATGGCCAAGATAGCTGCTGTCACGCTAGGTACAAGGAAGTACCAAGCGCACGGCGAAACGGAAGATAAAACCTGTGTCTAGTGAGAGGGAAGATGGTGATACCTGATTGAACCTACTGCTGGTCCCTGGTGTCCCACACCACCCTAGATAGGTTCCGCACCTAAGTGCCAAGCCGGACACCTGACAATCGGTATCCCTAGTGCTGGACACTAAATAGGGAATTGGTGGGATGAGCTCTTCATCAACCCCACTAAACACTCTAGAAGACACAAGGGGGACACACAGAGGGAAGAGCATGTGTGGCGCCCTGGACAAGCCAGGTTGTCACAGGTACTGCAACAACACACCCCACACCCCGGCTAGGCCCACTGAAGTCAGACAAAAATCCTTGTTGCCTCCCTCCAGGGGCTGATGTCCATGCCAGGGGGTGGAGCCAGGTGGTTGGCCTCACCCACCGAGGAGTTCACAGTCCTGGATGCGGGAAAAGGCAGTTAGATCAGTTAGGGAGTTGGAGAGTGAAGTGGTAGTGGAGCAGACTGACGTGAACCGTAAGGACCGAGGACGGGCGGTGGCCCGCCGGTACCGGATTGGGGAGCGAAGAGAAGCCAGCACCATTCGGCAGGGCCTACGGACCCCGACCAGGCTTGGAGTCGCCGTAAAACTGGTCAAATCCGTTAGCGAAGGGAACCTCCGGGGTTTCCCAGCAGTCAAGACCCAATTGAAGGCAACAGCTCAAACCGTGAAGGGAAATACAGTCACCGCCAAGGCTACAGTTCCCAGGGCCAGAGCCTGCGGGCAAAAGGGGCTCCCTCAGCATCCATCCAAGCTGGGGAGCGGGTTACCGGTGGGAAGCCACCAGAACCGAAAACACAACACAGGAAAAGGCAGTCACCGCCAACCTACCGGGAGAAGAACCACCGCAGCCGTCTGTGGGACCCGTCCATCCAGCCGTTTGTTTTACCGTAGACTTTGTATTCGTCATTGGCTGAGTGAGTACCACTGTGCCGTGTGGCACCGCGCTGCCCCCGCGACCCTGCACCGCACCAGGTTCCGTAACCCACCTGCCATCCTCCCCTAACCGGGCCCCGGGACAACCAACCCCCTACCCACGGTGGGGAAAAACAACTTCCAAGCTGCTCCCTGTCATCGCTCTCGGGATCCCCGTCCAGAGCAGCGGTGGTGTCACAACCTCACCACAACCGTAGGTGGCGTCATGGACAATAAATCCCCAAAATCATTCCCCTTTTCACTCACGGGCGAGGAGCGCCGCTCGAGTCCCCGGGATCCGGCCCACCGCTCGAGCCACCACCGAGCAGCAGCCACAGCAGCCGGACCCGAGCAGTGGGTGAGCGCAGCGTCCCCTCCTCCGCCCGCGACACATGAACTACTTCTGATTAATGAATCAGGTGGACGTTCAGCAGAGCTTTCGCAACGATACCACAGAGGAGTATGATGCACCCATAGGGCCTCAGGGCTACTTGTCACCGGGACAGTGGTATTTGGAGTTGCTGTGAATAGCCTGACCCGGCTCCATGGCCCTGTTGGTGTCAAAAAAGGGTGAAAGGTGACCGGTATGGGAAATGATGGGGGTTTGCTTTGCAGTGCCACCCGTGGTATATGGCCAATGATCAGCCACCGCTGTGAGATGTTGATATCCTCCGGGGCGGTGGTGACGCAGCTCAGATGGTCCAGCTCCCCACAGGTAGAGCTTGCCCCAGGGAGGAAGATGGGGGGTAGCAGCCATTGGCACCGGAGCACGGGGCGACGACTCCAGCAATGACGGGACGACACCAGGACTGCGTACAAAGTTCTTTTACTCCCTATCAGGTCATCACCCTTGGAGTGCCGGTTTCCACCGTAATGGGCCCCAGCAGATCCTGGATGATTCCGAGGCCACCGGTGTTGTGGAGTGTGAGACCTTTCTTCCTTGCACTCTGTATTGTGAATCCTCGTGGCATGAAGCTCCTTGGGAACCCCAGTGTCCTTGGGTTTATTTCCTGTCCCGTTCGCAGGCAGCGCAAATCAATTGTGGGTCATCCGTGGTCTTGATTCCTGACTCTATATGCTACTGTGCCCCGAGACCTTTGTGGTGGCCAATGGGACATTAAATCCCCCTTCCCTGCCGATTCTGATAGCGCAATGTGGAGGGTCCTGCACCCTGACTGCGCAGGGCCCAAGGGGCTGTTAGGCTCACCCCTTAGCTACCGTGTTTCTCCTCTGTCTCACCAACTCCACCGGTCGTCTCCTGCTTCTTCCAGTCTGCCCAGTCCCTCTTAAAGAGCTCTGAAGTATGTGTTGCGGCGGGGGCGCCGGTCACGGCCAGTTGGGAGCTACTCAAGATGCTCGGATCCGGTGTCGTGGCTGTGGCACGAGTGGCAGCCAGATCCGGGGCTCTTGCAGCAGCCCGTCGCCCACAACGTAATAAAGGGGTTCTTTACAGGGGAGAGTTTGTCAGTGACGCCACCCATGGGTTGCGGTGATGGTTGGTAATACCGCCACTGCCTCGGTATGGGGCACCCGGGGCTGATGGAGCGGGGCAGCAGGATGGTATCCCCTCCACGGGTAGGGGAGGTGTAGTCCCGGGGCCCAGGTGTAGGTGGTGTAGAGTGCTGGGACACCGTCTGCAGGCTCGACCAGATGATACCAGTGTACTCACTGTTGTTGAATAATTCACACAGAGTCCAATTAGTAAACCAAGTGCTTGGGTCTCTCACACCAGAACAGGGGCCCTTCTTCCTGCACTCTAATTTTGTGTCTTGTGTGTTGACTAGTCTGCATGGAACGGGAAAAGTCCACTCCTGGTGTCTTTGCTGTGGGAGCTGTGGCCCACAAAATCTGACCCTTGGGATTTTTGCAGGCACTTGCAGACACCCTATCCCCCGCGTTGGGCTTTCGTCTCACTCTATCTGGGCTACTCGTGGGACAAGATCTGGAATCTTGTCCCCTGCTGGCTAATTGGAAAGGTGCTTGAAGCTGTCCTTGCCCTGGGGTCCAGGTACCCCGACTGTGCAGGGCCTCCAGACCTGATTCCCGCTGTCGGCACCGGCGAGCTACAACCCTGCCCCGGTCCACTTAAGGTCTCCCGCGACCGGATCTCCGTCGCCTGTGGCCCTGCTCTGCCATCTGTCACCTAGTCAGCTCAGGTAGTCCAGTAGTCTGGGAGCTACAACCCCCGTCTACCACTTCACTCCTCTCACTTCCTCTGCTAGACTCTTTCTCTGTCTGACTCAGACTCATTCGTTCCCTCCCCTGACACCTCAGGACCCCTAGGTGGGCATCACCATCTGCCTATTGTACAGGGGGGGGTGACTAGGCTTTGTGGCTGGTGTTTGTACCTGTGTGTGGGGTTGTGTTGGTAAGACAAGGAGGAGGGAGTCCTGCATCTGAAAGATGGATGCAGTCTCCTGTGACAACCTGATTTTGTCAGGGCGTCACACACGCCCTTCAGCGACCGTGGTCCTGTGAGTCCCTGATGCTCTGGCACTCTCTCCAGTCGGTCCCGAGAGAGCTCTGAAGCATTCCTCTTGGTTGGTCCCTCTGAAGGAGCTCTGAAGCACGTCCTTCAGCAACCCTAGTTCTCCTGCATCTCCGACTGTTCTTCCCTGTGTCCCAGACTATTGTGAGGTAAAAGTCTGCGTGTTCCTCACTTCCCTCATGCTGCCCAACTTTCCTGATGACTCACTAGTGGCTGGAAAAGTCCAGTTGCTATGGTGACCACCTCTAACCCAGTTCCAGGGGCTGGCTACTAAGCTGTGTGTTGTGTAAGTGATGAACACCAGTGGTTAACCTCTTCCGAACCCGGGATGAGTACTCCACCTTAAGTGAGATGCAATACCCTGTGGCGACTGAGCCTCAGAGACGCCACAAGTACAAGCCACCTGCTTGCAACTTCGGCTTGAAGGAACTGAAAATATCACCAGCACAGTCCAAAGGAAGGAAGGGCTATTTAAACACCAAGGGAATACTGACAATCAATAGCTGGGTGGAAGTTGAGCTCCTGCTGGGTCCAAAAGGGAGAGAGATGAATCCAGCAGGAAAGCTACCTGTGACGCCCTGGCAAAACCAGGTAGTCACACAGTACAGGCCCTCGCATAACACCTCTCCCACACAGGGTTAAACCAACTGACAAAATCCTAGTCACCCCCTCAGGGAAGGACAGAAACACCAGTGGGCCGGACCAGGCGGATGAGAAACGCCCACCTAAGGGTCTGGAGAACCCAGGGCGGGAAAGCAGTCAGTTTAGCTCAGTCAGTTGAAGTGAGAAGTTCAAGTTGACAGGCGTCGGGGTTGGAGCCCTGGCGTATTGGCTAGGTGGCAGACAGTGGCCAGTGTTAATAGGAGACGGGAAGAAGGCTGCCGGAGATCCTTGGTGGACCGGGGCAGGGTTGTAGCCCGCCAGTACCGACACCGGAGAACCGACCCGGAAACCGTGCACAAAGGGGGTACTTGGACCCTGAAGCCAGGACCGGCACCAACGGCCTAGCTAATTAACCAATTGAGGGCAGGATTATAGGTCCTGTCGCAACCTAAGTCTCGAAAAGTAGACAACCACCCACCGAGAGGGATAGGGCATCTGCCAGGGCCCGGTAGATCCCACGGGTCAGCGTCAGACGGGCACGGCTCCCAACCAAAGGACCGGGAGTGGACTCCCCTGTTACACACCGGGACGTCCATCACAGAAAAGACAAAATGCAGAGGAAAGGAACACTGACCACCAGCCCGGGTGTGGGACCAGAAATACACCCCTGGACGCGGCAGCCAGCCACCATCACCTTGGTTTACCAAAGGACTTGGGTGATTTATTCAACCGTGAGTAACATCCCTGGTCTGACCGGGTGCGCCGGCCCCTGCCGTTACCATCCCCAGCAAAGAGACATTGGGCCCCGGGGCATCCATCCTTACCCATGGAGGGGTTAACATCCAGCTGCCAGCCCATCGCCCCCGGGAGTCCCACAACAGTAGCGGTGGTGCTACACCTCACCACACACCGTGGGTGGCGTCACAGACAGTTTTCAACAACATCTGTACAAATACGTCCCCTTTTATTTGAAGTGTCCGCGCAAGCCCCGGGTCCGGTAAAATCCCTCGAGCCATACCGCAGATCCGGATCCGAGCAGCACCGGCTGCTGGCGTGGGGGTGGCACATACCCATACAAATGAATACTGACAGCAGGAACAATGGAAAGTCAGGGAGCATTCTGCGCAACCAAACTGTGACTATTCGTGGCCAGAAACCACATGATTGTCTTGTCTGTCACATATGACAGACCCGGGACAGCTGCTGGCCGAACGATGGTTCAGCTGACAATCATCTAATGTGTTTGATGGGTGAAAGTCCAAGACCGTATTTTCAATTCATGGCATAAAATTGTTAAAACTAAAATGCTCTTCAGAGGGAAACCCACATGATGTTTGGCAAAATGTCTGCCTTCTTGATCAGATTTAGCTATGCATGCTCTGTCCAGTAAAATAAAAAAAAAAAGGAAGGCAGTTTTAGAGGTTGAAGATTTCTTATTGGGCGGGGGAGTCAAGTGGAAATTTTAAAGTGTATGATTATACCAATCAACCTAGTTTTAACAAACAAAATAGTTTTAATTAAGTGTATGAACCTGATTTAATCAAAACCAGTGTTTTACATGGATAACACAGAGTGGAGTACAAGATGTCTGATTCATTAAGGGGCACACGCACACACTTCTGTGTATGCCTTGCCTCAAGTCTTACTCCAATCAGAGACTGGAGTAAGATTTGTGATGTAAGGAGTGACAGGTGGCAAGTGGGTTGGCTATTGTGGTGCTTGTTCTGAATAGGGTTTGAGTAAGAGAAGACATGGCTACGGTGTCAAGACCAGTCAGGAAACCCTGAGGTAACCTCAAAAGGTCAGGAGTCTACAGCTCACCTTCGCGGGTTTAGGGAAGTCGTGACCCAGAAGCGAACACATTGAGAAGAAGAGTGCGGGAACGAAAAAACAGGCCTAGCAGCTTGAGAATGAGATCCAATGTTAGTGGGGATAGGTCAAGAAAGAATACCCCAAAATACAGTAACAGCAGAACCGTGAGAAGTTGAGGCCATGTCTGTCCTAGCGGTGTGAAGAATAAACTGTTCAAGTTTGGTTTGACAAAGAGAACTCTGGTTTGGCATGTTTTACTACTTCATCTACGACATGGACAGGCAGCGGGGAGGTGGACACCAGCCTGAAGAAACCAGTAAGTGTCGCACAGCCCACATGAAGTCATACACACACATAGGGGCTCTATGGCGAAGGAGCGCAGAGTCCACATGGCCCGGCGTCCGTGCCTTCATTCATATGAATGAAAAACAAACAAGTAATATAGCGTATCTAATATTGTTTAGTATGAATTTCCTTCCTTTCTCCTTACGCTGCCCTCTTACTCAGGATAGCCATGTAGTAATAAGTAGTTCATATCACTGTTGTCATCTGAAAATGCATTGCTGTGTTCAGATGACCAACCTGTGTATTCCTAGGACTCCTGGGCCAAAAGAGGACATGTTGAGGTGCGTAACTTAAATGTCCCTAAAAACGTTGACAGCTATGCAAATGTTAATGTAATGGTTCCAATATTGACAAATAAACAAAATGATAACAATTGTCCATTTTGACTCTTATTTCATGTATGGATAACTATGAACTTTTAATCTGTAACGTGTTTTCTTCAAAATGTCTCAAAATGCACAAAACATACTCGGACCCTGTATAGTCAGTCACTATTGTTCTGGTTTTGGCATACAAAAAAATATTCAAAGATTTATTACTATTTATGGTAGCTAGTGATGAGCGAGCGAGTTTGGCACTGCTCGATACTCGATCAAGTTTCAGGGTGCTCGAGACACTCGGTACTCGATCAATTAGTATGCGGGTGCTCAATATCCTGGCCACCATTTTTCTGGAAGCCCCTAACAAGAGAGAGATGTCGTCCCCTGGCCTCCTGTTGGGGGTGTACCACCCCCGTGCCAGCGGCCGAGCCGCTCGGATCCGGAACCAGTCACTCGAGTTTTAAAAGGGGGGTATGTACAGGGGAGTTAGAAGTTCGTGATGCCACCCACGGTGCGTGGTAAGATGGGATACCACCGCTGCTGTTGGTGGGGGAGCCCAGTGGCGGTGGTATGGCAGCAAGGTGTTTGATCCCCTCCGTGGGTAGGAGGTTTGTGCCCCGGGGCCCAGTGGAGGTGCTGGGGATGCCGTTGGGGAGAGGAAGGGTCTTTGTGTACTCACTCAGTCCAAGAACACTGACACCGACAGCTTGTAAACCACAGTTCTGAGCACCGCTGCAGCAAGGACGGAGCACGCTTGGGTCCGTGCCCTTGGTGTTGTTTGTTAGCCTGTGGCCTTTTCCGTGGCACCTTCTCACTTGTTGGACCCTATAGTCTGGAACTAATCGGGTCCCGCTCATCTGTATGGCTAACGGAGTGAGCTTGCTCTCAGGGTTCAAGCTCGGGATTTTCTGGACTGTGTTTGGGAAAGTCCTATCCCATCGGTGCGCTAGTACCCCGATTTTGGAGTGGGTGAGGGATGAATCTTGAAGACTTCACCCCTGTCGGGTAAATTACCAGGACACTTGAAGCTACTTCCCGGCCTAGAGTCCTCCTTGGCAATCCGTGCCCCTTGACATGATCCCTGTGACCGGGGTTCCAGCTCCTACCAGGCCCACACCGTCTGCCACCTAGTAGACTAAAGGAGCTCTGCTCCTGACCTCCTCTCTCTCTCCTCCACACGACAACTCTCTTTTCACTTTTCCACTTTCCCCTACCAACCCCCCAAGTGGGCGGCCTTATTCCTTTCAGGCCCCCAATGGTGTGTCTGGTGGGTATGGTGTAAAGTGTTCCTAGGGTTTTGACTGGCTCTGATTTTAGCAACACCAAAGGACAAGGATCCTTAACCAAGGAGGATTGGATACTGTGCAGAAGGGCAGGTTGCACAATACCCTGTGACGACCTGATAGGCCAGGGCGTCACAGGAGCATCTGGAAAAATTCTCAAGTTTACCATTGACTTCCATTATACTTGTTACTTGAATTGAGCCCATCTGAGTGTCCAATCTGCTTAATTCAAGCACTCGAGCAATTTAGTTCTTGCTCATCACTAATGGTAATCCTTCTAACAACAAATGTAGCACTCAATAGTAGGGATGAGTGAACCTGAACTGTAAAGTTTGGTGTCCTTACCGAACACTTTGCGTTCAGTGCTGAACACAAACTTTTGATTGTACGTCCGGCTCCTGTTTGGGCTTGTCACCTGAATAAAGCTTGTTGAAAGCTTGCAAAGCAGCCAAACAGCAAGATTTTGAGTCTGTAGGCACTTTTGGAGTTATTGCCATGGCCGTGATTGGTCAGGGAAATCACTGTAAAATAAAGAAGCAAAGTGGTTAAAGCAGGACATACCAGTCTCCACTGTGCGGCTATAACAATGCTTCTGGGTACGCTCATTACATCTCATACATTTTCACTGCTTCCCCCACCCATTGTCTGTGACAGGGTCTGTAATTGGCTGCAGTCAGACTGTCGGCGTACCAGCGTATCTGATTGGTTGCCATCACAGAGGCTGCCTGCTACAGCAAAGAGTAAAAATAAATAAGTAAATTAAAAAAATGACTTAGGGTGCCCCGTATATAGATACCCAGCACAGATAAAACATACGACTACAGGCTGCAGCCCCCAGCTGTGCACATTATCTTGGCTGTTTATCAAAAAAAGAGGGACCATATGTGGCTTTTTTTAATTATTTAAATTAATAATTTAAAACAAATTGGCAAATTGCCGTCCCCCCCAATTTTGATACCCAGCCGAGAAAAAGGGAACAGCTGGGAGCTGATATTCTCAACCTGGAGAGGGCCATGGTTATTGGCACCTCCCCAGCTTAAAAATAGCAGACTGCAGCCACCAGAATTGTTGCATCCATTAAATGCGACAATGCCAGCAGTTTACCCGGCTCATCACAATTGCCCTGGTGCGGTGGCAATATACAGTCATATGAAAAAGTTTGGGCACCCCTATTAATGTTAACCTTTTTTCTTTATAACAATTTGGGTTTTTGCAGCAGATATTTCAGTTTCATATATCTAATAACTGATGGACTGAGTTATATTTCTGGATTGAAATGACAAAACACCGAAACACCGTGTCTGCAAATTGGGATTCTGATCTGGCATATATATCCTAAGTTATATGTAAAGGATTGTTAGAAATCCACATTTAACTTTTAGGATCGCTACTTCCAATAGGTGGCGCTGCGCTAGAGTTTGTCTCCTGTCCTGGAGAGAAAATTTGGATTGAAATGAGGTTTATTGTACTAACAGAAAATGTGCAATCCAGATTTAATCAAAATTTGACCGGTGCAAAAGTATGGGCACCTAAACATAAAAGTGACATTAATACTTTGTAGATCCTCCTTTTGCAAAAATAACAGCCTCTAGTCGCTTTCTGTAGCTTTTAATGAGTTCCTGGATCCTGGATGAAGGTATTTTTGACCATTCCTGTTTACAAAACAATTCCAGTTCAGTTAAGTTTGATGGTCGCCGAGCATGGACAGCCCGCTTCAAATCATCCCACAGATGTTCAATGATATTCAGGTCTGGGGACTGGGATGGCCATTGCAGAACATTGTAATTGTTCCTCTGTATGAATGTCTGAGTAGATTTGGAGCGGTGTTTTGGATCATTGTCTTGCTGAAATATCCATCCTCTGCGTAAGGGTGGCTTTACATGCTGCGATATCAGGCCGATATCGCTAGCATGCGACCCACCCCCATCGTTTGTGCGAAACGGGCATATCGCTGCCCGTCGCGCACAAAATCCGGCACCCCCGTCACACATACTTACCTGCATAGCGACGTCGCTGTGACCGGCGTACCGCCTCCTTTTGAAGGGGGCGGTCTGTTCGGCGTCACAGTGACGTGACTAAGCGACAATTATAGCGGAGGGGCGGAGATGAGCGGGATGTAACATCCCGCCCACCTCCTTCCTTCCGCATTGTGGCCAGAGGCAGGTAAGGAGATGATCCTCATTCCTGCGGCGTCACATGTAGCGATGTGCACTGCCGCAGGAACGAGGAACAACTTCGCCCCTGCGATAGCAGCGATAATTGGGAGTGGACCCCCATGTCAACGAGGAGCGATTTTGGACGTTTTTGCAACGATCCAAAATCGCTCCTAGGAGTCAGACGCTACGACATCGCTACAGCGGCCGGATGTGCATCACAAAATCCGTGACCCCAACGAGATCGCTGTAGCGAAATCGTAGCGTGTAAAGCCCGCTTAACTTCAACTTCGTCACTGATTCTTGCACATTATTGTCAAGAATCTGCTGATACTGAGTTGAATCCATGCGACCCTCGACTTTAACAAGATTCCCGATGCCGGCAGTGGCCATACAGCCCCAAAGCATGATGGAACTTTCACCAAATTTTACCCTGTTTTTTTGCCTCCATGCATAACGCCTTTCCGTATGACCAAACAACTCAATCTTTGTTTCATCAGTCCACAGGACCTTCTTCCAAAATGTAACTGGCTTGTCCAAATGTGCTTTTGCATACCTCAGGTGACTCTGTTTGTGGCGTGCTTTCAGAAACAGCTTCTTTTGCATCACTCTCCCATACAGCTTCTCCTTGTGCAACGTGTGCTGTATTGTTGACCGATGCACAGTGACACCATCTGCAGCAAGATGAAGCTGCAGGTCTTTGGAGGTGGTCTGTGGATTGTCCTTGACTGTTCTCACCATTCTTCTTCTCTGCCTTTCTGATATTTTTCTTGGCCTGCCTCTTCTGGGCTTAACAAGGACTGTACCTGTGTTCTTCCATTTCCTTACTATGTTCCTCACAGTGGAAACTGACAATTTAAATCTCTGAGACAACTTTTTGTATCCTTCCCCTGAACAACTATGTTGAATAATCATTGTTTTCAGATCATTTGGGAGTTGTTTTGAGGAGCCCATGATACTCCTCTTCATAGGAGATTCAAATAGGAGAACAACTGCAAGTGGCCACCTTAAGTACCTTTTCTCATGATTGGATACACCTGCCTATGAAGTTCAAAGCTCAATGAGGTTACAAAACCAATTTAGTGCTTCAGTAAGTCAGTAAAAAGTAGTTAGGAGAGTTCAAATCAAGAAATTAATAAGGGTGCCCATACTTTTGCATCGGTCAAATGTTGTTTAAGTGTGGATTGCACATTTTCTGTTAGTACAATAAACCTCATTTCAATCCAGAAATATTACTCAGTCCATCAGTTATTAGATATATGAAACTGAAATAGCTGTTGCAAAACCCCAAATTGTTATAAAGAAAAAAGGTTAGCATAAATAGGGGTGCCCAAACTTTTACATATGACTGTAGTTAATATAAGGGAGTAATGATAGCTGTGATTTATCAGCTGCTGTCAAACCCTGAATTAGTAATAGGTAGTGGTCTATGACAAACCCCCTGATTAGTAATCCTGTAAGTGAAAACAAATAAAACACAAATACCAAAAAAATCCTTTATTTGAAATAAAATACATACACCCTCTGTCACCGCTTTATTAACCCCCAAAACAGACTTGTGAGTAGGTACCCAGCATACGAGATATGCATTGACGCGGCTACTGGGAGATATAGAAATAGCAATTTTTGTATGCTAAATATCTCAATTTTTCCTAGATTTCCTTAAGTTGCAATGCATGTGTATATTCTTACATTCATGGTTTGCATGCTTTAGTATTTCAGGGTGCAACTATCTTTTTTGGTATAATTAGGTTATCAAAATATTAGCAAACTGACAGCAACCAATCAAAAATACAGACACAGGGTGGAGGGTGAGTATCGCAGTCTGCAACCTATCATAGACACTGGCACAGAGGGTGGGCGGGGGAAGCAGTGAATATTGATGAACCTGAATAAGCGGGTCTGGAAGAGAGTCTGCCTACAGTGTGATCTTCCAGGAATCACGGTATAACTATCCTGCTCTTACTAAAATGTAACTTCCATTTGCAGCCCCTTAGTGCTTACTATGGTCATTTTACAGCCCTGAACGTTTCATCCCCATAAACTTGTATGGGTCAAGTTCGACGTCAAGTTCGCTTGCTGAACCAGATTTTTTTTTCCGCCGTGCTGGTATGGCGAACCCGAATATCATGAGTGCATCATCACTACTCAGTCGATATCCTAGAAAATGTTGCCCTTGCTTCATACATATAGCATCGCTTCTTACAGTGCTTCTATGCCATTTTATAGAGAGCTACTCATTAATACGCAAACAAGTTCTCAGTTCTCCCTGTATGCTTTAGTTTTATGTTTTTTTATCTCAACATTATAGGCCTTGCTTCTTTTAATATGAGATTTCCTTAGTAAATATTTCCTCTTCTTGATTCTTTGAATTGCAGGCTCATGTTCTTTCTCTTTGCCTAATCTCTGCTCCCCATCCGTGTCTCTTCTGCTCCCTCCTCGGCTGTCTCTTGCAGTAATTAGACTTTGTCAAACACAGTAATTAGCACCACTTTGCCTGGGTGCCTTTTTTATCGTCATGACTCTTTTCATTCACAAAAAGACTTTTAATAACCCATAATGGCAGGGCAACAACTGCTGCAAAACAAAGCTTTTCTGTATTGCCGAAAGTTAGCTCCGCAGTCCAGGGACAGGCTTGTAGGCTCGGTCAATGTCAATATTCTATTTAATGAAGGAATATGTTCCTCTATATATTTCTATATTAAAAAGAACAATTTCTACTAAAGAAAGTCAACTCCACAGTAATGATAAGTTCATGGGTTTTTTGTACTGATGAGCAAGCACTAAAAAGCTTGAGTGCACTGCTCATACTCGAATTGAGCAGGTCGAACTATACCTGCTGGTAGTCACCGGTAATGTTGATATTTTACTAGCTTATCTGGACATATGTCTGTGACATGGTCCGACAGATCCTGTTTAATTTATGAAAGAGGGTCTCTAAACCTCACAACGCCTATGCAGACATTGCAAGGGCTGCCAAAAAGTAAGTGTAAAATGGACTTTAATACACCCTGTATTATACATAAAGTAGGACCTCAGACACATTCTGTTAAATGTTAGGTAATGAGACTCCTATACTCTTAAAGGCTATGCACTATGTGCAAGGGCGGCCAAAAATTAGAAGGTGTGACTGTAATACACCCTGGAAGACACGTAGAGGAGGGCCTCAGAATATAATGTTTTCCCATTATTAAGGAGTGGTACTCCTAGACTAGTAAAACCTATGCTGCCAAATATTAAGATTAAAATGGATTTCAATACACCCTGTATTAGACATAAAGTAAGACCTCATACATATTATGTTAAAATTGTTAGGTAGTGAGACTCCTAGACTCCTAAAGCCTATGCACTATGTACAGAGGCTGCCAAAAATAAGAAGGAGGAACTGCAATGCACCCTGGAAGACACATAGAGGAGTGCCTCAGAATATATATTTTTTTCCCATTACTAAGGAGTAGGACTCCTAGACTATTAAAGGTTTCCTTCCTTCATCAGGAAAATCAGATGTCTGTGATTTTCCTCATGAAGGAGACTATGATCTCCAAAATGCATAGAATAAATCACTGTTCAACTTCATAAGTCTCCTGGATTCTTCACGACAACGTGGATGGTTAACCCTTTCTTTTCCCCATAAGATTGAATCCCCACAAGAGCCACAGCAGCCGCGTCTTTATGCTCTGATAGTGGTTGTGACTCCTTACAACCTCTCTAGATGAGCAGTTTCACATCAATTTCTTCACTCTCACTATAGAATAAGACCCTATGTTTGTTCCATTGTTTGTTTTCCAGCACATCTTCTATGGGGTAAACCTGTGTGAATGTACATGTATTGTAGGTGAATTAATATAGTCACCGATCCCGATCTTCTTTGGTGTTCAGCACCACTCCTGTCCTCTTCTGGGCCATGTGCCTGAAATTCATCCACACTACATGGCAATCTGTATGCTGGAATGCTTGTGGCATGGCAAGCATATAGTTAACATCAAGCAAAGTGATGACTATTGGACCAATGGCTTAAAAAACTTTGTTACTGGAGTGTTGTTAAATGTGTTGTTGGTAAACACTGGTTACCATCCATTTTCACCTAGCCAGATAGGTTAAGGTTGTAACATGGGCAGGGGTCGTAATTGTGGGAGAGGTATGCATCATCTGCACCATGCTACAGAAAAATGGAGATCCTAGCTGGATGTGTGTGCTGCTGTTACCTTGGCACTACACCTCTAGAGACTGCATGCTGCCGCTTGCTATTGTCACAATGTGACTGTAGCGCACCTGAAGCCATCAGGGAGCTACAAGATACTGCATCCCCACCAGGATGCGGGGCCTACCCCCTAGGGACCCAGAAGACCAGTGCTAGTAACACACAAACACTCCAGAAAATCCCAGTTTTCCCCAACAATCCCCCACAGAATGGTACCAGGCTAGGTTTGGACCAATGGATGGCCGCCTAGAGGTGGAGCCAGTCCAGTCCACCAGACAACCAGGTGAGAGGGGCAGACTGTGGACAGTCAGATAGTGGAGAGTGAGGAGTCTAGCAGTGACAGTGACCAGGAGTGAACAGTAACCTGAGGGCCCAGGCGGTTAGTCGCCGGTGGAGCACGGTGGAGTACCCCCGTAATTACGCACCAACGAGGTACAGGACCCTATGTCAGGCAGAAGCTCCAGGCAGCCTGATAACACCTGCACAGTGAGGGGACCATCAAGGACCTCATTGACCTTGAAGTTCGGGACTCAGTAGCAAAGGGAGAACCGGGGACAGGACCAAAGACTCCAACCCCACAGGATTCATGCTACTGTCATACGGACTGCAGTTGAAAACCACCAGGAGGGTACCCCCAGCCGCTCTACACCTAGGGGACACACCAACCAAAAGACAGGTGCAGAGGAAGAAGCCACCAGGTTGCTTAGCCGGTACTGGGACAAAGGGAACCTGAAGGTGAAACTAGCCGAACTTATGTGACCAGTTACCACCAGAAAGTGAGTAAAGAACCAGTTGCACTGAAACCACTGTGTGGCCTACCTTCTTCCGACACCCGTCACATCACCTATCCTCTGGGGCCCGGCCCAGCTTGCGGATATCAGATATCAGATTACAGTCCAGTGCCTTTCCAACCATGTCCCTATCTCCTGGATGGTAAACCCATTTCCGAGCCTATGTGGTTTGTCATGTAGATTCTAAAGATGCAAGTGGAATTGTTGCACTCTGAAAAGATTGCCTTTCATGTGCTGCCAGGGATGTCTCATGCTCTGCTGCTGGGGTTAACACGGCTTCGGTCGCATAAGCTGGTATTGGACTGGGACTCAGGAGATATACTCCATTGGGGAGCGCACTGCCACAATAAGTGTCTGTTCCCTATGCGTCCCTCTCACCCACCAGCCGCATTGGCTAATCTACTGGGTCTGCAATCCGCCTACTGGGCCAACGCCAACATCTTTCATAAGAAGGAGGCTGAGACGTTGCTGCCACATGGGTCCTATAGCTGTCCCATCAACCTTCTCCCTGGGTTAACCTCTCCTCATGGACGAAGCAACCCCCTGTCACATGCAGAGACCCAAGCCATGTCCGATTATGTAAAGGAGAACCTGGTCCGAGGCTTCATCCAAAAGTCCTCTTGTCCCGCCGGAGCGGGCTTCTTCTTTGTCAAGAAAAAGGACATATGGCACACATGTATGAAACGTTTTGGATTGGCTTCAGCCAACTTCCCGAAGAAATCATTCATCTATGAACCCTTAATCCCAAACAGCATGGAATTCAAGATGGTCTACCTGTGCATCTCAGTGGGTCTTTTTAGAAATGCGGATGTGGTGGACAAGAAAATATTGAAAATACACTCATTTGACTTTCTTAAATCCAACTTCTCGATATCCAACCATGAGTTCTTATATACTTATATAAGTATATATACTTATATACTTCCAATATATTCAGATATAACATTTGGCACTATTGCTTTTTGATTCAGCGGGAGTTTCTCACCCAACTGAATTTGAAAAGCTCTGTAGGAGAGGCCCATCAACAAAAGGGTTGATATCGGATATCTATAAGTTAATTAATTCCCATCAAACTGATCCTTTTAAAAAACTTTCATATGTGGCTAATTGGGAGTCTTTCCTGGGGAGGGAGCTTTCCCCCCAGACCTGGCAATATATTTGGAATAAGGTGGCTAAAACCTCCATATGTATCTCATATAACGAAAATCAATATAAGCTCATGATGTTTTGGTATCACACCCCAGAGCTCCTAAATAAATTAAATCTTCAACTCCCGAGTGTATGTTGGCGTTGTGGTTTGTCGGTTGGGTCACACTTTCACATATTTTGGACCTGTCCCAGGCTGTCCGAGATTTGGACCTCAGTGAAAAGGCTGATGCAAAAGTTCTTTTTGGGGAGGTGGGGCTTGATCTGGCAAGCTATCTTCTTAATGTCACTCCGAGAGGGTTGGGAAGAATGCAATAAACTGTTACTACACCCTCTAACAGCAGCCAGATGCAAGATTGCTCTCCACTGGAATAAGTCCAATCCCTCGCCCTATCGGGACTTACTAACCAGAATTTCTGACATTCGCAGAATGGAATATTTGACAGCACTGCTGAATGCTACAGTTGATCATTTTGAATGTACTCGGGCTCCCTGGGATCATTTTTGGGCCCAATTTAATAATTAAGTTTTACTCAGCCTTTGTCCCGCCTTACTTTATCCCTAGCGTGTCAGTCCTCTGTCTTTGTTTGTCAATTTTTTGTTTGATATCTTTAAGGTTAATTGTATAAGAGAAGGATGTATTAAGGCCCTTAGTCATTTAGCTTCACAAGTCTATAATTCCTGCAGTGATATGCAGCTAGTTCAGAAGCTGCAGCTAGAGGGTCTAACGTTTTATGGATAAGCTTCAGTGTTTTCTTCTTGCACTGACATATACTTTTTTATAGTACACACTTGCATTGGGCTTATGCTAACTGATATTTGTTGAACTTTATATAATTTAATAAAAACTATAGTTATAAAAAAAAGACAGGTCTCTGTGTCCTTCTATTGACTGCCGGTATCTGAATAAGATCAGGGTGAAGAATAAATACCCGCTGCCTCTTATTCACAAATAGTTTGACCGACTTTGATGCTCGAGGATCTTCTCTAAGCTTGGTCTAAGGGGAGCATACAATCTGGTCCGAAACCGGGCAGGTGACGAATGAAAGACTGCGTTCAACACTCATGATGGACACTACTAATATTGAGTGATGCCCTGTGGACTTAGTAATGCCCCCGCAGTCTTCCAGGAATTTTTCCGTGACCTTCTTTACACGTGCGTGGTTGTATACCTAGACAACATCCTTATCTTTTCCCCAGATCTGTCTACCCTCCGGAGGAATGTTAGTCTGGTCCTTCGGAGGTTGAGGGAGAACTGCCTCTATCCCAAGCTTGAGAAATGTCTGTTCGAGCAGACCTTGTTGCCCTTCCTAGGCTACATTGCCTCCGATGCCGATCTGAAGATGGACACAGACAAGGTGTCAGCCTAACTGAAGTGGCCCTCTGGGATTCGACAATTATTACAAGCAATTCATGCCACACTTCTCTTCTCTTGTGTGCGTCCCATCTCGGCTCTGAGCCGCAAAGGGGAGAATCCGAAGAAATGGACCTCGGAGGCTGAAGATTCCTTCTTGTCGCTCCAACGGACCTTCACTTCTGCTCTGGCATTGCATAGACCCGAAACCAGCAAGCAGTTCATCATGGAGGTGGATGCCTCTTTCTCCGCTGCCGGTGCGGTCCTTAGACAGAAGACAACCGAGGGTAAGACCGTAACCTGTGGTTACTTTTCCAAGGCTTTCTTTCCAGCGGAGCGAAGCTACTCGATTGGAGACTGAGAGTTGCTAGCATTTAAGTTGGCAATGGAGGAGTGGCGATATCTGCTGGAGGGGTCGGTACATCCTGTCATCATCTATAACCTGTCTTACCTCCAGTCGGCTCAGAGGTTAAACCGATGACAGGCCAGATGGTGTTCGTCGTCCGCTTCGACTTCATCCTGCACTTCTGTCCTGTGGAGAAGAATGTCAAGGCCGATGCGCTGTCTCTCTCATTCCTGTCAGTGGACCAGGAGGAGAAGCCATAGCACATCATAGAGCCTTCCAAGCTGATGGTGGCCTCAGTTGACGTGCATGAAGTTCTCCCATGTAAAACATTTGTCGCAGGGACTGATAGAGAACGAGTCCTTCGGTGGGGTCACTCCTCAACACTGGCGGGCCACGTCAGTCAGAAGAAGTCTCTACAGCTGATCTCTCAGCACTACTGGTGGCCTAAGTTATGACAGGACATTCTGGATTTGCCTCATCTTGTCCCTCTTGTGCACAGAATAAGACCCCAAAAATGCTTCCTATGGGCCCTCTGCTTCAGTTTCCAGTGCTGTCTGCTCTGTGGCAACACATCGTGATGGACTTTATCACAGACCTGGCGAAATCCTCTGGCTGTATCATAATCTGGGTCGTGGTGAACAGGTTTTCCAAAATGAACCATTTCACTCCGCTCACCAGTG
Source organism: Anomaloglossus baeobatrachus (assembly GCF_048569485.1). Lineage (NCBI taxonomy): Eukaryota > Metazoa > Chordata > Amphibia > Anura > Aromobatidae > Anomaloglossus > Anomaloglossus baeobatrachus. The sequence goes on along the minus strand of NC_134362.1, from coordinate 68,165,302 downwards.
TATCTTCTGCTCCTGTTCTCGCTGAGCAATTCATACAGCACATTTTTCTGCTACACGGCCTTTCTCTCCACATTGTGTCCGATAGAGAAATCAAGTTCACATCGCGGTTTTGTTTTGGAGAGCTGTTTGCAAGATGTTGGATGTTGCTTTGTACTTCTCATCTGCCTATCACCTACAGTCCAATGGCCAAATGGAACGCATCAATCAAGTTTTGATTAACTACTTCTGCCATTTCGTTGATGAGCACCACAGCGACTGGGTCAAGCTTCTTCTGTGGGTGGAGTTCTCCTACAATAATCCTGTAAGCGAGTCCTTCGCTAAGTCTCCGTTCCTTGTGGTTTATGGGCAGCAACCCAAGGTTGCATGTCATGTGGCATGTTCCTCCAGCAATCTGGCAGCAGATATCCTCATAAAATTCTTCTCCGACATCTGGGCAGAGACCAAGTCCACTCTGGAGCAGTCTTCCATCTGTATGAAGAGACATGCAGACAAAAGACACCTAGATGCTCCTTCCTTCCAGACTGGAGACAAGGTATGGCTCTCCAGTAGATGCCTTCATACAAGTTGGGTCCTTGCTTTATCGGTCCATTTGAGGTGCTCCAGCGGATCAACGAGGTGTCATACAACTTGAAGCTCTCGCCTTCTCTACGCATCCCCAAATCAATCCATGTATCCCTACTTAATCCTGTCGTCCTGAGTAATTTTCACAAGGATCCTGGTACTTCTCTACCTCCGGTCAGTGAAGAAAGGTCTATGAGGTAAAAGCCATCCTTGCGGTGAAAGAGGTCAGAGGTAAAACCTACTATCTGGTAGACTGAAGGGGGTTTGAGGCGAATATTGATGCCCTTCTTCTCCTTAGGAGATTCCTGAAAAGTAGGGGGCGTATGGGGAGGTACTGTAGCTCCCGGTCTTGCTCCCAGCATGGCATCCCCACACACATCCGCTCCCAGGCCCCGGTGGGGTCACTGCTCCCCTCACCTGCCTGTCATTTTCACGTACTCCTCTCCTGCCTCGGGGTCTGCTGTGGCCTCCTCCTGCTTCCAGGCCATGCGCAGACCTTCTTTGAGTGCCCAAAGAATGTGTGCGCGGCCTCGCCCCATTCCTTAAAGGGCTGGCGTCTCATTACTCGGAACTGTTTCCTTAAATCACCCAATTCCCTACAAGGTATTTAAGTCTGCCTCCCCTTAGGGGAGGCGCCTGAGCAATGTTGCCTACTAGTTAGTGAGCTGCTAGATCTCAGGTCCCTCTACGCTACTGTGTCTTCTTCTGCTTATTGTGTCCTAGTATTATTCTCGTGTTCCTAACCTGTGTCTCGTCCTAGAGCCTGCTCACTACCACCACCTCTGTGCTGCCACATTTGAGCCACCTTCTCCATACTTCCATGTCTGAGCCACCACTTCCATGCTGCCACATCTGAGCCACCACCTCTGTGTTGCCATGTTGAGCTACCACCTCTATGCTGCCAAGTGTGAGTTGCAATCTCTATGCTGGCACATCTGGGCACACCAGGACCGGACCTTGAGAGACTTTTCCAGTCAGTAAGAGCTGACCACCACTGGTTCCTGGCAGTCATGCATTTAGGCTCCCTGGGGCCAGACAATCCCTGTATAGAGATTCGCAACTGGTTAGCTAACACAGGGGAGTTCGGTGTACGGCTCAGTGGGTCTATTCCCGGACGCTCGCCACCCCTCGGCAACTGCAACATCTACTAACCCAAAACCACCAGAAAAGATGGGTCTAATATGCTCAAACTACATAAATAAGACACAGAAGTTTGAGGATTCTGTTTTTTGGATAAAAGAAACTGGAACTTTTTAGGTGTATGTTTGGAGGAGGAAGAATGAAACGTACACTGAAAAGAACACCATGCCTACAGAGAAGCATAGTGGTAGCTTGCTGTTGCTTTTGACTTGTCTTGGTTTGAGAAGTTATGATTTGCTAAATGACATTTGCTCATTTTGTGACACTTCCTTGTCATAAATACATTCCCCAAATGTAGCAATCAAAGTAAAATCTTAAAAATGATAAGGGAAAGGGAATGTGGTGAAAAGTTAAAGGGTTTGTGCCAAATTTTCAAATGGTCACCTGTCCATATGAATAAGATAGGCCATAACTTCCCGATCACTGAGAGTCTGACTGATGGGATCATCACTGGTCCCAAGAATGGGCTCTGAAGAAATTCCACACTTGGCACATTGGTCTTCCACTGTTATCTAACATTGGAAAATGTACTAAATATATTTAAAATATGCTGGTATATTGTGTGCCAAATTTATCATTAAGGTGCAATATCTGATAATCACAAAGTAATGTAAAAGTGAGTACACTAAAAATTTTGGGGGCAAAGTATGCAATTTTTATTAAATGTGAGCCTATACATTAATGAAAGAATCCCATTAGTACTGGGGGGGGGGTTTGCCCTTTTATATGTTTTATTACTATTACCGTGAACTGCATGCTAAACTATGACCTGGACTAAACTTCAATATAGAAAAAATAAGGGACCAGTGACCTACAGGATTTCAGGGAAAGTCAACTCGGAAGTCTGTGAAGTCCAGAACAGTAGCAATAAGGGATAAATAAATGAAAAGGGGGAGCGCAGCGTACGGCTAGCATAGCGAGAGATATTAAGCAGCGGGGTAGGGATGAGAAAAAGAATAAAACGCTGACATTTGTAAGTCCAGAGCTCCCGCATGCCTGATATTTACTCAGGATTATCAGATACTTCTACTTTCCTACTTTGAATCCTGCAGGGTGTACATGTTAACACTTACCTGACCTCCTGTTGTAGCTCCTGAATGCCTGGAGCACTACGGTCTATTAAAAAAAAAAATATATATACTCAGTATATCAGAAAAGTAAGTGAGCACACCCCTCACATTTTTAAAATATTTTATTATATCTTTTAAAGGAATAAGACTGAAGGTATAACACTTTGATACAATGTACAGTGCCTCTAAATAACTCAATATACAGTCATTAATGTAAAAAAAAGATGGCAACAAAAGTAAGTACACCCCAAGTTAAAATGGCCAAATTGTGCCCAATTAACCATTTTCTCTCCCCGTGTCATGTGATACAAGGTCTCAGGTGTGAATGTGGAGCAGGTGTGTTACATTTGGGGTTATCACTCACACCCTCATACTGGTCACTGGAAGTTCAGCATGGCTCCTCATGGCAAAGAATCCTGTGAGGATCTGAAAAAAAGAATCCTTGCTCTATATAAAGATGGCCGAGGCTATAAGAAGATTGCCAACACTCTGAAACTGAGCTGCGGTACAGTGGCCAAGACCATATTTAGGTTTAACAAGACTGGATCCACTCAAAACAGGTCTCGCCATGGTTGACCAAATAAATTGAGCGCATGTGCTCAGCATCATATCCAGAGGTTGTCTGTTCAACAAAGACATATGAGTGCTGCCAGCATTGCTTCAGAGGTTACAGGGGTTAGAGGGGTGGGGGGTCCACCTGTCAGTGCTCAGACCACACACCGCATCACATTGGTCTGCATGGCTGTCATCACAGAAGGAAACCTCTTCTAAAGATGATGCACAAGAAAGCCCACAAACAGTTTTCTGAAGACAAGCAGACTAAGGACATGGAGTATTGGAACCATATCCTGTGGTCTGATGAAACCAAGATAATCTTATTTGGTTCAGATGGTATCAAGTGTTTGTGGCGCCAACCAGGTGAGGAGTACAAAGACAAGTGTGTTTTGCCTACATTCAAGCATGGTGATATGAGTATCATGGTTTGGGGCTGAATGAGTGCTGCTGGCTGTGGGAGCTACAGTTCATTGATGCAACTATGAATGCCAACAGGTACTGTGACATACTGAGAGAGAGCATGATGCCCCCTTTTCAAAAACATGATAACAATCCCAAACACGCCTCCAAGACGACCACTGTCTTGCTAAAGAAACTGAGGGTAAAGGTGCTGGACTGGTCAGTATGTCTCTAGACCTAAACCCTATTGAGCATCGGTGGGGCATCCTGGAACCAGAGGTGGAGGAGCGCAAGGTCTTCAACATCCACCCGCTCCGTGAAGTCGTCATGGAGTATGGAAGAGGATCCAGCGACTCCTGTGAAACTCTAGTGAAATCCGAACCCAAGAGAGTTAAGGCAGTGCTGGAAAATAATGGTGGCCACACAAAATATTGACACTTTGAACACAACTTAGCCATTTTCACTTAGGGGTGTACTCATTTTTGCTGTCAGCAGTTTTGACATTAATGGCTGTGTGTTGAGTTATATAGAGGACACCAAATTTACACTGTTATACAAGATGCACACTGACTACTCTACAATGTATCATATAAAGTTTTCCCCTTAGGCCCTATTATAGCTTCTCATACAGCAGATCAGATCTCATACTTTGCACTTTTGCACTGATGAGGGGCAATCACCCCGAAACACCGTGTCTGCAAATTGAAGTTCTGATCTGGCATAAATCCTAAGTCTTATGAAAAGGCTCGTTAAAAGGCCACTTTTGACTTTTAGGATTGCTACTTCCAATAGGTGGCACCAGAGTTCGTCTCCTTGCTCTCTGAAGAGACAATTTAAATATTTCCCAAAGGAGCATTGCAGCTATAAGACTCCTCACTGGCATGCAGATTGATTTTTCAGTCTCCGCAAGGAGAAAAGTTTAAAGTTTTCCTTTTAAAAAGATATGATAGTTAAAAAATTGTGAGGGGCGTATTCACTTTTATGATTATATATATATATATATATATATATATATACAGTACAGACCAAATGTTTGGACACACCTTCTCATCTCTAGAACAAATATTAAGAGGAGGCTTTGTGCAGCAGGCCTTCATGGTGAAATAGCTGCTAGGAAACCACTGCTAAGGACAGGCAACAAGCAGAAGAGACTTGTTTGGGCTAAAGAACACAAGGAATGGACATTAGACCAGTGGAAATCTGTGCTTTGGTCTGATGAGTCCAAATTTGAGATCTTTGGATCCAACCACCATGTCTTTGTAGAAAAGGTGAACGGATGGACTCTACATGGCTGGTTCCCACCGTGAAGCATGGAGGAGGAGGTGTGATGGTGTGGGGGTGCTTTGCTGGTGACACTGTTGGGATTTATTCAAAATTGAAGGCATACTAAACCAGCATGGCTACCACAGCATCTTTCAGCAGCATGTTATTCCATCTGGTTTGCGTTTAGTTGGACCATCATTTATTTCTCAACAGGACAATGACCCCAAACACACCTTCAGGCTGTGTAAGGGCTATTTGTCTAAGAAGGAGAGTGATAGGGTGCTACGCCAGATGACCTGGCCTCCACAGTCACCAGACCTGAACCCAATCAAGATGGTTTGGGGTGAGCTGGACCGCAGAGTGAAGGCAAAAGGGTCAACAAGTGCTAAGCATCTCTGGGAACTCCTTCAAGACTGTTGGAAAACCATTTCCGGAGACTACCTCTTGAAGCTCATCAAGAGAATGCCAAGAGTGTGTGTCGCGGGCGGGGAGGGGGACGCTGTGCTTACCACACTCGGGTCCGGCGCTGCTGCTGCTGCTCGGTGGCTCGAGCAGTGGGCCGGATCCGGGGACTCGAGCGGCGCTCCTCGCCTGTGAGTGAAAAGGAGTGGTTTGGGGTTTGGGGAGTTGGTCCGTGACACCACCCACGGTTTGTGGTGAGGTTGGGGGCACCACCGCTGCTCTGGACGGGGATCCCGGGATTTGGTGGTCCCGGGGCCCGGAGAGGTGGGATGGAGGAGGCAGGGTTGGTGAGGTGCAGGGTCGCGGGGGCAGCGCGGTGCCGGACGGCACGGTGGTACTCACTCAGCCAATGATGGATACAGAGTCTCCGGTAAAACAAACGGCTGGATGGACGGGTCCCGCAGCCGGCTGCTGTGGTTACTCCCGGTAGGTTGGTGGTGGCTGCCTTTCCCTGCACCTGTTGTGTATCTTCGGTCCCGATGGCTTCCCACCGGTAACCCGCTCCCCAGCTTGGATATGGGCCGGAGGAGCCCCTTTTGCCCGCAGGCTCTGGCCCTGGGAATTCTAACTGTGGCGGTAGTTGTGTTTCCCTTTCTCGGTTTGGACGGTTGCCTTCAGTCGGGTCTTTGTTGCTAGGAAACCCCGGAGGTTCCGGTCGCTAGCGGATTTGACCGGTTTAACGGCGACTCCAAGCCTGGTCGGGGTCTGCAGGCCCTGACGGTTTGTGCTGGCTTATCTTCGCTCCCCGGTTCGGTACCGGTGGGCCACCGCCCGTCCCCGGTCCTATGGTTCCGCGTCGATCTGCCTCTCCTGCAGACGGCCCGCACCGTCTACCAACCTTGCTCTCGGTGCCCGGGCCACGTACCCGGACACGGTCAGTCTGCTCCTCTACTACTCCTTCACTCTCCCTAACCAGACTCTACTCTTCCCTCTCCTCGACTACCCTCTGCACTGACTTCCTTTCCCGCCTCCAGGACTGTGAACTCCTCGATGGGTGGGGCCAACCGCCTGGCTCCGCCCCACTTGGTGTGGGCATCAGCCCCTGGAGGGAGGCAACAAGGATTTGTGTGCGACTGGTGTGCCTATTTCAGGGTGTGAGGTGTGTTGTTGCAGTACCTGTGACGACCTGGCTAGTCCAGGGCGCCACATGTGCAAAGCAGCAATCAAAGCAAAAGGTGGATACTTTGAAGAACGTAGAATATAAAACATATTTTCAGTTGTTTCACACTTTTTTAAGTATTTCATTCCACATGTTTTCATTCATAGTTTTAATGTCTTCAATGTGAATATACAATTTTTAGAGTCATGAAAATAAGGAAAACTCTTTGAATGAGAAGGTGTGTCCAAACTTTTGAACTTCTGGTCTGTACTGTATGTATATATATATATATATATATATATATATATATAATGTAATGCAATCTAATTTGCTGAGTGTACGTCATAAAGATCATAAAGACACATTTTTACATAATGCAAATGCCTAATTTTGCAAATTGGCACTTGACCGCTAGCGAAAGGATGCCATATAATAATAGGTCACTATTGGGTTTACTATATGGAGAGAAGGTATGCACACCAGTGACTATGTAAGGGGAATATATGAAAAGCGGAAACTGCTGTGTGAATACTGACATGAAAAATCCAATAGCTATTTGTAAGAATGAACTGTGAAAAATGGAATCTGCATTACTGCCATGAACAAATGAATCAAGAGAAATTTAGCTACTGAATTGATCAATGCAATAGAGCCCCAACACTACGCCAAAGTATTTCTCTACATTGGGGTCCCTAGCTTGTGTGCGTCCTCTCATGCAGTTAAAAAAAAACTTACCATGTGTGGGAAGCTGAGACCCAGGCTATATATACGTATAATGTGGACTGGCTATTGGGTGGGGCCGGGTTCACAAACGTAAGACTACAAATCAATCAAGAAATAACGTCTGGAACTCCATTCTGAGTCTGAACTTGGTGCAAAAACCTAAAAACTATTGGGTTTACTGTGAAAATGGTTTCCAAGCTATAACCTGTCCTTCGATGTAGCCATAGTTCTTTTCCACGGCATGAAGAAGAGTTGATGCAGGTCATCTGCTGAGCAGAGGTGGCATTATTACACATCGGAGGTGGAGTGTCAGTGGCTGTGCTTGCAGAGCGTGGCTTACCAATTACAGAAAGCGTGTAGCTTGCTCTTCATTTATGAACTAATAAAGGTATTACCATGCAGAGGTCACAAAGCAAATCAAGAGACAAGACTAAGAATAAGAGTCGGTGTCGGTGACCATAGACGTGTCCCCAAGTATTGATGGTTCCAATCAAATGTACAGGAATGCATCAAAGTAATTTCCTGTATTGTGCCATACATCTTCCATGTCGGAGAAGTAGACTTTCTATAATGACACAAGAGCCTCCCTGGCCTCTCCATGTCAGGAGGACATTGACTGCTGTAAATTGTGATCCTCAAGCTGATAGCAGACTGTCTCCTTGGCTCTTCTATATACACACAGTGTCTGTATCAGGCAGCCTCAGACACACTGAGCAAACATCTCATGCTGTCTCAGATAGCTGAGAAACTGTGATAAGAGAGAGTCTGAAGAATGACGCAGGACTCGCTTATTCAGCCTAATATCATTGATAGGACTGTGATGGCAACTGCACTTACTATGAACAATGACGTATTCCAGACAGCGCCATTTACATCTACATATTAACTGCTTTCTACCCAATACAATCTGTTTTGCCTACGAGACATTAACTATAGTTTATTATGTTATTATTTATTATTTTATATGTTAGGCTATGTTCCCATGTCCTGTAATGCAAACCGGTTTGGGATCCAGATCCGATAACGGATTGGTAATAAAAATGATCAATTTGTGCAATCCGTTATCGGATCCGTTTTTACAGTACCCAAATGGATCCAAAAATGGAATGATTACAGGACATGGGAATACAGCCTTATATTAGCATTCTAGTAATTGCAGGTATCTCATATGTACAGTATGTAGCGGCAGACCATGCAATAGTTATGGGATAAGCGTGTCGGGGAATCCAGTGCTATATGGCAGCGGCGCACCGCTCCCCGGTTTGGCATCTCAATTCCTCAGGATGGAGATACCATTGAGTACTGCCTGCAGAAAAACCCAAATCCCTCTTAATTCTATGTACTATTTGTGGGGGACATAAGGGTATGTTCACACGTTGCAGATTTGGGTGCAGATTTTCTGCACCAAAAACTGCATGTTTTGGCAGGAAAAACGCTGCAGAAAAATGTGCAGTTTTTGCATGTTTTAATGCATTTTTTCGTGTGTTTTCATGCTTTTTTATGCATTGTGACAGGGAAAATGCTGTGAAAAAATGCAGAAACAAGTGATATGTCAATAGTTTGGTGCACTTTTTTCTGCACCAAAATCTGCAAGGAAAAAATTTGCTCGGCACACGGATTCTCAAAGACTTTGCTGGGATGTGTTTTCCCTTTCTGATTGACTAAAACCTGCAAGATAAAAAGCAAAAAAAAAACACGAATAAAAAACGGCCTAACAGCTATTTTCTACCCACAAGCTCAAAACTACTAGAGGTAAAACTGGTGAACAATGCATAATACAAATGGCCATAAATAATGATATTTCTAATTTGTGTATACAGCAACTAAATATGAAAGGTTATTTGAAATGATAGGTATGCTTTAAAGGGTTGTTCCCCATATGAAAATATATCCTTAATCTAAAGTTGTTAATGGAGTATGTATACATGCTAGAGTCCTGTGTGGCGCCCTGGACAAGCCAGGGGCCACAGAGAACAACACCTACACACCCCCAGCAGTTCACAGCAGACATCCCCAGTGAGACCTGGTTTCTTCCTAGGGCTCAGACAGACACACCAGGTGGGCGGAGTCAGGAGATGGAGACGCCCACCGAGGAGTTTAGCTGGCCTGAGGCAGGAAGCAGGTCCAGACAAGTCCAGGCAGAGGAAGGGAGAGGAGGTCTGCAGGGAGACAGAAGCAAGCCAGGGGCCTAGGTTGGAGCCTAGGACCCTCGGGTAGAGAGTGAGGCAGACGGTAGTGGCCATCTGTGGGAACCGGGAAGACAGTTGGTGGAACCGTAGGTAGCCGGGGCTGGGCGGTGGCCCACCGGTACTGAACCGGGGAGCCAGCTGGAAACCGGAGCGCAGGAGGAGCGTGCACGGAGGCGAAAGAAAGGACTTACACTACCAACCAGGGTCAGGGGAAAAACTACCGCAGCCGTCTGTGGGACCCGTCCATCCAGCCGTGTGTTTTACCGAGAACTGTGTCCTCATCATTGGCTGAGTGAGTACCACCGTGCCGTGCGGCACCGCGCTGCCCCCGCGACCCTGCACCTCACCAGGCCCCGTAACCCGCCTGCCATCCATCCCTACCCCATCACCGGGCCCCGGGACAACCAACCCCCTACCCACGGAGGGGAGAACTAACAACAAAGCTGCTCCCTGTCACCGCTCCCGGGATCCCCGTCTAGAGCAGCGGTGGTGTCACCAATATCACCACAACCGTGGGTGGAGTCACGGACAATAACCAAAACCCCCACAATCAAAATCCCCTTTTCACTCACGGGCGAGGAACGCCGCTCGAGTCCCCGGGATCCGGCCCACCGCTCGAGCCACCACCGAGCAGCAGCACCAGCAGCAGCCGGACCCGAGCAGTGGGAGAGCGCAGCGTCCCCTCCTCCGCCCGCGACACCTGCACTGCCAGGTATCAGAAGATAGTGAGTTTGAGGTCACTGTCATAAAAAACATGCTAATAACCTGCAAATATGAGGCTTATCTGCAGGTTAATAGTGTTCTGAACCTGTCCGGCACCCACACTGGGAGCCCTGCTGTAGAGAGGAAATTAAAATAAAATTTAAAAAAAATCTAAAGTAACATCTTTAGTACATCCTATTGAAACAGCAGATGAGGCGGTAGTGGGGGACATGAAGACAGGTGAAATTAACTTTGCAAGGGTGTTGTATGGTGAGAATGTATCTCCCTAGAGGAACGTCACTGTTGTCAAACAAGGGGGTGGAGAATTGTCTCAAGGCTCGTAAAAAGTTTGTGTAGGGAGAAACAAAGAACTGTCCTTGTGCCCTTAAGGGTGCTTTACACGCTGCGACATCGCTAGTGATTGCTAGCGATGTCGAGCGCGATAGCACCCACCCCCGTCGCTCGTGCAACATTTGGTGCTCGCTGCTGTAGCGAACATTATCACTACGGTAGCGTCACACGCACATACCTTGTCAGCGACGTCGCTGTGACCTCTGAACAATCCCTCCTTCAAGGGGGAGGTGCGTTCGGCGTCATAGCGACGTCACTGCGGCGTCACTAAGCGGCCGGCCAACAGAAGCGGAGGGTCGGAGATGAGCGGCTGAAACATCCCGCCCACCTCCTTCCTTCCTCATTGCCGGTGGACGCAGGTAAGGAGATGTTCGTCGCTTCCGCGGTGTCACACACAGCTATGTGTGGTGCCTCAGGAACGACGAACAACATCGTACCTGTGGCAGCAGCGATATTAAGGAAAGGAGCGACGTGTCAACGATCACCGTTTTTGAACGATTTTGCGATCGTTGATCGTTGCTCCTTGGTGTCACACACTGCAATGTCGCTACCGGCGCTGGATGTGTGTCGCTAACGACGTGACCCCGACGATATATCATTAGCGATGTCGCAGCGTGTAAAGCCCCCTTAAGATTTAGCCCATTATGAACTTTGCTATTTCACTTTCTCTTTTCTATGCAACACCACGGCATTTAGGTTTTACCTAAAAAAAAAAAAACAAAAATAGAAAATGTAAAACTTAAAAAAACAAAAGGGGCGGAAGGAAGAGAAGGTCATAGAGATGATTGCTCCTTTTATCAAGATCGTTCCATCTAATATATAAAGCTAAGTGCATGTATGTATATTCGCTAAAAGAATCCGCACCGTCGCATTTACAATCACAAAATTTTGCACAGACTCCTCATTTGACTCAGGGAATGTCATACACTATGTTTTGAGGGGAAAATGTAACCCCACACTTTACAATTATTCGCCAAAAAATCTGCTTACATTAAAGTCAATGGAGCTGGGAGCAACAGGTCATTAATAGGAGCTGTGATTGGTTGCTATAGGAACGAAGGACATTCTTAGTATAAAAAGCTTATGTGTGAGGTAATATGATTTCGGTGGAGAGACAGAGAGAAAAATAAAGAGAGAGACAGACAGAGATAGACAGACATAGGCACAGACAGACAGAGACAGACTCAGACATACAGAGACAGACAGAGACAGACAGATAAATAGAGACAGACAAAGACAAATACAGACGCAGACACAGACAGGCAAACAGAGAGACACAGGAGACACAGGCAAAAATAAGTACAGACAGAAAGAGAGAGACAGACACAGACAGACATAGGCAGAGAGAGGCAGAGAGAGACAGAGACAGACAGAGACAGACACAGAGAGACACAGACAGAGACAGACACAGATAGACACAGACAGAGATAGAAACAGATGGACACAAACAGACAAACACAGACAGACAGAAACAGATAGAGAGACAGACAGAGAGAGAGAGGGAGACGGAAACAGACAGAGACAGACAGTCAGACAGAGATAGACAGAGACAAACAGAAAGAGAGAGAGAGACACAGACAGAGAAAAACAAAGGAACAGACAAACAGAGAGACTGAGAGATGGATAGAGAGAGAAACAGACAGAGTGAGACAGATAGACTGATAGAGATGGGTAGAGAGATACAGAGAGAGACAGAGATACAGATACAGAGCGAGACAGAAAAAGAGACAGAGACACAGACAGAGAGAGAGATAAAGAAACAGACAGACAGAGATAGACAGACAGTCAGAGAGGGATAGTGAGTGAGTGGGAGAGAGATAGAGAGACAGTTAGGCTGCTTTCACACCTCCGGTTTTAGCAGAGCCGGCCAATCCGGCTCTAAAACCTATGCAACGGATGCGGCGGCAAAACCGCATCCTTTGAATAAGTTTTTTACATGCGGCCCGTCTGTTTTTTGCCGCTTGCGGCAGGCTACTGAGCATGCGTAGTGGAAAAAACCGCATGCGGCGGCCGGATGCGGTGTTTGCCGCAGGACACCGCATGCGGCGTCCATAGGCATGCATTGCAAATCGCGCCGCATCAGCCGGATGCAGTGCGATGCGGTTTTTTTGCCGGACAAAAAAACGTGCCAGGCAACGTTCCATCTGGCCGCCGCATCAGCTAAATCTGCCGCATGCGGCAAAAACCGGACGGAACGCAAGCCCATGCGGCACAATACGGCAGTAATGTAAGTATATGCAAAAAAACGCAACCGGTGGCAAAAAAAACGGTTGCGGTTTTTCTGCAAAGCGCCGGATTGTGCCGCGTGGGAAAAACCGGATGTATGATAGTAGCCTTACTATCCCGGGTAATGTCGGGTGCTACAGCTAGTCATTATCATAAAAGTTAAGAAACTATATTATATACAGTGCCTTTAATAACGCTGCCTCCAAATGGTGCCGCATTGGAATTCAGGACAATTCCAACAAACATGTCAATGATTCTTCATATTTGTTCCTGACAGTGAAAAATAATTTCTAATTATATGGAAGGTACATTCTACCAAATCAATATCAATCAATTGTTAGAAATCAAGGAGAAGGCTAGAAGAGGTGATTCACTTATCATTATTACATTCGGAGTTGATGAATTCTCTGATATCACCAGTCACACAAGGACAGACACCATTTCTGAGATACAGACACATAAAATAAGATATAGAAGGCACAAGATTGGGGATAACGCCTATGGGTGGGGGATTACTTTTAGAGCTTATCTTGGATGCACTGATATTGTAATGTAGGTGATCCAACAAATGAGCGTATATATATACCAAGGTGATCATGTGTGCACTGGAGCTGTGCGATCACATTGGGAACTTGGCTTAACTGACAGCCAAGTACCAGTATTGTCCCTGGCTATTTAACCCTGTAGACGCAATGGTCAGTAGTGACTGTGGCATTCAAGGGGTTTACAAATGGCGGTCTTGTGATTTTTTTTTTTTTACATGACAAAAATATGCCATTTTACCAAGGGTGTGTAGATATTTTTATGTCCACTGGATAAGGTATTGTCACATTGGGGAAAAATTATGTGACAAATTATGGGGACATTTTCTTTGATTACCCCCATTGAAAGTATAAAATTGGAGCCTAAAACAACGCATTAAATCTAAGTTCCCTGTCACCTGTCTTATACTCACCCGCTGCTGCCTTCATTTTTTTCCAGCCCAGTCCTGTTCCGGTCAGTCTCCGGTGATTTGTGACCTGCTGGCAGTTCCAATGTTTCATGGAGCCAGAGGTCACAAATCAATGTAACTCTATGAGAGCCTCATTCTGCCACTCATAGACTTGTATTAAAAATTTGCATTGAATTGAAAGTCAGTCAAAAGTTACGGGCACAAGATGGCACCACAGGACCGGAGCTGTGTCAAAAACGATGAAGTTAACTTTAACTTTAGTTAAAAATTATTTATTTTCTTCACTGCACAATGGTGTCAAATTCTGTGAAGCACATGTAGTGTCATTATTCTCAGTGCACCAATAGATGAATTCATTGAAGGGTGAGGTTAGAAAAATGGGGGCACATGTGGAGAGGGAGTTTCTGTTGTTCATGACTTCACGGATTATACTAACGTGACATGGCACCCAAATTGTGTAAGAAATTTTGAATACCTTAATGAGTGTAGTTTCCAAAATGGGGCTATATATGAAAGGTTTCTGCTGTTTTCTTACTTTCAGGGCTCTGGAAGTGCAACATGATGTCCAAATTCTATTCCTGTCAAATGTGCACTCCACAAGATAAAAGAGCTTGTTCCATTTCTAAATTTTTGTCAAATTTTAGATGTTTATAGAAAGAAAGGCAATGTCATGCGGTGTGCTGCTCTGTATGCACCAGGTTTCAAGGCAAGTTAGGACTCTTTTCACACTGCAGAGTCTGACACGCCACCTGGTGCTTCTGGGTTGCTTAGTCAAAGCCGGGCGTCAACCAGTTTTGTGCTCGCTGATGATCGGTCTTGCAGGAGTTAACACCTGCTAGTTTGTGAATTGCTGGGGTCACGGGTTACTGAAGACCTATCACAGCTGCTTCCACCCTTTAAAAGATTGTGGATCCTGCTCCTCCATGCTGCATATAGCGAATGAGATATCGGTTTTGGTACATGGTGATTTAGCTGCAGGAGTGTCGCGGGCGGAGGAGGACGCCACTGCGCTGGGGTCGCTAACGCTCGGGTCCGGCGCTGCTGCGATGGCTGCTCGGTGGCTCAAGCGGTGGGCCGGATCCAGGGACTCGAGCGGCGCTCCTCGCCCGTGAGTGAAAGGGGGTAGTTTGTGTGACGACATGGACTCTCATGGGTTAAAGTTTCTCAACATTCAGCCGGACAGGATGATAGATTGTTTATAGACGGGGAATAAGTCCATCATTGTTTTTACAAGACTCTTTTTGACTTATGTAATTGTGTTGGCCACTGAAAGCCAGACGTATAGTTTCTCCAGACTCTTCCAGTAATCATTGTATTGTAATTGTGTATTGCTAATGTAATTACCTTAGTATCCATTGTCTAGTCGGTGACTTCCAGACTACATGTATACCCTCAGTCTTTCTGTAGACATCATTTAGATGAACATTGTCCATGCAGCTTGAGATTCATCCAATGGGAGAGGCGATCTTGTCCAACCAATCGATGAGGATGCAGTGTATCCAAGTGGAAGGCTGTGGCTATAAAAGGGATTTCTTTAAGCCACCAGGTGGTTGTTGATGGATGCTGATGGATCCAGTCTAAGCTCTTAGGAGCTGACTAGAGGATCAGGATATCTTATGGCTTCAATCTAGGGACTCCGGTTCCGGTTGGAGACCATATCCACAGCCTAGGGATTTCGACTCCAGCTGCCAGGATTGTAACATCATACCAGGACTACCTAAGGAGGACATTCAGGTTGGGACAGTTCAGTCACCTGTTACAGATTTTGCAGACCTCAGACAGCTTCCTAAATCTGGCATTATTCCTTTCTCATTGGGTGCCCGCCAAAAGCGGGGTGCTGCTGGATTGGAGTTAATAGCCCTGGAACCTCTGAGGCATGGACATTCTAAATCCCTGGTGAGCCAGCGGAAGGGTAAGACTCTGTTGCTTGTTACATTTGTGTTTTGCTGGCTATGTGTTATGTGCCGTTAATTGTTTGGGGATCCAATAAAGTCTAATAATTGTGATTCCCTCACCCTGTGTTGTCTGAGTAGTGTTACGCCCACGGTTAAGGAGGCCGGCGTTCAGTTGAGATGAGCCCTGAGCCACGCTGTCTTTCTAAAGGCGGCGGGTTTTAGTGGACGAGAGCACCCACTGAGCCCCGTGTCTCCACAGTTTGGTTTGGGGATTTGGTCCGTGACGCCACCCACGTGTTGTGGTGAGGTTGGGCACCACCGCTGCTGGTGACGGGGATCCCGGGAGTGATGGTAGGGAGCAGCTGGGATGTTGTTCTCCCCCTCCGTGGGTAGGGGTTGGTGATCCCGGGGCCCGGTGAGGTGACGGGGAGGCAGGGTTGGGAAGGTGCAGGGTCGTCTGGACTGCGCAGCGCGGTGCCGGATGGCACGGTTGTACTCACTCAGCGACAAATGTACGCAAAGTCTCTGGTAAACCAAACGGCCGGATGGACGGGTCCCGCAGCCGGCTGCTGTAGTTTCTCCCGGACGGTTGGTGGTGGCTGCCTTTCCCTGCACCTTTGTGTATGTTCGGTCCCGATGGATTCCCACCGGTAACCCGCTCCCCAGCATGTATATGTGCCGGAGGAGCCCTTTTGCCCGCAGGCTCTGGCCCTTGGAACTCTAGCTGTGGCGGTAGCTGTTGTTCCTTCTGCTGGTTGGACGGTTACCTTCAATCTGGTCTTAGCTGTTAGGAAACCCCTGAGGTTCCGGTCACTGACGGATTTGACCTCTAATGGCGACTCCAAGCCTGGTCGGGGTCCATAGGCCCTGCCTGTGTGTGCTGGCTTCACTTCGCTCCCCGGTTCGGTACTGGTGGGCCACTGCCCATCCCCGGTCCTACGGTTCCGCGTTGATTCGCCTCTCCTGCAGATGGCCACCACCGTCTGCCAACCTTGCTCTTAGTGCCCGGGCCACACACCCAGACACGGTCAGTTTGCTCCTCTACTTCCACTTCACTCCTCTCACTCCTTCTTTCCTCTAACTCAACTCTAACTGATCTGACTTCCTTCTCCCGCCTCCAGGACTGTGAATTCCTCAGTGGGTGGGGCCAACCACCTGGCTCCACCCCACCTGGTGTGGACATCAGCCCCTGGAGGGAGGCAACAAGGATTTTTTGTCTGCTGATGTGCCTGTCTCGGGGTGGGGGGGTGTGTTGCAGTACCTGTGATGACCTGGCTAGTCCAGGGCGCCACAGGAGCACTGTTGTATACTATCGTGGTGTGTTGTGGAGATACCCTTGTTCTGTATTTCCATCCTTTTCTTTATTTCCTCCATGTGCACATATTGTCTTTACCTCTGTGAGTGACTGCTGAGTTTTAGTTCCTCCCTGTCTGTCTATTTGTGTGGGGATTTATTACTCCAGTCCCAGCCCCCTCTCAAGGTAGGTGTGAGGGGGTATAAGATCAGGACTTCTCAAGAGTTAGGCTATGTGCGCACTTTCCGTCGTCCTACATGCAGTTGTAAACGCACGTTTTTGCCTTAATTGATTTAGCCAAAGTGTATTTACCACGTTTTAGATGCGTTTTCAGCGCTTTTTACATGCTTTTTCCCTTGAATTTGACAGATGCGTTTTGAACATCAAGACACTAGTAAATAAAGTTTAAACAGTCAAACAGAATGAAAAAAGAGGAAAAAAAAAGGGACAAATCTATATTAATGGGAAAAATAATGGAAAAAGATATATTTAATAAACTTATAGCGGTAATATACATTTTATCGTGAAAAAAAACAAGAAATGCATATTATTCTTAAATTTAATTGTCGGACTATGTGTGTGTGTAAAGGGACATATCAAATCATTATTTTGATGTCCAAAAAGCATGTTTTCTGCACTGAAAAAGCAGGTAAAACGATTTAATTTTGATTTTACCTGCGTTTTGCTACTTCTCATTCACTTCAATGTTAACAAAACTCACCACAAAGGGCAAAAACATTTGACAGGGTCCTTTTCTGAACGCATGGTTTTTGACCAAACTTATGCAAATTTTGAGATGCGTTTTGAAACGCAAAGTGCAGACAAGAAATTATGAATTCACATTGTCTTTAATGGAAAACCAAAACACATGCATTTGGGCACAAACACGCTGCAGTTCAAAACGGACCCTAAACACACCAGAAACGCAGGTGAAAACTGAAAGTGCGCACATAGCCTTAGGGTTATGTTGGGGGTCCAGACCTCACCACTATCAGGTGTACCTCTGGGATGAGAGAAAGTTAGATGCTACCCTAGCCTTTAGGTCAGCTTAGGAGTCCCGCTTCCCAGTTACTCTGTCACTATCGTGGCAGGCAAATCATATTGACCTAATTTTTTCAGTTATGTAAGGTACAATATATCACGAAAAAAAAATTCAGAATCACTGGACATGTAGAAGAATTCCCGAGTCATTATTACCAAATAAATTGACACTGGTCAGATTTGACAAGTGGGTCATTCCACATCAAGTGGACCAGTTTTAAAAATCGTCCCCACTCAACCTTCTCCGATTTTGCTGAAAATTTATAAGGATGCACATGTATGTTTGAAAAGAGGTTCTGTAAATTTTTAGGGCCAGATCTCAAATACATTGGGCACTGTTGACCTTTCACTGGAGGTTCCACCAAGCCTGCGGCTTCAGCTAAGAGGATTTTGCAAACTTTGGCACATAGCCATTAGAGTTCTATACTGGCTATGATGCTGAAATTTGGCATACTAGCTCAACTTTTGCTGCTAAACATGATAAAATTCTTACCGGCTATGACAAAACAATATTTCGGCCGCAATTTTGTGTCAAAGTAGCTTGTAAAACGCCTCACATAAAATGTATGCCTAACTTTGCCCATATATAACTCAAGACCAAAAACCAATAGTAACTGGTGCTTTGCCCTGTACACCAAACATCTACATGACTTTGCATTGCTGCAATATCACGGTCAAAGCATATGTATTTGTGGAAATATTCACACCCACATATGATGACAAACTTTAAAAAACTAAATTTACCTATTTTCAGAGCAAATTTCTCAAAAAGGGTACCCCTAAAATATATTAATTCTGATATCATTAGAAAGAGCATATTTTTCTCTACGAGGATCATTGGGGTTTTTTTTGGCGTCTCTCAGTTTAAGAATAGAAAAATGCCACTGAACATGGTGTTATTTATTAATACGCAATGAATGGTAACTGCACTATTCAAACCCTTGCGTTGGTCCATGGTGGTTATACCACAACCAATTCACTAAGAATTGGTCTTAGAATCCTATTAAGAATTGTAATAATGCTGTCTTTCGAGAATTGGCAGCCCCATCGCCTAGGAGCCATGGCCGATAGCCATGCAAGGCCAGCCGCGGGCGGTCTCTTTATCGCAGGTTCCGACGCCTGAGGATGGGTGTCTTTGCCTAGGATCCCAAGCCTAATATTGGGTATCTTTTGTTGCTTCCCAAGCCATAATGTTCAGTCTAAGTGGTCTGGAATTGTTGCTTCAGCGATGGATCTGCAGCCCAGTACAAAAATGTCAAAAATGTTCTCAACTTGTGCCACCACAATGCTGATTTCAATATCAGCGCTGAATGGAATTTTTTTGGTACCAGTCATGGAAAGTCTCTATTTTGCAATGTTGTATACATAACAATTTGCACTAAAAAAAATCTATATTATTAGTATGGTGAATGGCAGAAAAAAAAACGATGACAGAATTGCGGTTTTTGTTCAATCTGCCGCATATTAAGTAAAATGTGCTCGAAATAGCAAGTGTCCCAAAATGGTACTAATAAGAACTACAGCTTTTTATGCAAAAAAGAACAAGCTATCATAAACAAAAAAATATATATATGTTATGACTCTCAGGATATGATGAGATATATACAGTATATATATATATATACATATATATATATACATATATATATATACTGTATATATATACATATATATATACTATATATATATAGTGATTTACTTGTGCAACAGTAGTAAAGCGTAAAGAAACACAAACAAAACAATATAAATAGTATAAATAGTTATATCAATCCATGCTGTTAAACAATATTATTTTTTTAACCTGTATGATGACTATTGTAAGAAAAAAAATTAAAAATATAATCCCAGAATTATTGATTTTTGTTTATCCAGTCTCAAAAAATGTATATAAAAAAGTGATCAAACATTCCTAAGTATCCAAAAATGGCAGCAGTGAAAATCACAGCTCGTTCCATAAAAAAATAAGCCCTTCTATAATTTTGTCTATTCAAAAATAAAAAAAACTATGGGTCTCAGAATATGATGACCCCAAAAAAAAGTTTTTCAAGTGATTTTCTTTTTATGTAAAAGTAGTTCATAAATTGGTTGTTGTCAACATGTCAATTAAACTATCTAAATTAACAACTGATGTTTCTTTTGTTCATTCCAACAACAAAAAAATGTAATAAAAAGTGTTGTGTTCCAGAAAATGAAGGCATTGAAAAGTGTATCTTGTCAGGCAAAAATAAACTCTGATACAGCTCCATTGAAGGAAAAATATAAAACTCATTGATCTCAGACTATGGCGACACAAAAAATCAAATTGATTTATTTTCAGTATATTTACTGTACAAAAGTAGTAAAACATAAAGCTCTATAAATTTGGTCCACCATTATAGTACTGACCCATAGAATAAAGTGAACTCTTCAGTCACATTTTGTGGGGAGGCCTATCTTATCTGCTCAGCACCTATTTATGCTGGTTGAATCCTTCCACCCATGCCAGCTACAGCTTGTTCTATGTTGGTCTGTCAGGTGTTGTGTCCCAGACTGTCTTGTGAAAGTAGTGGTTATTTGCAACAAACAGGGTGAAGGAAAGCTTGACACACCTAATAGAAAAGTTCATCACACATTCACGGAGTGCAACGATATTAAGTCCGCCAGGTGGACTGTATCTTGAATAGAAGGAAAAAAATATTGGCACATCCAGCATAAAATATTTTTTTTCTTTATTTTAAAATAAAATAAAAAAAATATATATTTTACACTGGATGTGCCAATATTTTTTTCCTTCTAGTGCTTATTTGCTTGGTTTGTGTGTGTGTGTGTGTGTGTGTGTGTGGAGTTTACCCCTGTTGTTTTGTAGCTTCCTTCCTGCTCTTGTTTTCCTCCTGAATCTCTTATTGTCTCATCCTATGTGTATGCGTACGCTGTTTTACAGAATGTTGGTTTTCCCTTATCTGTTTTTATCTGTGGGTCTCATCCCACTCCAGTCCTGTCCCTCCCTGGATGGATGGGGTAGGGGAAACAGATCAGGACAGGTCAGGAGAAGGGCCAGGAAGGAGACTCAGGCATTTTCACCATCAGGAGTATCCCTAAGATTAGTAATAGCATAGGGCCCCCCTAGCTTGAGGGACAGATTAGGAGGCCCAGTTCCCCGCTTTCCCATAGTAATCATGACACTTTCCCTCTATAAAGGTTTAATAAAAGTTAGGTAATAAGTTATAGGTACCCCCAAATGCTGCCACTTAACAATTCAACACATCTCACAAAAAAAAGCGCTCATGCAACTATGACAACTGAAAAATAAAAATATTATGGCTCCCGGAATACAATGATAAAAAATAATAATAAGAATGATTTTTCCTGCAGACCCAAAATGAACAAGTTCTAAAGTAGTTAAAATTTGCTATGAGGATTCAAAATCTCTCACCGAACCTAAAAAAGGCCATCCATACAGCAGCCCTGGAACCCCTGGAAAGAAACGGGAAAGCCTAGCGTTAAATCCGTCACTTTAATGGGAGCTGAGGATCTGATAACATCATAAAGTAAGGGTGGAGAATAGACTTATGGGGTTTTTCAATTTCACCGCAGGAGTGGAGCTTTAAATGTAAGTCCCCTGCCCTCTGTCTTATACTCACCCACTGCCGCCTTCATCTTTTCAGTCGGTCTCCGGTGATTTGTGACCTGCTGGCAGCTCCATTGTTTGATGGATTTCGCTGGAGATTACTATTCAAAAGAAGTCTATGAGAGCCTCGTTCTGGCTCTCATAGACTTATATTGCAAGTTTATGATGTCGTTTCTAAATTCTGAGCAGTCAGAAGTTACAGGCTCAAAACAGCACTGTGAGACAAAAAATGATGAAGCCGCCGGAAGGTGAGTATAAGACGGGTCCAGGTTCTTACATTTTAAGCACCAATCCAGCATTAAAAAAAAATCTGCTGGAGTGGTGTATTAAAGGTGTAGCTAGGGAGCCGCAGCCTAGAAGACACTTTACCTTTATCGGGCTATCTAGCAAGCACCACTATGGGCCCATTATGAATTCTTGCTCTGACTTCTCTTTTCTGTTTTCTTGACTTTTTCATGTTTGACGAAGTTATTGCTTTATTGAAAAACTGATAACACCTCTGCCTAGATGTCACTATATCTCTCAATATTCAGAGCCCACCTGTCATCCCTGTAACACCACGAACAACATATTCTACATATAAATGCTACCTTTATTCTCAATTTGTTGCTTTCTTGTTTTGCACATCTTTTAATTGCTCTTAGTCATCCGGGCTCGTAACAGCAGCCGAGCAATCAGCAGCCAATTATCTTGTGTCACCAGCACTGTCATTACCTCCATCTGCCGGAGAGACGACCCCCCCTTCCCTTCAGCGACAAACACAGCATCCTCTTCTGCATGTACATCGGAGGCAACATGTCACCGCAAATACAAAGTGTCACAGAGACCGTCATGTTACGGGCAAACCTCCTATGCTTTACAATAACCAAGTATCACGTGGATAGAAACACGTTACTCCATCATAGACAATACATAATTCACACCAGATTGAATAGTGGAAGGCCCCTTTATTATAGGATTTATAGTGGAGAAAAGGAACTTCAAATTTAACCCTGAAAATGGTTGTCCACTCTTGGAAAAACACAGCCTATCCACGTAAGGACCCAATAAATACATCATCCATACAAATATTGTTGTCACGTGTCCACGGCAGCCAATGGGTGACCGTTGAACAGATGTAGCCTTTACTATTTCGACAGAGTGTACGTTAGTCCTGATGGAATATTGATGACCCACAGCCATACATTGGTGGGGGGAGTATAGTTTGTTCTATTTTAATTGGGTTCCTATATTGACAAAGCTGAGGTTGTCCAGTACTCTTTTAATCTACGATTAGTAGTATCAGGTCTGTAATTTACAACATTATTTAATATCTATCCAAGTTAAAAGGGTTATCTGGGACTTTAACATTGATGTCCTTTCCTTAGGATACCTCATCAATGTCTGATTGGTGGTGGTGTGACTCTCGTAACCCCCGCCGATCACCATCTGGAAATACTCAATTGCAGAGCTGCACAGCACAGGTCCATCAACTGCAATGTCACCATGGCCGGGTACTGGATATTTGTCCCATATTCAAATCAATAGGGGAATGATGTGCAGTACCTGGCTGCGACCACTATTCCATCGATGGAGTTGTGCAGCTCCATAACTGGGCAGTTCCGGTAGAAAGCAGTTGATCAACGGGGGTGCCGGGTGTCGCACTACCACCAATCAGACATTTATTACCTATTCTAAGGATGCTTGATAAAGACCTATAGCAGGTCGAAATGTTCTATATGATGGCAGAATGTAACGCCTGCCTGGAGCCACAGACTCAGACAGTCTCTAAAGGGAGGCTAGAGGAAAGCCGTTCACAAAGTAGGACCCCAAGAACTCTGCAACCCTTTAACCCCTATACAGGGACTTGGAATTACACAGAGCCCCAGAGATCACCACATGTGGTAGGCTGTAATCCGTGGTAGTCAGGCAGGGTCAAAAACCAGGAAATGCAATACAGGAACAGAATCGGCAGGCAAGAGTGTAATGAGGAAACAAAGCAGAGGTCAAATCTGGCAGCAAGGTACAAAAAACGACAGACAGGAGGGTAGTCAGAAACAAGCAGAAGTCAGAATACCAGAATCACTAAAGATAAAGAGAATACAACAGGAACCAGGACTACAGAACTATCTCTGGCGGTGGTCAGCAAACAGGAGGGGGAATTAGAAAGGTGTGGTGTCTTCCCATTGGTTGTAGCTGAATGATGGTAACTTCAGCTGGAAGACACACACAGCCTACAGTCAGCCTGTGGTACTGCAGATCCCATGGAAACCCAGCCCAGTGGATAAGCGGAGCCTGCGCCCACCGGCGCCGCTGGCATCGACTCCTCTCCCATCACCAGCACCATCCACGGCAGGAACACGGCATCGTCTGGTGATTGAAGCAGAAGTCGATGGAGTGGACTCCGGTGGTGACGTAACACAGAATAAAAGAAATTCAGCATTTTCACCTTGCTGAGGTGCTGTCTATCCTTCACCCCCTATCCTAAGGATAGGTAATTAATGTTAAAATCCCAGACAATCCCTTTAACAAAACATCTAGCGCAAGTAGACATCAATGTCTTAGCTGAGTCTACAAGAAAGAATCAGGAGCAAGAAGCAAAAAAAATCCTTGTTTGATAAAAAGAACAACCTAACATTAAGACTACTCATTACTGGTTTCATTGTATAGAATATTTTTCCCTGTAATTTTGTAAAGTAATAATCCCTGATCTACTATATTACGGAATCACTATTCTACAATATTAGACAACTCGGCACTTCAAGCCATTGCTATTTATTTAAAGAGCTACTTTACTTATAGAGTTGCGATGAGCGAACCTGAGTTCGATGTTCGGAGTTCGGGTTCAGAAACTGACTTCCAAAAATACAAAGTTTGGGTTCAAAGTATTGTAGTTCGCATGTCTTTGACCTTTCCTTGTGCTTGTGCATTCCAGTACTTTGCTCTGCCCTCTGCAGGGCAGATCAAAGTGTGCATGCGCAGAAGTGCAGTGGAGGCGTCTGTGTGACTGACGCAGGACACGTCATCCACATAGGGCTGGGCAGGAGGACGATGATTGCACAAGATGGAGGAGGGTCCGGACTGAGAGCAATGTCACCCATTAGACCGGACTGGCCCCTAGGTGAGTATTATATACATAGTATATTTTTGTTATACACCGTGGCCTGGGTTCTTATATACAGTATTCTAGAATGTTGTATATAAGGGATCACTGGTGGTGGTATGGTAGGGTAGGGTAGGGTAGGGTTGATGAGGGTCTGACCACTGTGACCCACCTTGTCAGGAGTTGGCCAAGACACACAATAATTGGTTTGCTGCTGTCCTAAAACCATTTAAATGGTATTTAATGGAACTAAGAAATATATAGTAATACTTTATATACCTATATCACTATTAATTTTATAGCTGTCAAGTTAGTTGTTTCCATAATAAGAATAATTTTCATTTTCCAGACTTTAGACTTTATCATACTTTTACATTACATTTCATAATATACACTGTACATGGAACCTGAACATTTTGCTCAAAAGACACTCAATAAATACAATCAAGACTCTGTACTTCTTCATGATCTCACAGGTAATAATCCTAATCCCGTGGTGATATTCCACAATAGTGTATGGAATTTCTTTGTGCATCACCATTTTATAGCGTTTTGTCCTTTGTAAAGATAGAAAAATCAGGAAAATGTTGAGGTTTCTGAAATTGTAACACCTGGCCACATTTGCCTACGTCAACGTGATGACTAATGTAAGGCTCGTTCATACATAAACATGAGGAATTGTACTACCTGATCTCTATAATACACACACATAGGGCAAAGGACAGCTAACGAATAGCACAGATTTAAGCATCATTTCAATTTAGGCAGAAAATTAGACTTTATGCTTGATTCGTCATAGTTTCCTAAATACTTAGAAAAAAAACTAAAAACAAAAATCTAATGGAATTGAAAAAAGTTTATTACATGAATCTTCATGAAATAACATATTTGGTTTCTCCATAATCTGTCCAAAAAAAAAAAAATGACTGGTGAGCAAAAACATCACCACATGTAATTTTTATTCTACATTTACTCATTATTTAGTTAGTAACAATTACGTAGGAATTTTCATAACATTATCAATCTTTCCTTCTCTCCCTGCTCTGCAATGATAGGAAGTGACAGGAGTTAAAAGATCTCAGCTTCCCAACAAAAAATGCCTGTTTTTGACCTTCTATGGGGGCGTTTGCTCTTTTTTTCTCCACTGTGATGCTGCTTTCTTGTGATTGGTCAGCGTCATAAAGGGGAAATAGTAAACACCCACAGAAAAGAATACCTGTTTAGATCTACTTGGCTTAAGGTGAATTAGCATATTGTATGAAATGCCTGTTTTTGACCTTCTCTGGGGGCATTTGCTCCTTTTTTCTCCACTTTGATGCTGCTTTCTTATGATTGGTCAGTGTCATAGAGGAGAAAAAGTAAACACCCACAGAAAAGAATATCTGTTAAGGTACCTTCACACATAGAGAGATCGCTAGCAAAATCGCTGCTGAGTCACAGATTCTGTGACGCAACAACAACGTCGCCAGCGATCTCACTACGTTTGACACATAGCAGCGACCAGGCCCCTGCTGTGAGATCGCTGGTCGTGTCGGAATGGCCAGGACCATTTTTTGATCGGCGAAGTCCTGCTAGACAGGATGCATCAGTGTGTTTGACGCCTTACCAACAACCTCGTTGACGACTCAGAGCTCAGAAACGTACAGCCAAGTAGGCGTGCAACGACCACCGAAATAATTATACAGGTCGCTACAGTTGCTGTATAGTTGCTGCATCGCTGGGAAGATCTCACTGTGTGACATCTCACCAGCGAGCACGTAGCGACTTACCAGCGATCCTTTTCAGGTCGTATTGTTTTTGGGATTGCTGGAAAGTCGTTAAATGTGACATGGGCTTTAAAATCCACTTGGCTGAAGGGAAAATTTACACATTGGATGCCGTAAATTTCAGCAGCTCATATCTTAACAAAGCAAATGAAAAAAAAAGGGAAAAAAATGCAATCAGCTCCTCACAATCTTTTTACCGAGCAATACAGTTTAACATTTAAAAAATGTTATAAAAGGTTCTCTTTAAACACTAATGTGAATGTTCCCACAAAAAAAGCTTATAATAAAGTACAATTTGTCCAGAATAAAATATGGCATTAACCATACACCTACCTCAACACAAAAGTAAAAAGTGATTACTTCTGGGATCCTGTCCTTTGGAAACCTAATGGACCCTATAATGGTTAATAGGGTTTGGAGGGCAATGATGCAATTCATAACACGATTGAGCCTGCATTTTTTTTTTTCATTGTTCTGTTGTTATGACTTAGTAGAACATGCAACATTAAAGGGGAACCATTCTTAAATACTGTAGCCCCCTGTAAATAAATGTTAAAAACATTATATTGACTTCTCACACTGATGCCTTTTGAGCCACTGGTCTCCAAGTGCTCATGTGACATTGTTATGCCACTTGAGCCACCGTTAATGAGCCTCAGCAATCAAAAATCCCTAGTATATCCCGGTTTCACCTAAGAGAAATGTGAACACTACAGCTCATCAGCAGCATCTAATAGGCTGGAGTGCCTAAGTAGCATAGCAATGTTATGTAAGCCCTGGGAGAACTGGAGCCAACAGAGTGGACTTCAGCAGTTAAAGGGAATACGTCACATTGAACATACAGTCCAATCGGTGGAAAGTTGTTTAGAAGAAGAATCTGAGCAGAATGATATATAGGTGTTTGTAAGTATGTGAGTCAAGTGGGTGGTCAGATTCAGTGAGTGACAGCTATCTCTGCATGCACAAGCAAGACTGTCAATCAATGTGTTGAACCTCCCATTGGACTGATATGCATACAAACACCAGGGATTTCAGTTAACCAAATCCAAGGTTTACTGAACCTTTTCCCACAGAAATATGTACATCAATCTGATCAACTCCTCCAGCTCTATTGCATCCTGTTGTCATGAATTGTTTGGCTCTGCACACACTTGCTGGCACGGCGTCTTCAGATATTGTTCACGCCACAAAGTCTGACAAGCAACCGGAGTCTTCTGTATTGTTCAGCCTGAGCCGGGCATCGGCTGGTTCAGGTTCACTAGTCTTCAGGTCTGCAGGAGTTAATTCCTGCAGATTTTTGAGCAGGTCCTAGACCTCAGGTTGCTGATTGCCAAGTGCTGCTGTCTTCTCTTCTCCCTATTTAAAGTCCGGCTTTCTTCCAGAATGCGCCGACGATAGCTTCATCTGTGTTGTACTTTTGAGTGGTTTGAGCGTTCCCCTGTTGTGCGTTACTTCCTTTCCTTTTTTGTTGTTCCCCGATACACATATTGTCTTTCCTGTTTGTTCTGAGTGAAGTGTGTGCGAGTTTCCATTTTCCTTTGTCTCTCTCGCTTTGTGCAGTTTTGTGTTTTCCGGCCCGCTCTAAGGTTCTGGGAGAGGGGGAGTAAGATCAGGGCTCGGATGACAGGAGAAAGGGTCACGCTGGAGGTTCATACCTGGCTACCATCAAGCCTACCACTGAGATAAGGGACAGCACAGAGTCTCAAGTCTGAAGGCCAGCCTAGGGTCCCCTGTCCTGTCATTACATACCCCGTGACACATGTCTGCAGATCAAATACCATTTTGAATATTACAGGTTCCCTTTAAAAAGGTGTTATCCAAGTACTGAACAACCCCTTTAATAATACAGATGTGAATATAGTCTAATTTGTTGGATCTAATTGAATAAACTAAAAAACAAACAAGGAAATCCTCAAAACATGACTTGCAATGTTTTCTTGAAGATAAGACAAAACACTGTCTTAATATTTGTGCCAAAGTTATCTCATAAAAAAGGTTTTCCCAGGAGTTTATTTTTTTTTTATATTTTTTACTATGGGACATCGACTGGATAATGCAGATGTCAACCGGAGTTTTCTTAAATCCAAAGAAATTAATTCTAAGGGTTGACCTTCTAGCTTTGCCGAACATGAGTTTCTCTGCTTTATTGGTGCCATAAACTTTATTTTTGTCCCAGGCCAAATTAATAATGAGATCTGATATTATAAAAATATACTCCTAAAGAATATATTTGTCCCCAAAGTCAGCTCAAAATTGGGTTGTTTGTGGCAAATCTTGTGTATAATCCACTGGTGGACAAGGACAGGAGAAGGCAAGAATGCAAGAATAATATATGGGCTCTTTGCAGTCCAATGGCTTATTGTAAGGCTCAATTCCACCTTTTCCATTCTTGAGTCCCTGGGCGGCTGCAGAGGGTGCACCAAAGATATGTCTGCCCCATCATAATATAAACCCATCAAAGTATCTTCTAGTTGTCTGGTAGGCTAGACTGACCATGGCAATACACACACATTGCAACATCCAGTGGAATCTACTGTAAAATGATGGATGGAATTGGTGTACTTGGAGAAGAACCAACATTCCACAAAGGAAGACACTTTTTGCTAATGGAAAGATTTGTACCAACCACAATGGTGTCAATACGTGCAAGGCACTCAGGGTTCTACCACATTGATCAAAAAATACTCAAACAATTTATTTTCATTGAAATTCAGCATATTCCAATATATTAAACTTCTCAGGATGAAAAATATATTTTTGAGCATTTATCTTTTATAATATGTTTCATTGATTAATCTCGATTTATTCACCTCAGTTCATATCACTGGGTCTGTGTGCGTGCCTCTGGATAAGTGCCTCATAAGTGTCAGAAATATACCAGAAATGAAATGTAATTCTATGGCCTAACTCTCCATGGTCCCCATTCATCTCTGATTCTGACAATCCATCTGTCTCATTCACAGGTATGACCGTCCAGTTGTTCTATGCATCTGAATTTCCTGACTTGACTTTAATCTCCTCACCTGCATACACATTTAAAGTCCCTTTGCTTTTGGTATGACCGTCCAGTTGTTCTATGCATCTGAATTTCCTGACTTGACTTTAATCTCCTCACCTGCATACACATTTAAAGTCCCTTTGCTTTTGGTATGACCGTCCAGTTGTTCTATGCATCTGAATTTCCTGACTTGACTTTAATCTCCTCACCTGCATACACATTTAAAGTCCCTTTGCTTTTGGTATGACCGTCCAGTTGTTCTATGCATCTGAATTTCCTGACTTGACTTTAATCTCCTCACCTGCATACACATTTAAAGTCCCTTTGCTTTTGGTATGACCGTCCAGTTGTTCTATGCATCTGAATTTCCTGACTTGACTTTAATCTCCTCACCTGCATACACATTTAAAGTCCCTTTGCTTTTGGTATGACCGTCCAGTTGTTCTATGCATCTGAATTTCCTGACTTGACTTTAATCTCCTCACCTGCATACACATTTAAAGTCCCTTTGCTTTTGGTATGACCGTCCAGTTGTTCTATGCATCTGAATTTCCTGACTTGACTTTAATCTCCTCACCTGCATACACATTTAAAGTCCCTTTGCTTTTGGTATGCTAACCTGCTGTTTTACTGTTGTATAATTAGTTAAATCCTGTCTGTTTTGTTTTTTTTTTTTTCTCTTCTTTGAGTGCTTCCTACCTGTTTGTAATTCTTTCATGTGCCTCACCCCTGCTGGTCAGCTGATGTTCATCTGGGTCAATGAGACATGTATATAAGTACTGCACTAGGTCTATGACCGTGGTCTGTGTGCGTGCCTCTGGATAAGTGCCTCATAAGTGTCAGAAATATACCAGAAATGAAATGTAATTCTATGGCCTAACTCTCCATGGTCCCCATTCATCTCTGATTCTGACAATCCATCTGTCTCATTCACAGGTATGACCGTCCAGTTGTTCTATGCATCTGAATTTCCTGACTTGACTTTAATCTCCTCACCTGCATACACATTTAAAGTCCCTTTGCTTTTGGTATGACCGTCCAGTTGTTCTATGCATCTGAATTTCCTGACTTGACTTTAATCTCCTCACCTGCATACACATTTAAAGTCCCTTTGCTTTTGGTATGACCGTCCAGTTGTTCTATGCATCTGAATTTCCTGACTTGACTTTAATCTCCTCACCTGCATACACATTTAAAGTCCCTTTGCTTTTGGTATGACCGTCCAGTTGTTCTATGCATCTGAATTTCCTGACTTGA
This sequence comes from Anomaloglossus baeobatrachus, assembly GCF_048569485.1. Taxonomy (NCBI): domain Eukaryota; kingdom Metazoa; phylum Chordata; class Amphibia; order Anura; family Aromobatidae; genus Anomaloglossus; species Anomaloglossus baeobatrachus. Next base: position 68,134,670 of record NC_134362.1, on the reverse strand, counting down.
CTTTAATCTCCTCACCTGCATACACATTTAAAGTCCCTTTGCTTTTGGTATGACCGTCCAGTTGTTCTATGCATCTGAATTTCCTGACTTGACTTTAATCTCCTCACCTGCATACACATTTAAAGTCCCTTTGCTTTTGGTATGACCGTCCAGTTGTTCTATGCATCTGAATTTCCTGACTTGACTTTAATCTCCTCACCTGCATACACATTTAAAGTCCCTTTGCTTTTGGTATGACCGTCCAGTTGTTCTATGCATCTGAATTTCCTGACTTGACTTTAATCTCCTCACCTGCATACACATTTAAAGTCCCTTTGCTTTTGGTATGACCGTCCAGTTGTTCTATGCATCTGAATTTCCTGACTTGACTTTAATCTCCTCACCTGCATACACATTTAAAGTCCCTTTGCTTTTGGTATGCTAACCTGCTGTTTTACTGTTGTATAATTAGTTAAATCCTGTCTGTTTTGTTTTTTTTTTTTTCTCTTCTTTGAGTGCTTCCTACCTGTTTGTAATTCTTTCATGTGCCTCACCCCTGCTGGTCAGCTGATGTTCATCTGGGTCAATGAGACATGTATATAAGTACTGCACTAGGTCTATGACCGTGGTCTGTGTGCGTGCCTCTGGATAAGTGCCTCATAAGTGTCAGAAATATACCAGAAATGAAATGTAATTCTATGGCCTAACTCTCCATGGTCCCCATTCATCTCTGATTCTGACAATCCATCTGTCTCATTCACAGGTATGACCGTCCAGTTGTTCTATGCATCTGAATTTCCTGACTTGACTTTAATCTCCTCACCTGCATACACATTTAAAGTCCCTTTGCTTTTGGTATGACCGTCCAGTTGTTCTATGCATCTGAATTTCCTGACTTGACTTTAATCTCCTCACCTGCATACACATTTAAAGTCCCTTTGCTTTTGGTATGACCGTCCAGTTGTTCTATGCATCTGAATTTCCTGACTTGACTTTAATCTCCTCACCTGCATACACATTTAAAGTCCCTTTGCTTTTGGTATGACCGTCCAGTTGTTCTATGCATCTGAATTTCCTGACTTGACTTTAATCTCCTCACCTGCATACACATTTAAAGTCCCTTTGCTTTTGGTATGACCGTCCAGTTGTTCTATGCATCTGAATTTCCTGACTTGACTTTAATCTCCTCACCTGCATACACATTTAAAGTCCCTTTGCTTTTGGTATGACCGTCCAGTTGTTCTATGCATCTGAATTTCCTGACTTGACTTTAATCTCCTCACCTGCATACACATTTAAAGTCCCTTTGCTTTTGGTATGACCGTCCAGTTGTTCTATGCATCTGAATTTCCTGACTTGACTTTAATCTCCTCACCTGCATACACATTTAAAGTCCCTTTGCTTTTGGTATGACCGTCCAGTTGTTCTATGCATCTGAATTTCCTGACTTGACTTTAATCTCCTCACCTGCATACACATTTAAAGTCCCTTTGCTTTTGGTATGCTAACCTGCTGTTTTACTGTTGTATAATTAGTTAAATCCTGTCTGTTTTGTTTTTTTTTTTTTCTCTTCTTTGAGTGCTTCCTACCTGTTTGTAATTCTTTCATGTGCCTCACCCCTGCTGGTCAGCTGATGTTCATCTGGGTCAATGAGACATGTATATAAGTACTGCACTAGGTCTATGACCGTGGTCTGTGTGCGTGCCTCTGGATAAGTGCCTCATAAGTGTCAGAAATATACCAGAAATGAAATGTAATTCTATGGCCTAACTCTCCATGGTCCCCATTCATCTCTGATTCTGACAATCCATCTGTCTCATTCACAGGTATGACCGTCCAGTTGTTCTATGCATCTGAATTTCCTGACTTGACTTTAATCTCCTCACCTGCATACACATTTAAAGTCCCTTTGCTTTTGGTATGACCGTCCAGTTGTTCTATGCATCTGAATTTCCTGACTTGACTTTAATCTCCTCACCTGCATACACATTTAAAGTCCCTTTGCTTTTGGTATGACCGTCCAGTTGTTCTATGCATCTGAATTTCCTGACTTGACTTTAATCTCCTCACCTGCATACACATTTAAAGTCCCTTTGCTTTTGGTATGACCGTCCAGTTGTTCTATGCATCTGAATTTCCTGACTTGACTTTAATCTCCTCACCTGCATACACATTTAAAGTCCCTTTGCTTTTGGTATGACCGTCCAGTTGTTCTATGCATCTGAATTTCCTGACTTGACTTTAATCTCCTCACCTGCATACACATTTAAAGTCCCTTTGCTTTTGGTATGACCGTCCAGTTGTTCTATGCATCTGAATTTCCTGACTTGACTTTAATCTCCTCACCTGCATACACATTTAAAGTCCCTTTGCTTTTGGTATGACCGTCCAGTTGTTCTATGCATCTGAATTTCCTGACTTGACTTTAATCTCCTCACCTGCATACACATTTAAAGTCCCTTTGCTTTTGGTATGACCGTCCAGTTGTTCTATGCATCTGAATTTCCTGACTTGACTTTAATCTCCTCACCTGCATACACATTTAAAGTCCCTTTGCTTTTGGTATGACCGTCCAGTTGTTCTATGCATCTGAATTTCCTGACTTGACTTTAATCTCCTCACCTGCATACACATTTAAAGTCCCTTTGCTTTTGGTATGCTAACCTGCTGTTTTACTGTTGTATAATTAGTTAAATCCTGTCTGTTTTGTTTTTTTTTTTTTCTCTTCTTTGAGTGCTTCCTACCTGTTTGTAATTCTTTCATGTGCCTCACCCCTGCTGGTCAGCTGATGTTCATCTGGGTCAATGAGACATGTATATAAGTACTGCACTAGGTCTATGACCGTGGTCTGTGTGCGTGCCTCTGGATAAGTGCCTCATAAGTGTCAGAAATATACCAGAAATGAACCAGACATGACCAGAAGGTAAACTTCATCTCTTTCTAACCAAGTTTTCCACTGACACAACTTACCTGTTAAATCATATACTTACCACACTACCCCCACCATGTTCACCTATGCCCTCACAGTCTTTGCCCCTCTCCTCCTCACTCTCCTTCACTATCCCCACACCCCAGCACCCTCTAAGCAAATATTTATCTCCCCCTCCCTCCTGCCTTCTCATCTGTCCTCATCTGCTGACCTACTCCTGAACCTCAGATCGCTCCTAATATCGCGCAGACCATGCCGTCCACTCTCCTTCTCCCACCTGCTCTCCCTTTCTCTACTCCTTCTCACTGCTGGTGACATAGCCCCCAATCCTGGCCCCCCGTGGATGGTACACCCCTCTTTATCACCCACCCACCACTCTCCACATAATAGTAACTACCGCAATCTATCCAACATAAAAACTATTCCCCTCTCACCCACTCTGCCGCCCCCTCTCTCAGGAGCGCTCTGGAATGCCCGTTCAGTGTGTAATAAACTGCACATCATTCATGATCTCTTTACCTCCAGCAATCTATCCTTTCTAGGCATCACCGAAACATGGCTGACACCATCCAACTCTGCCTCCCCAGCTGCACTATGCTACGGTGGCCTGCACTTCTCCCACACTCCTCGCCCTGGCAATAGACAAGGTGGAGGAGTGGGCCTCCTTCTTTCTAACAACTACAACTTCACCATAATCCCACCTCTACCCTCCCTCGACCTGCCTTCCTTTGAAGTGCACTCTGTCCGAATCTATTCTCCCTCCAACCTCCAAGTGGCTGTCATATACAGACCCCCGGGCGCAACCACTGCCTTCCTCGACCACTTCTCTGCCTGGCTTCTACACTTTCTCTCTGCTGACATTCCCACCATCATCATGGGTGACTTCAACATCCCCACTGACACTCGCCAACAAGCTGCTTCCAAACTCCTCTCCCTTGCTTCGTCTTTTGGCTTAACTCAGTGGTCCACCTCTGCCACCCACAAAGATGGAAACACACTAGACCTCATCTTCACCCGCCTCTGTCCCCTTTCTGACTTCACAACTTCCCCCCTCCCCCTATCTGACCACCATCTTCTGACCTTTTCAGCCCTGTCCTCCTCACCTACCCCCCCTGTCCAGCACCTAGCACATCCCCGCAGAAACCTTGCACACCTCAACATGCACACCCTCGCCGACTCTATCCTCCCACTGTCCTCCATATCGTCCCTCCACGACACAGACAGCGCCACCACTTTCTACAACACCACCCTCACATCAGCCATTGATTCAGTCGCTCCCCTTGTGCATGGCAGAGTGAGACGAATCAATAGACAGCCCTGGCACAACAGCCTCACTAAAAAACTTAGGCAAAGGTCTAGGGCTGCAGAGCGGCGGTGGAAGAAAACGCACTCCCAGGAAGACTTCACCACATTCAAAAATGCAATTCACACATTTCGTTCAGTCCTCACCTCCGCTAAACACGATTACTTCAGAAACCTCATATCCTCTCTAACACACAACCCCAAACAGTTATTCAACACTTTCAACTCCCTCCTTCGCCCACCACTGCCCCCTCCAACCTCCCTCATTTCTGCAGAAGACTTTGCCACCTATTTCCAAGAAAAAATCGACCTAATAAGGCAAGTCTTCTCTGCTCAGCCACCACAACCCCTTCATGTAGCTGACCACTGCCCCTCCCCCATAAACTTCCTCCCCACCATCACCGAAGGAGAGCTTGCACGTCTGCTCTCAAAAGCGCACCTCACCACCTGCGCACTTGACCCCATGCCATCCCACCTCCTTCCCAACCTCACCACCATCCTTATTCCAGCCTTAACCCATCTCTTCAACCTATCTTTAACGACTGGAATCTTCCCCTCTGCCTTTAAACATGCAACAGTCACACCTATCCTAAAGAAACCTTCCCTCGATCCAACCTCTACTACCAGCTACCGCCCCATATCACTACTCCCACTTGCCTCAAAACTCCTGGAACAGCATGTCCATGCTGAACTTTCCTCCCACCTCTCCTCTAACGCTCTCTTTGACAACCTACAGTCCGGCTTCCGTCCACATCACTCCACCGAAACTGCCCTGACTAAAATCACAAATGACTTGCTTACTGCCAAAGCGAACAAGCACTTCTCTATACTCCTACTCCTAGACCTGTCCTCAGCCTTCGATACCGTTGACCACTCCCTCCTATTACAGACCCTCTCTTCCCTTGGTGTCAGAGATCTTGCCCTCTCTTGGATCTCTTCATACCTCTCAAATCGCACTTTTAGTGTCTCCCACTCCCACACAACCTCTTCATCCCACCATCTCTCTGTTGGCGTCCCTCAAGGCTCTGTCCTAGGACCCCTACTTTTCTCTATCTACACATTTGGCCTGGGACAACTCATAAAGTCCCATGGCTTCCAATACCACCTATATGCCGACGACACCCAGATCTACCTCTCTGGCCCAGATGCCACATCTCTGCTGTCCAAAATCCCGAAATGTCTATCTGCTATATCCTCCTTCTTCTCCTCTCGCTTCCTAAAGCTCAATGTGGCCAAAACTGAACTAATCATCTTTCCTCCGTCTCACCTACACTCTCCACCTAATCTATCTATTACAATAAATAACACCACGCTCTCGCCAGTACCCAAAGTTCGCTGCCTCGGAGTGACCTTTGACTCTGCCTTATCCTTCATACCACACATCCAATCCCTCACCACCTCCTGCCGTCTTCAACTCAAAAATATTTCCAGAATCCGCCCTTTCCTCAATTTGCAATCAACTAAAATGCTAGTGCATGCCCTCATAATCTCCCGCCTCGACTACTGTAACATCCTCCTCTGTGGCCTCCCTGCCAACACGCTTGCCCCTCTCCAGTCCATCCTTAACTCTGCTGCCCGACTTATCCACCTCTCTCCTCAATACCACCCCGCTTCTCCTCTCTGCATGTCCCTCCACTGGCTTCCAATCTTCCACCGTATCCAATTCAAACTTCTAACACTGACCTACAAAGCTGTGCATAATCTTTCCCCTCCGTACATCTCCGAACTACTCTCCCACTACACTCCAACACGTCACCTCCGGTCCTCCCAAGATCTCCTCCTCTCCTCCTCTCTCATTCGCTCCTCACACAACCGACTCCAAGACTTCTCCCGAGCATCCCCAGTCTCCTGGAACTCGCTGCCTCAACACGTCAGACTATCCCCTACCCTTGCAAACTTCAAACGGAACCTGAAAACGCACCTGTTCCGAAATGCCTACAATCTACAATGAACTCGCTGCCGCCCGACCACCGTGCGGAGCTGCCGCCCGACCACCGTGCGGAGCTGCCGCCCGACCACCGTGCGGAGCTGCCGCCCGACCACCGTGCGGAGCTGCCGCCCGACCACCGTGCGGAGCTGCCGCCCGACCACCGTGCGGAGCTGCCGCCTGACCTACACCCCACCTATTGTCTCCTCCCCATAATCCTATAGAATGTAAGCCCGCAAGGGTAGGGCCCTCTTCCCTCTGTACTAGTCTGTCTACTGTAACTTGTATACGTATTTTGTATGTAACCCCCTTCTCATGTACAGCACCATGGAATTAATGGTGCTCTATAAATAAATAATAATAATAATAATAATATCACAATGTTTCCACTCGTCCCTGAGCTTTTCTCTAGCTTGAAGTTCATTTTATTGTGGTGCTTCATGTTTTATCTGAATGAAAAATGGTCTAGATGTTTGAAGGAGCTATCCCATAAAAATGTATCCCCTTTCCACAGGTTACATGTTAAATGTATGATCCTTGGGGGACACCACCAATCTCAATAATGGGAGGTCCAATTTCCCCTTTTGATTGGAGAGGTAGAGAGCATATACGACCTTCAGTTGTCACGGGATATGTACTGATGGAATAGGGGCTCCTAAGCAAGCTGGCCCTCAGATTTGAGACCTTGCACTGTCCCTTATCTTGCAGGTAAGCTTGATGGTAGCCAGGTCTGAGCCCCCAGTGTGATCCTGACTCCTGTCTGAGACATGATCTTACTCCCCCCACTCTGGGAGTGGGCTGGAGATCCAGTAACCTCGTACACACTGCACTCAAACACAAAGGGGAGAAAATATGTGTACAGGGGAAAAAAGAAATGGGTAAGGAATAAACTCACAACAGGGCAATGTTCACGCCAGGCAGAATAGCAAATGTAGTTCACCATGTACGAAGCAACCACTGAGACTGGGATCGCTGGAGCTATGCTGAAGCTATCTTCGGCGATCTCATACTACACTCCCCAGCCTTAAATAGGAAGAGACCAGCTGTAGATGATAATTAGAAACCTGGCTCTCAACAAAGTTGCACACTGCTCCAAAAAAGGATTAACTCCTGCCTGGCTGGGAGCAGTGAAACAACTCTGCCGACGCCCAGAAAAGCTGAGCATTAAAGAGAGACCAGGTTGCCTTTCAGAATCTGCAATGTGAACAGAGTCCGATGCCATGGTAGTAATCCACGTGTGCGGACGCAGACAGCGCATGACATCAGTCCTATAAACAGTGAATGGAGCAGAGGTTGCATACGATTACTACATCTCCATTCACACAGTGAACTTTGAGACTCCCACTCTTGTGATTGCCTATCCTGCGAAGAGTTGATATAATGTATGTTTTTGTAATCAAGGAAGGAAGAAAAAGTTCAGCTCACCCAGTCTGATGGAGACCCAAGTGGAGGACAGGTGCACGGGAAAGAGAAGCCGTCCAGGCTGTGGATTCCAAGGAGGGAAGAAGGATTCCAGTATCCACGTCCAATAGTTATGTAAAAAAAATTTCTTTATTGAAAAAACATTAAAATGAAGATGGAGAATCACATCCTGGGAAATAAAATCCCTATGAGGACAAGGATATGGAGATGGTACGCATTTCGAGCGATTAGACGCTCTTAGTCCTGATCCCTATCCTACTATAATGTATGTTTTTGTGTATGAGACAATATTTCTACTAGATTTTACTTAATTGCATGTATTTGGGACATAGATCTGGAGTGACGGAGGCTTCATATCTACAATTAGTTCTTCAGTCTTATTTCCATATTGATTCAAACTCTGATTTCTCATTGACAGATGAAAGGACTGGCCATGTAAAAGTACTGCTCAACTCAATTGCAGGAATTTGCAGCATAGAGCTGGAGTGACGGAGGCTTCAGATCTACAAATAGCTCTTCAGCCTCATTTGTATATCAGTTCAAACTCTGATTTCTCAGTGACGGAGAAAAGTACTGCTCAACTTTTCTTTGAAAGAGCTACAGGTGCATTTTAAATAGTTTGGGAGTGATATTCTGCTGACAGAATCCCTTTGAAGAATTCTGTAGACTGTTCTATTTTTTTTTAACAAATATTTTATTATTATGGAAATATTAAAAATATTTCCTTGTTACTATCTTTAAGGCTCTCAATTTCAGTTTTTAATTTGCTGGATCTGTATTATAGTATTTGCTTTTGTACATTGTGCTGGCAGGTTATGAGATGCTTTTTACCTCGTCATTAGGCCATTTGCTTGTTCACATTTGCAATGATAATTTTATATGTCATGCCCCTCTTTATCCTGATCTATCTCTGCTTTTGTCCTCGGGCTGTCCTAGTGTCTGCAGTTAAGTGTTTCTCGTATCCGTGCGCAGACCTGCTCCTGTTATATGTCACTGCAAGCAAGGACAGTTGAGCATCCGGCACACACATAGCTCGGGGGTATAATGACCTATCCCCTGATCTTGGAGTAACATCATCAGTGTGCCATTGAATGTCACACATGCAGAACTAACCCTATCACTTGCCTTTCTGTGACTTTTACAACCTGAATATCTCTTTATTATATTTTATTAACCATATATACAGAACCTATTACTACAACATATTACAGTGTAGCTGTAGCTGGGTCTACAATGACCATGTACCGGGGTGGGCTTCCTAGGATACAGCGAAACCGTGAACAAGGAAAACAGATAATCTCCAAGCTTGTCAAAGGAACTCTTTATTAAACTTGGATAAAATACATTTTCAATAACAACAGAAATATCCCAAATAGATTCACATACACCCAGTCAAGGCTGACCAATACTAATATGCTGCACAACTCAGTAGGCCCAGATGTAGTCACTACATTACTATAATTTGCCTAATAGCACACCCACCTAGTATGGTAGCTAAAAGTCTACCTAGTATAAAGGAGTAATCAAATGGATGTCAAGGACGGCCTATTGGTGTTCAAGCATAGCAGTTCACAAACTTGACCCGCACTATAGGTAATTCACCTAAGAAATGGTCGATATGGTGTTGTGTACAATTTTATAAAGCTGGAATCTGTTTCAAATTGTCATGTGCTGTGCGCATCCACACTTGCGGCGGAGATGAGCAGGACATAACATCCCGCCCACCTTCTTCTTTTCGCATTGCTGGCGGGACGCAGGTAAGGAGATGTTTGTCGTTCCTGCGGCTTCACACAAAGCGATGTGTGATGCCGCAGAAACGAGGAACAACATCGTACCGGCAGCAGTGAAATTATGCAAAGGAGTGACGTGTCACCGATCAATTTTTGACGTTTTTGCGATCAGTGATCGTCGCTCCTAGGGTTTACACGCTGCTATGTTGATAACGGCGCCGGCTGTGCGTCACTAACAACATGACCCCGGCGATATATCGTTACCGATGTCGCAACGTGTAAAGCCCGCCTTAGAGTTATTGCCAAAATTAATAAAGTTTTACATAGCACCAGAATTGGCTCCACGTAGGGTTGCCTTTTATTGACTCTTGAGGTCCATTACTGTGTCAGTCCAGGTTTTCTCCAGAGGATCTTCTTGTAGGCCACTCCAACCTCCAAGAACGTAGAGTCATTGCCAGAATTAATAAAGTTTTACATAACCCCAGTATTTGTCCTATCATATTTTGCTTTTTGCTGTATTTTCTTTTTTTTTGTAGTTCTTTATTCTCTAAGAAATTCTCATTAAATTTAAGCAGCAAGGAGCTCATAGCGAGATGCAGGGTATTTTGTTTCTTGACTGCTTTTCTCTTACACTTGACCACGAGTGTTGGTCCGTGCTTGTTTACGATTGATGTTTCTGAAGAGGTCTTCATTCTTTTCTCAGATTGGCAGAGCGCAATGATCTGCAGGCGTCTTTGTTTGGATACTTTTACATTTATCAGATTCTCAGAGGATGGACAGCCTGATCGTCGCTAATTACACAATTAAAGTCCTTGAGGTGACAGCCTCATTTCAGCATTACAGGTAGCAGGCTATTACTCTGCTCTGGATGCTGGTATGTTCCACACTAGATGACAATGACACACTTTGGGGATATTAGTTTAATGTATTTGCTGCCACATTCTGAATTTTCCTGCTTTACATTGTGCACTTTATTACATTCGTAAATAAAATCCTTTGAATTTTAGTTTAGCCTTTAAAAGCAAACCCACCCAAATACCTATTTCTGTATTTCCTTGATATTTTAGCCACAGTTTACCAGTTAAATTACTTCCTATGTTGATTTAACTTTAGTTTATAAAACTGTGGAAAAAAACAGCACAAAAAGGGTCTTACCCAATATAAAGAAAAAGATGAAGAAAGCAAGTCGCTCACCTTGTATGGTTGTGTGACACACAAACAGTAGCAAATATCAGCTGCCATAAGGACCACGAGTTGTGAAGAAATAGGAACTTGGCAAATGTGACTCTGTGCTACTGTAAATGAGATCATGGTCCATCTTGTGAATGAAAAAATTGCTTTATTTCCATGTTTCGAAATTATTCCCCACTGCTTTCTCAGAATAGACACTGAATTACCATACAATGACAATGGTGTGGTTTAAATGGACCTCTTGCGGGTTGCTATTTTCAGTCTGGGAGGGGCCAAATAACCATGGTCCTTCCCAGCCTGATAATACCAGCCCCCAGCTGTCCACTTTACCTTGGCTGGTTATCAAAAATAGGGTAGAGCTCAAGCCGTTTTTTCTTATTATTATGATTTACAGTGCCTTGCCAGTATTCAGCTCCCTTGAATTTTGCAACCTTTTCCCACATTTCAGGCTTCAAACATAAAGATAAAAATTTTAATCTTATGGTGAAGAATCAACAACAAGTGGGACACAATTGTGAAGTTGAATGAAATTTATTGCGTATTTTAAACTTTTTTAAAAAATAAAGAACTAAAAAGTGGGGCGTGCAATATTATTCGTCCCCTTTACTTTCAGTGCAGCAAATTCACTCCAGAAGTTCATTGAGGATCTCTGAATGATCCAATGTTGTCTTAAATGACTGATAATGATAAATATAATCCACCTGTGTGTAATCAAGTCTCCATATAAATGCACCTGCTCTGTGATAGTCTCAGTGTTCTGTTTAAAGCACAGATAGCATCATGAAGACCAAGGAACACAACAGGCAGGTCCGTGATACTGTTGTGGAGAAGTTTAAGGCCGGATTTGGTTACAAAAAGATTTCCAAAACTTTAAACATCACAAGGAGCACTGTGCAAGCGATCACCTTGAAATGGAAGGAGTATCATACCACTGCAAATCTACGAAGACCCGGCCGTCCATCCAATCTTTCATCTCAAACAAGGAGAAGACTGAACAGAGATGCAGCCAAGAGGCTCATGATCATTCTGGATGAACTGCAGGGATCTACAGCTGAGGTGAGAGAGTCTGTCAATAGGACAACAATCAGTCGTACACTGCACAAATCTGACCTCTATGGGAGAGTGGCAAGGAGAAAGCCATTTCTCAAAGATATCCATAAAAAGTGTCATTTAAAGTTTGCCACAAGCCACCTTTGAGACACACCAAACATGTGGAAGAAGGTGCTCTGGTCAGATGAAACCAAAATCAAACTATTTGGGCACAATGCCAAATGATATGTTTGGTGTAAAAGCAACACAGCTCATCAGCCTGAACACACCATCCCCACTGTCAAACATGGTGGTGGCGGGGGGGCGTGGCTGACCATGGAGGGGTGAGGTTGCACATTCTGGAGCTCCTGGTACACTGAACGAAAATCCACCGGCATCCAGCTTATATCATGGGCAAATCCACCAAGAAAACCAGAGCACGAGCCTCCTCCCAACCCCCGACCTCTAAGGGGGATATTGCTGTGCTCCTGACTCGCCCAGGCCCTTCTCACCGAGAATCCCCGGCCTTCCCGGCAGTAAAGCCTGCAATGGACCCTCCACATGTCCTGCAGAAGATGAATGCTCTGGCCGCTGGGACCGAGAGTCAGATCCTCCCGCAGCCCCTGACACATGGAGGACCACAGACCCCTCACGACCGGGAGATCCCTCCACGGGGGCCTGCAGGAGTGGAGGACAGCGGGGCCTCAGCGACCCAAGATGGCTGCTCCCCACAGGGCGACATGGAAGTGGACCCGCCGGCACCCGTGCCCCAGCCGACAGAAGCCACAAGCGGAGGCCTGCTGGGAGATCCCCGGGTGCGGGACGGCACCCAACAGTCGGAGGATCACACATGCAGGCTGGAGGACGCGGAGGAGCGGCGGGACACGGCAACGCTGCAGGAGGTGAGGCGCGGGGGGGGAGGGGTGGCGGCGCTTCTCTCGCCCACGACGCAGGGGGCTGCCTGGGAACGCAGGGCACGCTCACCGCTCCTGCGTCCTTATCTGGGGCGGAGTGGATGGCTGTGCAACTGCGGGGAGACGGGGGTACTTCCACAGGTGCCCCCCCCCGCCTGGTAAGCGACAGGACGGGTCCCAGGTGGGAGAAGGGGCGGGAGGAGGGTTGCTGTCCCTCTCTGTCCGGCGCCCAGCAGCAGATCAGAGTGTAAGCAAGGCAGCTACAGTCTCAGCTGCACTGATGCCTGATATGATGATTGGGGACCCTGGGGCACCATCCCATGAACCCTTGACACAGGGACTGTGGTCGGACCCCTCATATCTAATGTCAGTCGACTCTCCAACCCGACAGTCCACGGGGTCCTCAGGGTCATCTGCCTCCCCGAGAGATAGAGGAGAGGGTGAGATAGGAAAACAGACAGAGACACTGCTGTGGGAGAGAACACCGGCAGCTGCACTCTCAGCCCAACAAAGTGCCCCCGTGAACGCAATAAGAGGCATCTCACCTTCTGCCAAGCGTGACCACCGAAGCACTACTGATGTTGGGATGTCCAGCCATACATCCCGGGGTGAGGACAGACCGGCTACCCTAGCGGACCTCCGTACATTACTACACTCAATGCCCACAAAACAAGATATAACTAATTTAACCGCTCAGATTGTTTCTCAATGCAAACAGGAGTTTGCACAGTTCCGCTCTGAACTCACAGAACTCTCATCAAAGGTGGACTCCTTAACTCAGTCACGAGACTCTTTGGCTAAAACTATACAATTACTGACGGAAACAGTTACCCGTCACTCTTCCCAAATACAGAACCTCCAATCGAATATAGACGATCTCGAAAATAGAAATAGGAGGAACAATTTGCGTGTTAGGGGCTTACCAGAATCCATTTCCATCGCAGACATACCAGCCGCTCTGACTTCCATCTTTAATGGTCTGCTGCGACGCCCACCTGGGACTTTCATCGAAATGGATAGGGCCCATAGAGCTCTCCGGCCTCCAGACCCAAATAATCCCCAACCAAGAGACATAATTTGCCGGGTTCATTTCTTCCAGCTTAAAGAAATGATTCTACAAGCTGCACGTAAAAAACAACCACTCTCCTATCAAGGTCACCCTATTCGAATTATGTCGGACTTATCTCGCTACACATTGGCTCAGAGAACGGCTCTCAAACCCTTGCTCAACATCTTACAAGAAAAGGAGATCCCCTTCAGGTGGGGGTTTCCCTTCTCCCTATCGGTCAGGAAAGGCTCCCAGACCTATACCATACGAGCACCTGGGGATTTGCCAGGCTTCTTATCTAACCTGGGGTTACCCAGTATTCAGCTGCCCGAATGAATGTCGATAGTGGAGACTAGAGTAAGCTTGGTGGGGAGACCTCCCGGTGCCTTGGGTCGTCCCTCAATGGGCCCCCCTCCTAGAGAAAGGGTGAAAGGAGGCGAAAAAAGAGGACCGACTGCGGGTCGCCGCACCACTTCATAATGTTCATATACAACGGACTGATGCTGTCGTTGTCGCATTGAGAGACGCTGCTCCTGTCGGCTCGCCCGCTCAGACTGATCGGGGGGACTGGGTGGAGGGAGGGTGGAAAAAAACGACATGGAGGCCCATATGCAATAACAAATTCTGTAAAAGGTTATACCTCTTTGAGGTGTACCAGACTCATGACAAGTATCCAACAATAGCGGGATAGGAGTGACTTGCTTAACTATATCATGTATTGAAGAGTAGAGTCAGATATATACCCAAAGCTATAACCTCCTCTTGCCCACAGAATGCATACTACTATAATTAGCCGGTGTATGATAGGTTCTGTTATGTTTTACATTTGAATTGCTTATAGTGTTTTACAGGCTCCTGTGCGACCTTGCTACTTGCTTGACCAGACTCCGCCCCACATAGGGTGCGAGCCTCTGTCCGGCCTATCAAGGTTGCACAAGCTCCGGTTTTACGTTAGTACCTTCTTAGTTCGTATGTTTGAACAGAGGCTATACCTCTGATTCGTAGCTTGCTCTGAATCTCTTTTTCTTTGTATCCTTTAAAAGCTTTAATCTTTTGTCTCTCATTTCTTTCCCGGCACCGCACGACTCTCCTTATACACCCGAATATATCCGACGCTCAGACAAAATGACAGAGTTGAGAATTGCTTCCCTTAACGCCAAAGGCCTGAATACCCCGGAAAAGCGGACGCAAATCCTACAACACTTTCACTGGCAAAAAGTACAGATAATCTGTTTTCAAGAAACTCACTTCAAAGAAAATAACACACCTAACATCAAACACAAACACTACACTAGTTGGCACTTTGCCAATAACCTTAACAACAAATCTAAAGGAGTGGCCATTGCCATACACAAATCCCTCCCCCACCAAATTGTTAGATGTACGATAGATAGAGATGCTAGATATATCATTCTCTCCTTATCAATCGAAGGCCAAATACTAACTCTCTTAAATGTCTATGCCCCTACCCAGGACCAGGCCAACTTCATTGCAAATTTGGTGGACCTCGCCTCCCCCTTGATACAGGGCACAATAATCCTGTGTGCAGATCTCAACCTCACCCTAGACCCGGTACTAGACAATTCAAAGAAAAAGTCACATTTATCATACAGAGCCATCAAGTACGCTAAGAAAGCCCTGCTCAAACTACAAGTATGTGACGCCTGGAGGTTGCAACACCCTGCTGTTAGAGATTACACTTTTTATTCTCCACCGCATGATTCTTATAGTAGGATCGACTATATCATGGTCCAACATTCAGCTCTCCACTGGGTGTCCTCAACCTCTATTGGTAACATACTGTGGTCTGACCACGCCCCAATCTATTGCTCCCTTATGATTCCCTCCCTCTCTAAAGTGGTGAGACCATGGCGCCTGAATGAGAGCTTGCTTTCTGATCCTATGTGTGTGTCAGATATTCAGGATTCTATACGACACTTCCTCTCAGATCACTCCTCAGACACGACGGCCCCTATTTTCAAATGGGAAGCCCTTAAATGCGTCCTGAGAGGGGTCTTTATTAAACATGGCTCTCGTCTGAAAAAAATTAAAGCCCAGACCCTAAGTACCGCTATCCAAGCCGTTACCAAACTAGAATTAGCTCATAAAAATGCGCTCTCCACAGAAACGCTTAGAGATCTCCTCAAAGCAAGGTTGGAGGTAAAGAAGTTGTTAGACGAATCATACAGACGATATCTCCAGGTGGGACGCAGCCGTTTTTATGAGTTTGGTAACAAACCCGGGAGGATGCTTGCTAGAGCTTTACGCTCACAGTGCACTCGGAACTTCGTTCCCTGTATCAAGAACCCCAAAGATTTCATGGTCCACACTACCGCTGAGATCTCGGAAACTTTCCGTACATATTATTCAAAACTGTATAATCTCCCCAGCCCGGCCAACCCCCCTCCCCTCATTGCATCCCCTTTTAACTCCCTGGGTTCAGAATTGGCGACTGAGTTGAAAGCCCCTTTTGACCCCACGGAGTTGCAGGGAGTAATAAAAGACCTTCCTGGTAACAAGAGCCCGGGCCCGGACGGATTCACG
Organism: Anomaloglossus baeobatrachus; assembly: GCF_048569485.1. Classification (NCBI taxonomy): domain Eukaryota; kingdom Metazoa; phylum Chordata; class Amphibia; order Anura; family Aromobatidae; genus Anomaloglossus; species Anomaloglossus baeobatrachus. The sequence goes on along the minus strand of NC_134362.1, from coordinate 68,118,655 downwards.
GGGAAATTTTACAAAGCGTATGCTGACCTCTTAGGTCCGTTAATGCTGGTAGCATTTAACTCAATTTCTGCTACATGTCCGTTTCCCTCTCAATCCACAGCAGCACACATTACCGTGATTCCTAAACCGAGAAAAGACCCACATATCTGCAAGAGCTACCGCCCAATCTCTTTACTTAACATTGATCTAAAAATTTTTGCAAAACTAATGGCAAACAGGCTGGGTCCGCTGCTCCCGTCCCTAATCCACCCCGACCAGGAGGGCTTTGTGCCGGATAGGGAAGCAAGGGACAACACCCTGAAGACTATAGACATCATACATCATGCTAAGACACGTAAAATACCAATGATGATTCTGTCCCTTGATGCCGAAAAGGCTTTCGATAGAATCTCATGGTCATCCCTTTCCCAAACACTTACGCACATTGGCCTAGGTCCCTCTTTTTCAGCTAAAATCCTTTCACTATATAAATCCCCAACAGCTAACCTAAAGATAAATGGCTCAATATCTGACCCCTTCACCATTCACAACGGCACTCGCCAAGGCTGCCCACTCTCCCCCCTCTTATACATACTAATTATGGAACATCTTCTATCCTCTATTCGTAACAACCCAGAAATCCGAGGAATTAAATTGGCCGGAAAAGAATACAAATGCTCAGCGTTCGCAGATGACTTGTTAATTTATATAACCAACCCCCTGATCTCTCTTCCTAACCTCTTGACCCTTTTGGAAAAATTTGGTAGGTGGTCTAATTTCAAGATCAATATGGACAAATCGGAAACCCTTAATATATCCCTCCCTAATGAAACGGTTAATGACTTGAAGAAGCATTACCCGTTCAAATGGCCTCCAGGCAATACCATTACTTACCTGGGTATTCGTGTACCCTCGGATCTTTCTAGATTGTTCTCTTTGAACTTCCAACCATTTTTAGCCAGACTTGACACCAACTTAACTACATGGGAAAAGAAGAGTTTCTCCTGGTTTGAACGCATCAATATACTGGAAATGACTATCCTCCCCAGGTTACTATACCTTTTGCACACAATTCCCTCTTATATTCCTGCTTCTTTTTGGGTGGGCATACGAGAACAATTTAGGAACTTCGTTTGGGCATTGAAACACCCAAGACTGCGTTGGGAAACATTAATTCGCTCTAAAGAGGAGGGCGGGACAGGCTTGCCAGATTGTCGCCGATACTACCTAGCGGCTGCACATGCTCATATCTTGGACCTTGTCCATAACTACTCCTCAAAAATATGGGTACGCTTGGCAACGGATCTATGTCAGAGTGCGGTTGGAGCTATGCCGTGGCTATGCCCCTCTCCACTCCCAAATAACCCAGACATCTCCTATACAACAGCTAATACACTAAAATCCTTGAATGTCCCCTCTATGAAAAATGTGCTGTTGGACAGAAATGGCCCCTTGTTTCCCATATCGGGAAACCCTAAGTTTGGCCCGGGCTATACCTCTGCGACGTTTCTAGGCTACCCCAAAGCTCGCCCTCTACGTTTACACCATGTGGCCCCCGATGGGGTTTTACTACCACTCAACACGATCCTGGGAGACACCCCCCCCACCCCACGCCACGAATATGAATACACTCAGCTCCAGCATTTTTTCGCGTCCATTCCTGATAAAAAGACATTAATACGCCCCCTGTCAACCTTTGAGACGTTATGCCTGTCACAGCCGGTTATACCACATGGAACCTCAGTCATCTACAAAATGCTTTCTGAAAAGGATCTCCTCTCTCTTCCCCCATACTGTAAAGCGTGGGAGTCAGAATTACACAAAACCTTTACGAAAACCCAGTGGGACAAATGTTTCTCTCTCTCACATCGATCAGTTATAGCATCTAAATCACAAGAGACAAGCTATAAGATAGTATCGAGGTGGTATAGGGTCCCTGTCACTATAAACAAATGGTTCCCAGGGGTACCGGACACGTGCTGGCGGTGTGGAGCGGAAGCAGGAACGATGTCGCATATTTGGTGGTCATGCCCAACCCTGTCTGCTTTCTGGAGTGGGGTACTTAGGGTAGTTCTGGAAGTAACAGGGATTGCAGTCCCCCCATCCCCGGAAGCAATCTTGCTTTATATGTTTCCCTTGTCCACGTCCAAATACAAAAAATCGTTGCTCAGACACCTATTGCAGGCCGCAAAAACAGTGATACCTAGACGCTGGAGAGCCATGGATCCCCCGACCCTGGAAGAATGGATCACTGAGGTGTCTTTGACTCACCGTATGGAGTCGCTGATTGCAGGTTCCCAGCAGGAAAAGGACATTGTCGCTAAGACATGGTTTCACTGGGAAGCGTTCTTCTCTTCTCCCCTTTATCGTCATGTTCTGAAGTAATGTGAAGTGTGGTGCTTCGTTTGTCTTTTTGCCCCTCTCTATTCTTTATTTTCTTTTCTCTTTTTCTCTCTCTCCTTATTGTTCGCACTTCTTCTCTCATAGTTAAGAATTTCCCTACCTGGGGAGTATAGGATGGTGACTCATCTACTTTAGGAAATATCACAACAGGGATTCCCTTGTCATGTATTTAGTTTGAGTGTTCATATTACTGCTAATTGAATCAAATGTACCCTGTATTTCTACGGTAGACACCATTTGGCTGCAAACTTGAATTATACCCCTTATGTTATGTTCCATTCTGTATATTGAAAAATTTGAAACCTAATAAAAATTTATTGATTAAACATGGTGGTGGCAGCATCATGGTTTGGGCCTGCTTTGCTTCAGCAGGGACAGGGAAGATGGTTAAAATTGATGGGAAGATGGATGGAGCCAAATTCAGGACCATTCTTGAAGAAAACCTGTTGGAGTCTGCAAAAGACCTGAGACTGGGACGGAGATTTGTCTTCCAACAAGACAATGATTCCAAACAAAGCAAAATCTACAATGGAATGTTTCACAAATAAATGTATCCAGGTGTTAGAATGGCCAAGTCAAAGTCCAGACCTGAATCCAATCGAAAATCTGTGGAAAGAGCTGAAAACTGCTGTTCACAAACGCTCTCCATCCAACCTCACTCAGCTCCAGCTGTTTACAAAGGAAGAATGGGCAAGAATTTCAGTTTCTCAATGTGCAAAATTGATGAAGACATACCCCAAGAGACTGCAGCTGTAATCGCAGCAAAAGGTGGCGCTACAAAGTATTAACTTAATGGGGATGAATAATATTGCACGCCTCAATTTTCAGTTTATTTTTTAAAAATTGTCAATAAGCAATAAATTTCGTTCACCTTCACAATTGTGTCCCACTTGTTGCTGATTCTTCACCATAACATTAAAATTTGTATCTTTTTGTTTGAAGCCTGAAATGTGGGAATAGGTTGAAAAATTCAAGGGGGCCGAATACTTTCGCAAGGCACTGTATTTATCCCCTATACACATTTGACTTCAGGGCAATTTTTTTGCTCTTACTCCCATTTTGCTTACTTTTGTACCTCCCTAGCCCTTTGTATGACCATTTTACAGCACAAAAGTTCAGGTCCCTGTTGACTTCTATAGGGTTCGGGATCAAGTCGAGGTACTAGACTGAATTTTTAATTAAAGTTCAGCAGAACCCGGCGAACCCAAACATCCATAAGTCCTGTCATCCCTACCTGCTACCTACTATAGATAGATTTCATGAAATCTAGCAGTAAAGTTTACTCTATTTTTATAAAATGGACTGAATATTTTCATGGCAATGCATTACATCTGGGGTTCTTGTGTCATCTAAGGATATGTGGCCTGAGTGGGAAGCATCTACAGCAAATAACATCACACACACTCAGAGGAACTGTGCTGCCCTGTGCTTGGCAACAGCCGAGCCGCTCAGATCCGGACCTTCAGTGGATGGCTCGAGGGTCTCCGGACCCGGGGGTCCACAGTCACTCCGATTTAAAAGGGGTTGGCGGTTTGGGGGGACATAGGTGTACGGCCGGAGCCGTGTTTGAGTTTGTGACGCCACACACGGGTTGTGGTGAAGGTGGACACCACTGCTGCAGTTACGGGGCACCCGGGGAAATGTTGGACAGCAAGTTGTTAACCCCTCCGTGGGTAGGGATGGTGGCCCCGGGACCCGTTGGGGAGAGTAGTTCGGCGGTGCAGGGAGATGGGCGGCCGGAGGGCATTGATGTACTCATGATTAGTAGCACACACAAGTCTCTGGTAAACCAAGGTGATGGTGGTCGGTGCCCGCAGCCGGCTGCAGTCTGGTCCCCCACCCGGTTGGTGGTCTCTGCCTTTCTCCTGCACCATTTGTGTGATGGTGGACTACCTGCGCCTGCAGCGTCAGGAGTCCACTCCCCGGCTTGTGGTCGCCTAAGGAGCCCTTTGCCCGCAGACGCTGGCCCGTGGGATCTCTCTGCCGTGGCGGTGGCTTTCTGTCCCCCTCGTTGGGCTGTTTTCTTCAGTCGGGACTTTGGGTGGGACAGAACCTATAGTCCTGGCCGCAATAAGTTAATTAGCTAGCCCCCAGTAGCTTCTGGACCTAGATTCAGGGTCTGAGTACCCCCCTTTGTGCTCCAGTTTCCGAGTCGGTTCCCCGGGTCGGTACCGGCAAGCTACTACCCTGTCCCGGTCCACCACGTTTCCACAGAACCGTCTTCCCGGCTCCTGCGGGCAGAGGCCTCCGTATGCCTCCTAGCCAAAGGTGCCCCTGGCTCCAACCCTGGCACCTGTCAGTAAGTTGCAGACCTGCCACAAAGGCCTGCCTCCACTTTACTTCACCTCCTAAACTCATCTGTCTACTTTTCCCGCCCCAGGCTATCCAAACTCCTCGATGGGCGTGTCCAACCACCTGGCTCCGCCCCCTGGTGTGTCCATCAAACTGAGGGGGGTGACTAGGGTTTAATATGTTTGGCTGCTGTCACCTTGTTAGGGGACTGGTGTAATGCGGGGCCCTATCTGTGACTACCTGGCTGGCCAGGGCGTCACAGAACTACTTTTACACAGATGATCTCTTTGCAGGAAAGATCATCAATGTCTGATTGGTGGGGGTCCGACACCCGGAACCCCAGCCAATCAGTTGTTCTCTGTGCCGGTGTCAGCAGCGGGCAGCCAAAATGCTCAATTCCAAAGCTTCCCCTTCAACTGCCATCCGCTTGCCATTAAAATCAGTAGGAGCCTGATATCCAGTACCCGACCGTGGCCGCTATCAGAAAATGGGGCAGCTCCGGAATTGAGCATTACTGGCTGCGGCCACCGCTGCCACTGAGAACAGCTGATTGGCAGGGGTGCGGAATGTTGGACTTCGGCCAATCAGACATTGATGACCTAACATAAGGATAGGCCATCAATGTTAAAGTAGTGACCAACCCCTTTAAGTTGTTCAGCCCAAAAAGAACATGCCAATTTCTCCTTTTACATATGGAGAAGATACAGAAAAACAAATCGAGGTCTGGCACATCGTAACAGGGATTTTCTTTGTTTACAGCTTCAGCTCCTGTAGAGATTTTGCACTTATAATTATGGAATATAAATGTCAGCGTCATTACAAGAAATGTCTCAAAGTGTGACATTTGGTTTCAAAATAAGCCAATTAATATGGAATGTGTGTCATTATTTAATTGTCAACGTCTTGAGCCTAAATTTCTTTTAAAGCGGTTGGCCACTTTATGTTGTTGCTTCAGCTTTCCTTTCTATCTAACGAGCACTTCTGTCCATACAATGGCTGCTGGTGACCAGACCTGTCCATCAGCCTCTTCCAATAGAAAAGAATAGAAAAGCGGCTTCCCCGCAGTGGATCCAGAGGACTAGTCAGACAATAACCAGCCTATATGCAGAGGTGCATAAAACTGCTGCGGTAGCCACAGAGTTGTTTGACCAATTTGGTGCACAACAATTATAAAAATAGGACATTTATTTTGTGTAACACTGAGCAATGCGTTTCAACCCCTACAAAAGGTCTTTGTCAGTCTGACTAGCGTTGAGAGACCTGGTGTCAGTGAAGACCCCACTATTAGGGTGTGCTGCGCCAGAGTGACATCATGGTCTACACTCCCTTCTGGAAGCCAGAAGGAGGGAGAAGCGGAAACCTAAGTGTGAGTGACCTCCTGAGAAGGATGTAGTAGAGGAACTATAGTGAAGAGTGAGTGATCAACCTAGAAAGGCAAGCAGGAGTGCGAGCCAGAGGGCAACAAGGGCAAAACAATACGAGTGTCTGCCTTCATAAAACTGTGAGATAAAGTAGACAAGAAAACCCATGTGAAAGAGTGGGGTGATCCAAAGACTGTGTAAATAGTTACTGCAAGTAATGTGCCTCCTAGTGAGAAAATGAATCACCTGCTAAGCTGACTTTAAGTCTCCTTAGTCCTTTCCTTGAGTGGATAGCCATCTCACACTAAAGGGTCGGAAATCCAAACATATTAAAGGAATTCACTACATAACCTATGTAGACCATTATCAACGTTAAAGTACCTTAAAGTAGAGATGAGTGATCCGTGAAAGTTTGGTTCGGCGGGTTCAGCTGGACTTTTGAAAAAGTTTGGTTTGTGACCCGGACTTGACATGAGTCCCAATGGAAGTCACTAATTGGGCAGTTCGGGTCTCCACCCACATGCAGCCAGTATAAACAGATCACTTCCGGGGGCAACTGGGCAGGTTATTTCCATTTTTTTTGGTGCACACTACATTTGATTACACTGTTGTTACCCCCAGTGTGAGCCGATGAAACACTGCAAGCAGCTCGCACTGGGCTGAGCACCGAGCGTACCCGACCACAGCGATGCGCGCAAAAGTTATTTGCATACATAAAGTACCAGAACATTGAGCCCAAACTCTGTTTTTTTGGTAAAGCTTGTGTTTGCTACAAACACCAAACACAGAACCTCCGGTTCGCTGATCCAGTCATTGCTTCAGTCGCTGCGAGCGCTACACTATTCATTTTCTGGCAGCCTCAAAGAGGATGAATGGAGCTGTGGTCACACATCCGACCTGCCGCTGCATTGTATAATGGGCATACAAATGACTTGTTAAGGATAAAAGTTCCTTATTCTTCCAATCGGTGCAGTTTCCTATGGATGGATTCCACCGATTAATAAGTTATCACTAATCTGGTAAATACGCCTTAACGTGTTTTCACCAAAGAACCCCTTTAGTGCAAACTACCGTAATATGTACATCCCTGTTATTGGGTGTGCACAGTAGATGTACAGGAACTGCCTGTGTTTTACAGTTGACACTCCACTGTAACGGGGGTAACGGCTAACAGGTATTTGCCCATAGCTGTCGGGTGGGCCCCTAAGTAGTGAGTAACCCGAAAGCCGTGGCATTCGCTACTCGTATGAAAAGTACGGCTTTCAGGTTACTTGCTACTTAGCGAGTATTTCCCATTGACTTACATTGCTCCCGCTATTCGTAACGAATATGCGAATAGCGGACGGTACTTGCTAACAGCATAGGGAGTATGAATAGTTAACTACTCGCTCAACACTAGTGACGAGGAGGAAACAAAAACAACAATTCCACCATTTTTTATGCTTTTGCTTTGTTTTTGTTTTTTTATGTTCATGTTTGTTTCTTTAGGTTTATTTTTTTATGTTTACGTTTTTTTATCTGTTGGGCAGCAAAAATTATGCGGCAACATGATTCTTCCCCTTAGCACAACCTGGGTATTTTTATATTTTATTGTTTACAAAAATTCACTACTTTATAAATAAAAATTATTGTTTATGTTGCCTTTTTGTGATATCTGTAACTTTACTATTCCGTTGATGGGCTTGTTTTTTTTCTGTGCGAGTTGATGATTTTAATAATACCATTTTATGATTGCTTTTTATTGTAGTTTATTAAGGAGATGCGGCAACCAAAAATGGCAATTCTGATATTGCAATTATTTTTCTCTTTATGGCTTTTATTATACAAGTTAATTGTTTAGTTTCTTTATTTTGATATATTGCACTTTTACAGATGTAGCAATACTAAATATACTTTTTTATTTTTAGACTGCAAAAGAGCTTTTTTTTATTTTTCTTTCATCTTTTTTGATATTTTATTTTTTTAATTCCCTTAAGAGGCTTGAACCTGCTTCTTTTTTTAACCTCTTTTTTGTTACTTTATGTTTTAATTCCCTTATGAGACTTGAACCTGCCTTCTTTTTTTTTACTTTATTTTAATTCCTTAAGAGACTTGAACCTGCTTCTTTTTTTTTCTTACCTTTTCTGTTACTTTATTTATAGCTCCTTTAGGAGACTTGAACCTGCTTCTTTCTTATTTTCTTTTTTACGTTTTTTTTACTTTATTTTTAATTTCCTTAAGAGACTTGAACCTGCTTCTTTTTTTTCTTACCTTTTCTGTTACTTTATTTCTAGCTCCTTTAAGAGACTTGAACCTGCTTCTTTCTTTTTTTTACCCTTTTTTATTTTTTTAATTCCCTTAAGAGGCTTGAACCTGCTTCTTTTTTTAACCTCTTTTTTGTTACTTTATGTTTTAATTCCCTTACGAGACTTGAACCTGCCTTGTTTTTTTTTTTTTTTACTTTATTTTAATTCCGTTAAGAGACTTGAACCTGCTTCTTTTTTTTTTTTTTACCTTTTTTTGTTGCTTTATTTTTTAATTCCCTTAGGAGATTTGAACTTACGGTAATTTTGTTCTCTATACTACAATAAAGCAAAATCAAAATCTTATGAAAATTCATCCAAAATTTAGCGTTGAATTGATATTTTTTAAGAACTTTTTGAAGCCCTATGCAGAACTACATTTCCCTTCATGCCTTCGGCGTCTGCCCTGGTCAGCTTGTCACTTATCAGTATCTACAGTGTCGACAGCAGGAAGGAATTTGTGAATGTGCTTAATGTTTTTACCATGTTGAAGTTGAGTCATTGAGGGACGCGTACGAGTAGCCGTGTCGGGGTGCTCAGGGAGTGGGGCACAGAACAAACAAGAAATGGGGGCAAAGTCGTGGGTACGGGTGGCCAGATGCCAGCTCCTCGTCAGCTGCCTCTTCACTATGGTAATGAGATCATTTCTTGTTATTTCATAATTTGTCTTTCTTTTAAGGAAGGAACTTGTTATTAATGTTCTTCCAGTATGTGCAGCCTCATTGTTATAGCGCATAGGGCAGACCAGCCCTGATCAAATACAAGGAGACTTTCCATCAGAAGAAAAGTGATATAAAAAAGTTACAAATCACTAGACATTATTTATTCCGAACCTGTGTCAATGTTTGGTGCTAATTTTTTGGTGTTAGTATATGCCAGCCATATATAGTAAGAGATGTGTGAATAGTCACATTTTTGCCTACTAATAAGTACCGCAATACCATATAATATTACAATATGTCTATATGTGTTATTTTTCACAATAACCCCATCTTGGAATTTTTTTGGGAAAAACATCATTAGGAATTCCTTATGCCATCCATATGTTCTATTAGAGCAGAGAGAGACCCATATATCACGTTGATGGAAGTTCATTAGAATTTTTTTCACAGATCTTACATGGGAGAGTTACCATGTTTGATACCATGTTTTTTCCAAAAATAAGCCCTAGCACGAATTTTTGGTCTTTTCGGAGCAATGTTAAATTATAAGCCCTACCCTGAAAATAAGACTTAGTTGCGGTTCAATAATGTCCATTCAGCTAAAAAAGTTAAAGAATACCGCAGGACACTTCATTATAGAAAGCAGATACCCCCAAAAGAGAGAAAACCCCACAATTATACTCATCAGACACCAAACGGGAGGACCTGCGGTGGAACACACACCCACACACATCAGATCGCGCACACAATCAGATCGCGCACACAATCAGATCGCACACACAATCAGATTGCACACACTCATACTCATACACACACACATCAGGTCACACACACAATCACACATCAGATCGCACACACACTCATACTCATACACACACAGAATCACACATCAAATCGCACACACACACTCCCCACATCCAGTGATACCGATTACTTATGGACGGCAGAGAATCTTGGCACGCAGTGCAGTGGAACACACAGAGGACCTGTGGTGGAACGCATCAGTGCGTTCCACCGAAGGTCCTCGCCCTCTACTGCACTGCGTCCCATCTTCCTGTGCTGGCCGGAAGCAATCGGTATTGCCGAATGTGGTGAGTGTGTGTGTGTGCAATCTGATGTGTGACCTGACCTGTGTGTGCATAAGTATGAGTGTGTGTGCGATTTGATGTATGTGAGTGTGTCGGCCAGAAGCAGGGGAGGACCACGTGAAGCATACCTGCTTGGAGCACCCGTCAAAGATCGCAGGAGGACCTGTATATTAAAGGGTTATTCCCATCTCTAAGATCCCATCTTAATATTTAATTGGTATCATAATAATAATATTACCAAATACCTCCAATTAGAAATGTAGTATAGTTTTTCTAAATCACTATGTCTCTTACCTCATGTGCAGGGCATTATAGTAGCTTTGGTATCTATGGTTATGATCACGCATATAGTGACAGTTAGTTAGTTGCTGGTGGTCATAACCATGGATACTTAAGCTGCAATGCCCTGCACATGAGGTAAGAGACCTGGCTATATCAGGAGAACTATTCTACATTTCTAATTGAAGGTATTTGCTAATATTATTCTTATTACACATACTACATATTGGGATAGGATCTTGGAGATGGGAATACCCCTTTAATACTTACAAATCACCATCTTCCCCATTTCCATCATCGCTCCGGTGCTCTTCTTGAGCATATGACCTCCAAACAAACAGGGATTTCTGTGGGAGACAGGAGTCACTTTCTCTGTCTATGGAGCCTCTGTCTGGCAAGGAATGGGAGCGGTCACACGGGACCGGAACAGCACTGGAAACCGGGCAAGACGGTGACTGGTCAGTAAATTAATATACTTACACATCATTACATAGCTAATTAGGACAGTTTATGAACTAAACATTTTGTCGGGACTTCTTCAAATAAGACAAAGCTAAATTGCTTATCCCTATCCCGTTCAAGTCAGAATTCAGCAGCTCTACCCTAACAACAGAGGTGACCACTTCGGACAATGGCTTTTGGTAAGGCTATATTTTTGCCAAAAATCCATATTTTACTTTCCATCTGTTGACAACACTTTCCAAAATAACCTTGGGTCCACTAACCCAAACTAATAGTCTCATACATTTATGTTAGGCAGTTTGTTCAGGTCAAGGGATTCACGTTCAGTCAGAGAATTGCAGTCCAATCGAACACTGCAACATTGACTTCTTAACTGCTTGACAGACAGTTCTGTGGGGTCCGGCTGTAGAAGGTCGCAGCGTTTGGTTTCACTAGCTGCTTCCTGACTTTCCCTTTTCCGTGCTTGAGGTTAATCCTTTTCTCTTTAGGACCCTGCGGAGTTCCTCACCTTTCAGCTGTTAATCCTCAGCACTTCGCTTTTGTATTTAAATACCCTAATTCCCCCTTTCTCTGTGCTGGTGATTGGTCTAATACCCTTTACAGGTCTTGAGTGCAAGCAGTCAGCTTGTATTCATCTAAGAAACTAAGTTGTTGCAGTTCCTCTCCCTGAGTCATCTGGAGATGTTATTTGTATTCTTTCCCCTATATGTATTCCCTGTGTATTCTTTAGTACTTAGTGGGCTCATCCCATCCATTCCTTACCTAGAGCCCAGATCAGGGTCAGCTAGGGTCAGGTATCCTGCTGGGCGCGTAGGTGCGGAATCTATCTAGGGCGGTGAGGGAATCCAGGGCCCAGTGGTAGGTTTTGTCAGGGGTCACCATCTCCCCCTGTCCTAGACACAGGGTTTCCAGTCCCTTTTGCCATTCACTTGGTACTTCCCCATACCTAGCTTACATACTGAATTTTAATCCATATGCTGTTCATATGGTACAGAGATGTTCCAGGTTCTCAGCAGAGCACCACTCCACTCAACAAAACAACTGAAGATCCTGAACAGGAGACCTCTCCCACCCCCATTAATTCAAACCTTTTTAATGTAGCATTGAATCTGCATTGCAGACAGTGAACACTATGCCGTTTGTAGTGTATTAGTATATCTGTGTGTGAACTATGCTCCAAAGTGTGACATGTATCAGACTTGCTCCAATATGAGTAGTCATCAGCTGAAAACTGAAAATGTGAAACTCAGATAATTTTTGCACTAGTAGAAACAGTTTAGCATTGAATAGAGAAAGTGCTTACCTTAATATATACTGGTTAAAGGTGTTTCCCGACAGAATATACATTCCTACAATCACTTTATTTGACTGCAGATTGCCAAATATTGACTGCGTGCAATATGCATATGGTCAGGATTCCCTATTACCGCCAGCTTGAGTGGTCCAGACATGTGCTGAATAGTATCTCCTTTCCTTTTCCCAAAAGAACATTGAGAGAAGCAGAAAAAGTTGCTAGTCAGCACATAACCATAAGTATGCAAATCACATACTTGCGGTTCATGTGATAACCTCTCGAGCTGGGAATAAAGGTGAATCTTTACAGTGCGCACATTGCACACTGTCATGATTCAGCAATCTGAAGTCACATAGAGGCAATACAGCAATTTATGCTCATTCCAGAAACTCTCTTTAATGATGACCATCGTGTTTGAATAAATATAGTATGTACAGTATGTGAATAAATATTGTTTCTATACTACTTAATGTCATCTTTATGTTGCTATATATACTCTAACTATGTATTTTTATTCATATGTCTACATCTGGCTGTTTTTAGGTCCTGGCAGTAGGTTGCTGCATTTTGGTTGTGATAACTGGCTTAGGCTCCCACTTCACCATATTTACAAAGGCTTCCTCCGCAGACAATATGATCAAAAATCTGCATTATACCAGTAAGTACTGATGAGCTTTCAACTCATTTTGTTCTTTTTGATTGTGATTTGATGAAATATTGTACACATTTGTTAGATTTATTGCTCAATATAATGGCTTGGTTTCAGGAAACAATCCAGTAACCTTAGCCAGCATTTTCGGTACCCCTCTTTCTTGAGCTTGAGCTCATTTTGGAACTGTCCAAATGCTGATGGTTCTTTTGTCATTGCTTTCCTTTTATTGATTACTTATTTTTAAGCATTTTTCATTTTCCATTTTGGTTCTGTCTGATCACATTTTTTTATGTGCTTTTTATACTCATCCTTCTCCAACCTTCTTTCCTAGCTATATTTCCAAGTGAATAGGTGGTTGGAGTTCCAGCTCCTCAACTAGGGGTGTATCATGCATGGTAAACCCCAGTTGTTTTCCAGATAGAGGTTCTGTGAGTTATTCCCCTCCTGGCACCTCTTATTTTTCTCTCTGTTTGGGTGTCTAGGAGATTCCACATATTTGGCTTGTTTCTTGATTTTTTTTATTTTTCCTCCATCTATCCTTTGTGTTCATGTGTTAGTTTCTCCCCCTGAGTACTCGTACCTCTCGGAACGCTTCTCTCACCTTTTGTTAGGGTAGTGTCTAGCCTCACCTCTGGTTTTTTGACAGATACGAGAAACCCATCGATGGCCTTTCAGGGAGCCAGGTCAGAAGAGGTGTTGTTAGTTATATAATTAAGGTCTTTCCTAGCTCATACAGGAACCAGCTGGGTGCAGGTGTTTCACCTAAGTCCTTTCTCTCTTTGGTTACCAGTGTGAGTGTGTGCATACGTTTATAACACGGGCTCAGTGGTTAGCACTGCAGTCTTGCAGTGCTTGGGTTCTGGGCTCAAATCCCACGAAGGACAACATCTGCAAGGAGTTTGTATGTTCTCCCCATGCTTGCATGGATTTCCACCAGGTTCTCTGCTTTCCTCTCACATTCCAAAGACATACTGATAGGGATTTTAGATTGTGAGCTCCAATGGTGACAGTGTTGTTGTTGTTGTACATAAAGCGCTGCAGAATTTGTTAGCGCTAAATAAAGATTATTTTTATAACACTGAACTGTGAAAGGAGTAGGCTAGGTTCACACACTGCGTTTTTTTGTCGCAGGTGAGTTTGTGCGTTTTTTGCAGCAAAAAACGCACAAAAACGCACCGCATCAAAAAACGCGGCAAAAAACGCACGCGTTTTTGCCGCGATTTGGTGCGTTTTTTGCTGCGTTTTGCTGCGTTTTTGCTCACTGCGTCTTTATGCGTTTTTTATCAGTGAACAAAAAAAAAAGGTCTGATGTCATTTCTTTCTTCAATATGTTCTTCATTCTGCACTAGTGTATGCAGGAGAGCAGACAGCTGCAGAACTACAAGGCTCAGCATACTCCATCCAATAGTGTATGCAGGAGAGCAGACAGCAGCTGCAGAACTACAAGGCTCAGCATGCTCCATCCAGGACTGTATGCTGGAGGGAAAGTCAGGGGGGGCAGACCTACAAGGCTCAGCATCCTCCATCCAATAGTGTATGCAGGAGAGCAGACAGCAGCTGTCGAACTACAAGGCTCAGCATCCTCCATCCAATAGTGTATGCAGGAGAGCAGACAGCAGCTGTCGATCTACAAGGCTCAGCATCCTCCTTCCAGGACTGTATGCAGGATTCCTTTGCCCCCCCAAACAAAAAAAAAAATCACGTGGGCTTCGCCATATTTTTGTATGCTAGTCGGGTACAGCAGGCAGGTACGGGCTGCCCCCAACCCCCAGCTGCCTATTTGTACCCGGCTGGGAACCAAAAATATAGAGAAGCCCTTTTTTTTTTTTAATTATTTCATGAATTTCATGAAATAATTAAAAAAAAATGACGTGATCTTCGCCTAATTTTTGTGTCCAGCCGGGTACAACTAAGTAGCTGGGGATTGTAATCCACAGTGCAGGGTGCCCATGCTTTCTGGGCACCCCCGCTGCGAATTGCAGTCTGCAGCCACCCCAGAAAATGGCGCTTTCATAGAAGTGTATCCAACTCTTCCAGCTGCCCTGATGCCGGGTGGCTCACTGGGTAATAATGGGCTTAGGGCTAGCTGTATATTATCAGCTAGCCCTAAGCCCGAAATTCATGGTGTCACGCCAATATTAGGCATGGCCACCATGAATTTCTAGTAAAGATAAAAAAAACCACAACACACAGAAAAATATATTTATTAGAAATAAAACACAACACAATTAGTGACTCCATCTTTATTGAAATAAAGAACCCCCCCTCCGCAGTAATCCTGGGTCAAGGGTCCTGCGCCTTCCAGTCCGGATCCAATATCATCTGATCGGTTTGCTGGAAGGCAAAGCGATCAGATGATGTGTCAGGATCAAGTGCCTGTATCACATCACACAGCAGCTGATTGTATAAAAGCCGTTTATACAATCAGCAGATGCATCGGTGCAAAAAAAAAAAATACTCACTTATGTGCTGATTACCGGCAGCTCCTAGAGCGAGTCTGATCCCGTCCGATCGCTGCAGGAGCTGCCGGTAATCAGGGATGAAGTCTCCTGACACATCCGCTGATAGGTTAAACCGGCCGGCCGCTGGCGTCATCCCGAGACTTACGATCAGCTGACGCGTCAGGTGACTGCATCAGGTGATCCATCACCCGGTCCTGCATCCTGCAGGCATACGTACCCGGGAAGACTGCACACACCCGGAGCGGCGGTACCGGGAGGAGATGGGAGCGGGCATGGCACCGGGAGTCTGCAGACAGGTGAGTATGACTTTTTTTTTTCTACTGTTCACTTTTGATTTCGCAGCCGCTTCCACCTCCTGCCCGTACATGACGCCGCACGGCAGCATACATGCACAAGACTGGAGGTGGAAGCAGCGGTGACGGTATCGGGAGGATTCACACTTCTGTGTTTACTGACAGAAGGAATCCTCTTCCTGTACATGTCACTTTACTACCCACCTCCTGCGTTTATAGCTGCGTTTTTGGTCTTAGAAACGCACTAAAACGCACCAAAACGCACCTATTTGTGTTTCTCATTGCGTCTTTCAACATCCCATTGCACTCAATAGATGAAAAGCGCAGTGAAAAACGCGGGAATAATTGACATGTTGCGTTTTTGTGGCACCACAAAAACACAGCTGAAAAAAAACCGCTGTGTGCAGACAGCAAAAATGAAAACTCATAGACTTTTCTGGGGAAGCAAAGTCATGCAGTTTTCTGAGCAAAAACGCACCCGAAAGCTGCGCATAAACGCCGCGAAAAACACAGTGTGTGAACTTACCCTAACATTGTGAATTGTGAACAAACATACCTGATATGCTCAGTCAGCCATGGAGCAGGGCTGTAACAGGAGATAAGAAAAAAAAATCTCCTTGGTGGATTAAGCACATTTGTTTTATTTCCTCCAGCTTCAGTCCTGCTCGTTGTTCAGTCAGTCTCCATGCTCTGCTGTAAAACCATCAGATTGAATAAGCAGAAAGAGTTTACAAATGAGCATGGAGCAGGATGAAGCTGGTGGGAAAAAAACCTGAGTAGGAGAAGTTTTATTTTCTTCTCCGGAAGCCATGCTCCTTGGCTGAGTGAGCAGATCAGTTCTATTTGTTCACGACATTTCTCCCCTGACAGTTGTAACATGTCTCCATTATGTTTCGTCAGGCTGCAGCCTATACTGACATGACTAATGCCGGCGTCACATGGTGCGATATATCGGGCGATATTTCGTCGGGGTCACGTCATTAGTGACGCACATCCGGCATCATTAGATATATCGTACCATGTAACACCTCTGAACGGCTGTGAATGAGCAAAAATACTAACCTTATCGTTGCTCGTTGACACGTCGTTCATTTCCATTATTTTGTCGCACCTTCTCTGCGCCAGTTGTTCATCGTTCCCGTGGAAGCACACGTCGCTCCATGTGACACCCAGGGAACGACGAACACAGCTTACCTGCGTCCCGCCGGCAATGCGGAAGGAAGGAGGTGGGCGGGATGTTACGTCACGCTCTTCTCCACCCCTCCGCTTCTATTGGGCGGCCGCTGAGTGACGTCGCTGTGACGCCGAACGTCCCTCCCCCTTCAGGAAAAGGATGTTCGCCGCCCACAGCGAGGTCGTTCGGGAGGTAAGTACGTGTGACGGGGGTTTGACTTTGTGCGCCACGGGAAATGAATTACCCGTGACGCATAAACAGGCAGGTGTGATCACTGCTGCGATGACACGATAAATCGTCCCGTGTGACGCCGGCATAAGATGGGTAAATTGCTGCTTAAAATAAGTGTCGGCGGCAATTTTAATCTAATTTTAGGGCAACACTTTTAAAAATTTGTCTCGAGATTTTAATGAAAACTGCATACACTACATAGATCTTTTCTGACCTTAAATGTTTGGTGTACAAACGTTTTAAAACCATTTCAGTATGATTCTATATTTCATTTTAAAAGTTTTTACACATGATATTAAAATGAGCCTGATTAACAGCTCCTCAGTGTACCGCCTCTACTGCTGCAGGTAAAATTTCACACTGCTCTGTACAAGCTGCAGCTGTCAGTGAGGCTGGGTGGGCAGAGGGAGATATTACTTTATGATTATGCTTGGACTCATGAGCACTCAGTCACAAGCCGACCTTATAAAAGGCTTGTGCTCTCTCTGGAAAAACACTGAACCATCGCTTCCAACAAAAGTATCCTTGTACTGTTGACCACCAGTAAAGTAGTATCTCCTTGTCATTGCTATGTTATATTAAAGGGAACCTGTCACCAGATTTCGTGACTACAAGCTGCGGCCATCCCCACTGAGCCCTTATATTCTAGAATACTGTATATAAGAGCCCAGGCTGCTGTGTAGAATGTAAAAAATATTTTTATTATATTCACCGAGAGGGCGGTTCAGTCCGATGGGTGTCGCTGCTCTCCGGTCCAGTGCCTTACTCTGCCTGGAGAAAAAAAAGAATACCACAAGAATTATTAATCTGTGGAATAGTCTACCTCAACAGATGGTCACAATGTGAATAGTAACTGGGTTTAAAAAAGGAGTAGATGGGGGGGGATATTTTTAGAAGAAAATAATATAAATGCTTATGTAAATGTGTAAAGTGCTTTACTGAATTTTGGTCCAGTGGATTTTGCCCACAATTGGGATCAGGAGGGAAAGATTAGTTTTTTGAGGTGGCCTAGGTCATGCATGGTGGTTGTACATATACTCCTTTTTATCCTTTATTATCCCTCTGTTGAACCTAATGGACATTTGTCTTTTTTCAACTATATTAACAAAGATCAGCAGCATCAGAAGTATCTGGTGTTGTGGAAGGACCAAGCTTATTTTGCCCTTCAATACTGCAGGATTTCTTTGTTTTTTGCTTGACCACATTCACAGAGCAGTTTCTTCAGTCAACACAGCTATATAATAGCTTGTTTATTGTGCTGTGAGTTTTATTTTTCAGTGGCACAATTTTAGGATACATATAACTTATTGATTATCTTTTATTAACATTTTTGGGGAGGCACAGAAAAAAAACACTGCCAAAAAATTACGCATTTTATCTCTTCAGAGAGGAAGTAGACAAAGGAGCATTGCGGTTTAAAGTCTCCTCACCACTGGCATGCCGGAATGGTGTGTCAGTCTCCGCAAGGAGAAAAGCTTCCTGAAAAATATTGTTACCTATTATTTTTACAGCAATATAAATATGGGTTTTTTTACCATTTACTTTTACTACTTTTATAAAATAGCAGTACATTTCATGAACAAAAAAAATCATTTTTACTTATTTGTCTATGTAACCATATGTAGGCTTGTTTTGCAGGAATACTCATATTTTAATAGGATCATTTTGGAGGCATTTTTTTAATAAACTATTTTTTTAGTTCCACTAGGGCTCCTCACAATGTGATTGATTGATTCTATATTGCTTTGGTTTACTATAGCATTCATGCCTGTTAGTAATGATATGACAGTCCATCTATTAGACTATGCCTTTGGCATGGTCTACTAGGCATGTTAGACATGACAGGCCTGGCGGCCTTTATTAGACCCTAGCTAACATGACAGCCTATCGTCTGACTGACAGCATCATGAGCATCAGAGAAAAGCCTATTGACTTTAGCTTCTAAGGTGCTAAACAGATGGGATCAGAGTTATCTCTGATCCTTGAGATTGCGATAAAATGATAGTATATAACATGCAGCACACTCTGCGGATCACAAAAGCTCCTGACCCCATGTCATTCACTGAGCTGTACATCCTTTTGCGAGAATGCATTGTCAACATAGATGTACTATTACGTCCATTATGTCCAGCCGCAAAGCCAAATGTGCATGATGACTGCGAGGTCAGGGGTGATAAGTGGCCATAGTTATATAATGATTGTTCACTCCACAGTTATTGAATCTTTGTGTACGTGATGGATTATACTGCAGGGTCAAGGAATGGCGCCATCAATTTAATTCCAGCCCAGAGCAAGAGATATATTACCATGAATAGACAGGCGCTGCTGTGTGGGTGCGGGGGGGGGGGCTAGAGGTGCCCTGCTGATAACAGATTGTCGTTATAGATGTAACTCAATCAGGAAGTGCATGAAGAACAGATTAGTCCATAATCTACCAGGACCCCCCACTGCACACTGATATGTTATCTACTGTGTGAAGATCAGCATTGCTGGTGCTCTGGCCGGAGCACGTTAGTTTTTTGTTCCATTCTGATGGGCAGATTTCTGTTCATAAACGACTTCTTTTTGACTCTACAGAAGCCAATTGGTGCTTGTTTAACCCTTTTCCTGTTTTTTGAGACCTTTTTATAAAGCCACCACCTATGTCTAATAGCAGCGATCAGAGCTAGCTCCACACACTGCTGCTTAACCAATTAAAAGCCACTCAATCTCCGACAGTACGAGTTCATGTGGTTATCCAGGACGTTGCCTATTTTTTTTTATAGATGGCTAAGAACTTACTGGGAAGTAGTTGCTAACTATCTGCTTGTTCTCCCCAGTGACAACCTCTGCCGGCTAAGAGCGGTCCCAGACCACTTCTGCCGACAATTCTCCTGTCACATCAACAGAGCAGCTTCTTCTCTTCCACTCTGCTCTATAGACGGGCGTCATTGCCGATGTGAGGCTGATTGACAGCCAGCTTCCAACTGCCACATTAAAGGAAGACAGCTATCAATCAGTCTGACTTCGGCAAAGATATGCCATCTACAGAGGAGAGCAGATGAGAAAGACCTGCTCTGTTGCATTGAGGTCAAAGTAAGCAGGAGAGTCATTGTATGAGTTGGAACAGATCGGTGCCAGACAGAACAAGCAAGTATTTTCTTTGCCCAATTTGAAAAATTAACGAAAGTACCGGAAAACCCATTTAGATGGCTTTATCCCCATGCAACATCTGTTCAGACACTTATTGAACCTTCATCCCCCAATGATGCAATCGCAGAGATGCAATAAATGACCATGTTAGCTGGTGGCAGGATGAAGGCCTGACACTGCCAACTTGGTAGTCCTGAGAAACACAATCTTAGGCCTCATTCAGATGTCCATGTGCCATATGCATGTTGTATCCATTTTTTTTCAGGTCTACAATATGTAAACATTATAACCTATCAGGCTATTGACATGTCCATGTTTTTACACAGACCGTGTGTCCATGCAAGACACACAAAGATCTCCATTTTTTTCGGCAGCTCGGATGACGGACCAATACAAGGCTGTGGGGTCCTTGAAAAGCATATACAGCACATTGTGGTGCCATACATACATTGCAAAGTATATGAGTATATTTCCTGGATTTGTGCATTCCTTTCCCAAGAAGCTGCAAAAAAAAAAAATAGTGCATGCCCTTTTTGTCTCCCACCTGGAGTATTGCAACCTCCTGATCTGTGGCCTCCCTTACAACAGTCTCGCACCTGTCATGCTGTACTCTAAAATGTACAATAGCAGTACAGCGCACTAATGTGGGACTGAGAGGATTCCTGAAACTATCTGAGAAGGTAGTTAGCTGGTAAACCACTAGGAGGCGTAAAAGTGGAGGAAACGTATGAGCAGGGAATTCCCTAGCAGAGGTAATACTAGTCAAGCCCACCAGATGGCAGTAGAATCGTCAGAAAGCCGTGTCACAACAGGAGGTCTTGTAAATACACAAGGGCAAAGTCTAAAGGTAGTCAGAGGGAAGCAAATAGTCAGTAGCCGGGAAATCAGAGCCTAGAAGCGAGGGGGAGTGGGAAGACAAGACAGAATTAAGGTAAACAGATAAGGAACCAACAGGGAGACAGCGGGAGAGACACTGATGGAAACAGACAACAGAGGAGGTTAACAGGTCAGGTGAACATGGAGGTCAGGAGGGGGCAGGGCAGACAACAGGTCACTCAAGAGCAGAACACAGCAGAGCCAGAAATATCACTGGCGAAGTCCAAGAGAAACAGTGCCCTAATAAAGCAGACTGACCTCCAGAACGAGGCAGGAAGGATTAACCCCTAACGTGACTTGCATCAGAAGGGAAACTTAAAAAAAGGCTCAGCTCCAGCTGAGCCAGGAGTCAATCATGACAGCACCCCTACAATCTATTCTAAACTCTGCTGCCCGACTAATCCACCTGTCCAGTCGCTACTCCCTGACTTCTCCTCTCTGCCAATCCCTTCACTGGCTTCCCATTGCCCAAAAACTCCGGTTCAAAACCTTAACCATGACCTACAAAGCCATCCAAAACCTGTCTCCTCCCTACATCTCTGGTCTAGTCTCCCGGTACTTATGAGGCGCCCTGGACACTCCAGGGGCCACAGAGAACAACATCAACACACCCCACACTCCCAGCAGGCACACCGAAGTCAGATACAAAACCCTTGTTGCCTTCCTCCAGGGGCTGATGTCCACACCAGGGGGTGGAGCCAGGCGGTTGGTCTCCACCCACCGAGGAGTTCACAGTCCTGGAGGCAGGAAAACAGTCAGATTAGTTGGAGAGGTGAAAGTGGAAGGAAGCAAAGTAGCAAGTGAGCAGTCTGAAGTGAGTCCGGGTGTGTGGCCCGGACGGAGCAGCAAGGTTGGCAGACGGTGGTGACCGTCTGCAGGAGTGGCCTATCGGAGTTTACCGCAAGAACCATGGACGGGCGGTGGCCCGGCGGTACCGGACCGGTACACAAAGAGAAGTCAGCACCATCTGGCAGGGGCTTACGGACCCCGGCAAGGCTAGGAGTCGCCGTGAAATTGCTAAATCCGTTAGCGAAGGGAACCTCCTGGGTTTCCCAGCAGCCAAGTCCCGACAGAAGGCAACAGTCCGACCAGGAGAGGGAGACACCGCCACCGCCAAGGCAACTGTTTCCCAGGGCCAGCGCCTGCGGGCAAAAGGGGCTCCTCCAGCCCATATCCAAGCCGGGGAGCGGGTTACCGGTGGGAACCCATTGGAACCGTTTAAACTACTTAGGTGCAGGGGAAGGCAGTCACCATCAACCTGCCGGGAGAAACAACCACAGCCGTCTGTGGGACCCGTCCATCCAGCTGTGTGTTTTACCGAGAACTGTGTCTTCATCATTGGCTGAGTGAGTACCACCGTGCCGTGCGGCACAGCGCTGCCCCCGCGACCCTGCACCTCACCAGGCCCCGCAACCCGCCTGCCATCCATCCCTACCTACCCCCTAACCGGGCCCCGGGACAACCAACCCCCTACTCACGGAGGGGAGAACTACCATCAAAGCTGCTCCCTGTCACCGCTCCCGGGATCCCCGTCTAGAGCAGCGGTGGTGTCACCAATATCACCACAACCGTGGGTGGCGTCACGGACAATATATCCAACCCCCACAATCAACCCCCTTTTCACTCACGGGCGAGGAACGCCGCTCGAGTCCCCGGGATCCAGCCCACCGCTCGAGCCACCACCGAGCAGCAGCAGCAGAAGCCAGACCTGAGCAGTGGGAGAGCGCAGCATCGCCTCCTCCGCCCGCGACAACTTGGCGTCACGAACAGGGTCTTACCGCTCTGCCGTCTGGTAGAGGTGCGCCTTGTGACCGCCGGAGGTGTCCAGCCGAAAAATTTGAGAAGCCGCCATCTTGAGCGCGAAAAATTCCCGCTCCAGCGTCTCCTCGAGTAATGGAGGCGCGAAGGCCAAAATCCCGCCCCTGTAGAGGAGGAGCCGGAAAGAGGCTAAGGGGGACGAAATGGCGGCTGGTCGCATGTAGCTCGCAGCTATACGAACAGGGACGCCGGGACCCCGCGATTTGCTGAGCCCTGCAAAGGATGTCTGCCCCGCCTAGCTATGCGGAGGCTACCGAGCCGGTGCCCGGAACAGCGACGTGGCTCAGGGCCCGAACGGCGGGGATCTGCCGACGCTACCGGAGTCAGAGATGTCTGCTGATGGAGCAGTGGACCGCGGAGGTGGAAGCAGTAGCCGCGGTTGCCCGGGTGTACGGAATGGAGGCCATGATGGAGGAGCTGGTGAGTGACCCATGCCCCTGTGTCCCCGAGGGACCGGCCACTGCGGCTGAGGGACCCGGTCTACCCCTGGCTCCCATGCTGCCTCCGACTCCCCCGCCCGTGCACCCCGCTGATGCTGGTCCGTCTGGCTTACGTCCCCTCGTAACAGTAGCCGAAAGAGTGGCGAGCCCGGAGACTGCGGCAGTTGGTGGCAACCCGCCTGGTGCAGGGTCAGATGACAGTGACTCCGGGCCTGACACAGAGCCTGTTTCAGAAGAGGACGAAGGAGTCGTCGCCCTGGATGGCATGGAGGCCACTTACATTCCCCGGAGCGGAAATAACGGATACCGGGCGGCCCTTCCTCGTCGCGCCTGCTATGCGCTGGAGGGGCTGGTGCCTGTGTTCTTCCACCCAGGGCCAGCGGAGGATGATGAAAGCGACCAGTAATGGCAGCGGAGTCCCGTTGCAGTTGTCCCCGTTGGGACCACCAGTGTTAAAAATACTGTTTGCAAGTTTTGAATGATAAGTGAATGATTACCGAGAATGTCACCCGATTGCAACCTTGATTTGAAACCGGTCGTTGCCGGCAACTGGTCCCAGTTGGGACCCTCTTTATAAACCACTGCATAAGGAACTCCTTATGAACAGCCCGAGAACTAGCAGGGAAACCACAAACTTGTGGCCTGTAAATAAAAATGTTTTTGGCTTTACCGTTACTGC
This sequence comes from Anomaloglossus baeobatrachus, assembly GCF_048569485.1. Lineage (NCBI taxonomy): Eukaryota > Metazoa > Chordata > Amphibia > Anura > Aromobatidae > Anomaloglossus > Anomaloglossus baeobatrachus. The sequence goes on along the minus strand of NC_134362.1, from coordinate 68,094,796 downwards.
CTCCGGAGAGGCAGATTGGAGGAAGGGCCCACAGTGGAGCAGGCTGGGGCCCAGCCACCACCGGAACCGGTGGCAATCCTCTGGAGGGGTTCAGGGGTTCCCCATGGACGTGGGTCCCCTGAAAAGGACAGAACCCGCTCGGGCAACTTGTGCACGACTGGGGTCAAGGGGTGCTGCCTGTTTGCTTAGGGGCAGCATCAGGGCCAGGTTGCTTGGGTGGGAGAGAGCGGAAGCCGTAACCGTTAGTAACGTTTAAGTAAGAGTACCTCCCGATGTGGGAAGATGTTATTATAATTGTATTGTGTATTACCGTTTTTTCTATTTTTCAGTTGGTGAAAATAAAACCGGTGATGGACGGGCAGCCCGCGGACGGTCTGCATTTAACTAAGGGGGAATGTGGCGGCCTAGACAAGCCAGGGGCCACAGAGAACAACATCAACACACCCCACACTCCCAGCAGGCACACCGAAGTCAGACACAAAACCCTTGTTGCCTTCCTCCAGGGGCTGATGTCCACACCAGGGGGTGGAGCCAGGCGGTTGGTCTCCACCCACCGAGGAGTTCACAGTCCTGGAGGCAGGAAAACAGTCAGATTAGTTGGAGAGGTGAAAGTGGAAGGAAGCAAAGTAGCAAGTGAGCAGTCTGAAGTGAGTCCGGGTGTGTGGCCCGGACGGAGCAGCAAGGTTGGCAGACGGTGGTGACCGTCTGCAGAAGTGGCCTATCGGAGTTTACCGTAAGGACCGTGGACGGGCGGTGGCCCGGCGGTACCGGACCAGTACACAAGGAGAAGCCAGCACCATTGACAGGGGCTTTTCGGACCCCGGCAAGGCTAGGAGTCGCCGTGAAATTGCTAAATCCGTTAGCGAAGGGAACCTCCTGGGTTTCCCAGCAGCCAAGTCCCGACAGAAGGCAACAGTCCAACCAGGAGAGGGAGACACCGCCACCGCCAAGGCAACCGTTTCCCATGGCCAGCGCCTGCGGGCAAAAGGGGCTCCTCCGGCCCATATCCAAGCCGGGGAGCGGGTTACCGGTGGGAACCCATTGGAACCGTTTAAAGTACTTAGGTGCAGGGAAAGGCAGTCACCATCAACCTGCCGGGAGAAACAACCGCAGCCGTCTGTGGGACCCGTCCATCCAGCCGTGTATTTTACCGAGAACTGTGTCTTCATCATTGGCTGAGTGAGTACCACCGTGCCGTGCGGCACAGCACTGCCCCCGCGACCCTGCACCTCACCAGACCCCGCAACCCACCTGCCATCCATCCCTACCTACCCCCTCACCGGGCCCCGGGACAGCCAACCCCCTACCCACGGAGGGGAGAACTACCATCAAAGCTGCTCCCTGTCACCGCTCCCGGGATCCCCGTCTAGAGCAGCGGTGGTGTCACCAATATCACCACAACCGTGGGTGGCGTCACGGACAATATATCCAATCCCCACAATCAACCCCCTTTTCACTGACGGGCGAGGAACGCCGCTCGAGTCCCCGGGATCCTGCCCACCGCTCGAGCCACCACCGAGCAGCAGTAGCAGCAGCCGGACCCGAGCAGTGGGAGAGCGCAGCGTCGCCTCCTCCGCCCGCGACACTTACCTGCACATAACCTTCGATCCTCACAAGTTCTCCTTCTCTACTCCCCTCTCATCTCCTCTTCCCACCATCACATCCAAGATTTCTCCCGTGCATCCCCCATACTCTGGAATGCTCTACCACAACATATCAGACTCTCGCCTACCTTGACAAGCTTCAAAAGGAACCTGAAGACCCACATCTTCCGACAAGCCTACAACCTACAATGACCCTCAGTCTGATATAGCACCGCACAATAAGCTCTACCCTAACCTACTGTATCCTCACCCATCCCTTGTAGACTGTGAGCCCTCGCGGGCAGGGACCTCTCTCCTCCTGTACCTGTCTGTGCCTTGTATTGTTTATGATTATTGTACTTGTCCCTATTATGTACACCCCTTTCCACATGTAAAGCGCCATGGAATAAATGGTGCTATAATAATAAATAATAATATAGGAGAAGCTTTATCATTTATTTTATTTATTTAGCTATATAAAAAAAAACACTGATGGTAAAAATGGACACACGGATGACACCAGTACAATTTTTTCACGTATGTGATTATATAAGGATATGAAAATGAGGTTTTCGATAGAAGATTATGATTTTCATAAACGTATGTGATTTTCAAGGGGACAGAAATGCACGATCAAGTGTCCTGCAATACTAAAAATATTAAAAAGTAAAAAAAAAAAACAATAAAAGTTTCAAGCACCTTCCAAATACAAAATACAATACAAAACTAAAGAGGGTTAACAAAATTTACGGTATCTAAAAAATAAATGGAAGTATTTGGTATCCCCCACACATGTGAAATATGAAAACTATTAAAATATAAAATTCTGAAAATATAAAATAATATAAAATAGTTCAACCCGTAAGGAAAAAAAATTTGGAACATCAGAATTACAATTTTTTTTTTTCAATTGCCATACTTCTCCCAAAATTTAAAAAAAAATGTATTGCTCTTGGAAAAAGGGGAAGAAAAAACAAACGTGAAAAATGGAACTGGGCAACAGCGGGAAGCGGTTAACGGCATAGTCTCATGGTCGCTATACAGCGTGCATATTATTTGCAACATATCACCTTTTAGCCGCAACAATGTGCTGCGGAGTTGAATTATTTTTATGCCGGCTTATAGGATTCAATTAGCTGACGTATTAGCATTTTGTTGTTTTGTGGGCGAATGATTGGGAACAAGCGATCTTGTAAGCGTTCATTCATCCAATATGAAATGGACCCTTAAAGGGGTATTCCCATCTCCAAGATCCTATCCCAATATGTAGTATGTGCAATAATAACAATATTAGCAAATACCCCAAATTAGAAATGTATTATCGTTCTCCTGATATAGCCATGTCTCTTACCTCATGTGCAGGGCACTGCAGTAGCTTAGGTATCCATGGTTATGACGCACAAAGTCAAAATTAGTTAGTTAGTAGCTAGTGGTTATAACTTATAACCACTAGCAACTGACTAAAGGTACTGTCACACTAAGCAACTCTCCAGCGATCCCACCAGCAACCTGACCTGGCAGGGATCGCTGGAGCGTCACTACACGGGTTGCTGGTGAGCTGTCACACAGGCAGATCTCACCAGTGACCAGCCCCCAGCCAGCAGCGACGGGTGGAAGCGATGCTGCGCTTGGTAACTAAGGTAAATATCGGGTAACCAACCCGATATTTACCTTGATTACCAGCGCACACCGCTTAGCGCTGGCTCCCTGCACTCCTAGCCACAGTACACATCGGGTTAATTACCCAATGTGTAGTCCGGCTACGTGTGCAGAGAGCAGGGAGCCGGCACTGACAGTGTGAAAGCGGCGGACGCTGGTAACGAAGGTAAATATCGCGTAACCAAGGTAAGGGCTTCTTGGTTACCCGATATTTACATTGGTTACCAGCGCACACTGCTTAGCGCTGGCTCCCTGCACTCCTAGCCACAGTACACATCGGGTTAATTACCCGATGTGTACTCCAGCTACATGTGCAGGGAGCAGGAGCCGGCACTGACAGTGAGAGCGGCGGACGCTGGTAACGAAGGTATATATCGGGTAACCAAGGTAAGGGCTTCTTGGTTGCCCGATATTTACATTGGTTACCAGCGTCCGCAGAAGCCGGCTCCTGCTGACTGCACATTCAGTTGTTGCTCTGTCGCTGTCACACACAGCGATGTGCGCTTCACAGCGGGAGAGCAACAACTAAAAAATGGCCCAGGACATTCAGCAACAACCAACGACCTCACAGCAGGGGCCAGGTTGTTGCTGGATGTCACACACAGCAACATCGCTAGCAACGTCACAAAAGTTGTTCGTTAGCAGCGATGTTGCTAGCGTGACGTGGCCTTAACTGTGACTAGATAAGTGGTCGTAACCGTGGATACCTAATCCGCAATGCCCTGCACATGAGGTAAGAGACATGGCTATATCAGGAGAACTAGACTACATTTCTAATTGTAGGTATTTGCTAATATTTTATTATTACACCTACTACATATTGGGATAGGATTTTGGAGATGGGAATAACCCTTTAAGGCTTGCAGCATTTTACAGTACCATCAAAGTGAATGAGATTTATGCTTATTTATTTCCTTGTAGATTTTAACCATCAGAGAGTTATCTCCAATCTGCAGCATCTTATTTTGCAGCATTTTTCACCCATTTTAATGAATGGGGGAAAAAATCAAAAGTAAAAACGCACAAAAAAATGCGTATTTTAAGCGGCGTTTTTGCTACAGAAGGATCTCCTGCAGATACTCAGCGTGTGCACAGAGCCTAAAGGGTGCTTTTACACGCTGCGATATCGCTAATGATTTATCGTCAGGGTCACATCGTTAGTGACGAAACATCCGGCGTCCTTAGCAACATCGCAGCATGTGACACGTACGAGCGATCTTGCACGATCGCAATGTAAGGGGTGGGCAGACCCCTTACAAGGAAGCACAGGTTTTCTCTGAAGTGGTTAATGCTGTCCCAATAGAAACTGTAGAGGAGGGAGGAGGAGCTGGCAGCTTAGGGGGAAAGGAAGTGTGTGCTGAAGGGAGTTGTGTCCGGGACGGGAGAGAAGAAACAGCCAGGGGCAGAGTGTGGAGCTGAGTGGGCAGAAAGAAAGAAAGAAAGAAGGGAGCTGGAAGAACAGGGAAGCCGGAGAGAAAAGGAGCGGGCGGAACCTCATAGTGCGAAGCAGTCCCGATGTGGGTCCGGGCTGTGGGTAGCCAGAAGTGGGAGCCGGGCGAAGAGGAGTAGTCAGGCAAGTCACCCACTTGAGGGGACGCTAGGGCAGGCTTTCCCTCAGCTAAAGGAAGCGCCACAGCACTGTGTTTTGTTACTGCCACGTGTGGAGACTTGCGTAGAATAAAACATGTTTGTTATTTGCATTGAACCATGCCTGAAGAGTATTTGTACGCCGGACGACATCTGCACCACCACACTCTGCCCCACCAAGACATCTCCCGTCCCGATAGTGACGGCGAAGCCAGGGGTAAGCCTGACAGAAGGGGCCACGACTACAAGCCCAGAGGCGCCCCTGGCTCCCCGTTACATGTGGCGTAGTCGGCAGGATCCGGATCGTATGCAAGGGGACCCGCTCCAAGAAGATGGAGACCAAGTGGGGCCAAGGGCCCCTGATCCGGACTTTCAGCGAAGATTTCCAGTCCCATGGTGGGAAGAAGAAACAGTTCCTGAGGCGTTGGACCGGGCACAAGATGGCGGCAAGATGGCCGTTGTCTGTGAAGACACAGAAAGCGCGCGCAGAATTGGCGCCAAAAGAAGAGCCTGGGGCTGGACGGTGCCGAAAAAGAAGTTCGGAGTACTCCGCCCAAAGAGGGGAGGTGCCGGTCCCAGGGCACGAAGGAAGATATGTGAAGTGGGCGGTGTTCCAGAGAAAAAGAAGAACCGCCGCGTAGGGGTCGACCTGATGTGTGAGACTGGGGGTGGAGTATACCCAAGAGCGGGAAAAGTAAGCCCGCCTCCACTTCCTCCAGCATCTCCACTGACCCCGACGCCATTACCAGAAACGCTGACTCCGAACAAGATGGAGACTCCAGGAAAACAGCAAGCTGCGGTAGCCGCACTAGTAGCGACTAGCCTGGGCAGAGGCCGCCCGAAGCAGACTGCGGCTGCGGAAGGACCCACCCTTAACCTACCGGCTGTGCCAGGAGGACCGGAGTGGCCCACTACACAAGAGGCCGCACAGTGGCAACAGGAAATTGAGTGGGAGGAATGCCAATACCGGCGGCGGTCGCAGCAAAGACCGGTGCTAGCTGAACTCTCCCACCCGAGACGTTGGAGCAACCCGCCAACTATGAGCCCTTCCGGAGGCTGCGCCGGTTGCCCGGACAGTCCCTGTCGGAGTACGTGCAGGCCCAACGAGCCGAATGGCAACGTGCATATCATCCGGAGTGACTTTTCAAGACCGGAAGATGGCGGGCCTGTTTTTGTTCAACACCGGCGTTGTTTTGAGCCGGAAGAAGGTGTGTTGTTTGTAACCGTTCAAGTTGCTGAGCCCGGAAGAGAGCCTGATGCTGGACTGAGCCAGGGGCTCCCTCCGCGTCGTTAAGAAGATTTTTGCCGAGTTGTGTTCCTGCCAGCTAACGTCTAAGACTGGGAGTGCTGCAAAAGCCTAAAGGCAGAAACTCCACTAAGACCGGGAGTGCCTGCCGACGGCCTCCGGGCACGACTAAGACCGGGAGCTTCCAGGAGGAACTCCGGGCGCTGGACTGGTGTGCCCTTGCGGGTGCCCTCAGGTGAACATGTTCGCAGTTTCATTAAAATGACTTTGTTTAGTTTTAAAATGTGATTTTAGATTTGTGCCTTGCCGGGAGGCTTAGGCTTAAAGAGGGGAGGTATGTAAGGGGTGGGCAGACCCCTTACAAGGAAGCACAGGTTTTCTCTGAAGTGGTTAATGCTGTCCCCATAGAAACTGTAGAGGAGGGAGGAGGAGCCGGCAGCTTAGGGGGAAAGGAAGTGTGTGCTGAAGGGAGTTGTGTCCGGGACGGGAGAGAAGAAACAGCCAGGGGCAGAGTGTGGAGCTGAGTGGGCAGAAAGAAAGAAAGAAAGAAGGGAGCTGGAAGAACAGGGAAGCCGGAGAGAAAAGGAGCGGGCGGAATCTCATAGTGCGAAGCAGTCCCGATGTGGGTCCGGGCTGTGGGTAGCCAGAAGTGGGAGCCGGGCGAAGAGGAGTAGTCAGGCAAGTCACCCACTTGAGGGGACGCTAGGGCAGGCTTTCCCTCAGCTAAAGGAAGCGCCACAGCACTGTGTTTTGTTACTGCCACGTGTGGAGACTTGCGAAGAATAAAACATGTTTGTTATTTGCATTGAACCATGCCTGAAGAGTATTTGTACGCCGGACGACATCTGCACCACCACACTCTGCCCCACCAAGACATCTCCCGTCCCGATAGTGACGGCGAAGCCAGGGGTAAGCCTGACAGGAGGGGCCATGACTACAAGCCCAGAGGCGCCCCTGGCTCCCCGTTACAGCAAAACAGGCAAAAATTGTTGGTTTTGGAGAGGTCGTCCTAAAATCAAATATCGTTGTCTGTTTATTAGCGATGTAGTTCCTCGTTCCTGTGGCAGCACACATCGCTGTCTGTGACACCGCAGGAGCGAGGAACATCTCCAACCTGCGTCCACCAGCAATGAGGAAGGAAGGAGGTGGGCGGCCGCTCATCTCCGCCCCTCCTCTGCTATTGGACAGCTGCCGTGTGACGTCGCTGTGACACCGCACGAACTGCCCCCTTAAGCGATTAATGAATTATCGTCGGGGTCACGGTGTCTGTGACGCACATCCGGCGTCATTAATGATATCGCAAGACACTTATGAGCGACCTTAAACGATCGCAAAAGCGGCCAAAATCGTTTGCCGTGGAGAGGTCGTCCTGAATCAAAAAATCGATTTCTGCTCATTAGCGATGTTGTTCCTCGTTCCTGCGGCAGCACACATCACTATGTGTGACACCGCAGGAGCGAGGCACATCTCCTTACCTGCCTCCACCGGCTATGAGGAAGGAAGGAAGTGGGCGGCATGTTACGTCCCGCACATCTCCGCCCCTCCACTTCTATTGGATGGCTGCTGAGTGATGTCGCTGTGACGACGCACGAACCACCGCCTTAGAAAGGAGGCGGATCGCCGGCCAGAGCGATGTCGCAGGGCAGGTAAGTGCAGGGTTAAGCGAGGTTGTTCGTCACAGGCAGCGATTTGCCGTGTCGCACAACCGACGGGGGCGGGTACGATCAGTTGCAATCTTGCTAGCGAGATCACAGCGTGTACAGCCCGCTTTAGAAGGGAGGCGGATTGGTGGACACAGCGACGTCACTGCACAGGTATGTGCGTGTGATGCTGCCGTAGCAATAATGTTCGCTACGGCACCGATCACACAATATCGCACGTACGACGTGGGTGGGTGCTATCGCGCTCGACATCGCTATCCAATGCTAGCGATGATGCAGCATGTAAACCCCGCTTAAATCTGGGAGCATAAACTATATGAACGGACCTAATACATTTCTGTAATAATGGGCTTTTCTCTCCGCAGTGGTTCTGTATGGCGGCTTTGTATGTGGACTCCTCATTCTTACCCTCCTGCTCAGCACCTTCGCGGTCATACGGGAATCACAGCACCTTATGGCAACTGTAAGTGTCAAATATTAGAGAATGGGTTCGTTACAGGATGAATTCACAGCAAAATAAATGTCCCTTTACTGTAACTGTAAAGAAGCCTATCAAAGTAACACATATGAAACTATTGGTAATAGTACTGCTTGCTCTCACTTACATCTGCGTTATGGTCACTCGAGGATGTAACACGTGTATATATATATATATATATATATATATATATATATAAAAATAAAATAATATTTAAAGTATATATAATATATAAATAATTAAATTATATATCATAAGAGAGAAAACAATTGTCAGCTGATAACTGTAAAACAATAGACTGCATTCACGTACACAGTAAATGTAAAATAAATGTAAGATAAATACTATACAAAGTTTTTCTCCCCATAATATAGTATATAAATATAATGTATAAACGCCTAATAATAATCTGCTGCTGTGAAATACATGACAATGTTAAAGCTACATCGCCCCCTGCTGGATGACACTGTAATCCTCCTTCCTTTTGAAATGTAAGTATTGACCAGAAGCATAACTAGGGGTCCGGCTCAATAGGGCCAAATATATGAGTGGACCCCCACCCCAGGTAAAGCATGTTAACAACTGGAGAGGGTATAGCAGGCACTGAAGCAGACAACAATGCTGCTAATCCCTACAAATCCCTATACAAAGACCACCCTACAGGGATCATATACTGGTAGATGTCTGTTCTGTAGAACTAGGGGTGTCACAATCGCGGTCACAGAGGCTGCCTTCACGACCAGGCCCGGAGGGAAAGGAAACGCATTTGGATCCCCAGGAAGCCAGTGCTTTTAACCGTATCAGCAGTTTCTTGACGCTAATACAGTTAAGCACAGTGGTGGAGCAGAGAGCTCTTGCCTCCCTGCTCCATCACCAGATGCGTTAAAAGGACTCTGTCACCAGGTTTTTGCCACCTAATTTGAGAGCAGCATGATGATGGAACAGAGACCCTGATTCCAGTGATGTGTCACTTACTGGGCTGCTTAGTGTAGCTTTTATAAAATCACAGTTTAATTAGCAGGAGATTACCATTACAGGACTACTTGGTGTTCTACGAGGTAGTCCAGCATATTCATGAGCTCAGTATAACTGCTAGATCTGCAGCAGAGAAGACATTGATTGCTATCAAAATACCAGCAAGCAGCTGAGTAAGTGACACATCACTGGAGTCAGGGGTCTCTGCCCCTACATTATGCTGCTCTCAGATGAGGGAGCAAAAACCTGTTAATGGAGTCCTTTTAAATCACAGGCTGCTTAAAGCCTGCAGCCTATGAGAGCTTGGGAGTGCACAGAGAATATCAGGGGGCACTATGATGTCACATAATTGGGCAGCCTGTGCTTGGCCGCAAGCTGCAGGGAAAAGAAGATGAATGTCGTCACTTGCCCTGGGAGTAAAGTGAGGTGTGATTTTTATTAATGATGGAATCTGTCACAAGGTTTTTTTTCCCTCATAATGTAGAGAAAGAGATCCTGATTCCAGCGATGTGTCACTTACTGAGCTGGTTGCTGTCATTTTGATAAAATTAATGTTTTCTCTACTGCAGATCTAACAGTTATACAAAGATCATGAATATGCTGGACTACCTGAAAGCACACCAAGTAGTCCTGTAATGATAATCTCCTGCTAATTACACAGTGATTATATCAAAACTACGCTAAGCAGCTCAGTAAGTGACACATCACTGGAATCAGGGTCTCTGCCTCTATGTTATGCTGCTCTCAGATTAGGTGTTAAAAACCTGGTGACAGATTCCCTTTAAGGGGCATTATTATTATTGTATGGGGGAAACTAGGGTATTATTATTGTAAGGCATTAGTATTATTGTAAGGGGGCAATATTATTGTATGGGGGCAAGGAGCATTAGTATTTTTTTAAAAGGGGTGTTAATGTATGGGGAAAAGGGGGACATTTTTGGTAGTCATAATTATTATTGATCCACTTAAAGTGACAGGGTACAGAGAGGGTCAGCCGACGTGGAACGGGGGCGCCCAGAAATTTATGGTGTCATACCCTCCGTTGTCAGGCAGGAGCAAGGTCCCTTAGGGTATCATAGGCACCCCGTAAAAAAATTAATTTTTTCCGTTCCCCTCTACTGCCCCTGTATTTGTGTTCACTAGCACTGGGTCTCAATACATTATTATAAATAATTTCAATAAAGATAAAAGTTTTATTAGATTCTGAGGTTTTTTTCGTATTTTGTATTCAAGACTCAGTCCGATTGAATTGTATTTGAGAGTTTTTTGGAAAAAAGGGACAAGAAGTATACTCCGCCAGAGGTAGAGCTCTGGTAGTGCTTCCTTCAACTAATCATACATTATAATTTATAAATCTACAAGCTATGCAATGGAGATAAGAAATTAAAAAAGATGTTTTATTCAGCTGTGCACCTGCCATTCTATGATGTGATCAGTTTAACTTGCCCACACTTGTGATAGGCTTGCCAATTTAATTTGCGCAGACTGTGACCAGGATTTTGCTTCCACATCTGAGAGCAGCATAATGTAGGGGCAGAGATCCTGATTCCAGCGATGTGTCACCTACTGAGCTGCTTGCTGTAGTTTTGATAAAATCACAATTTTATCAGTTGATTATCACTAGAAGACTAGTAAATCTCAAGCCAGGTAGTCCTCCATATAGATCAGCTGTGTATAACCCCACCACTGATTGGCAGCATTTGTGTACACTATGCATAATTAGAAAGCTGCCAATCAGCGATGCGGGCGTGGTTATAGTGAGTTCAACATTCAGAGAACTGGTAGATCGACAGTAGATGAAACTGATTTTATCAAAATGACAGCAAGCAGCTCAGTAAGTGACACATCGCTTAAATCGGGGCTCAAGACCTATATGATGCTGCTCTCAAAAAATCTGGTGACAGATTCCCTTTAACACTAAAAGTCCCAGAAATTTCGAGCTCCCCACTGAAGTCCCGAAAGAGAATCAAATGACCCTTAGGGTACCTTCTCACTAAACGACTTACCAGCGATTCCGACCACGATATGACCTGGTCAGGATCGCTGGTGCGTCGCAACATGGTCGCTGGTGAGCTTTCAATCAGGCAGATCTCACCAGCGACCAGTGACCAGCCACCAGCCCGCAGCGACTCGTGGAAACGATGCTGCGCTTGGTAACCAAGGTAAATATCGGGTAACTAAGCAAAATGCTTTGCTTGGTTACCCGATATTTACCCTGGTTACGAGCGCACACCACTTAGAGCTGGCTCCCTGCACTCCTAGCCAGGGTACACATCGGGTTACTAAGCAAAGCGCTTTGCTTAGTTACCCAATGTGTACTCTGGCTACGGGTGCAGGGAGCCAGTACTGGCAGCCTGAGAGCGGCGGACGCTAGTAACCAAGGTAAATATCAGGTAACCAAGCAAAGCGCTTCACTTAGTTACCCGATGTGTACCTTGGTTACCAGCGTCCGCAGCTGTCAGAAGCCGGCTCCCTGCTCCCTGCACATTCAGATCGTTGCTCTCTCGCTGTCAAACACAGCGATGTGTGCTTCACAGCGGGAGAGCAACATCCAAAAAATGAACCAGGGCTGTGTGTAACGAGCAGCGATTTCACAGCAGGGGACAGGTCGCAGCTCAGTGTCACACACAGCGAGATCGCTAATGAGGTCACTGGTGCGTCACAAAAAACGTGACTCAGCAGCGATCTCGCTATGTGAGAAGTACCCCTAAGTCCAAACTGAATAGAACTAACTAGAAACTAAATGGCTAAACTCAATGGAAAACAACAACCTCCTGTGGTGCGACAGTAATGGCCTTAATTACAGAACAAAAGACGGTGATTATAGGAAGTTAGCTAAAATCCTTCAGGTCATTCCACCCGTCTCTTGGTTCCAAAAGGTAGAAATGTTAAATGACCCCTCTCTGGGACTTCTAGTGTTAAGCCCGAATTCAGTTTCAATCCAGTGGTTTTGTGAAGATTGCTTTATGAATTGGGTCCTTAATCCTAGAACGCGCAAGCAATTCAATCTACAATAGAAAACAAATGACCTAGCAGACCTGCGAGGCCCCAGGTATGCGTTCTAGGGATAATGTTGAGTGTTTTACCAGAAATGTATTTTTGAGGCCTGCTGAGGAGAGTACATGTGTGTGGCATTAATCCTCAGCTCATTAAAGAGAGTCTGTCAGCCCAAACTGACAGTATAAACTAAGTGCATACCCTTGTAGGGTATATAGCCCGTAATAACATCGCACCATCAGTGATCTTATTGCTGCCTGCTTTCTGCAGGAAGTAACATTTGATCGAATATGCTAATTAGGATACTCGTGGCACCCTTGGTGTGGCTACGAGACTCACTGCACCATTCCACCCGCTGGTTATACATATCCGCACCCGCCACTCCTACTAGTAACTAACATCGCTGGTTGCCTGAGCTTTCACTGTAGATAGTGCTAACTCACGGCAAATCAGTATACTCAATCACCAGTAGAGAGACAAGGACATGCAACATTAGTGGTCGGACCAGTTCCCTTAACCTCTTGGCTATACTGGAATGCATAGGGCACAGTCCAAAAAAACTCTAAACACCAGCCATATGGATTCCTCCTTATGTGGGACGATGACCTCTTTGGACATCTTTCTTTATGATTGGCATATACAGTACTGTGTAAGGGTTTTTTATATGTAGGTCATGGAAAAATAAAACGCAACTTAAGAATGCTTTCAAAACTCAAAGTGTAAATAGTTTATTTTTTTATGAATTAGCAAAATTCAAGGTGAATGAGCAAAATAAAAATCCAACTCAGATCAATATTCAGTGTGACCACTCTTTACCTTCAAAACCACATCAAAACATCAATTCTTCTAGATATACATGTCACTTGCACTCAGATTTGGAGGATCTTGGCAGGGAAGTTGTTCCAAACATCTTGGAGAACTAACCGCAGATCTGTGTATGAAGCTTGTGCAAATCCTTCCATCTCCTGATGATGAGATCAGGGCTCTGCAGGGGTGATATCATCGCTCCTAAGACTCCTTGTTCTTCTTTACTCTGAAGATCGTTATTTATGACAATGGCTGCATGTTTGAGGTCATTCTGTAGAATAGATTTGGAGCCAATCAGACACCTCTGATGATGTTGCATAGTGGATTTAGATTTCTCTTTTCTCCATTCACTTTGAATTTTCTTAACTGATCAAAACAAACTATTAATACTTCTATTCTTTACAGCATTCTTAATATGTAGCAAAGGAAAGACCCCAGCATAGGAAAATAAACTTTAGCTTACTGAAATAAGTGTTGATACATACAGTCATAGTCAAACGTATTGGCACCCTTGAAATTGTTACAGAAAATGAATTATTTCTCCCAGAAAATTATTGTAATTACACATGTTTTGTTAGACAGATATTTATTTTCTTTACATGTATTGGGACTACACAAAAATAAAAACTGAGAAAAAAAAGACAAATCGTACATAATTACACACAAAAATGCAAAAATGGGCCAGACAAAATTAGTGAGACCTTTCCAAAATTGTGGGTAAACAACATTTTTTCAATCATGTAATGCTCGTTCAAACTCAAATGTGGCAAGTAACAGGTGTGGGCAATAAGAAAATCACACTAGAAACCAACTAAAAAGGGAGACGTTGACTCAATCTTTGCATTGTGTGTCTGTGTGTGTCACACTGAACATGGAGAAAAGAAAGAAGAGAAGAAATCTGTTGAACCAAAATTGTTAAAAAAATATCAACACTCTCAAGGTTACAAGTCCATCTGCAGAAATATTGTTGTTCCTTTGTCCACGCTGTGCAACATAATTAAGAAGTTTACAACTTATGACACTGTAGCTAATCTCCCTAGATGTGGATAGCAGAGAAAAATTGTTGAACATTTGCAACACAGGATAGTCAAAGCAGCCCTAATCAGGTTCCAAAGAAATTGAATATGTCTTGCAGGCTCAAAGTGCATCAGTGTCAGAGCAAACTATATATCGACCTTTGAAATAAATTAACCTCTGTTACAGGAGACCCAGGAGGACCTCACTGCTGACTCAGAGACATAAAAAAGCTAGTTTGCAGGTTGCCAAAATGTATATGAATAAGCCAAAATCCTTCTGGGAAAGCGTCTTATGGACAGATGAGACCAAGATAGAGTTTTGGTAAAGCGCATCATTCCAATGTTTACCGAAAACGGAATGAGGTCTACAAAGAAAGAACACAGCACCTACAGTAAAACATGGTGGAGGTTCAAAGATGCTTTGGGGTTGGTTTGCTGCCCTGGGTGCCTTGACTGTGTGCAAGGCATCATGAAATCTGAAAATTACCAAAGTATTTTGGGTCACAATGTAGTGCCCAGTGTCAGAAAGCTGGGTTTACGTCCTAGGTCTTGAGTCTTCCAGAAGGACAGTCACCCCAAAAAAACTTCAAGAATCCCCAGAAATGGATGGAAACAAAGCGCTGGAGAGTTATGAATTGGCAGCAATGAGTCCGGATGTAAACCCTATTGAACACCTGGGAGAGATCTGAAAATTGCTGTTGGGAGAAGGTGTCTTCAAATATGAGACCTGGAGCACTTTACAAGAGAAGAGTCCAAAATTCCAGTTGAGAGGTGTAAGAGGCTTGTTGATGGTTATAGGAAGCGAATGATTGCAGTTATTTATTCCAAAGGCTGTGTAATCAAATATTAAGGTGATGGTGCCAAAAAGTTTGTCCGGCCTGATTTCGGAGTTTTGTGTGAAATTTAGTGATGGGTGGACTTGGAGTATAAAAGTCTGAATCCGCACGATTTCAAAGTTTTCCGGGTGCCGGACCCAAGCCATAAAACTTGGTCCGGATTCGACACTTGAGAACTTAAAAAAAAATAAAGGAAAAATAAATAAAATAAGAATGAAGCAAGCATTTCATACTTACCAAGGCTCCCGCGTGGCTGTCACACTGCTCCTCCAGCCTCCCTGGACCGCTCATCATTGCTCATACATATGTACTGCTTTCCCTGCTTTCTCCACCCACTAGCCGGACTGGCCTCTGTGTAGCAGTCAGACGCGCCCCCAGCCTGTGTGACTGCGGCTGACTGCTCATTGTGGCTCATTCACTCTCTGTTTCTCTGCACTTGCAGAGGACAGTCTTGTTCTATGGCTGCGCACTGTGACTGAGATGTAGCAGAGCTGAAATCGCCGTGGGACCTCATGTGGATTACGTTGGACCTGCAGGAGTGTGTTGAGGTTAATAAAGTGCTGAAAGAGGGCGGTTTTGTATTTTATTCCAGATAAAGGATTTTTTTGGTGTCTGTGTTTATTTACTTTCACTTACAGATTAGTGATGGGATGTCATAGACACTGCCATCACTAATCTAGGACTTAGTACCAGCTGTGGGCTGTTATTAACCCCTCAGTAACCCGATTGCCGCCGCATCTGGACAATCGGGAAAAGCCAGGTAAAGCGCCGAGCTTGTTGCATCTAATAGATGTGACAATCTTGGCAGCTACAGGTTGCTCTTTTTAAGCTGGGGGGTGGCCAATATCCATTCCACTCCCCAGTCTGAGAATACCAACTCTAGTTGTCGGGCTTGTTCATGGCTGGGTATCAAAATTGGGGTGGACTGCACGTAATTTTTTTCAATTATTTATTTAAATAATAATATAAAAAAGCCGCATGTGGTTCCTTTTATTTTGATACACAGCCAAGATAAGTGCAGCAAAATTGTGGCAAAAAACGCATTTATATATAGATTGGGTGCAGGAATATGGGGTAAAAATTTGATCACCAAATTTGCATCCCTTGGCCCAAAAATACAAAAAAAAAGGCATTTTTTTTCTGCTGGGAGGTGCAAATTTGGTGCTGAAATCTGGTGCAGACAATTTCAGCACCAAATGTCCACCTCCTGGCAGAAAACCATGGCAAAAAATGCGTCAAATAATGAATCAAAAAATACTTTTTTTGGCCAGGAGGTGTAGATTGGGTGCAGGAATATGGTTTAACACTAGAACTACTCAGGTAGTCATTTTGACTACTTTGCACTATGTATTTCTATATAGGTGTCACAAGTCCAGTAGTTCTAGTGTTAAAAATATCATCACCAAATTTGCATCCCTTGGCCCAAAAAAGGAAAAAAAAGGGGTTTTTTTCTGTAAGGTGTAAATTTGGTGCTGAAGTCTGGTTCAGACAATTTCAACACCAAATATGCACCTCCTGGCAAAAAAACACTGCAAAACCGCACAAAAAAATGTGTCGCAAAACAATGGGGATTTTTTGACAGAAGGTGTAGAT
Organism: Anomaloglossus baeobatrachus; assembly: GCF_048569485.1. Classification (NCBI taxonomy): domain Eukaryota; kingdom Metazoa; phylum Chordata; class Amphibia; order Anura; family Aromobatidae; genus Anomaloglossus; species Anomaloglossus baeobatrachus. The sequence continues at coordinate 68,078,358 of NC_134362.1, read as the reverse complement.
TGGGTGCAGGAATATAGTGTAAAAATTTCATCACCAAATTTGCATCCCTTGGTCCAAAAATGCAAAAAAAAAAAAATTTCTACCAGGAGGTAAAAATTTGGTGCTGAAATCTGGTGCAGATGATTTCCGCACCAAATGTGCACCTCCTGGGAGAAAACAGCAGCAAAAACCCGAGGCAAAAAATGCGTAAAAAAAAAAGCGTTTGGTTTTTTTTGCCAGGAGATGTAGATTAGGTGCAGGAATATGGTGTAAAAATTTCATCACCAAATCTGCATCTCTAGGCTCAGTGACCTCACATGAGGTCAGGTTACATACGATCACAGCTGAAGGACCGTGGGAACCTCCAGCTGTAACCACAAAGGACCTGAGTGACATCACTGCTCATTGCGCAGCTCATTCATTCTCCGCACTCACAGCGAGCAGTGATGCTCTATAGCCACTTGCTGTGAGTTGGATGTAGCAGAGTTGAATCGTCGTGGGACCTTGTGTGGATTACGCTGGTCCTGCAGGGGTGTGTTGGGGTTAATAAAGTGGTGAAAGAGGGTGATTTTGTGTTTTATTCCAAATAAAGGATTTTTTGTTGTCTGTGTTTATTTACTTTCACTTAGAAATTAGTGATGGGATGTCATAGATGCTGCCATCACTAATCTAGGACTTAGTACCAGCTGAGGGCTGTTATTACCCCCTCAGTACCCCAATGGCCACCACACCAGGGCAATCGGGAAGAGCTAGGTATATCGCTGGGCTTGTCACATCTAATGGCTGCAACAATTCTAAGTGGCTGGAGGCTGATATTTTTAAGCTGGGTCTCCCCAGCCTGAGAATACCAGCTCCCTGCTGTTGGGCTTTACCTTGGCAGGGCATCAAAATTGATTGGAAACGGCACGTCATTTTTTTAAATTATTTATTTAAATAATTTAAAAAAAGTTGCATGCGGTTCCTATTCTTTTAATACCCAGCCAAGATTAGTGCAGGGTTGGGGCTGCACCCTGTAACTAAGTGCTTTATCTGTATGATGTCATTTTAGCACACCTCTTATCACATGATAGGGGCATGATCAAAAGGCTGTCCGACGTTTCCACCTAAAATAAACACTATTTTTCTAAGTCCACATATGCCCATGTGGACTTAGAAAAATAGTGTTTATTTTAGGTGGAAACTAAATGGAGTTATTAATAATAGAAGTGGGGGTGTGGGTGTAAGACTCCCAGATAGGTAGTGAATGCGAGGCCTGGGAGCAGCGTACAGCCATGCCAGAGCCTTTGTAATTACAGTCCGCTTGCTCCCATTTCCCTATCCCTTCTACCACCATTTTTAATTTACAGATTATGAACCCCTTAGACTTATATGATTGGCCGGATTCAGATTTTTTAAAAAAGTAAACAGGGACCCGCCGATCCCAGGTATCTGCAAGTCCGCCCATTTCTAAGGAAATTATGTCCAATTGCCTTTTTTTCCTTTGTTTTATTTTCTGTTCTTCCAATAACCGCAAAGGTAATAAACACGTGTATAACAAAAATGTGTAATTGCAATAATTTTCTAGGAGAAATACTTCATTTTCTGGAATAATGTCAAAGGTGCCAACACTTTCGGTCATGACTGTATGTATAGTTGGAAGCATGTACATTACTTAGTGAGAGATCTGCTTTTTACACAAGTGCATTCATTGGTATTAGAAGTGGCGGCACATTACTTGGGAGGAACATTTCAGTTACATGAAACAATGAGATTGGATCCTCCTTGTTTTAGGATATTATTTCTGCTGTTCACAGTCCTATTCAGATAGCACTGCAGTAATCGTGCCCCTGCACTGGCAAGTCCAGTATTCTTTCACAAACCCTAAAGCTGGGTTCACACTAAACGACAGCGACAACGACGTCGCTGTTACGTCACCATTTTCGGTGACGTAACAGCGACCTTGTAAGTCGCTGTTATGATCGCTGCTTAGCTGTCAAACACAGCAGAAGCAGCGATCATAACGTCGCTGTGCTACATGTTCAGAGAGCAGGGAGCCGCGCTTAGCGCTGGCTCCTTGCTCTCCTACAGTACACATCGGGTTAATTAACCCGATGTGTGCTGCAGCTACATGTCACAGTTCAGAGAATAGGGAGCCACGCGCACTGCTTAGTGCTGGCTCCTTGCTCTCCTTGCTACAGTATACATCGGGTTAATTACCCGATGCATACTGCAGCCACATGTCACAGTGCAGGAGCCGGCACTGGCAGCAAGAGCGGAGGCCGGTAACCAGCGTAAACATCGGGTAACCAGGGAAAGGTCTTCCCTTGGTTACCCGATGTTTGCGCTGGTTACAGCTTACCGCAGCTGCCAGTGCCGGCTCCTGCTCGCTTCATTTCGTCGCTCTCTCGCTGTCACACACAGCGATGTGTGTGTCACAGCGGGAGAGTGACGACCAAAAAATGAAGCTGGACATTCAGCAACGACCGGCGACCTCACAGCAGGGGCCAGGTCGTTGCTGGATGTCACACACAGCGACAGCGACGGGACGTCGCTGCAACGTCACAGAAAATGGTGACGTAGCAGCGACGTCGTTGTCGTTGTCGCTGTGTGTGACACCAGCTTTAGCCTAATTGTTGCCTCATCACCCTGGTTTTCTCCTTTTTTGCATCAGGGTCCCAACAAACCCATAACAATACCTTCCTGGACTCTCAGCTCCATTCCTGCTACAGCCATGCCTCCCGACCGTCCCAGATTCAGCGGGACTGTCCTGAATTCAGCTGGTCACTGCTCTTGTTGCAATTAGTGTTGAGCGAGTAGTTGACTATTCGTACTTGACATGCTGTTAGTGAGTACTGTCCGCTACTCGCATTTGTTGCGCCCTGGACAAGCCAGGACGTCACAGGTACTGCAACAACACACCCCACACCCCGGTTAGGCACATCAGCCGCACACACAAATCCTTGTTGCCTCCCTCCAGGGGCTGATGTCCACACCAGGTGGGGCGGAGCCAGGCGGTTGGCTCCTCCCACTGAGGAGTTCACAGTCCTGGAGGCGGGAAAGGAAGGCAGTGCAGTTTTAGAGTTGAGGGAGTGAAGTGGTAGTTAAGGAGCAGACTGACCGTGTCCGGGTACGTGGCCCTGGCACCTACAGCAAGGTTGGCAGACGGTGGTGACCGTCTGCAGGAGAGGCAGATTGACGCACAACTGTAAGGACCGGGGATGGGTGGTGGCCCGCCGGTACCGGATCGGGGAGCGAAGAGAAGCCAGCACCATCCGGCAGGGCCTACGGACCCCGACCAGGCTAGGAGTCACCGTTAAACCGGTCAAATCCGTCAGCGACGGGAACCTCCGGGGTTTCCCAGCAATAAAGACCCGACTGAAGGCAACCGTCCAAACCGTGAGGGAGATAAAGCTACCGCCAGAGCTAGAGCTCCCAGGGCCAGAGCCTGCAGGCAACAAGGGGCTCCCTTAGCCAACACACCGCTGGGGAGCGGGTTACCGATGGGAAGCCATCGGGGCCGAGAACATAACACCGGTGCAGGGAGAGACCGTTACCGCCAACCGACCGGGAGTGACCGTCGCAGCCGTCTGTGGGACTCGTCCATCCAGCCGTTTGTTTTACCAGAGACTCCGTGTGCATTACTGGCTGAGTAAGTACCACCGTGCCGTCTGGCACTGCACTGCCCCGCGACCCTGCACCTGGCCAAGCTCCGCAATCCACCAAACAGACAATAACTCCGGGCCCCGGGACTACCAAAATCCCCCTACCCGCGGAGGGGAGAGAAACATCCCAGCTGCTCCCTGTCATCGCTCCCGAGATCCCCGTACAGAGAAGCGGTGGTGCCCCAACCTCACCACACATTATGGGTGGCGTCACAAACCGACATCCCAAACACCAACAAATCACCCCTTTCACTCACGGGCGAGGAGCGCCGCTCGAGTCCCCGGATCCGGCCCACCGCTCGAGCCACTGAGCAGCAGCAGCGCCGGACCTGAGCATGGTGAACGCAGCGGCGTCCCCTCCCCGCCCGCGACACATTCGTTACAAGTAGCAGGCACAATGTAAGCCAATAGGAAATACTTGCTAAGTAGTGAGTAACCTGAAAGCCGTACTATTCGCTACTCGCACGAAAAGTTCAGTTTTCGGGTTATTCGCTACTTAGCGAGTATTTCCTATTGACTTGCATCGTACTCACTACTCGTAATGAATATGTGAGTAGCGGACAGTACTGGCTAACAGCATAGCGAGTACGAATAGGTAGCTACTTGCTCAACACTAGTCGCAACTCCTCCTTCTCTCAATGCAGTGAATAAATTAACTGAGTTCAGTGTGAAGTGATGAGCCAGGGGAGCCTCAGGCCTAGTAGTCGTGGCTTTAGTTTTCAGGCTGGTCCCTGGCTTCACCACTACTTCACGGTCGGGGACTGACTTGGTGGGGCAGAGTGTGATGGTGCATTCGCCGGACGATGTACAAATGATCTTCAGACAAAGGGTGCTGGTAACAAACGACATCCTTTATTTGCACAACACGATCCGGCGGTAAAATCAGGCACTTTCGGTGGAGCTGGGGGCAGCCTGCCCTAACGCACCCTCTGGTGGGGATGTGCCCGGGGTACTCCACTTCGCCGGGCTCCCACTCTTTGGTTTCATGCACACCGGACCCACACCAGTTGCTTCACCCCCTGAGGTTACGTTCTCCTCCTTGCTCTCCGGCGCCCCCTGGTGGTCCCGCTCTCACACTCTGCCCCTAGATGTTCACACTCTCCCGTCCCGGATCCGACTCCTCGCACACACACACATACACAGCCCTGTGATTCAGCCGGCTCCTCCTCCCCGGTGGCGACAGCCGTCCCACCCGGCCACTAGGGGTGCCCTATCACAACAATAAAATATTAAAATTCAACATTTTTATTAATTGCAATTCCGGGTTATCTATGCTGGTACTAGTAGGGGGTAGGCTCACCCACTACATGCCTCCCCTCTTAAAATCCGAGCCTCCCGGCAAGGCTCTATCTATAAACACATAGCTAAAAGAATGAACATAGCATAAGAAAAAAAAATACCCTTCAGCCCAGTCCACAACAGGCACCGCGTACTAGAAGAAGGGCACCAGTCCAGCGCCCGGCGGCTTAGCAGCGCTCCCGGTCTTTTGATGGCGCCCGGAGGCTCAACAGCGCTCCCGGTCTTATGATGGCGCCCGGAGGCTCAACAGCGCTCCCGGTCTTATGATGGCGCCCGGAGGCTCAACAGCGCTCCCGGTCTTTCGATGGCGCCCGGAGGCTCAACAGCGCTCCCGTTCTTTCGATGGCGAGCAACAGGCATATAAACTTGTATCAACTGTAAACTCTTCGCCCTGCGGAGGAGTTCCTGACTCAGTCTGACAGCGAGCTCCCTCCGGGCTTTATCAACTGAACTTAAACTTTTGCCGGTCGATCAACAATACCGGTCTTCAAACAAGCCAGCTCGGGTGATCTACTCCGGAGGCCAGGACCGCTTCCATTCGGCCGCCTGGGCCTGGATGTAGGCGCCCAGGGACTGCCCAGGTTGGCGGCGGACCCTCCGGAATGAAACAGGAGCGAAAGGCGGCTCCGATGGCGTGGCCTCTTCAGTTTCCGGTGGAGGCGATGGAGTCGCCACCCGGGGCGGTTGAGGCACAGGTTGCGGCACGTCCAGGACTATTACCGGTCTATTAGTGACACTTTGGTTAACCGCCACCACCGGGGTACCCTTTTCCGGGTCAGCGGTCGGGCCAGACTGCACCTCCGGTGAGACCGCCAGGGTGCGCCTGGAATGGGAGGCATCCATCGGCATCGGTTTCTGCTGGCCCCGGCGCCGTTCCTGGTGCTCCTCCCACTCCAGCTCCTGTTGCCACTGGGCCGCTTCCCGGGCGGTCGGCATCCGGGTCACGCCAACCGCGAACAAACCGCGACTTCCCGCATCGGGTAAGAATTGCACCTTCTCTCCCGGATAAAGAGTGTGAAGCCTCTTCGGTAACCCCTCCACGTCCAGGTGGACCCGATTATAAAAATAATCGTCTCCGGTGCTTGCTTCACGGATAAACCCGTAGCCCTCCTGCTGGTTAAATTTCACCACTATACCAGTGGTGAATTGCAGGGCCAGCTCCTCACCGCCGGGACCGGACATCATTTCCCGGACGATGGTCTCTGCAAGCAGCCGCTCCTGGATGGGGTCTGGTATCGGAGACGGAGCCCTTGGATATGAGGTAGAGGACGGGACTACAGGGTCCCAAAAGAAGCCCCGGTGATCTTGCTCCAGCCGCTCGGCAATCACTTCGGCCGGCTCCCGCACGGGGACAGATGGTGCTACGGCTGTGGGTGATGCGGCTGTGGCGACGTGCTGAGGTGTCTCCACAGGGGAATAGGTAATCCCCAGGGGGCGGTTCCCCACCGGTAGCTGGGTGGCATAAGTTGCCCGTACCTCAGTGGTCGTGCCTCCGGTTGCCGCGTCCCAGGTGGTCAGCCAAGTCACCTTCTCCGGACGTGCTGGGTCTCCTGACCCGGTCGGGATCTCTGGCAAGAACACTCCTGCTGCGGCAGCGTGTTTGGGACGCTCCCGGCTTAGGCTGGTCAGGGCCATGGCGGTGGCGAGATCCTGCTGTTGGCCGGAAGTCTCCATCTCTTTCTCCTGCTGTGTAGTTAGAAATGGCGGCGGGGTCAATGCTGAGACTGGAGGAAATGGAGGCGGGCCTATGTTTCCCGCTCTTGGACAAGCTCCACCCCCAGCCTCACACATCATCTTGACTCCTCCGCGGCGGTTCTTCTTTCTCTTGAAAATACCGCCCACTTCATATTTCTTTCTTCGTGCCCTGGGACTGGCGCCTCCCCTCTTTGGGCGGAGTACTCCGTACTTCTTCTTCGGCACCGGCCAGCCCCAGGCTCTTCTTTTGGCGCCAATTCTGCGCGCGCTTTCTTCCTCAGCTTCACAGACGGCGGCCATTTTGCCGCCATCTTGTGCCCGGTCCAACGCCTTAGGCACTTCTTCCTCCCACCAGGGGACTGGGAATCTTCTCTCATAGCCCGGATACGGTGCACTCGGCACCACTTGATCTCCAGCTTCTTGGGTCCCTGGCAGGGAATTCGCATCCTGCCGACTACGCCACATGAAGTGATGAGCCAGGGGAGCCTCAGGCCTAGTAGTCGTGGCTTTAGTTTTCAGGCTGGTCCCTGGCTTCACCACTACTTCACGGTCGGGGACTGACTTGGTGGGGCAGAGTGTGATGGTGCATTCGCCGGACGATGTACAAATGATCTTCAGACAAAAGGTGCTGGTAACAAACGACATCCTTTATTTGCACAACACGATCCGGCGGTAAAATCAGGCACTTTCGGTGGAGCTGGGGGCAGCCTGCCCTAACGCACCCTCTGGTGGGGATATGCCCGGGGTACTCCACTTCGCCGGGCTCCCACTCTTTGGTTTCATGCACACCGGACCCACACCAGTTGCTTCACCCCCTGAGGTTACGTTCTCCTCCTTGCTCTCCGGCGCCCCCTGGTGGTCCCGCTCTCACACTCTGCCCCTAGATGTTCACACTCTCCCGTCCCGGATCCGACTCCTCGCACACACACACATACACACCCCTGTGATTCAGCCGGCTCCTCCTCCCCGGTGGCGACAGCCGTCCCACCCGGCCACTAGGGGTGCCCTATCACAACAATAAAATATTAAAATTCAACATTTTTATTAATTGCAATTCCGGGTTATCTATGCTGGTACTAGTAGGGGGTAGGCTCACCCACTACATGTGCATAAATTGCAGTTCAGTATCCAGGAGAGCGATAGATCTCACGAGCTCTTTGTCCATAGGCAGAAGCTGTACCTTTAAGCTACTGCCTGTACTGTGACAAATAGGAGGATTTGGTAATCTTGACCTATATTGCAGGCAGAGAAACCAGAAGCAGATTATTCAGCTACATAGAGATATAGATAAATATATACAGTATCTTTATGTAGCTGAAGGAAAAAGTCAGATTCTTTTGTTCCTATAAAACTACTTTTAAGAAATGGGGAACAAAATTGCAAAAATATTTAACCATTCTTTTGAATCAAACCAGCAACTTTCAAACATGTGTCCAGCAGCCCTAGCTGTTGGGCCACAAGCACAGACACTGTAAGCAGAGGCATTGAACAAGAAGGATTTTGTATAAATGATGCTGCATTGAGCCTCTGACTCCAGCAAATTGCACAGGACATAGAGATCCATTGTACAGAGCAGCATCTCTGTGTCCTGTATTCTAGAGGAAGAGTTAATTAGATTTTTTTTTTCTTCTAATAAAATTACTAAAAATAATAATGAAAAATAGAACAATGTAATTTTGAATGCACTTTTTATAAAATAATGAACATGAAAAATCAGCAAATAACATGGACATATTTGGTGTCCCTGTAATAGTCGTAATGACCTGACCAACACAGCGATCAGATTATTTCTGAGGAACGGTAAATGGCGAAAAAACATGATGCGATTGATTATTTTTCTCTATTAAACCCATAAAAAATGTAATAAAAATATAACGCTGAGGCCGTGTTTACACGTAGCATAAATGCTGCGGGTTTTTTTTGCAGATGCCTGCACCACGCAACGCAATGACAATCTTCTTAGATTACTGCGTGTTTGCTGCGTTTTTTTTGTTTTCCTAGATATTTGATACATGTTTGATGCAGATGTGAACCCGGGTTTTAATGCTTTTTTTAATACTACAGAAACCTGATCCTGCATTTAAAAATTTAACGGCATTTTTTTTGCTTGCACTTTTTTTTAAGGTTCCACAAAGAAGACTATAGAGGCAAAGAAAACACTAAAACTGCACAGTTCAGCAGCGTCTTTAGAGGGCGGAGATTTCATGAAATCACATTCACTTTGCTTGGACATGTATCCGTGTTCTCACGTAGCGTAAATATTGCGTTTTTTCTGCTGCTTTTTTGCACATAAATTCTGCTGCGTTTAAGTGTCCAAGCAAAGTGGATGTGATTCCATGAAAAGATATCGCTGAACTCTGCGGTTTTGGTGCTTTTTTTTTCTCTAGAGGTTTTTATGTGGAGCTTGAATAAAATGCGTGGAGAAAACTGCAGTGACTTTTTTAAGCACAGAATCCAAGCTTTTCTGTACTATAACAACACTTAAAAATGCAGATTTACATCTGTACCAAAAACGTTTCTGCTGAACACCCCTTACTGCCAAATGGGTGTGGCTTGGGGTGTGGCTAGGAGCATGGTCAAAATTTGCAGTGGCGCACAAATGTGTGCCGCATACCTTGTCCTTCTTTCTATTCTTCAAAAGTAGGCAGGTATGCTACAGCTGAGCTCTCCTTCAACTTTCTAAGCTAATCAGCTACTTCTGTAATCCGAGAACAGTCCAATATACACACGCACCCATAGACTTGTAAGGGTGCGCGTGATTTGAGATACTCTGCCAGCATGCAGCGATTATTTTTCTCATGCCAATTCAGCATGAGAAAAGAAATGCTGATCGGCACTGCTCCATAGTATAACATTGGAACGAATACTATCCGGTAAAACATCAGATGGCACTTGTCCGTGTTATACGGTAGTGTAAGCAAGCCCTTAAACACAGACACACTGCTGTGAGGTGATGGGGAATATTTAGGAAACTGGCACCCACCATTGACTGCATATACTAAAGATCTTTTACAGCTGCTGTTCTGTTTCAATAACAATGTATATGGCATTACACTGCATGGACATTGAGAACATTAGTTGCCTGCAGTGATAACCCCCAGCCACTGGGGGCCACTATTTCTTGTTACTCCTCTTTGGTGGATCTTCTGTACAGGACATACGTGAGGAGATGTAAAGATGGCTCCATTGCTGGCAGACACTTGTGCCATGTTAATCGTTCTCTATTCTGCTGGTTTGGTCTTCACTCTGACATCACCAGATGGAGCCCAGGCTGGGGAGTGGTGCAAGTAACCAGAAGGAATCGCAACATCGGAAGGGAGATCACTGCCATCATGGGAGAGGAATGTGAGAGCTGGGAGAGCGAGGATGTTACGCATCTCTATCCACCACCATCTGTGTGTGGAGCCATGTGTCCTAAGAAGATGAAGACTGCTCCTGATGACAGAGGGTACCGTTCCATTCCAGTTCAACTTGCAAGGGAGAAGCTTCGACGACGTCGAGAGGAGGGCCCTCCAGCAAGCTAGCAGTGGAACCACACACCAGTTGGAGATTCGCCATGCTCTGTTTAAATGGTCGTCGGCCGGGAGGACTCAACTCTGCAGTGTTACAGTGACCAGATCCAGGTCGGTAAATCCTGTGCTCAAGGTCACTCTAGGAATCATGGTGGGAGCGTGCATGGACATAGTTTGGTGCCAATCTCAGACAGCCAGATACAGGCACTTTATAGAGAAGCAGACTCAGCTCCCCAAGCTAGCAGTGCCTTATAGAGACTGTACCAGCAAAACATAATCCTCTGGGGCATACAGAGGTTCTTAAAGTGAACCCCATGGTATATTCTATGGCCTCCCTTCTAACAGTCTTACACCCCTCCAATGTATCCTAACCTCTGCGGCCTGACTAATCCACCTGTCCTCTCACTATTCCTCAGTCTCGTCACTCTCCCATTCCCTTCACTGGCTTCCCATTGCCCAAAGACTCCAGTTCAAAACTCTAACCATGACATACAAAGCCATCCACAACCTGTCTCCTCCCTACATCTGTGACCTAGTCTCCCGGTACCTACCTGCATGCAACCTCAGATCCTCACAAGATCTCCTTCTCTACTTCTCTCGCATCTCCTCTTTCCACAATCGCATACAAGATTTTTCCCGTGCCTCCCCCATACTCTGGAACACTCAACCTCAACATATTAGACTCTCATCTACCGTGGAAACCTTCAAAAGGAACTTGAAGACCCACTTCTTCTAACATGCCTACAACCTGCAGTAACCCTTAGTCCACCACCAGTGGCGTAACTAGAGTTGGATGGGCCCCGGTGCAAAGTTTAGACCTGGGCCCCCCCTCCACATACACAGACACTTGGGGTAAGGCATACCTCCCAACTTTTAAAGAAGGAAAAGAAGGACAAAGCTACGCGCGCCGCGGCACATTTTTAGGCCACGCCCCCTAACCACACCCATTTCACAGTCACGCCCATATCCACTTTCCATCCACACCCATTCAGCATGGACACGCAGGCAGCCGGTGGGCCTCCAGCATGGACACGCAGGCAGCCGGCGGGCCTCCAGCATGGACACGCAGGCAGCCGGCGGGCCTCCAGCATGGACACGCAGGGAGCCACAGTGAGGCGGCCGGTCGCCCACACAGTGAGGTGGCCGGTCGCCTTCACAGACAGGCGGCAGGGGGGCGCCCGCACAGACAGGCGGCAGGGGGGCGCCCGCACAGACAGGCGGCAGGGGGGCGCCCGCACAGACAGGCGGCCGGGGGGCGCCCGCACAGACAGGCGGCCGGGGGGCGCCCGCACAGACAGGCGGCCGGGGGGCGCCCGCACAGAAAGGCGGCCGGCCGACTGCACAGACAGGCGGCCGGCCGACCGCACAGACAGGCGGCCGGCCGACCGCACAGAGAGGCTCCGGCCGGGGGTGAGGGGGGGGAGGGAGGGAAATCAGCGCTGGGGAGATTTTACTGTACCAGCAGCAGCACAGGCAGCGCTCCTCTCTGTTATGCCACGTCTACTGGGATGGTAGGAGGGAAAAGCAGGGAGGCGGAGAGAGAGTGGGTGGGCGGAGCCCGGGAGCCGGCCGTCCCGATCGTGGCAACGGGACAAACAACGTAAAGCGTGAAAGTCCCGCTGTATCCGGGACGGTTGGGAGGTATGGGGTAAGGGATAATGACACTGGCACTCGGGGTACAGGATAATGACGCTGACACTTGGCTCTCACCCACAGCACCCTGAAATCCCTCTATCAGCACCCAGCTTTCCTATGTTCTGATATTTATCTTGTCCTCAGCACCCAGCTTTCCCATATCAGAGCATGAGAAAGCTGGGTGCTGAGAGATGTATATCAGAACATGGGAAAGCTGGGTGCTGAGAGATGTATATCAGAACATGGGAAAGCTGGGTGCTGAGAGATGTATATCAGAACATGGGAAAGCTGGGTGCTGAGAGATGTATAGCAGAGCATGGGAAAGTTGGCTGCTGAGGGAAAGAGCCTTTTTCCCTCAGCACAAAACATTTCCATCCCATACTTGTATCTTTGTCCCCCCTGTATAAAGTTCTCAAAATACTATAACAGCCCCCACATAGCCTTCCAAATAATTGTATAAAGGGTCTCACATAACCCTTCATATATTAGAATGCAGATACATAGCCTTCCATATATTATAATGCACCCCCATAATCCTCCATGTATAAAGTAGCCCTTCAATTATAATGCATTTCCCATAGTTCTCCATGTATTAAAATTCACCCCATAGTTCTCCATATATTATACTGCACCACATAGTCCGCCATGTTTTATAATGCACTTCCATAGTCCATGTATAAGGTAGCCTCCATAGTCCTCCATATATTATAATGCAGCCCCCATAGTCCTATATGTATTATAACACAACCCCATAAAACTTCAGATGGTATTATGCAGCCCCATACTCCTCCATGTATAATTCACCCCTATATTCCATGTATAAGGTGTCCCTTCATTTTGTATTATACAGCCCCCCCCGACCTCCATTTTAATGCAGCCCTATAGACCTCCAGTATAATGCAGCCTCCATAGTCCTATATGTATTATAATCCAGCCCCATCAATTTTCATATTGTATTATGCAGCCCCATACTCCTCCATGTATAATGTACCCCTAGTCCATGTATAAGGTGTCCTTCATGTTTTTTATGCAGTCCCATAGACCTCCATGTGTCATGCAGCCAGCCACCCCAGGGCCTCCATGTGTCATGCAGCCAGGCCCCTCCAGGGCCTCCATGTGTCATGCAGCCAGGCCCTCAGGCCCCCATGTCATGCAGCCAGGACCCTCCAGGCATCCATGTGTAATGCAGCCAGGCCCCTCCAGGCCTCCATGTGTCATGCAGCCAGGCCCCTCCAGGCCTCCATGTGTCATGCAGCCAGGCCCCTCCAGGCCTTCATGTGTCATGCAGCCAGCCACCCCAGGGCCTCCATGTGTCATGCAGACAGCCACCCCAGGCCCTCCATATGTCATGCAGCCAGGCCCCCAGGCCTCCATGTCATGCAGCCAGGACCCTCCAGGCCTCCATGTCATGCAGCCAGGCCCCTCCAGGCCTCCATGTGTCATGAAGCAAGGCCCCTCCAGGCTTCTATGTGTCATGCAGCAAGGCCCCTCCAGGCCTCCATGTATCATGCAGCAAGGCCCCTCCAGGCCTCCATGTATCATGCAGCAAGGCCCCTCCAGGCCTCCATGTATCATGCAGCAAGGCCTCTCCAGGCCTCCATGTGTCATGCAGCAAGGCCCCTCCAGGCCTCCATGTGTCATGGAGCCAGCAAAATAAAAAAACAAGTACCTCTCTTCTCCTTTTGACCCCTGCAACCACGGTAGTTATGACCCTGCCCCCATATGTCACACACACTGCTCCCCATACAGCCTGCACCCCCCATAGCACACACACTACACCCCCATATGTCACACACCCTGCCCCACATATCTCACCCTGCCTGTACCCCAACTTACCCCTCTCAAACACTCTGCACCCCTTCACATCCTTCTGTCACAGTCTGCAGCCCTCATATGCCACTCACCCTGCACTCCCCTCCCCCTCGTGCCCCCTCTTTTCTCATTACCAGTCATGATGTGTCCAAATCTCTTTCAGGAATCCGTATCTTCTGATGCTTTCTGCCGGCAATCCTGTGTCTCCTCCCACACACTCACATGGGCATGACATCATCGCAGGTCCTGGAAGGATGGATTTCGTCTGCTGTGCAGGAGCGCTTCTGCTCTGCCGCAGCTCAGAAACGCCTGGTGGGTCTCTCCAGGTCAGGGGGCCCCTCTGCCCCCTGCTGACACCGGGCCCCCTGACTCATAGGCCGGCCCCCTGGCGGTCGCGTAGTCGGCCACTACACAGCGCATCTCCTCTGTTACAGAGAGGAGCCGGCTGTGCAGAGCGGCTGCCGGGCCCCTAAAACCCTGCGGGCCCGGTCGCAGTGGCGACCGCTGCGACCGAGGTCGTTACGCCCCTGTCCACCACTATACCACCAGCTCTACCCTCACCTACTCTATCCTCACCCATCCCCTGTAGACTATGATGCCTCGCGGGCAGGGTCCTCTCTCCTCCTGTACCTGTCTGTTTTTGTAATGTTCATGATTATTGTACTTGGTTTTTTTGTATACCCTTTTCACTTGGAATAAATGGCACTAAATAATTAATAATAACATTATTCATTCTCAGTGTAAAGTTACCCAAGGGGTGGGGAGAAGTGTGTTTAGAGTCCTTTTGTAAAGTTTGTGAACTGTTGAGCTGTACCACCAATCGGCAATCTCTTACATTCATTTGATTGTTCCAGAATTCTGCGTAAATATTTAGCAACTTCCGTGCCTACTATGTTGCGCAGCACAGTGGTCCTGGTCAGTCCTTCTTGGGTGTGTGTGAGTTAATTCCTTCTTTTTGTGGTTGGAAAAGTATTGAAACCAAATTCTTCAGTAAAAGTTTATCTCAAATTTGCTGTTGGCTGCTTTCCTTGTTTACAGCTTCTCTGTATCCTAGGAAGACCACTCCGGTACATGGTTTACGTCTAACAGCTCCACTCCATTACATCTCTCACGGAGAATTACTGCTCACTACTCAACCAGAACTTTTGGCAAGCTTTTCTTTGTTACGTAAAACTCCTCTCCTGTGGCTAAGATTTCCTGATCATGTTTAACTCCCTATTAACCAGTGAAACTCTTGCAATACCATAGGGAAATCTATACCCAGCTTATATAATAATTACTTGTGCAATTACATAATTTTATCACACATCAATATCACAGCATACAGTACCTTGAAAAGGAAAAAAATATCCAGCTCACCAAACTCAGTAGGAAAAGCGTATAGCTTTGGCGATGCAGGTAAGTCTGGGTGTCAGCAGTGATCACAGAAGGAGCACGTGGAGCGCCTCCAGCATCAATGTAAAAAGAGGTCGTATATAAACCAAAATGTATTTCATTTCCATTAAAAATGGTACAAACTCCATAGTGGTAATAGACATTACGCACTTTGGACAAATGCGCCCTTATTCATAGTCTGTCTATGAATAAGGACACACTAGTCTGAAAGGGTTGTTTTGCTGCAGGAGGGGCTGGTGCACTTCACAAAATAGATGGCATCATGAGGAAAGAAGATTAGGTGGCAATACTGAAATAACATCTCAAGACATCAGCCAGGAGCTTAAAGCTTGGGTGGTAATGGGTCTTCCAAATGGATAAATAACCAAAGCGTACTGCCAAACTGGTTAGAAAGTGGCTTAAGGATAACAAAGTCAATGTTTTGGAGTGGCCATCACAAAGCCCTGCTCTCAATCATATTGAAAATTTAAGGACAAAGCTGAAAAGGCCGGTGCGAGCGGCGACCTACAAACATGGCTCAGCTACACCAGTTCTGTCAGGAGGAATGGGCCCAAATTCCTACCAACTATTGTGAGAAGCTTGTGGAAGAAAATCCAAAATGTTTCACTCAAATCACACAGTTTAAGGGCAATAGTACCAAATACTAATGAAATGGTGGGAAACTTTTGACTTTGCAGAAAGTAATAAAAATGCCATAAAACATTTTCTCTCTCAATATTCTGGCATTTGGCAAATATACATAATTTTGGTTCCTAATTGATCTAAAACGGGAAAGGTTTATTCTGATTTCATGTCAGATAGTGAGAAAAACCTGCAGATGTGTCTTTATAGAGAGCGGAGGGAAACGTCTGGTTTCAACTGTACATGTAACTATTACAAATATAAGTAGAGTCATAAATACATGATATCATGCAGCGACATACAGAAATAACAGCAAGTTTAGTGGGTGCCAGTCATCTCCTTCTGCTTTACAGAAAACAATACCATGTTACTCTTGCAATAGACTTCATATGAATCTGTATAAAAAAGTTAACCAATATGGAATTAGCACAGAGGTACAGGATGGGATTATTGCAGGCTGCTCTGCTCTATGGGGGCGAGAAAGAGGCAGAAACTCGAATAAAAAAGTCATCATGCAGACTGATGAGTCCAGAATTGTTTTGTAAACAAACAATATCTTATCTGACTGTTCTGTTAAGTAGAATGCAAGAAATTGCCAGAATGGAATATAAAAGCTTAATTTTCATAAGATACCAACTTGGTTTAGTTTACAGCCTTTTCTATTTTACTGTTTGTATTTGCACCATCTTGCATCACTTATTTTGAACACTAGGTGTCAGTATGCACAACTTTACCTGCACATGTATAATAAAGGGAAAGCCCAAAAATCACAGCCCACTGCACAAAGTAGGAACTCCCATAAAGACAGAATATACTGCAACTAGCCATAGATGTCATATAATTAATTAAAAAAATAATGTAAAGCTATTTTCAATCTCTCATGATCACCTGCTATCTTTGACAGTATCACATATAGCATATACAGTACAATCTATAAATGTCTTCCCTCACTCAATAATATATACTTCATAAGGCACATATACCCTGATCAGATGTAACACAAACTATTTATGGCCAAAGTGTATTACATTGATTAACTTTTCTATAGTTGCCAACATTTTTGGGGGTGGTGGGGTGCACACAGCATTCGGTTCACCCTCAGAGGGGCCCAAGAGGCTTCAAAGCAGCGTCTATCATACTGTAGATACGTAAAGGGGTGTATTATGATGAACAATTGGACTGCAGAGAGCCCATATAGTGTCCAGACACAGCGGCAATCTTCTCTTTATGTCAGCTCCTGGCTTAAAGGGTTATTCCCAACTCCAAGATCCTATCCCAATATGTAGTACGTGTAATAATAACAATATTAGTAAATACCCAGGACCTCAATGCCGGATAGTGTGTATGATGTAGGACGCGTCATGCACCCCGGCTTCAGAAGAAGAAGGACAAAGATGGCCGAAAGAGGAGGCGCCGTACCGGAGAACGGAGACACCCATCCGACCGGTCTGCACTGCAGTGAACCAACCCTTAGGTGAGTATTATAAAGTGATTTTTACATTCTACACAGCGGCCTGGGCTCTTATATACAGTGTGCTAGAGTACTGTATATAAGAGCCCGGTGGTAGTGGCCGCAGCTTATAGTCACCAAATCTACTGACAGGTTCCCTTTAATAAAAATCAACAATCAGCTGAAAGCATATGAAATGGAGTATAAGGGCATATAAAATAGCAATAACTTTTCACAAAATAAAGATACTCCTTCATGGGAGGAGCTTTCCTTAATGGGAATCAGTCAGCAGATTTTTGCTATGTAATGTGTAAGGCCACTTTCACACTGCATTATAACCTACATTCACTGGTCCCGTCAGAGCTTCCGTCCAAACCCCCCTCGCAAAACAATTTTCGTACGCATGCGCAAATGGGGCCATTGACTATAGTGGTGCAGACGGAGTCATGGCGTGCTCTGTCTTGCACCATTTTTGAGCATATACACTTTCTGCAGGCGGACACCCAGATGTACTAGACTGCGTCTGGGTGTCCGCCTGCAGAAAGCATATACACCTGAAAATGGTGCAAGACAGGGCACACGCTGATTCCGTCTGCACAAACTATAGTCAATGGTCTCGTTGATGCATGTTTCCGAAACCCGTTTTGCGGGGGGGGGGTTCACACAGAAGCTCCGATGGGACCAGTGAACATAGGTTATAACGCAGTGTGAAAGGGGCCTAAGAGTAGAGACCCTGATTCCAGCCATGTATCTCTTGCAAGACTGTGTTTTGTTGTTTCAATACAACCAGTGTGTTATCAGCAGGAGATTATCAGCTAGGTTGCAAACTGTCCAGAAATTCCAGGACAAAAAAATAAGGCCACGTTTTGCACTGTCCATAAAAGAAATGTATGGCGTTCATGATTTATCTGAAGCTGAAGAAACTTATACCGGTTATTTTGACTGTAACTATCATCATTTTACAGTGAATGCAGCTGAAGTGTTCATGTCATCATTATGGGCTGTAGACAAGGATCACTTATTATCATAATGATGTATTATGGTTTTCCAATGTGTCCTTAAAAAAATATTGTCTGTACATGATTTTTTTAATAAGCTATCCAGAAAAAAGGAAGGGTGTTTTCACTTTTGTCCCCTGTTCAGTGGTCCCATCAGGGCTTACGTTCGAACCCCCCACAAAACGGGATTCGGACGTATGCGCCAATGGAGCCATTGACTATAATGGTGCAGATGGAGTCATCGTGTGATCTCTCATGCACCATTTTTGGGCTTAGACGCCAACTGGAGTCAGACATCAAGATGTAGTAAAACCAAGTTGGAAAGCCTGAGGACCAGGTGTCCCATAGATTCTAGTCCAAACCCGCCCCCACTATTCACTATTGATTATCACCAGCTATCTATCAATATACAGTGTATACAGAAAGCTACCAATCAGTGGTGTGAGCGGGGTTATACACAGCTCAACATCTGAGCTCTAATAGATGAGCAGCAGAAAAAACTGTGATCTATCATAACTGCTCTACTCACTAAACTAAGTGATACATTACTGGAATCAGGGTTTTAGACCCTACATCATGCTGCTGTCAGATTACATAACAAAAAGTGGCTGACAGATTCCCTTTAATGGTAGCGACCTCTTTCCATAGGATAATGTGCAATGTCACTGGAAGATGGCAGTTATGGTACCTGTAGTACCAAGAGACGTAGGGCGGGTCTACCTATCCACATACCTCCACCCATGGGTGTGTCTCATGTGTTTGGAGGTTGCTATACCTCTAGAAGGAACCTCTGAGAGACAGAAAGAGGATTCCCTTGTTCTGACTGAGCAAGGTATCTGTGAAGTCTGCTACATGTCCACTGGGATACTTCTGGGGAAATGTTGTATCCAAACCTAGCAAGTGAAATGAACTGTGATACCATGTTTGTGTTATTTGAAGCTGTAAGAGGGCTTGTGTAATGTTCCTGGAGAGCGGTTTATTGTTGCTGAATAAACCTTCGGGACTGTTTAAGTAAAAGTGTTCCTGTCATTATCTGAGAAACCCCACTACATCACATTGCAAAATTTGTTCAGCGATGCCTTGAGGAATATGATGGTGCATTGACTTAGCCTTCAAATTCCCCGAAATTCAATCCAATTTAATATTATGGCTGATCGGTGTACAGTATTTTGTGATTGATGGCTATATATTGGTTTAGAAATTGTTAATGTTATAGGGATACATATTACAGGCAGAGCCATGACTGGAGTGGTGTTACTCTACATGAACATTGCGGACCATATTAGCAGAGCTCGTTTGCTGTAATTTGATAGGAAGCAGAGTACACTCATTGGGTTTTTACAAGCCTATATGCCGGTCATGGAGATCTCCAGCCTGACATGTTATTTAATCATACAGAACATGAGCTGCCGCTGTTCTCAGTATGGGGAAAACTTGAAACATAAAGTCAATCGAATTTGGTTATTTTTAGATCATTTCTTCAAGAACTGTTTCCTATCCCGCAGGCTTTCGTTGGGTTTGGCTTCCTGTTCTGTGCTCTCATGGTTGGGCTGACTTGGACACAAGAGTGTCAGACTCGGGTAAGTTCATCATTGTGGCACTTGAAATGAGTTAATGAAATGTATCTAGATGTACCCATTATACATAAAGAAAAATACCTGAATGCCTAACATACAAGCCAAAGATTCTGGTCTGGCTCCAAGCTACAGCAAAACTGGCTTGGGCACCGGAAGTTACCAGATCCGGCATTTACACAGATACAGCATACAAAGTCTATAAATATGACAACAGCCAGTAATAAGCTAGATCTTTATTGTACATAGATATTACATCAAGTATATAGACATGGATAAAATAGACGGGGGTTGTGGGACACAGGTACATAATGAGTATAATAAAATGCAATTGTCACGTCCCCACCACCGCTCCTGCGACTTCTGTTTCGATCACCAGGCGGCGCCGTGTTCCTGCTGTGGACAGTGCTGGTGATAGGAGAGGAGTCGGTGCCAGTGGCTCTGCTAGGCGCAGGCTTCGCTCATCCACTAAGCTGGGTTTCCCTGGGACCTGTAGCACCACTGGCGTGTGTCTTCTAGCTGAAGTTACCACCATTCAGCTACAGCCAATGGGAAAACACCACACCCTTATAATTCCCCCTCTTGTCTGCTGGTCACTGCCAGAGATAGTTCTGTATTTCTGGTTCCCGTACTGTTTTTGTGATTGCTGTATTTTGACCTCTGCCTGTTCTCTGACTACCCTCCTGCCTACCGTTTTTGTAGCTTGCTGCCTGATCCAGATTTGACCTCTGCCTTGTTTTCTGATTCTCATAGTGTAGATTTTTTTTAGGTTTTTGCACCCAGTTCAGACTCAGAATGGAGTTCCAGACGTTATTTCTTGATTGATTTGTAGTTTTTCGTTTGTGAACCCAGCCCTACCCAATAGCCAGTCCACATTATACGCATATATAGCCTGGGCCTCAGCTTCCCATACAGTTTTTTTTTAACTGCATGAGAGGACACACACTAACTAGGGACCCCAACGTAGAGAAATACTTTGGCGTAGTGTTGGGGCTCTGTTGCATTTGTGAAGCCCCACCAGTGATGTGTCGGTGCATTACCTTCAGGGACTCCACTTAGCTGGATCTCCGTCACTGGTAGGAAATCTTCTGTTTGATCGTGACGCCACTCTCAGTATTGCGGTCAGTGGGGACCGCCACTGCAGGTTAGGGGTGCCTGGGGCTGATGATATGTGCAGTCAGATGTAGTAGCCTCCTGAGAGTGAGGCATGCCCCAGGGTCCAGTGTAGATGCGTAGTACTACAAGTCGCAGAATGACTCACACAGGCAGAACTGTCTTTCAAGGGCTTTACTCACATTTGATGGCAGGGTGAGTAGCCCGGGCGTAGCTGAGATGAACCAGGTGGGAACCAGGTATCCTTCAGGCTGACTTTATGAGGGTGACTACCAACTCGCCTTCCTTAGCCCTTGGTGGTTTGGGGTAACCCCGACTTTGAGTCCCTATGGGGGTCACCCAGGGAAGATGCTGCAGCCTCTCTCCCCTTCGTTCGCCGTGTGCTTGTCGCCTGGGCCAGATCACTCCAGCTTCTTGCCTCCTGTGAGCTATGGGCCCTAACTGTGGCTACGTGGCTGCGGCTTTTTGTGGTGTTGTGGCGTGGGCTTTGAGAGCCCCACACCGGCAGGTTTAGCAAAAGAAAGCTGGATCTATCTCCGCTTCGGGATCTGCCGCCCGGTTGGGCCTGGTACTCTCCAGCAGTCTCCTTACTTCCCACTCCGTGCTCTTCTCTCTAGCTGAGATGGGTTTCGGGTAGCACTCCTAGTTGACCGTTCTCCCCCGTCAGTAGCCACTGCGCGGGCGCTGTTAGACAGCAACAGCCCCACAGGTCTGCTCCTCACTGAGCCCTATGGAGTTCTCTGCTCTAACTGACTCACTGCCCCTCCTCTCCTGTTCTTGCCTACGCCACCTAGCAACCAGACTCTCTTACCACACCCCTTGAGAGGAGATGGAGGCTTTTGGCCCCCTCCACTATTCCAGTGAAGGTCAAGGCTTTGCCCCCTCCTGGGATCCCCAGGGGTCCTCTCATGGGTACATGTGTGAGAGCTGATTACTATGCGCCTGTGTTCCACACCCCGGTCAGCCTTCTGGATTACCTGTATTGTACTGTCCCCAGCATGGGTGCAGTACTCAGTGGTGCCTGACCAGGTCAGGGGCGCCACACATTGATCAATTCAATAGCTAAATTTCTCTTTATTCATATGTTCATGGCAGTAATGCAGGTTCCATTTTTCATATTTTCATTCTTACATATAGCTGGATCTTTCATGTCAGTATTCACACAGCAGTTTCTGCTATTACATGTATTCCCCTTGCATAGTCCCTGGTGTGCATACCTTCTCTCCATATAGTGTAGATTTTTTAGGTTTTTGCACCCAGTTCAGACTCAGAATGGTGTTCCAGACGTTATTTCTTGATTGTTTTCTGATTACGTCTTTGCCTGCTTGATTATTTTCCCTTATCTCCATTTCCCGGTTTGACCCTGCCTGACTACTACTCTCATTGGACACCAGCCTACCACAGGTAGTGATCCCCAGGGCCCTGTGTAATTCCAAATCCCTGTATAAGGGTTAAAGGGTTTCAGGGTTCTCATGGGTCCTGCTTTGTGAACGGCTCTCCTCTACCCTGTCCATTACAGCCCGTCTGAGTCTGTGGTTCCAAGCAGGCGTTACAGCAATTCACTGTGTTTCCTTGAAAATAAGACAGTCTTGTATTATTTTTGGCTCCAAAAGATGCCTTAGTGCTTATTTTCATGGGATGTCTTATATTTTTTATAGACGTCAGTGATTCGGTCGCCGTTAGTGAAATATGAATATTCACTTCTTCCCTCGTCCTACCCACTCCTCTACCGGTGTCAGTGACTGGAACTTGTGTTAATGAAAAAATGAATATTCCCCCCTTCCCCAGCCCATATTCCCACGACCCCTCTGCACTAGAGTCAGTCAGACTGTCGTATTACTGCCCAACGATCACATCGCAATCCTCAGAGTGGCCAGCGGCTCTCCTCACCTCAGAATGACAGCTGCATAAACATACACACTGACGTGCTCAGACGAGGAGAGCCACAGGCCAGTCAGAGCATTGCGATGAGATCCTCAGGCAATAATATGACCGTCTGAGTGAATCACTGACGCCGAGGGGTGGGTGGAAAAAAGGAGTGAATATTCATTTTTTCAGTAACACAAGTTCTAATTACTGATGCCGGCAGAGGGGTAGAGCGGGGAACGGGTGAATATTCATTGTTTTATTAACACAGGTTCCAATCACTCAAGATGGCAGAGGGGTGGGTGATATTATGGGTGGTGGAAGGGGGTGAATATTCATTTTTTTTATTAGCATGAGTGCCAATCACTGATGCCGGCAGAGGGGTGGGCGGGATTATGGTCGGGTGAATGGGGTGAATCTTCATTCCAATAACTAGCCGACATATGACTATAAACTTCAGGGCTTACAGCAACACAATGGGGCAACGTGCACCAATAAAAGTTACATATCCTGAAAAGGCAGCCCAAGCCCTATTTTAGGATCCTATTAGTATGATGATCCACAACTAGGGCTTATTTTTGGACTTATATGCTAAGCTTACTCCAAAAAAGCCGAAAAATACTGCTAGGGCTTATTTTCGGGGTAGGTCTTATTTTTAAGGGAAAAACAGTAATATCCATAAATAAAATGAAATATATGTACAAGCAAAAAGAAAATTGTATAAAAAACAATTTCCAAAATACTTTTTAGGGTCCTATATATTGTATCTGCATATAAAAAGGTACAAAGAAATGATGATATAATGGTCAAGGGGTCATTTTTTGAGCATAGATCTTTTCCATACCATGAACATGGGTAAGGGTAATCTTTCACTACTTATCTCTGTGCCTTCTACTACATTTATTGTGTGCCTTGCTTCTCCTGATTTCACATCCTTTAAGGGCATTTTCAGACTCCCCAAATTAGGCACGTCATTTCTTCCATATTGTTTATGCATTATATCATCATTAGTACTTTCTTTGTACCTTTCCATATGCAGATACAATGTACAGGACTGTAGTATTTCACTCTGACCCAATTAAGTATTTTAGACATTTCTGTTTATACAATAATTTTTATTTTTTTTAAACTAGAGTCCATCCGAACCAAGCTAACCTGAACATCCACGAGTCTGCTCATCTCTATATAGGACTTTTCCTCAAAATTCTGCAATTGAATCACAAATGGTATAAATTATCCCCTATGCACACTGCAAAATAAGAGACCCCACACTAAAACGGGTGTTACACGCAGCGATATCGCTAGTGAAAGCACCCGCCCCCGTCGTTTGTGCATCACGGGCAAATCGCTGCCCGTGGCCCACAAAATCGTTTGGAGCCGTCACACGTACTTACTTGCCTAGCGACGTCGCTGTTGCCGGCGAACCGCCTCCTTTCTACTAAGGGAGCGGTTCGTTCGGCGTCACAGCGAGGTCACTAAGCGGCCGCCCAATAGAAGCGGAGGGGCAGAGATGAGCGGCCATAACATCTCGCCCACCTCCTTCCTCATTGGCGGCAGCCGCAGGTACGAGGTTGTTCCTCCTTCCTGCGGTGTCACACACAGCGATGTGTGCTGCCGCAGGAAAGACGAACAATCTGCGTCCTGCAAAAGCAACGATATTTGGGAATGGAACGACGCGTCAACGATCAACGATAAGTTAAATAATTTTGATCGTTAACGGTCATTCGTGCGTTTTACATGCAATGATGTCGCTAACGAGGCCGGATGTGTGTCACGAATTTCGTGACCCCAACGATATCTCGTTAGCGATGTCGTTGCGTGCAAAGCGGCCTTAACACTCCAAACATACAAACCCCTAAAGAAAAATATTCCCATAAATAAATAGACTCTGCCTGACACCCAAAAACCCCATAGCCAAAAACAGATCCACTCCCCCCCAACCAGATACCCCCAAAAATACAGATCCCAAATCAGAATGTGGAAAAAACATAGACAGCAAACTACCCTTACGAATCTGCAGACATTCAAAAAGTTTCCTCTCCCCACTCTAAGGCGGGCTTTACACTTTGCAACATCGGTAACGATATATCGTCGGGGTCACGTCGTTAGTGACGCACATGTGGCGCCAATGTACCGCCCCGGGGCTCGGCCGGCTGCTGAGCCGCTCGGGTCCGTGCTCGTCGGTGGGTGGCTCGAGATCCTCCCGGACCCGGGGGTCATGTCGCTCTGAAAGGGAGTTGGCGCTACGTGTAGGGATTTCGGTGAGCAAGGTTCACGGCTGAGGCCGTGGAGTTTAAAGGTGTAAGTTCGTGATGCCACCCACGCGTTGTGGTGAATGTGGACACCACCGCTGCCGTTAACTAGGCTCCCAGGGACGGTGTTATGCAGCCTGGTGTTGACCCTTCCGTGGGCAGGGGGTGATGGTCCCGGGGCCCGGTGGTTGTGAGGTGCGGGCAAGATGGTGTGGTGCAGTGCGCGGCCCGAGGGCACTGTTGTACTCACTATGACAGATAAACCGGAGTCTCTGGTAAACCAAAAAGGATGGTGGTCGGTGCCCGCAGCCGGCTGCGCTTTGCCCCTTTCTCAGGTTGGTGGTTCCTGCCTTTCTCCTGCACCTCTTTGTAGAACTTGACTGCCTATGCTTCAGCAACGGTAGTGCGCTCCCCGGCTTGATGTGTGTCGGGGAACCCGTTTGCCCGCAGGCGCTGGCCCATGGGATCTCTCTGCCTGTGCGGTGGCTTTCTATCCCCCTCGGTGGGCTGTTGCCGTCTTTCGGGTCTTGGGATGGGAAAGGACCTAAGGTCCAGACCTCAATCAGTGAATTCGACGTGGTCCAGTGGCTTCTGGACCTCGTTCTGGGTCTGAGTACCCCTCCTGGTGCTCCGGTTTCTAATTGGCTCCCCGGTTCGGTTCTGGCGGGCCACTACCCTGTCCCGGTCCCTTACGGTTCCACCAGCCATCTACCCGGCTCCTGCAGGCGGCAACCACCGTCTGCCTTCTTGCCAGAGGTGACTGGGCTCCAACCCAGACACCTGGTGTTAGACTGTGGCAGACCTGGACACAGGTCTGCAGTTAAACTCCACTCCACTTCACTTTCAAAATTAATCTACTCTGTTTTTCCTGCCTCAGGGCCTGTGAACTCCTTGGTGGGCGTGGCCAACCGCCTGGCTCCGCCCCCTGGTGTGAACATCAAACCCTGAGGGAGGTGACAAAGGTTTGTAGGTTGGCTGCTGTCACCTTATTAGGGGCTGGTGTCTGTTCAGGGATCTACCTGTGACTGCCTAGCTAGTCCAGGGCGTCACACCATTACTGACATCGCAGCGTGTAAACCGTAGGAGCGACGATCACCGATTGCAAAAACGTCAACGTCGCGGAGACCGCCGATCAATCCCTCCTTCAAGGGGGAGAGGCGTTCGGCGTCACCGCGACGTCACTAAGCAGCCGGCCAATAGAAGCGGAGGGGCGGAGATGAGCGGAACATAAAATCCCGCCCACCTCCTTCCTTCCGCATTGCCGCTGGACGCAGGTAAGGAGATGTTTGTCGTTCCTGCAGTTTCACACACAGCGATGTGTGGTGCTGCAGGAATGACAAACAACATCGTATCTGCAGCAGGAGCGACATTATGGAAATGAACGACGTGACACAGATCAGCGATTTTTGACTGTTTTACGCTCGTTCATCGTCACTCCTAGGATGTACACATTGCAATGTCGCTATCGGCGCCGGATGTGCGTCACAACAACCGTGACCCCGACGATATTTTGGTAGCGATGTCGCAACGTGTAAAGCCCCCCTTAGTTGGCAGCACTGACGGGGAAAGACAGAGATCTGATTTACCTACCAATACTCAAACCAATCAGAATAGTTTCTGCATGTAAGCAAAGCAATGCCAAAAATAATGTAAAATTGCACATATCCCAACTACTCAGCATAAGAGTGAAGTACTAGGTTGACATAATTATGTAGATTTACCATCAAAAACTAAACTATTTAATGTCCTGGATTGACAATACATTGGCATGAAGAAGGAGCATAGAAGAAGAGTGCAGGATTACACGGAGATGTCATGAACGTTGAGTATGACAAACCACACTGTGCTATCTGTGGCGTGCATCTCTGCCATGTGATCTCACTTTTCCCCACACTCCAGACCACAGCAATATGCTATACACCCGCTAACCCATGTGATCTCACTTTTCCCCGCACTCCAGACCACAGCAATATGCTATACACCCGCTCACCCATGTGATCTCACTTTTCCCCGCACTCCAGACCACAGCAATATGCTATACACCCGCTCACCCATGTGATCTCACTTTTCCCCGCACTCCAGACCACAGCAATGTGCTATACACCCGCTAACCCATGTGATCTCACTTTTCCCCGCACTCCAGACCACAGCAATGTGCTATACACCCGCTCACCCATGTGATCTCACTTTTCCCTGTACTCCAGACCACAGCAATGTGCTATACACCCGCTCACCCATGTGATCTCACTTTTCCCCGCACTCCAGACCACAGCAATGTGTTATACACCCGCTAACCCATGTGATCTCACTTTTCCCCGCACTCCAGACCACAGCAATGTGCTATACACCCGCTCACCCATGTGATCTCACTTTTCCCCGCACTCCAGACCACAGCAATGTGTTATACACCCGCTAACCCATGTGATCTCACTTTTCCCCGCACTCCAGACCACAGCAATGTGCTATACACCCGCTCACCCATGTGATCTCACTTTTCCCCGCACTCCAGACCACAGCAATGTGCTATACACCCGCTCACCCATGTGATCTCACTTTTCCCTGTACTCCAGACCACAGCAATGTGCTATACACCCGCTCACCCATGTGATCTCACTTTTCCCCGCACTCCAGACCACAGCAATGTGTTATACACCCGCTAACCCATGTGATCTCACTTTTCCCCGCACTCCAGACCACAGCAATGTGCTATACACCCGCTCACCCATGTGATCTCACTTTTCCCCGCACTCCAGACCACAGCAATGTGCTATACACCCGCTAACCCATGTGATCTCACTTTTCCCCGACCTCCAGACTACAGCAATGTGCTATACACCCGCTCACCCATGTGATCTCACTTTTCCCCGCACTCCAGACCACAGCAATGTGCTATACACCCGCTCACCCATGTGATCTCACTTTTCCCCGCACTCCAGACCACAGCAATGTGCTATACACCCGCTCACCCATGTGATCTCACTTTTCCCCGCACTCCAGACCACAGCAATGTGCTATACACTCGCTAACCCATGTGATCTCACTTTTCCCCGCACTCCAGACCACAGCAATGTGCTATACACCCGCTCACCCATGTGATCTCACTTTTCCCCGCACTCCAGACCACAGCAATGTGCTATACACCCGCTCACCCATGTGATCTCACTTTTCCCTGTACTCCAGACCACAGCAATGTGCTATACACCCGCTCACCCATGTGATCTCACTTTTCCCCGCACTCCAGACCACCGCAATGTGCTATACACCCGCTAACCCATGTGATCTCACTTTTTCCCGCACTCCAGGCCACAGCAATGTGCTATACACCCGCTAACACATGTGATCTCACTTTTCCCCGACCTCCAGACCACAGCAATGTGCTATACACCCGCTCACCCATGTGATCTCACTTTTCCCCGCACTCCAGACCACAGCAATGTGCTATACACCTGCTAACCCATGTGATCTCACTTTTCCCCGCACTCCAGGCCACAGCAATGTGCTATACACCCGCTCACCCATGTGATCTCACTTTTCCCCGCACTCCAGACCACCGCAATGTGCTATACACCCGCTAACCCATGTGATCTCACTTTTCCCCGCACTCCAGGCCACAGCAATGTGCTATACACCCGCTAACCCATGTGATCTCACTTTTCCCCGACCTCCAGACCACAGCAATGTGCTATACACCCGCTCACCCATGTGATCTCACTTTTCCCCGCACTCCAGACCACAGCAATGTGCTATACACCCGCTAAACCATGTGATCTCACTTTTCCCCGCACTCCAGACCACAGCAATGTGCTATACACCCGCTCACCCATGTGATCTCACTTTTCCCCGCACTCCAGACCACAGCAATGTGCTATACACCCGCTCACCCATGTGATCTCACTTTTCCCCCCACTCCAGACCACAGCAATGTGCTATACACCCGCTAACCCATGTGATCTCACTTTTCCCCGCACTCCAGACCACAGCAATGTGCTATACACCCGCTCACTCATGTGATCTCACTTTTCCCCGCACTCCAGACCACAGCAAAGTGCTATACACCCGCTCACCCATGTGATCTCACTTTTCCCCCCACTCCAGACCACAGCAATGTGCTATACACCCGCCAACCCATGTGATCTCACTTTTCCCCGACCTCCAGACCACAGCAATGTGCTATACACCCGCTCACCCATGTGATCTCACTTTTCCCCGCACTCCAGACCACAGCAATGTGCTATACACCCGCTCACCCATGTGATCTCACTTTTCCCCGCACTCCAGACCACAGCAATGTGCTATACACCCGCTCACCCATGTGATCTCACTTTTCCCCGCACTCCAGACCACAGCAATGTGCTATACACCCGCTCACCCATGTGATCTCACTTTTCCCCCCACTCCAGACCACAGCAATGTGCTATACACCCGCCAACCCATGTGATCTCACTTTTCCCCGACCTCCAGACCACAGCAATGTGCTATACACCTGCTCACCCATGTGATCTCACTTTTCCCCGCACTCCAGACCACAGCAATGTGCTATACACCCGCTCACCCATGTGATCTCACTTTTCCCCGCACTCCAGACCACAGCAATGTGCTATACACCCGCTCACCCATGTGATCTCACTTTTCCCCGCACTCCAGACCACAGCAATGTGCTATACACTCGCTAACCCATGTGATCTCACTTTTCCCCGCACTCCAGACCACAGCAATGTGCTATACACCCGCTCACCCATGTGATCTCACTTTTCCCCGCACTCCAGACCACAGCAATGTGCTATACACCCGCTCACCCATGTGATCTCACTTTTCCCTGTACTCCAGACCACAGCAATGTGCTATACACCCGCTCACCCATGTGATCTCACTTTTCCCCGCACTCCAGACCACCGCAATGTGCTATACACCCGCTAACCCATGTGATCTCACTTTTCCCCGCACTCCAGGCCACAGCAATTTGCTATACACCCGCTAACCCATGTGATCTCACTTTTCCCCGACCTCCAGACCACAGCAATGTGCTATACACCCGCTCACCCATGTGATCTCACTTTTCCCCGCACTCCAGACCACAGCAATGTGCTATACACCTGCTAACCCATGTGATCTCACTTTTCCCTGCACTCCAGGCCACAGCAATGTGCTATACACCCGCTCACCCATGTGATATCACTTTTCCCCGCACTCCAGACCACAGCAATGTGCTATACACCCGCTCACCCATGTGATCTCACTTTTCCCCCCACTCCAGACCACAGCAATGTGCTATACACCCGCTAACCCATGTGATCTCACTTTTCCCCGCACTCCAGACCACAGCAATGTGCTATACACCCGCTCACTCATGTGCCCACATGTAGCAGTCACGCCTGCACTACACAGATCAGCATAAATGTCAGTCACTCTGATTAACAAATAAGAAATAACGTTTGGAACTCCATTCTATGTCTGAACTGGGTGCAAAAACCTAAAAAAACATCACTATGGGGAGATAAGGTATGCACACCAGTGACTATGTAAGGGGAATACATGGAATAGCAGAAACTGCTGTGTGAATACTGACATGAAAAATTCAATAGCTATTTGTAAGAATGAAATGTGAAAAATGGAACCTGCATTACTGCCATGATTATATGAATAAAGAGAAATTTAGCTACTGAATTGATCAATGCAATAGAGCCCCAACACTACGCCAAAGTATTTCTCTACGTTGGGGTCCCTAGCTTATGTGTGTCCTCTCATGCAGTTAAAAGTTTTTCATGTCAGTATTCACACAGCAGTTTCTGCTATTCCATGTATTCCCCTTCCATAGTCACTGGTGTGCATACCTTATCTCCCCATAGTGATGTTTTTTTAGGTTTTTGCACCCAGTTCAGACATAGAATGGAGTTCCAAACGTTATTTCTTATTTGTTAGTAGTTTTTCGTTTGTGAACCCTTCCCATACACACCTATTGCCAATCCACATCGTATATATAGCCTGGGTCTCAGCTTCCCATACATGGTAAGTTTTTTAACTGCATGAGAGGACACACACAAGCTAGGGACCCCAACGTAGAGAAATACTTTGGCGTAGTGTTGGGGCTCTATTGCATTGATCAATTCAGTAGCTAAATTTCTCTTTATTCATATGTTCATGGCAGTAATGCAGATTCTATTTTTCACATTTCATTCTTACATATAGCTATTGAATTTTTCAAGTCAGTATTCACACAGCAGTTTCTGCTATTACATGTATTCCCCTTACATAGTCACTGGTGTGCATACCTTATCTCCCCATAGTCACTCTGATTAAGGCCTCGTTCACATTAGCGTTTACTTCGGAGGAGTTAGTCAATGAGCTAGAGCAGACCTGTAATTTCTTTCTAATGCTAGTTCGGCAGGGGAACACACAATGGACAAGAGAGAAATCACCGTAGATGACTCTCGGCTTGCGTTCGCAGCAGAGTTTGAGCTAAGTGCCATTACCATATTATCGCATTAGATTGTCTCACATCGCACACTATACGCCAGTGTGAACCGGCCTTATATTAAGACTGCTCAAGAATCAGGGTAAAAACACAACTCGTACAACCTCAATCAGTCAAGAAGTTACAGCCGTTTTTATTTTACTTAAAGGGTGTATCAAAGTTTATTTTAATCAATAGATCTTGGAATAATAATAATTTCCACACTTGGATGTGTTTAAAATAAATGTTCCTGTGCTGAGATAATTTTATATATGTGCCCCTGCTATGTGCTGTGTAATGGCCGTGTCTGACCGTATAGGGACATGGTCAGATCATACCATATCTCCTGGGCAAGGGAGGAAGTAAAATGAAAGTATACAAACATTACAGCATGGCATTGCAAATAATTCTTTCTTTGAGGTAAAACATTTTTTAGAAACAGGTAGATGTTTTACCTCACAAAAAGAATCAGCTGTGATCCCGTGCTTTTCTGACTCTATACTGACTTTTGCTTCCTCCCCTGCCCAGGAGCTGTGGTATGATCAGACCATGTTCCTGTACAGTCAGACACTGCCATTACACAGCACATAGCAGGGACACATTCATAAGATTATCTCAGCACAGGAAAGTTTTTTTAAAACATCCAATTGTGGAAATTATTATTATTCATAGATATATTGATTAAAATCAAGTTTAAAATGAATTTTGTTCATGGGAAAATCCCTTTAAATAGTGCCCTAATATTCTGCAGCGCTTTACAGACATTATCATCACTGTCCCCCTTAGTGAGTTCTATACTTGAAAAGTTGTGGTGGTTTAATTTGCGGAATATTTCTAACTAAAGGTAACAGTTCAGTGGAACAAATACTATTAACTTGCAGATATTGGATTACTCTGCAGGTCAGTAGTGTTATAAAACTTCCTGGCTGCTGCACTAAAAGTCTGGCTACCAGGAGGAAATGAACTTTATTCCTCCCGGCAGCCTTGGGTTTTCAGTCGTAGAGGCGCAGTCAGCACAGCTCTAACCTCTAAAGGGGGCTTTACACGCTACGACATCGCTAATGCGAACTCGTTGGGGTCACAGAATTGGTGACGTACATCCAGCCGCATTAGCGATGCCGTTGCGTGTGACACCTATGAGCGATTTTGCATCGTTGCAAAAACGTGCAAAATCGCTCATCGGTGACATGGGGATCCATTCTCAAAAATCGTTACTGCAGCAGTAACGAGGTTGTTCCTCGTCCCTGCGGCAGCACACATCGCTCCGTGTGACACCGCAGGAATGAGGAACCTCTCCTTACCTGCCTCCCGGCCACAATGTGGAAGGATGGAGGTGGGCGGGATGTTACGTCCCGCTCATCTCTGCCCCTCCGCTTCTATTGGGCGGCCGCTCAGTGACGTCGCTGTGACGCCGCACGGACCACCCCCTTAGAAAGGAGGCGGTTCGCCGGTCACAGCGACGTCGCCGGGCAGGTAAGTATGTGTGAGGGGTCTGGGCGATGTTGTGCGGCACGGGCAGCGATTTGCCCGTGTCGCACAACAGATGGGGGCGGGTACCCACGCTAGCGATATCGGGACCGATATCGCAGTGTGTAAAGCCCGCTTAACTGACAGATATCTCAGCATCAGTGTTGTGCTGGCTACCAGTCAGTGGATACAGCCAACACTCAATATGTACTGAGCAGTGATTGGAGCTGTGTCTCTATGACTGAAAGCCCAAGGCTGCCGGGAGGAATAAAGTTAATATCCTCCTGGTAGTGGGGCTTTCAGTACATCAGAATGTTATGAACCTGCCAATTAACCCTTTATCTGCATGTTTATAGCGTATTTTTCCATGAAAGATTCACTTTAACATCATTTGATAAATGTCTAGTGGTGGAGTTGTAGTCACTACGCTAAAGATTTGGTATAAGTTACAATATTTTTGATAATTGTGGGCCACTGAATTTTTAGTTCAAAACCATCCAACCCAGGAGTCAGCCCAAAGGTCTGAAGTCTTCTCCTTTATCTCTCGGATACAGGACGGAGGCTGGGTGCAATAATTATGTATTTAAGAGTCTTCTCGGAAAACCACAGCATGAACTTTGCAGATAAGATGCCAAGAGTATTTTACAGGCACAGACTGCGCACAAAATCAACAGCGCATCGTTCACATAGATACACCATTATTATAGGATACATTTCTATCATAGTTAACAAAACTTAGCTTGGCTGAAATACTTCCCAATTTCGATGCATTTTATTTAAAGAATAATTAAAAGGAATCTGTCAGCAGGTTTTTCCTACGTCATCTAATAGCAGCATGATGTAGGGAAAGAGATCCTGAATCCAACGATGTATCACTTAGATTATTAGGTGCAGCAATTGTGATATAATCAGAGTTTTCTCTACTGTAGATGTGGCAGGGCTCAGATGGCTAACTCAGTCCACACCACTAATTAGCAGCTTTCTATGTACATTGTATATTGACAGAAAGCTGCTGACCAGTGGTGGATGGTGGCATTGATGGCCCAGGATGCACCTGGGCCGCTAGTCTGGAAGGGATAATCTCCTCCTGATAAAACACTCATTGTATTGAAACAACAGCACACAGCCTAATACTATGAGTGATACATCGCTGAAATCAGTGTCTCAGCCAATCAGATTACATAGCAAAAACCTGCTGACAGATTCCCTTTAAGGGTACCTTCACACTTAGCGATGCAGCAGCGATCCGACCAGCGATCTGACCTGGTCAGGATCGCTGCTGCATCGCTACATGGTCGCTGGTGAGCTGTCAAACAGGCAGATCTCACCAGCGACCAGTGAACAGCCCCCAGCCAGCAGCGACGTGCAAGCGACGCTGCGCTTGCACGGAGCCGCCGTCTGGAAGCTGCGGAGACTGGTAACTAAGGTAAACATCGGGTATGGTTACCCGATGTTTACATTAGTTACCAGTGTGAGCAGGGAGCAGGGAGCCGCGCACACTGAGCGCTGGCTCCTTGCTCTCCTAGCTACAGTACACATCGGGTTAATTAACCCGATGTGTAATGCAGCTGCATGTGCAGAGAGCAGGGAGCCGCGCACACTGCTTAGCGCTGGCTCCTTGCTCTCTTAGCTGCTGTACACATCGGGTTAATTAACCCGATGTGTAATGCAGCTACATGTGCAGAGAGCCGGAGTCGGCAGCACAGGCAGCGTGAGAGCTGCAGAGGCTGGTAACTAAGGTAAATATCGGGTAACCACCTTGGTTACCCGATGTTTATCTTGGATACAGCTTACCTCAGCTGTCAGACGCCGGCTCCTGCTCCCTGCTCGGTTCATTTGTCGCTCTCTTGCTGTCACACACAGCGATCTGTGTGTCACAGCAGGAGAGCGGCTTTGAAGAAAACGAACCAGGGCTGTGTGTAACGAGCAGCGATCTCGCAGCAGGGGCCAGATCGCTGCTCATTGTCACACACAGCGAGATCGCTAATGAGGTCACTGCTGCGTCACAAAAACCGTGACTCAGCAGCGATCTCGGCAGTGAGCTCGCTGTGTGTGAAGCACCCCTAAGTCGTACCAGCCATTTCAGGTATCTTTTGCAGAATAGACTGTTGTGTGTTTGTATGTACATGATGAATAACACTGTGGCTGACCATTACATGGCTCGTATCTTGCATTTTCATTACTTTTCTCCTCTGCAGGCGCTACCTACAAATTTTAGTTCTCTCTGAGCTGGTGGGTGGAGACTTTATGCTATGATGTATCCCATTCATAGCACATATAAAGAGGTAGATTACTATTCATCTTTCTCTGTGTCACACAGACAATAGCAGCAGCAGCATGAACACATTATTGAGAAGTACTGAGCTGTGTGTCTGTGAATCCAGCACCAAAGTGAGCTAAAACAGTGGCTTGAAGCTGCAGCTCTATCTGCCTGTATCTGTATGCTCTACAGCCTGGATATGGATATGGATATGAATAGCCTGCTACTCATCCATATTCGTAGTGTATAACAGGAGGTGTGATTTGACACTTAAAGGGGTTGTCCACTACTTTGACATTGATGAGTTGTCTGATCGACCGGGGTCCGACACCCCGCACCCAGGCCGATCATCTGTTCTTGGTCCCAGCAGCGGGCGGCTGGAAATGCCCTGTTCCGGAGCTGCTTCATCTTCTGATAGTGGCCGTGGCCGGGTACTGTTCATTGGCCTCCTATTGATTACAATGGGAGGCATATGTGCAGTATCCAGTCGCAGCCGCTATCAGAAGACGGAGCAGCTCCGGAACAGCTGTCGCTGGGACCAAGAACAGCTAATCGGTAGGGGAGCGGGATGTCAGACCAAGGACGACCTATCCTAAAGGGTGCTTTACACACTGCGACATTGCTAACGATATATCGTCGGGGTCACGTCGTTAGTGACGCACATCCGGCGCCGTTAGCGACATCGCAGCGTGTGACACCAAGGAGCGATGATCAATGAGCACAAAATCATTCAAAACCGGTGATCGTTGACACGTCGCTCCTTTGCTTAATATCGCTGCTGTCACAGGTACGATGTTGTTCGTCATTCCTGCGGCAGCACACATCGCTATGTGTGACACCACAGGAACAAGGAACATCCCCTTACCTGCGTCCACCGGCAATGCGGAAGGAAGGTGGGCAGGATGTTATGTCCCGCTCATCTCCGCCCCTCTGCTTCTATTGGCCGGACGCTTAGTGATGTCGCTGTGACGCCGAACACACCTCCCCCTTGAAGGAGGGATTGTTCGGCGGTCACAGCGACGTCGCTGACAAGCTATGTGCGTGTGACGCTGCCGTAGCGATAATGTTCGCTACGGCAGCGAGCACCAAATGTCGCACGAGCGACGGGGGCGGGGGCTATCGTGCTCAACATCGCTAGCAATCACTAGCGATGTCGCAGCGTGTAAAGCACCCTTAAGGGCACAAGGACAGTTCTTTGTTTCTCCCTACACAAACTTTTTACGAGCCTTGAGACAATTCTCCACCCCCTTGTTTGACAACAGTGACGTTCCTCTAGGGAGATACATCAGAGCAACGATCAACGAGCGCAAAAACGTCAAAAATTGTTGCTCGTTGACACGTCACTTCTTTTCCAAATATCGTTGCTGCTGCAGGTAGGATGTTGTTCGTCGTTCCTGCGGCAACACACATCGTTATGTGTGACACCGCAGGAACGAGGAACATCTCTTTACCTGCCTCCACCAGCAATGAGGAAGGAAGGAGGTGGGAGGCATGTTCCGGCCACTCATTTCCACCCCTCCTCTGCTATTGGACGGCTGCTGTGTGACGTCGCTGTGACGCCACATGAACCGCCCCCTTAGAAAGGAGGCGGTTCGCCGGCCAGAGCGACGTCGCAGGGAAGGTAAGTCCGTGTGACGGGTGTTAGCAATGTTGTGCGCTACGGGCAGCAATTTGCCCGTGACGCACAACCGACGGGGGGCGGGTACGCTCGCTGGCGATATTGGTACCAATATTGCAGCGTGTAAAGTACCCTTAAGGCTAAGCCATCAATGTAAAAGTAGTGGACAACCTCTTTAATCAAGAAGAAGATGAGTTGTTTTTCGGAGTTGACATGAGGCAATGGTGAAGAAGGGGCTCATAAGTGGAGAAAGAAGCGGATTTCTCCAATAAAATATATTACAAAGTTTCTTAGAATTACTTTTACTATTGATTTATCCTTGGGGCGTCTTCCTAAGGACTACAGATTATTTTGGTGAGGTTCCTGGAGTTTCTGACCTGCCTCTGATCATACATAAATTATCTACAAGTTCACGTCTTTTCTCTCCTGTTTCCTGTTCCTTTTGCCTTCTCGCTTGCCCTGCCCTGACCCCTCTTACTATACATTTTGCAGCAGTTCATAGTAAATTTGTCTTTTTTTTTCAAGTTTGAAATTGTAAATGTGGGACATGTTTTATTTCGGAAAGTTCCTTTCTACTGGCAAATAATTGCTGTTTGTTATTAGTCGCACAGATCCTGTATACTTAGCAGTTTCCTGAAATGTGCTCCCACTTTCTTGTATTCTATTTCTGTTCTGGAAATCCAGGACGGCTAAAAGCACAAAGAAAATACAAGGAGATGCAGAAGATTCTCAGTGGTCACATTAGAAAGCATTTATATCAGTTTACATTAATAGTGTACTAATAAGACGAGGTATAACTTTGATTAAGAAACACAGTATCTGAAAAAGTAAGACAGGCATAGAAAAGTATAATAAAACATATAGTGTAACTATCATTTTAAGAGACCTTGCAGCAGAATCTCTTTGCCTCTGGCTCCTCCCACCTTTTTACTCCTCCCCCTATTCATAGAATCTTATAAGCACCAACTCTTCATCATCATCTCCTATCTCAGTAATGTGACAGTCTGCCTTCACTAAGTACACATTTTACCAGTGAATTGAGAGTGAAAGATCAGTCCAGAAGATTTCTCTGATAATGTATTAAATGACAAATTAAAAGGATGGGTACTGCAAGAAGGCAGTGCAAAAGTAAAGGGTAGCAAGCAGTATGTTATTATGTATGATATATATATATATATATATACATATATATATATATATATATATATATATATATATATATATATATATATATATATATATATTAATATGATATTATTAATTTTCATTGCAGATATTGATAATACTCATAATTGGTTTTCTTTCCTTACTTGTATGGGTGGTTTTGTAAAAATGCCAAATTATTCTGCAATTGGGAACAAGAGATGGATTATCAGAATTTCTGCATTATTGAATGTTTGACTGAAGAATTTTCATTGCATTTTTTTTATCATCTTTTAATACCAGCTACTTTTCATGGACATTTTGTGGTGCATTTATAATATTCCACTCACCTATACACTGCTGCTTATTTAAAGCTCTCTAGATCGCCCTACTTCTCCTCCCTCATCTCTATCTATCACCCCACCATCCTCCCCATTCCACTAATGACCTATGACTGACATCTTCTATAATTCGAACCTCCCACTCCCATCTTCAGAACTTCTCTCGTGCTGCACAAGATTTCTGGAATGTTCTACCCAAGACAATCCAGTTATTTCCCAATACCAACAGTTGTGAGCATGCTATAAAACCATACCTTTATTTAAAATATCTGTACCTTTAATCTATACACTGCTACCCATACTGTGCACTTACACTATATATAATGCCTCCATATTGTGCCCTCACACAATATACTGCCTACCAAACAGTGTCCTCAGACTACAAACTGCCCCTATTCTGTGCCCTCATTATATACTGCCCCATGCTTGTGCCCTCATACCATATACTGCCCCCATGCTGTGTGCTCACACTATATATTACCACCTATACAGTACCTTCACACTATATGCTGCCCTCCATACTGTACCCTTACACTATATACTGCCCCAATGCAGTGCTCTCACACTATATATTGACTCCAACACTGTGCCCTCACACAATATATTGCCCCTAATACTGTGCCTCCACACTTTATACTACCTCGATTCTGCGCCTTCATGCAGTATACATACTGTGCCCTCACACAATATATTGCCCCTAATACTGTGTCTTCACACTCAATATTGCCTCGATACTCATGCAGTTTACAGCCCCATGCTGTGCTCTCATGGTATACTGTCTCTCATACTGTGACCTCACACTCTATATTGTCCCCCATGGTGTCCTCTCACACTATATTATAGTTTCTATACTGTACCCACACACTATATACTCCCCCATGCTGTACCCTCACACTAAATACTTCCTATTATGCTGTACCTTCACAATATATACTGCCTCTTTTGCTGTGCTTACACTTTATACTGCCTCATGCCCATAATGTTCCCTTATACTATATACTGCCCCCCATACTGAGCCTTTACACTTTTTTACTGCCCCATAATGTGCCCTCACACTTAATCTTCCCCCATACTGTGCCCTCAAATTATATAAGTAATCAGTTTTTTCCCTTTTTTATTCTAGCTGCTTCCCTGAATATTCAGTTTATTTTGTTCATTTTTTTGAATCCAGTTACAAGCCTTTTTTACCTAGTGCTAATTTTTATGATTATTTTATCATGTGGGGCGTGGCTCACTTGATCCTCTGGAGCGTGTCTTAGGCTATGTGCGCACGTTGCTTTTTACCTGCTTTTTTGCTGCTTTTTCAACTGCAGCGTTTAATGCCAAAATGGTTGTGTTCTGCTTTTCAAGCAAAATCTATGGGAATTTGGGTTTCTTGTCTGCACTATGCAGTTCAAACTGCAGCCTTTTTGTTGCAGAACTTTGGTCAAAAACTCAGCTTTGCAGTGCAAAACCCAAATGGCAAAAACAACTGACATGTGAATTGTTTTTGCCATTTGGGTTTTGCACTGCAAAGCTGAGTTTTTGACCAAAGTTCTGCAACAAAAAGGCAGCATTTTGAACTGCATAGTGCGGACAAGAAACCCAAATTCCCATAGACTTTGCTTGAAAAGCAGAACACAACCAATTTGGCATTAAACGCTGCAGTTGAAAAAGCAGCAAAAAAGCAGGTAAAAAGCAACGTGCGGACATAGCCTTAGGGTGCTCTGCACTAGTATTGTCACGGGTGTATCATGACTGACAGACAGTCATATGGTTTCTGACAGTAGAAGGTCACAGCGTTTGGCTGTGCAGAATGCTCCCTGACTTTCTGTTGTTCCTGCTGTCAATATTCATTGTACTTGGTAGCTTTTCACCTATTCCCTTTTAGGACCCAGCGGAGCTCTCCTTACATCCAGCTGCTGATTATCAGTATTCCCCTTGTGCTTAAACACTCCATTCTTACCTGGACTTGTGCTGGTGATATTATTCAGTTCATTCTAGCTATGGTTGCAAGCAGGTGGCTTGTACTCATCTGGGTATTGTTGATGAACTCCTGCCTGAGTCAAATGTGCATAAGTAGTTCATGCTTTTCCCCCTGTGTGTCCTCCTTGTATTTTCCTTAAGCGTTTAGTGGGGTTGACGAAGAGCTCATCCCATCCATTCTCTATTTAGGGTCCAACACTAGGGATACTTAGGGTCAGGTATCCGGCTCGGCGCATAGGTGCAGAACCTATCTAGGGTGGTGAGGGACCCCAGGGACAAGTGGTAGGTTTGGTCAGGGGTCACCATATCTCTCTTCCGTAGACGTAGGGGTCCCCTTACTTTTCGCCACTCGCTTGGTACTTTCCTGTACCTAGTGTGACAAGTATCCTGTGAGCTTCAACCCGTTGTAAAGACCTTGAAAATTATTAAATAAAAAGTCCCCGTATCTCTTTAACAATATGTCACATTTAAAAATAAAAAAAAAATAAAGTAGAAAAAAAACACGTAATGCTTTGCTCTTCCGCTACTAACTTCACACTTGGCGGCAGGTCCTCTTTCATGCTAATTTGTGAGCGTATTATACATTCAATTCCGACGTGAGGGCATTTCATATTTTATTCCAAGAACTGTACGTCACTGTATTGATCCCGTGTCACTAAGAAGTGATGAATAAGCGTCTGTGGATATTGCTCCTGATTATAAAGTGCTCTCTACAATCCCCGCATGGAAACATAGAGAAGAGGAGAGAGCGTGAATGTGGGGGAGGAGGACACAATCCAATATACGGAGAAATCTGGAAAGTGGGTGAAGAAGAGCTCAGCCAATCAAACACTTAAAGGGACACAGACATTGTAGAGTTAACAGCAAGTAATAATCAGGACTCCCCTGATCTCCAGCCAGCGCTTTATGTGGGAGCAGAGAATTCGCTTTTGAACATCTTTCAATTAAAATCATCATAACTAGTTCTTTAACTTTTCTTCTCTTGCCCGGATTACGTGTTACATGATATTTTCTTCTCCAGTCGCCCCTAATGCTAAATCATCAACATTCGAGAAAACTTACAAAGATAGAGCTGTAAAGAATCACACATTTCTCACGGTGTTATCGTCTTCCATGGAAAACCATCGAGCCTTTTAATCCTGCTGTGATAATGAATGGAGAAACTAAAAGAAATAGGTTATGGTGACAGTTCGTACCCCTTTACGACCCTGCGATTTTTAGTTTTTAATTTTTGTTCT
The DNA here is from genome assembly GCF_048569485.1 of Anomaloglossus baeobatrachus. Taxonomy (NCBI): domain Eukaryota; kingdom Metazoa; phylum Chordata; class Amphibia; order Anura; family Aromobatidae; genus Anomaloglossus; species Anomaloglossus baeobatrachus. The sequence goes on along the minus strand of NC_134362.1, from coordinate 68,037,033 downwards.
TTCCTTCTTTTCATCCAAGAACCATAACTTTTTTTTTATTTCTTTCATTGATAATTATACTATTTATTTACTTTTTTTTTTGTGGGATAAGTCGTAGTTTTGAATGACACTTTGTACCTACTGTACAAAAAATGGTGGCAAAAATTCCAAATCTGGAAAAATGGTGAAAAATAAGAGCGATCCTACAATACTTTTTTTGGGGGGGGATTGTTTCACAGCATCCATCTAATATATCATAGACTATGTTTTGATGGGAAAATTTAACCCCGCGCTTTACAGTTACTCTCCAAAATCCTGCCTCCATTAAACTGAATGGAGGTCGGAGCTACAGGTTATTAATGGCAACTGTCAGTGGTTGCTATAGGAACAAAATAAACTGTTAGTATAAGACGCTTATGTGTGAGGTAAAGTGATGTCGGTGGGGAGACGGCTAGAGAGAGACAGAAAGAGACAGACAGAGAGACAGACAGACAGAGACACAGACAGAGACAGATGGGGAAAGAGAGAGACAGACAGAGAGACAGACAGAAACAGATGGGCAAAGAGACAGACTGGCAAAGAAGCAGACCTGGAAAGAGACAGACCTGGAAAGAGACAGACGGGCAAAGAGACAGACCTGGAAAGAGACAGACCTGGAAAGAGACAGACGGGGAAAGAGACAGGCGGTCAAAGAGACAGACGGGCAAAAAGACAGACCTGGAAAGAGACAGTCCTGTCAAGAGACAGCCCTGTCAAGAGACATCCCGGCAAAGAGACAGATGGGCAAAGAGACAGACCTGGAAAGAGACAGACCTGGAAAGAGACAGACCTGGAAAGAGACAGACGGGGAAAGAGACTGACGAGGAAAGAGACTGACGAGGAAAGAGACTGACGGGGAAAGAGACTGACGGGGAAAGAGACTGACGGGGAAAGAGACAGACGGGGAAAGAGACAGACGGGGAAAGAGACTGACGGGGAAAGAGACAGACGGGGAAAGAGACAGACGGGGAAAGAGACAGACGGGCAAAAAGACAGACCTGGAGAGAGACAGCCCTGTCAAGAGACAGCCCTGTCAAGAGACATCCGGGCAAAGAGACAGATGGGCAAAGAGACAGACCTGGAAAGAGACAGACCTGGAAAGAGACAGACCTGGAAAGAGACAGACGGGGAAAGAGACTGACGAGGAAAGAGACTGACGGGGAAAGAGACTGACGGGGAAAGAGACTGACGGGGAAAGAGACTGACGGGGAAAGAGACTGACGGGGAAAGAGACAGACGGGGAAAGAGACAGACGGGCAAAAAGACAGACCTGGAGAGAGACAGCCCTGTCAAGAGACAGCCCTGTCAAGAGACATCCGGGCAAAGAGACAGATGGGCAAAGAGACAGACCTGGAAAGAGACAGACCTGGAAAGAGACAGACCTGGAAAGAGACAGACGGGGAAAGAGACTGACGAGGAAAGAGACTGACGGGGAAAGAGACAGACGGGGAAAGAGACAGACGGGAAAAGAGACAGACGGGGAAAGAGACAGACGGGGAAAGAGAGAGACAGACAGACACACACATAGAGACAGACACAGAGGTAGAGAGAGACAGACAGACACAGAGATGGAGACAGATAGACTGATACAAATACAGAGATAGAAACAGACAGACAAGGAAAGAAACAGACAGCGACACACAGACAGAGACTGGGAGAGAGACAGAGAGACAGTTACTATCCCGGGCAATGCCCGGGTACTACAGCTAGTTATGCTATAAAAACATGATTTTCCAATTCAGTACGATTACACTAATACTAAAGTTATAGGTTTCTTTTCTCTATTGAAATGGGAATTTGAAAAAAAAAACAGGTTTGTGTCATAATTTTCTAACATACCTATCTTTTTTTTAGTTATAATCATCACTGTATTTGAGTGTGTGTTTATTGTGCATCGAGCTGACATATTTATCCATAGTATTTTGGATTACACATGATGTTTTGATTGCTTTTTATTGCATTTTTGGAAGGAATTATGGTGACCAATAAACACATGTTCTGGTGTTTTGATTTGTTTTCCTGTTACTCCTAAATTTTGCGACTTTTGTCATTTTCACTCCAGTTTCTCCCAACTCTGCTGGAATGAGCGGAGCTGGCTCGGGGCAGGGGTGGGATGCCACAGCTTGTATAATTCATGAAGAGCTCTGGCTATCACATTAGGTAAGGAGAAGTACCAAGCGAGTGGCAAATGGTAAGGGAAAAGGACCCCTGCGTCTAGGGAAGGGGGTGATGGTGACCCCTGATCAAACCTACCACTGGTCACTGGGGTCCCTCACCACCCTAGATAGGTTCTGCACTTGTGCGCCAAGCCGGACACCTGACCCTAGGTATCCCTAATGCTGGACTCTAAACAGGGAACGGGTGTGATGAGCTCTTCATCAACCCTACTAAATGCTAAAGGAAGACACAAAGGGGACATACAGGGGGAAAGTGCATTAACTACTTATCCATAGATGACTCAGGTAGAAGTTCAGCAAAGCTTCAGCAACGATACCTGAGAGGAGTGCAAGCCACCTGCTTGCAACCAGAGCTTGAATGAACTGAACAATATCACCAGCACAGTCCAGGTAAGATGGGAGTATTTAAGCACATGGAGAATACTGATAATCAGCAGCTGGACAGACATTTAGCTCCCCTGGGTCCTAAAGGGGAATAAATGAATATACAACAGAAAAGCTACATAGTACAATGAACACTAACAGCAGGGACAATAGAAAGTCAGGGAGAATTCTCTACAGCCAAACACTGTGACCTTCTACTGCCAGAAACCACATGACTGGCTGTTTCTCGTGACACTGGTATTCCATACGACAGATATCTCTCTCCAGTACCTGACTGGTGTAGAGCATGAAGGTGCGCACCACTCATCAGACGTTAAAGATTCACGAAGAGGCGTCCACCACCTCATGAATCAGGAGTGGCTGACTCCAGCACGGCCCCTCATAAAGACCAGTGTGAATAACGACATTCTTGATGAATCGGGCCTATTGTGTTTTTTGTATATAAACAAGTAGAAATAGATCCACCCTATAGGTGGAATAAAATTTATTTCAAAATAACGCTATCCAGCACTTTTTCCCCAAAAAGTAAAAAAAAAATGTATTATTATTACATTGTGTTATGCTGTGGGCAATGCCTGAGGGGACAGAGAACACCAAAGAGTAAATACAAGTCATGGTTTATGCTAAGAATGAAATAACACTGGAATAGCTCCTTAAGGCTACATGCGCACGCTGCTTCTTTTTCGTGTTCACAAACTGCAGCCAAAACTGCACCTTGTCAGAAAGAGCCTGGAAATGTCACAAAAAATGTAGGTGCTTTTTTGGTGCGTTTTTGCTGCTTTTTTGGTGCGTTTTTGGCTGCAGTTTTGTCAACAATTGTTTCATGTATTTTTCAGTTCAAACAAGCCCATAAAGCTTGTTGAATTGAAAAAAAAAATTAGAAATAAATAAATAATTAAAAAAAACTGGCGTGCGGTCCCCCCCAATTTTAATGCCAGCCAGATAAAGCCATACGGCTGAAGGCTGGTATTCTCAGGATGGGGAATCCATGTTATGGGGAGCCCCCCAGCCTAACAATATCAGTCAGCAGCCGCCCAGAATTGCTGCATACATTAGATGCGACAGTTCTGGGACTGTACCCGGCTCTTCCCTATTTGCCCTGGTGCGTTGGCAAATCGGGGTAATAAGGAGTTAATGGCAGCCCATAGCTGTCAATAAGTCATAGATTAATCATGTCAGGCGTCTCCCCGAGATTCCTTCCATGATTAATCTGTAAGTTACAGTAAATAAACACTCACCTGAAAAAATTCTTTATTAGAAATAAAAAACACTAACAAATTCCCTGGTTCGCCCATTTAATAAGCCCGACAAAGCCCTCCATGTCCGGCGTAATCCAGGATGGTCCAGCGTCGCTTCCAGCTCTGCTGCATGGAGGTGCCCGGAGAAGCAGCAGACACCGCCGCTCCGGTCAGCTCCACACAGCAACTGAAGACAGCCGCGCGATCAGCTGAGCTGTCACTGAGGTTACCCGCGGCCACTGCTGGATTCAGCGGTGGCTGCGAGTAACCTCAGTGACAGCTCAGCTGATCGCGCTACTGCGTGGAGCTGACAGGAGTGTGGAGGACGGAACTATCAGCGGCGGCGATGGCAGCGAGAGGGGTCCATCATCTCCCCTGTGCGTGCACGCTGGGGACAGCGGTACTTCGGGGAACATGTGGAGGACTGGACTATCAGCGGCGGCAGCGAGAGGGGGATGGACATTGGCAGCTGAAAACATTGATTTTTCCCTCTCGCTGCCACCGCCGCTGATAGTCCCCATCCTCCACATCATCTCCCCTGGGGACAGCGGTACTTCGGGGAACACGTGGAGGACGGGACGGGACGGGACTAGTGATGAGCGAGCATGCTTGTTACTACTCGGTACTCGCACGAGTATCACTGTACTCGGGCTACTCGGCGGGGACCGAGTAATCTCGCGATACTCGTGCTGTACTCGTGGTCTTCATCCCTGCATGTTGGCGCTCTTTTGAGAGCCAGCCCTCATGCAGGGATTGGCTGGCAGACCACTGCAATGCCACAGCCCTGTTAGTTGTGGAATTGCAGTGATTGGCCGGCCCGCACAGCGTGACCGAGCCTTTATACCGGCGGGCGCGCTGTGCTCTGCTCACAGCTATCCAGACAGTGAGTGCAGGGAGAGTGTTGCTGCTTCAGGGAAAGGTTTGCGGCCCTTTATAGCTATTTCCGTAGCAGGGCTACAAACAGTTTGACCAGAAGTCCTTCTCAGGACTATTCTAGTTGTATACAGGCAGGCAGGGTATAGCCAGGTCGGAGTACACTAGCAGAGTCCTTCTCAGGACTATTGTTGCTGTATACAGGCAGGGTATAGCCAGGTCGGAATACAGGCTAGTGACCAGAAGAGTCCTTGTCAGGACTATTGTAGCAGTATACAGGCAGGCAGGCAGGATATATAGCCATTCCTAGTGGTGACCGTATACCAGCCTTCATCATATCTGGGGCTGGTGTACAAAAACAGTCCCGATAGTGTCAGAGTTCTCATTAATTTTTGCTCCTAAAAACCTGTTAGGTTCTTAGTGCGTCCGTGCTTGCATTTAAAAACCGCACGTGTGTGCCTGTCGGTGGCAGCGTACAGGTGCACGATTTGCACAAACTTGGATATAACGCACAAGTCTAGTGAATACACGTCAGCACAGCATTGCAAAATGCGCAAGGGCGTTGGCAAGGAACAAGGAAGTGGACGTGATGGTGGTGCAGGCAGAGGCCGAAGTCGTGGGCAAGCTCTAATTTCGCCACAACAAAGGGCCACATCTAGTCGCTCGCACGTCCTGTCCCAAATTCTTGGGGACCGCAGCAGTACACCGCTCTTGAACCAAGACCAGTGTCAACAGGTTGTTAGTTGGATAGCGGATAATGCTTCCAGTCAGATTGGCACCACCACAAACACTCTGTCTTCCACACGGTCAAGTGTCAGTAGCCGTGATACTACACCACACATTTCACAACCTGATCCTCCTTCCTACCACAAGGCTGAGTACACGTCCTAGGACATTAATGATCCCACACTTGGACACTCGGAAGAGCTGTTCACGTTTCAATTCGCACATTCTGGCTTCTCGCCAGCTCATGTTGAAGTGGGTCATGAGGAGATCGTATGTACAGATGCCCAAATATTTGAGCAGCCACGTTCTCACGAAGTTGGCAACGTGTCTCAACAAGGGGTGGACGATGATGAGACACAATTGTCAGGAAGTCAGGAGGAGGAGCAGAGTGCGGAAGAGGAAGACAACGTGGTGGATGATCCAGTAACTGACCCAACCTGGCAGGAGGATATGCAGAGCGAGGACAGCAGTGCACAGGGGGAGGGAGGCGTAGCATCCCAACAGGCAGTAAGAAGCAGGGTGGTGGCTCCAGGCAGAAGTCAGGCAACCGTTCCCCGGAACAACAACACGACACAAGGTGCCTGTACAAATGTTAGGTCTTCCCGAGTCTGGCAGTTTTTTAAGTTGGCTCCAGATGATCCTAAAAAGGCCATTTGCAACACCTGCCGTGCCAGCATCAGCAGGGGTACCAAAACTAGCAGCTTGACCACCACCAGCATGATCAGGCACATGTCAGCCAAGCACCCGACTTTGTGGGAAGTACAACAGAGTCGAGGAGCAGTACTTGCTGATGTCACTGCTACGTCTTCGCTTGTTGTGCATGCGAGCCAATCCCCTGTCCATGCTGCCTGCGAACAAGCCTCCTCCGGTCCTGCACCTGCAGTTGCCTACGCAGAAATAACACCATCATCAAGCACGTCCTTGTCCCAGCACAGCGTTCAGTTATCCATTCAGCAAACCTTTGAACGCAGGCGCAAATACACTGCCAATGCCCCACATGCCACAGTTCTAAATGCTAACATTTCGCGACTGCTTGCGCTGGAAATGTTGCCTTTTAGGCTGGTGGAGACAGAAGCATTCCGCGACCTGATGGCGGCAGCTGTCCCACGTTACTCGGTCCCCAGCCGCCACTATTTCTCCCGGTGTGCCGTCCCCGCGTTGCATAACCACGTGTCACAAAACATCACACGTGCCCTGAACAACGCTGTTTCACCCAAAGTCCACCTAACCACAGACACGTGGACAAGTGCTTGTGGGCAAGGCCGCTACATCTCGTTGACGGCACACTGGGTTAATATTGTGGAAGCTGGGACCCAGTCTGAGCGAGGGACGGAACACGTCCTTCCCACACCAAGTTTTGCTGGCCCTACCTCAGTCAGGGTTTCACCCACACTCTACAGCTCCGGAATGTCATGCTCTTCAGCCTCCTCCTCCTCCTGCGCATCCTCATCCACTTTACCCTCCACACCAGTCCCAAGCTGGAAGCACTGCAGCACTGCCTCGGCGAAGCGGCAACAGGCTGTGCTGAAGCTAATCTGCATAGGTGACAAACCCCACAATGCAGAAGAGGTGTGGACAGCTCTGAAACAGCAGGCAGATCACTGGCTCACACCTCTGAACCTAAAGCCAGGAAAGGTCGTGTGTGACAATGGCCGGAACCTGGTGGCGGCTTTGAGGCGAGGCCAGCTGACACATGTTCCATGCGTGGCCCATGTGCTCAACCTCGTGGTTCAGCGGTTTCTAAAGTCATACCCAGAGCTGTCTGATCTGCTGGTAAAAGTTCGCCGCCTGTCTGCACATTTTCGAAAGTCACCTACTGCTTCAGCCGGCCTTGCCGGCTTTCAGCGCCGTTTGCATCTTCCGACTCACAGACTGGTGTGTGATGTCCCCACGCGTTGGAATTCAACTCTGCACATGTTGGTCAGGATATGTGAGCAGAAGAGGGCAGTTGTTGAGTACCTGCATCACCTAAGCCGTCGGGAAATGGGTCAAACTCCACACATAACACCTGAGGAGTGGAGATGGATGTCCGACCTATGTACCATCCTCCAAAACTTTGAGGACTCCACCAAGATGGTGAGTGGTGATGACGCCATTATTAGCATCACCATACCGCTACTCTGCCTTCTAAAACGGTCTCTGCTCAAAAACAAACATGATGCATTGCAGGCGGAGCGCGATGAGTTGCAGCAAGAAACAGTAGTGGGTGTGGGTGATAACACACAGCCCAGCCTCGTCTCATCACAACGTGCAGTGGAGGACTATGACGAGGAGGAGGATGAAGACATGGAGCAACTCTCCGGCCAAATTGAGGATATGACATGCACACCAGTCATATCCTCGGTTCAGCGTGGCTGGCCAGAGGACAGGGTAGATGAGGAGGAGGAGGAGGAGGACAGCATGTTCAGTCATCGTGTTGGTCAGGCTACTGAAGTCCTGGCTGTTAAGAGTCTGGCGCACATGGCTGACTTTATGGTAAGCTGCCTGTCTCGTGACCCTCGCGTTAAGAACATCTTGGCCGACAATCATTACTGGTTGGTAACACTGTTAGACCCACGCTACAAGGAGAACTTTATGTCTCTTATTCCCGAGGCGGAGAGGTCAACCAAAATGCAGCAGTTCCGGAAGGCCATAGTCACGGAAGTAGGCAAAGCATTCCCCTCACAAAACGCTAGCGGCATAGGTCAGGAATCAGTGGACAACCAAGGCGTACAGCCGAGAGAGGCACAAGTCCAATCCGCCAGAGGTAGGGGAAAAGTGTTTAAGATGTGGGACAGTTTTCTCAGCCCCTCACGTACCACAGCCCCTGAGGTGCGGGGTAGTGCCACAAGAAATCCTAAGTTTGCCCAGATGCTCAAGGAGTACCTTGCAGATCGAACAACTGTACTCCGACATTCCTCTGTGCCTTACAATTATTGGGTATCCAAGGTGGACACGTGGCATGAATTGGCTCTCTACGCCTTGGAAGTCCTGGCCTGCCCTGCCGCTAGCGTTTTGTCAGAGCGTGTTTTTAGTGCCGCAGGTGGAATCATTACAGATAAACGCACCCGCCTGTCAACTGAAAATGCTGACAGGCTGACTCTGATCAAGATGAACAAGGGTTGGATTGGGCCAGACTTCACCACACCACCAGCAAATGAGAGCGGAATTTAAAGTTTGTAAAGGGAATTTGCCATGTACCTCCAGTCACCCATGGGTACACACTTCTGGACTTTGGATAATCGCTGGACTGCTCCTCCTTCTCCTCATGCGCCACCATGATGACCGTTACAATAGTTAGGCCTTTGTTTCAGGTATACCCCCAGTGGTAAATTTTTTCGCCCATTCTTTGCAGAATGGACATTACAACGACAGGAGACCCGCTCCTTTGCAATGGGAACAATGTTTTGAGGCCCTCATGCACGTCTCTATCCAGGGACAACGTGGAGCCTCCCAATTTTTGGCTGCCCTGCCTAAAGGCTATACTATAATACACCCACTTCCTGACAATGGACACTTAATGTTTTGAGGCCCTCATGCACGTCTCTATCCAGGGACAACGTGGAGCCTCCCAATTTTTGGCTGCCCTGCCTAAGGGCTATACTATAATATACCCACTTCCTGACAATGGACACTTAATGTTTGTTTTGAGGCCCTCATGCACGTCTCTATCCAGGGACAACGTGGAGCCTCCCAATTTTTGGCTGCCCTGCCTAAAGGCTATTCCTGACAATGGACACTTAATGTTTTGAGGCCCTCATGCACGTCTCTATCCAGGGACAACGTGGAGCCTCCCAATTTTTGGCTGCCCTGCCTAAGGGCTATACTATAATACACCCACTTCCTGACAATGGACACTTAATGTTTTGAGGCCCTCATGCACGTCTCTATCCAGGGACAACGTGGAGCCTCCCAATTTTTGGCTGCCCTGCCTAAAGGCTATACTATAATACACCCACTTCCTGACAATGGACACTTAATGTTTTGAGGCCCTCATGCACGTCTCTATCCAGGGACAACGTGGAGCCTCCCAATTTTTGGCTGCCCTGCCTAAAGGCTATACTATAATACACCCACTTCCTGACAATGGACACTTAATGTTTTGAGGCCCTCATGCACGTCTCTATCCAGGGACAACGTGGAGCCTCCCAATTTTTGGCTGCCCTGCCAAAGGGCTATACTACAATAGACCCACTTCCTTACAATGGGCACTTCAGGTTTACAGGCCCTCATGCACATCTCTATCCAGGGACAATGTGGAGCCTCCCAATTTTTGGCTGCCCTGCCAAAGGGCTATACTACAATAGACCCACTTCCTTACAATGGGCACTTCAGGTTTACAGGCCCTCATGCACATCTCTATCCAGGGACAATGTGGAGCCTCCCAATTTTTGGCTGCCCTGCCAAAGGGCTATACTACAATAGACCCACTTCCTTACAATGGGCACTTCAGGTTTACAGGCCCTCATGCACATCTCTATCCAGGGACAATGTGGAGCCTCCCAATTTTTGGCTGCCCTGCCAAAGGGCTATACTACAATAGACCCACTTCCTTACAATGGGCACTTCAGGTTTACAGGCCATCATGCACGTCTCTATCCAGGGACAACGTGGAGCCTCCTAATTTTTGGCTGCCCTGCCTAAGGGCTATACTACAATAGACCCACTTCCTTACAATGGGCACTTCAGGTTTACAGGCCCTCATGCACGTCTGTATGCAGGGGCATTGGTGAACCTCACAATTTTGGACTGCCCTGGCAAAGGAAAATACTACAAAGACTCACTTCCTCAAAATGGGCACATTAGACTCAGAGGCCTTTATGTACGTCTCTTCTCAGGGACATCGGAGTGCCACACAATGTTTTACGTAAAATCTTTCATGTATTAATCTCAAAAAGTAACATACACCAGCTCTATCTCACTATTGGGTATGTGCCCTTAACATTTCCGCCATGAAAATTCATTTTGGTGTCATTTTGGAAGGTTTTCTGGTGAGTCCGTAAAAATGGCGTAAAACGCGGACAAAATTGTTCACAGCTGTGACTTTTGAGTGATAAATGCTTCAAGGGGTCTTCCCCATGCTGTTGCCATGTCATTTGAGCACTCTTCGGAGACTTTTGTGACATTTTTAGGGTTTCTACATGCTGCCGGGGGTCATTTCACAAAAATACTCGGGTCTCCCATAGGATAACATTGGGCTCGGTGCTCGGGCCGAGTACACGAGTATCTTGGGATGCTCGGCCCGAGCCTCGAGCACCCGAGCTTTTTAGTACTCGCTCATCACTAGACGGGACCACTTGCCTGTTACCTCACTTCCTGACAAATCACCTGCGTTTTTGGTACCAAAAACGCAGGTAAAAGGCAGGTAAAATGCACCACTTTTGATTAGCATGCATTTTTCCTGCGTTTTTGATGCCCTCATTGATTTCAATGGGTGACAAATGTTGACAAAAGCGCAGGAAGAATGAACATGCTGCATTTTTTTTGTCACAAACTTTTGACAAAAAAAACGCTGACAAACTGCAATGTGCGCATGACAAATCTGACTTCTCATAGACTTTGCTGGGAAGTCAAATGTCAGAAAGTTCTGCTGACAAAACTGCAGCCAAAAAAGCAGCAAAAAAGCAGCAAAAAAAGCAGCGTGCGCATGTAGCCTAAGGCCTCCTACATACAGTACATCTGTGCAAAACACAAACGTTTTGCCCAGTCTGTGGTGACGGTGCATATGTGACTGCGTGTGTGAGTGTTCCGTGTGCTGTCCCTGTGCGATCTGTGTGACATCTGAATAGCATACGGACAGCATTAGCTGGTATACTTACCTGTCTGCGGCGCTGCTGTTGCTTCCGGGTCCGCGGTGAGTGCAGTGAATATGCATGAGGCATAATGAGCAGGACCCGAAAGTAACAGCAGAGGCAGAGACAGCAGCACTGGAGACAGGTACAGTAAGTGTGATGCCCTGGCAAAACCAGGTAGTCACAGGTAGGCCCCTGCACAACACCTGTTCCCCATAGGTAACACACAGCCAAACATGAAAACCCTAGTCACCCCCCCTGGAGCCAGTCAGACACACCAGTGGGCGTGGCCAGGCTGTTGGTGCACGCCCACCAAGGGGTCTAGACAGCCCAGGGCGGGAAAACAGTCAGTGAAGTGGAGTCTGTAGTTCAAGTTGGAGAGGAGTGTGGGCTGGAGCTGGGTGCAGCTCCAGCAAAGGCGAAAACCCAAATTGAACGGCGCCAGGGTTGGAGCCCTAGTGCCACTGGCTAGGAGGCAGACGGTGATCTCCGTCTGCAGGAGTCGGGAAGACGGCTCGGTGGAACCGAGGTGGACCGGGACAGGGTTGTAGCCCTCCGATACCGACCCGGGGAACCGACTCGGAAACCGATGCACACAGGGGGGTACTCAGACCCTGAAGCCAGGTCTAGAAACTACTGAACTTGGTTAATTAACCAATTGAGGCCAGGATTATAGGTCCTGTCCCACCCAAAGTCCCTCATAGAAGATAACAGCCCACCGATTTGGAATAAGTGGTCACCGCCAAGGCCCAGAGATCCCATGGGCCAGCGTCTGCGGGCAAGGGCTCCTTAGGCCACATCCAGCCGGGAGCGGACTCCTGAAGTTTCAGGCACAGGCAGCCCAACGTTCTAAAAGGTGCAGGAGAAAGACAGAGACCACCAGCCGGGTGGGGAACCAGAACGCAGCCGGCTGCGGGCACCAACCATCATCACCTTGGTTTACCAGAGACTCTTGTGTTTCCTTCATAGTGAGTACACCAGTACCCTGCGGTCGCCCATCTCCCTGCACCGACACCCACCGGGTCCCGGAGCCACCATCCCTGCCTATGTAGGGGTTAACAACTTGCTGCACAACATCTCAACCGTTTTCCCCGTCACAGCAGCGGTGATGTCCAACCTCACCACACACCGTGTGTGGCGTCACGAACTCTAATACGGCTCAGCCTGTACATATACGTCCAACCCCCACTTTTTCATTCGGGGTGTCCGCAGGACCCCCGGATCCTGAGACCCTCGAGGCACCACTCCCTGAAGGCCCGGACCTGAGCAGCGGCGGCGGCTGCTGGCCACGGGGGCGGCACATAAGTATAAAAATTCTTTATTTTTATGTGACCTGTGTTGTCTCTGGCACGTGTCACATGAATGTCACACGGATCACATCAGTGTGCTATCCGTGTGAGTGACATACATGCTGCCAGCAGAAAACAGACATGTCGCCGTGGAAGTGTATGCTACACGGACACACGGTCCATGTGAAAACGCTTATGTGTAACCAAGCCCATTTATTTTCATGGGTCTACGTGTATCTGTGTCTCCGGTACATGTGAAAATGGACGTCACACGTACTAGAGACACAGATGTGTGAAGAAAGTCTAAACAGTATTCTCATCCCAGATATTTGTTGTATGTGCACAGGAAATGCAATAAATATCTAATAGTTTATGGGATCCCCAATACTCATTTCAGATAGATGGGGGATGATGGATAAATGCATCACAGGTCTGTGTATATAAATTAAATATAACAAGTGCAACTTATGATATAAATAGCATGCATGAACAAGACTACACTAAACCTAAACCCTCAGTTTCTGGCACGGGGACGTACGGATGGTACAGGGGCTCCTAGGTTGACCCTAAAGCCTGCTTTACATGTTACGATTTCGCATACGATATCTTATGCGATTTGCAACGCCCCCATCATATGTGCGGCACGTTCAATTTGTTGAACGTGCCGCACAAACGATTAACCCCCGTCACACGTACTTACCTTCCATACGACCTCGCTGTGGGCGGCAAACGTCCACTTTCTGGAGTGGGTGGGACGTTCGGCGTCATAGCGACGTCACGCGGCAGCCGGCCAATAGAAGCGGAGGGGTGGAGCTGAGCGGGACGTAAACATCCCGCCCACCTCCTTCCTTCCGCATTGCTGGCCGGGAGCCGCAGGACGCAGGTAAGATCTGTTCATCGTTCCCGGGGTGTCACACACTGCGATGTGTACTACCCCGGGTACGATGAACAATCTGATGTTCAATTCTAGAGAAATGAACGATGTGCGTGCGATGAACGTTTTACCGTTCATTCGCAATCGCACGTACCTGTCACACACTGCAATGTACCTTATGATGCCGGATGTGCGTCACTTACGACGTGACCCCACCGACACATTGTAAGATACATTGCAGCGTGTAAAGCGGGCTTTAGACTGGGGATCCTGTGCTGTCCCTTATCTCGAAGGTAGACTTGATGGTAATCAGATTTGAGCCTCCACCATGGCCCTGTCTCCTGTCCAAGCCTTGATAATACTTCCCTCTACACAGGGAGCAGTACGAAATCCCAGTAACCAAAATCCCACAAATAATCACAGATAGGGGTGAACAGAAACTCATACACACAGCACTCAAAATAACAAAAGGTACAACAATATGTGTACAGGGGAGTAACGAAAAAGGAGGGAATGTAACGCACAACAGGGGAACACTCACACCACTCAGAAGCACAGCACAAATCACCATAAACAAGAGCAACAACAAGACCGGGTTCGCATGAGCTAACATTGGCATGGAAAGGAAGAAAGGCGTGCTAGATATAGAAATGAGACAGCTGCACATGTCAATCAGCAACCTGAACATTTAGGTCCTGCTCCCCATCCTGCAGGAATTAACTCCTGCAGAGCTGGCGACCAGTGTACCAGAACCAGTCGACACCTGGCTTTGGCTGAACACTCCACCAGCTTCAGGTTGCTTGTTGGACTCTGCAGTGTAGTCTGACGCCACAGTGCCAGCAGGTGTTTGAAGAACTGAACATTGCATGACAGTTACATAAAGAAAAACCATGGGTAATGAAGCGATTCATGCCCGACGCACCCCTGGAAGAAGCTAGGCGAAACGCGAGTTAGGGTGCAGGGACTGGCTGCCTGGAACGGGTATCACCTGCAGATATCTAAGGTATTTGTGCCCTCATAGTTTTTCTTTAGAAATTTAGTAGGTAATGGAGGTTGTGGACCTGAATTTAGGCACATCCTGATAAATGGGCTTGTGAAATTAGTATATATGCCTAGTGTGAGGCAAACCCTGGGATATGAAGATGAATTATGACTTCCAGTCATAATCGCTCTCATCACTCCATGGCAGTGCCCCCTCCCTTCTTGTTCTCAATGTCCACCATCTGGGAAGGTGTCACCTCCCACTTACACCTCCAACAGCCATCTCCTGTGATATGGAAATGAGATGATGTGGGAACAATGGACACAGGATGACTCCCTGCCGTGACCCTGTGGTAGGGGCTGCTATCTAATTAGCAAGGCTATGGAAGTATCCAGACAGAACGACTCCAGTAAAAAATGGTTCATATCTCGCAAGCCATATTTCCGATAAATATGGCAACCATAAAAATGGTGTCTCCGCATGCGGACGATGCTGGCACACCCTTTTTATGGGAGCAGGACCTGGGGAAATACCCCAGGCGTGATATCAGCCAATGGGGAACTAGTAGACAAGTCATGAGTCCTCTCGTTCTGTAGCTAAATTCATAGCTGTCACAATGAGAGCGTCGGCGTCCGCCTACGACGCTCCCAGGCCAAGTTATGGCCATATTCCATGTTGTGGATTTTATCCATAACTCCAGCCAGGGGTGGAGCAGTGCTCCCTCTGAGGTCACTAAGGTAGGAGGGGACCTGGATTTGCCCAGGTTGATAACCCTACTTCGGCCATTTTCCAGTGTTCTTTCGCTGGGGGTCACGTGCAGGAAACATCTGTGGGAGTTCCTAGAAACCTGGTCTACAGCGCCCCCCTGTGGCCAGACGCACAAGGTAACTGATTGAATTGCATACCTGTTTGTAAACCATGCTTTATCTGTAACTGTACTCTGACATATGTATATTCTGTAGATTCCCTATTGTATATATTGTAGTTTCTAGTGTGCTTTAGGCTGATTAAATTATATAATTAATCTTGGGCTGTTCTGTTATCTCGATCTTGAATCCCACGTCTGTGTGTTCGGCTAATAGTTACCGTGAAGCGGTTGGTGGCAGCGAGTTGTGCCAAGGATTATTGTGGGGAGGCCAGTGAGATTCGGGGAGGTTTTATATATTCCGCCCGCGGAGGTCGGGGGAATATATACCCTACTCTCACTGGGGACCCTTCAATAATCGGCATAAGTAGTATAGCGGCCTCCTTGCTTATTGTCGGGCAATTCCATAATTGGCCTGACTATAAGAGGGGCGCTAGAGAGCGCGTCACGTGCTCTGTCTGTCGGTCGGGAGGTATAAAGGAGGGGTGACCCCCACTTGTTACCCCCCGATTGTGACGTACTGGTAGCCAGCGCGGGGGATTTCTGAGTGACCCCCCCGGTGGTTTGTGACATATTGGTGGCAAGCGGTGGGATCGAGATAATAGTGTGTGTGAGTGTGAGACCCATACTCCCAGACACTAAAGACTGCCTGCAGCAGCTGTGGCTGCTGGGGTCTTCAGACCAGACCAACACTAGAGTGTCAGAGTGCAGATACTGTAAGGTGTGTGGAGGCATCAGGTGTCAGTTCTGTGTCAGTGACCAAAGTCTGCAACAATGGCTGAGAGCACCAGGAGCAAAGCCAAAGGAATGGCCGATGCTCAGGCCAGAGACGATGAGGAGGTTGTCCACGAGCCCTCCAGGAGCTCGAAGCCAGAAAACCGTTCTGCAGAGGACAGCGCACAACCTGGCAATTATGGACAAGATGAGGAGCAGCTCACCCAAGGGTCCTCAACGAGCCAGATGCCAGCCCTCCGCTCTGCAATGGACAGTGAAGCACCAGGCTCCGCAGCGGGCCGCAGATCACCACGTGCCATTCCACCGAGCCTGGGAGGCTCGGATAGCCTTCTTCAAATGGCTATGGCTCTTCTCCAGGCTGGAGACCGGGATACCTACGAGATACTCATGGCCGAGCGTGAGCGACAGGCAGCGCGTGACGCTGAGGCTGCGGAGCGGCAAGCAGTGCGTGAGGCTGCGGAGCGGCAAGCAGCACGTGAAGAGCGCCAGGCAGAGCGTGACTACCAGCTGCAGCTAGCTCAGCTCCGGCCCTCATCAGCCACACGTGACCTTCAAGACACCAAACTTCCAAAGGTCCGTGTTGAGGACTTCCCAGTGCTGGAGAAGGATGGAGACTTGGACTCTTTCTTGACTGCTTTTGAACGGACTTGCCTGCAGCACCATCTGGACAAGGACCAGTGGGCCAAATACCTGACCCCCCGTTTAAGGGGTAAGGCCCTGGATATCCTTGGGGACTTGCCTGCTGAGGCAGATCAGGGCTACGACACCATCAAGCGGGCCCTGATCCAACAGTACAACCTCACTCCAGAGTCCTACCGCAAGAAGTTCCGGAGCCTACAGAAGGGACCAAAGGACTCCTGGGCTGACCACCGGCGGGCACTTGCCCGAGCTGCCGACCACTGGACCCAAGGCCTGCAGCTTTCCACCGGACCGGAGATCCTGGACTTGTTCATCACGGAGCAACTCTTGTGGAACTGCCCTGAGGATCTCCGCCAGTTCATCCGAGACCAGAAGCCAAAGGGGTCCACGGCTACAGCTGCCCTGGCCGATGACTACACCAACAATCGGGCTCCTGAGGCCAGGAGAGCAGCCACCAGCAGCACCTGGAGAGGGGGTAAGACGAACTCTGCGACTGCCCCACCTGCCCCTAGACTGCAGGGGGTGTCCCCCTCAACTCCCCTCTCCAGGCCCGTGGCAGAACCAAGACGGTGCCACCAGTGCAACCTACCTGGACACTTCAAGGCAATGTGCCCTCAGCGTCCCAAGGCCCCGGCTCCGTCCCCGTCCCAAGGGCCGCCCAAGGTGTATTGTGTGGGTGGGGGTGGTGGTAGGTCCCTGGACAGCTTCCAACCTGTCACCGTCGGCCGGTCCGTGACCATGGGACTGCGAGACAGCGCCTCGGAGGTGACTCTGGTGCGGCCGGAGATGGTGTCCCCCCAAGACTTGATCCCTGGAAAAACCCTCGCTGTCTCCGGGATTGGAGGCATTGACCCGGCGCTGCCTGTTGCTGACATTTATGTGGACTGGGGCGCAGGGCGAGGGGTGAGGGAGGTGGGGGTAACTGATCGGATCCCCGCAAACGTGCTACTTGGGACAGATTTGGGGCAGATAACCTCCCAGTTTGGGCCCCAACCAAGGGCTGAACCTTCAGCCAGTACTGACAGGCCTCCGGACAATGTTAATGTGTTATCTATGAATGATGTAAGGGAGGAGGGAGTGAACTCTGATACTTCTGCTTGCATAGACACCATAGACACACACACAGCTGCAGCTGTGACAGGGGAGGGGGTCAGAGAAAGGTGTGACAATGCCTCTACAAGTAATCAGCCTGTGAGCTGGGATCTGTTGCCCTCTGCAGGGATAAGCAGAGAGCAGGGTGCTGCAGGGGGAGGACCAGTGTGTGGGGTGGGGGCTACCACAGCAAATGTGGGGTCCCCAGAGATTTCACAGCGGGGTTCTGTTGCTGCAGGAGGGGAACAGGCAGGTGAGATTGGGGCCGGTCCCGGAGCGGAAGTGCTCCCAGGTAAGATCTCGGTGCAGGGTTCCCCCACAACCGGGGTGTCAGGAAGCCAGGTAGGTCTGCCTGAACCGGCGACTTGGTCAGGAACGGAGGAGGAGCAGGCACGACCCACGGGCGCAGCGGCTGTGGCCGCTGTCACCCGCAGTGGGAGTGCTGGAAGCCAAGGGGCCTCCCGGAGGTCCGATAGCTCTTCCCCTCCTGACCAAGTGGCAGCCGAGTCAGGTGGAGGCCAGGACCCAGGTCCCGGGGTACTGACCGAAGATGTGACAGTCTCGTCGATTCTGGCCACATCTAGTCAGGGGTTTCAGGCAGCGTTAGAAGCTGACGACAGCCTGAAAGCTCTTAAGGAGCAGGCGGCACAGCCTCCCTCGGACTCGGACCCGGAGCGAGTGGTCTGGGACCAAGGACGGCTGTACCGGGCCACGGTCCAGCAGGGTTCACCGGAGGCGTGGCCCAGGGACCGACAGTTGGTGGTACCCTATCCGTTCCGGACGGAGTTGTTGCGGATCGCACATGAGATTCCGATGGCCGGACACCTAGGGATCGCTAAGACCAAGGCCAGGTTAAACCAGCATTTCTACTGGCCAAAAATGGGGGCCGATGTGGCTGCCTACTGCCGTTCGTGTGAAACCTGTCAGAGAGTGGGGAAGGCGGGGCCACACCCCAAAGCCCCACTGGTATCTCTGCCAATCATCGATGAGCCTTTCAGGAGGGTGGCTGTGGATCTGGTCGGCCCGCTGGCCATCCCCAGCAGCTCCGGGAAACGCTTCATACTGACGGTAGTGGACTATGCCACCCGGTACCCGGAAGCAGTGGCCTTGTCGTCCATTCGGGCTGACAAGGTGGCCACCGCATTGCTGGAGATTTTCTCCCGAGTGGGTTTTCCCCAGGAAATGCTCACTGACCGGGGGACCCAATTCATGTCCCAGCTGATGGAGGCCCTCTGTAAGCAAGTCCAGGTGCGACATCTGGTGGCCAGCCCGTACCATCCACAGACTAATGGCCTGTGCGAGCGGTTTAATGGCACCTTAAAGCAGATGCTTAAGATGTTGGTCGACTCCCATGGGCGTGACTGGGAGCGGTATCTCCCACACCTGTTATTTGCTTACCGGGAGGTTCCACAGGCCTCAACAGGATTCTCACCGTTTGAGCTCCTGTACGGGCGACGTGTGCGGGGCCCCCTGGCTCTGGTGAAAGAGGCTTGGGAAGGGGATTTGGCCACCCCTGGAGTGTCGGTTATCGAGTATGTCATGCGCTTCCGGGACAAAATGCAGGCCTTGACGCAACTGGTACACGACAATATGGCTCAAGCCCAGGCCGATCAGAAGCGTTGGTACGACCAGAACGCTTGTGAGAGGACCTACCAAGTGGGTCAAAAGGTGTGGGTACTGGTCCCCGTACCACAGGACAAGCTTCAGGCAGCCTGGGAAGGCCCATACCTCGTGTACCAGCAGCTCAACCCTGTGACGTACCTGGTCACCCTGGACCCTGCCCGTGGAAGGCGGAAGCCCTTCCATGTGAACATGATGAAGGCACATCATGAGCGGGAGGCATGTGCGCTCCCCGTGTGCAACTTGCCCGAGGAGGGAGAAGCGGAAACCCTCTTGGATATGCTAGCCCAGGTTAGGGCAGGCGGATCCATTGAGGATGTGGAGGTTGGCCACCAGCTCTTGGAAGACCAACGGTCCCAGCTGTGGGCCACCCTACACCCCTTCCGGGGGTTGTTTACCAACCAGCCCGGAAGGACTAACTTGGCTGTCCATCACGTGGACACTGGGGATCATCCCCCGATCCGGCGTTCAGCATATCGGGTCTCCCTGGAGGTGCAGCAACACATGCGCCAGGAGATTGACGAGATGCTGAAGCTGGGGGTGATCCAGGCATCCAACAGCGCTTGGGCCTCGCCTGTAGTCCTCGTCCCTAAGAAGGACAGAACCACTCGGTTCTGCGTGGACTACAGGGGGCTCAATGCTGTCACGGTCGCCGATGCGTACCCAATGCCACGCATCGATGACCTGCTCGATCAGTTGGCCGGGGCTCAGTACCTGACCATCATGGACCTGAGCCGGGGATATTGGCAGATCCCCCTGACTCGCAAGGCCAGGGAACGCTCTGCCTTTATTACCCCATTTGGACTGTACGAGTCCACGGTGATGCCATTCGGGATGAGGAATGCCCCTGCCACCTTCCAGCGGATGGTCAACTCCCTGCTCAAGGGACTTGAAGGGTACGCGGCCGCGTACCTGGATGACATTGCCGTCTTCAGTCCCACCTGGGAGGACCACCTAGAGCATCTAGCACAGGTGCTCAGGCGGATCCACCGGGCAGGTTTGACCATCAAGCCGAGAAAGTGTCAGCTGGCCATGAGCGAGGTCCAGTACCTCGGTCACCGGGTAGGTGGGAGAACACTGAAGCCCGAGCCTGAGAAAGTGGAGGCCATCGCATCCTGGCCCACCCCCAGGACCAAGAAGCAGGTGATGTCCTTCTTGGGGACCGCTGGGTACTATAGGAGGTTTGTTCCATGCTATAGTAGCCTGGCAAAGCCCTTGACGGACCTCACCAAGAAGAAGCTGCCCTCTGCAGTCGATTGGACAATGGACTGCGAGACAGCCTTCCGGGCCCTAAAGGACGCCCTGTCCAGCCCGCCCGTGCTACAGGCAGCCGACTTCACGCGGCTGTTTGTAGTACAGACCGACGCCAGTGACTTCGGCCTCGGTGCGGTGCTCAGCCAGGTGGACTCTGCGAGCCAAGAGCACCCAGTCTTGTACCTGAGCAGGAAGCTGTTACCAAGGGAAGTTGCCTATTTCACGATGGAAAAGGAGTGCCTGGCCATAGTGTGGGCCCTGCAGCGTCTGCAACCCTATCTATACGGGCGCCACTTCATCGTGGAGACGGACCACAATCCCCTCAGCTGGTTACACACTGTCTCCGGGACGAATGGCAGGTTGTTGCGATGGAGCCTGGCGCTCCAGCAATACAACTTCACCATTCGACACAAAAGGGGCCGTGACCACGGTAACGCAGACGGGCTGTCCCGACAAGGAGAGGTCGCGGACGGGCGCACGGGGGAACACCGGAGTGTGCTGCCCCCTAGCGCCCTCAAAAGGGGGGAGGTGTGAGGCAAACCCTGGGATATGAAGATGAATTATGACTTCCAGTCATAATCGCTCTCATCACTCCATGGCAGTGCCCCCTCCCTTCTTGTTCTCAATGTCCACCATCTGGGAAGGTGTCACCTCCCACTTACACCTCCAACAGCCATCTCCTGTGATATGGAAATGAGATGATGTGGGAACAATGGACACAGGATGACTCCCTGCCGTGACCCTGTGGTAGGGGCTGCTATCTAATTAGCAAGGCTATGGAAGTATCCAGACAGAACGACTCCAGTAAAAAATGGTTCATATCTCGCAAGCCATATTTCCGATAAATATGGCAACCATAAAAATGGTGTCTCCGCATGCGGACGATGCTGGCACACCCTTTTTATGGGAGCAGGACCTGGGGAAATACCCCAGGCGTGATATCAGCCAATGGGGAACTAGTAGACAAGTCATGAGTCCTCTCGTTCTGTAGCTAAATTCATAGCTGTCACAATGAGAGCGTCGGCGTCCGCCTACGACGCTCCCAGGCCAAGTTATGGCCATATTCCATGTTGTGGATTTTGTCCATAACTCCAGCCAGGGGTGGAGCAGTGCTCCCTCTGAGGTCACTAAGGTAGGAGGGGACCTGGATTTGCCCAGGTTGATAACCCTACTTCGGCCATTTTCCAGTGTTCTTTCGCTGGGGGTCACGTGCAGGAAACATCTGTGGGAGTTCCTAGAAACCTGGTCTACAGCGCCCCCCTGTGGCCAGACGCACAAGGTAACTGATTGAATTGCATACCTGTTTGTAAACCATGCTTTATCTGTAACTGTACTCTGACATATGTATATTCTGTAGATTCCCTATTGTATATATTGTAGTTTCTAGTGTGCTTTAGGCTGATTAAATTATATAATTAATCTTGGGCTGTTCTGTTATCTCGATCTTGAATCCCACGTCTGTGTGTTCGGCTAATAGTTACCGTGAAGCGGTTGGTGGCAGCGAGTTGTGCCAAGGATTATTGTGGGGAGGCCAGTGAGATTCGGGGAGGTTTTATATATTCCGCCCGCGGAGGTCGGGGGAATATATACCCTACTCTCACTGGGGACCCTTCAATAATCGGCATAAGTAGTATAGCGGCCTCCTTGCTTATTGTCGGGCAATTCCATAATTGGCCTGACTATAAGAGGGGCGCTAGAGAGCGCGTCACGTGCTCTGTCTGTCGGTCGGGAGGTATAAAGGAGGGGTGACCCCCACTTGTTACCCCCCGATTGTGACGTACTGGTAGCCAGCGCGGGGGATTTCTGAGTGACCCCCCCGGTGGTTTGTGACACCTAGGATAAGTGTTATCTGTATGGGCACAAGTGTGAGACCACACTCATGTTCTGTGGTGAGTCTCACTGTTACTTTCCACAGTAAAATTGATATGTTAAAGCATAAACTTTAAATAATTTATATTACATTAATTTTGTTACACAGCTTTGTATAAATTATAAATAATGTATCTATTTATTACAATTCTCATTTATTAATTAATTTATTTATTTATTATAATGCTGTGCAACATTGTTCATGCTGTGTAAAACTATATCCCTGGTCTATCTATAAACTATCTCCATATTACCTAATTTTGTGTATTCCCTGCTGTCACAAGTTTCTGTGATTTTTCATTGTATTATATCATTCTCCTTCCGACTATCAGGCACTGTCCTCAGTCCCTCATAGGACTTTTCCCTGTTTTTTCCCTGTTTTTTAATGTTTGAGTTTGTTTTGTTTTTTAAAAACAATAATTGATTAATAAAATTACTATTTTATTTTATTTGGCATGGATTGCTTCATTACTCACGGTTTTTCTTTATGTAACTGAGGGTTTATGGTTTAGTGTATGCTTTGGAGTGTCATGCACATCAGTATTTGAAGGACTAAAGGGGGCTTTACACGGTAGCGATATCGGTAACGATATCGCTATCGTGCGTACTCGCCCCATCGTTTGTGCGACACGGGCATATCGCTGCCCGTCGTGCACAAAATCGCGCTCCCCCGTCACACGGCTTATCTGCCCTGCGACGTCGCTATGGCCGGCGATTTGCCTCCGTTCTAAGGGGGCGGGGCCATGCGGCATCACAGCGACGTCACACGGCAGCCATCCAATAGAAGCGGAGGGGCGGAGATGAGCAGGACGTAACATCCCGCCCACCTCCTTCCTTCCGCATTGCCGGTGGAGGCAGGTAAGGAGATGTTCCTTGCTCCTGCGGTGTCACACACAGCGATGTGTGCTGCCGCAGGAACGACGACATGAGAGGTGAACGATTTTTGGTTTTAGGACGACCTCTCCACGGTAAACGATTTTTGCCACTTGTGCGATTGTTTTAGGTCGCACATAAGTGTCACACGCTGCGATAACGTTAATGACACCGGATGTGCGTCACTAACGACGTGACCCCGACGATAAATCATTAACGATATCATAGCATGTAAAGCCCCCTTAAGGTCTTGTGTCCACGTGGTGGGTTTTTTTGAATTTTTTCATGCATTTTTCCTTGCTTGAAAAGCAGGGGAAAAGCATCCCAGCAAAGTCTATGACAATCGTTACTTGCTGTGCACACATTACTTCTTTTTTTCCTTGCAGATTTTGTTGCTGAAAAAAGAAGCAGCATGTCAATTGTTTCTGGGTTTTTTCTGCATTTCTATAACCCCCTGCACTGCTTTATCACCACAGTGGATTATATTGTTAGATTGCAGCACTTTGCCTCACACACTATGCATACAGCATGGTGTGTGAGGCTCTCAGTAGCTCAGTAACCCAGGGTCATCATGGTGACCACCCAGGGTTATTATGGCAGCGATCAGGTCCCTGTAATCGCATCACAGGGACCTGATTGTTAGGGATAGGTAAGAGATTCCTCTCCCTGCCTCCTGAATACGGCGATCGCACTGATGGCAGCATTCAGGGGGTTAAACTACTGCGAGTGGCGCGGGCACCGCTCCGGGCAGTGAGAGCTGGGTCCTGGATGTAACATCAGCCGGAGACCCGGCGGTGATCGTGGGGGTACAGCGCCTGATCCCCCGTGATTGCCATGACTAAAAAAGCACAAAAAGAAGCAGGAAAAAACGCAAGTGAAAAAAAAAATGCACAAAAGCAATAAAAAAATGCGCTTTTTTACAACTGCTTTTTGTGTGCAGAAAAGAAGCACAGAAATAAGCAACATCGGCACATTGCCTTATAGTTGACTAAAATGAACAAGATTACATCTGATATAATGTACAAAAGCAACTCTCTCTTTCCTCCTTCTCAATAACCAGCCTTTCATGTTCGCGCATTCCATGAAGATTTAAATGGAATATATGTAATGCCTCATTTTTGCTGGTGGGGCAGTATAAAAAATCCTCTAGATTTTATCCATTCATTAACCATGTTAATATCCATCTAACAGAGACCCCTAAAAGGAACATAACAAGACAACAAAAAAGGACAAATATTTCACTGTCTCATTTCTTTCAGGTTGAGTCTTCCATCTTGGATGTGTATGATGACTTGTACGAGCAGGTTCTTAGAGGATATCCCGGAGAGGCGCAGGAACATCTTTTGCAAGCGCATAATATAGTAAGCCGAATACTGAGATCCAATATTACTTTATCCCATTTTACTGGGACAATGTTTCTTTCTTTTATGGTATTGGTCATTTGAACGCTTTAGTTAGGATTCCAAAGACTCAATTTTATCCCATATTTCTTGGAGCCTGTATGGCCATGTCTAGCGTCTCTATAGACAATGGCCATAGTGGAGAATATCTTCATATTGTAGCATGTGATTTAGGCCTCTTTCACACGTTCGTGAAAAACCACGCACGGTTTTCACGGATGTGTCAAAGTTGCGTTTTCCTTTCCTTGAGCCGTGTTTATGGCACACGTGTGTTCTCCGTGTGTTATCCTTGATAACACACGGAGAACGGGAACTTTCTGCTCACCTGTCCCTGGCATTGCTCTCCGTGGTGCTGATCTTCGGTCTCCGGTCCTGCCAACTCCCCGCTGCTGCAGCTTCCGGCCGCAGTGAAGTGAATATCCAAAGAGCATAATGAGCGGGGATCGGAAGCAAGTGACAGCAGCGGCAGAGACAGCAGTGCTGGAGAAGGTGAGTAAAGTTTTTTGGGTTTTTTTCTCAGACACATGTGTTTTCTCCGGCGCGTGTCACACGGAACACCTCCGTGTGGTCCATTTGCATTCCGTGTGACACCCGTGATGCCGGAGAAAAACGGACATGTCTACGTGTGGAGCACACGGGCACACGTATGCTCCACACGGACACACGGTCCATGGCAGAACACGCACGTGAGCGCAGACCCATTGATTTTAATGGGTCTACATGTGCCCGTGTCTCCGGTACGTGAGGAAACGGACCAAACACGTACCGGAGACACGGACGTGTGAAAGAGGCCTTACATGGAATTTGAGAGACTAGATGCTTCTGCATGAGTATAGGCACAATATCATAGACTATTAGGGGTACCATATTACTGCCCTGTCAACTGTACTAAACTATTGGTGAAGTCATAAAGGGCAGGGTTACCCAACTCCAGTCCTCAGGAGCCACCAACAGCGCATGTTTTCAGACTTTCCTTAGTATTGCATAGGTGTTGGAATCATGATAAATTATCACCTGTACAATACTAAGGAAATCCTAAAAACAAGACTTGAGGTCTGCAGCTGGGGAACACTAATATAGAGGATTTAGTCACCATAAAAAATAATGTCTGCACTATAGATCTTACTGCTTTTGCTGTCCAGAAGGAAAAAGAAAGTTTTACTTAAAGGGAATCTGTCAGCAGGTTTTTTCTACCTCATCTGAGAGCAGCATGATGTAGGTAAAGAGATTCTGAACCCAATGATGTATAGCTTAGATTACTGGCTGCAGCCGTTCTGACACAACCAGAATTTTTAGATTTAGCCATGCAGCAGAGCTGAGAGAGCTGTCCCCGCCCACACCAGAGAATAGAGATTGTAAATTGACAGTGATGTGTCAATCAGAGGAGGGGGCGTGCCGGACTGCCGTTTGCGTGACATTTTAGTCCAAGTAATGATAAGGGTCCTGCTGCTTAAACAAACATAGCAAATAAACAATGGATCGGACATTGACAAGACAGCCATCCCTGAATTCTACGTTTTAACTCTTGCAGCATGCTGTCTTCAGATTACATAGCAAAACCCGGCTGACAGATTCCTTTTAATATGTAAATCAGGGCTCTTCTCTGTACTCTTGGCATGGGCAAGAGCTCTGTGCACTGTTCATCCCTTTCAATTAGGAGATGCATTACCCATTAGATTGCACAGATCAAGCACTTCTTTTACAGAATCGTGTGTCTACACTCTCCTTACTCATTCCTTATGGTAGCGACCACTGTTACAGTTACTCACCCATCAGTAGCAGTGGCCATGGCAGTTAAAACAGCATTACAGCATGGTATTTTGGAGAGAAGGAGGCAAAATAAGATGTAATGTCAAAAAAGGACCAATCTATTAAAACATTCCTTCATCAAAACTTGTCAAGGAAACAAGATCTAACACTCTAAACAACATCGTACCCCAGTTCAGCTAGGACCCCCTGGTGTGAACAGGTAACTAAACTGGTCTCTCTGCTGGAAAACAGACAAAAGGTCTGAGGTCTGTAATTATACCAAAAGCTTAAGAAGAAACGAATGTATCATGTCAGATGTCAGATCTGCCTGGCTTCAAAAGACTGGAACCAAACACTTCGGAGCCGATGTTCAATTATGAATATTGGGGTTCTTGTGGCAGCTATAGTTATGAGAGATATATATTTGGCGTTGTGACGAACTAGCTAACCTAATGCTCCTACTCATATCACTGTGAGGCCATGAGTTCCAAATTAAAATCAGGCAGATGGATGATAATATATAATATTTCTTATCTATTTAAAAGTAAAATCATTATAGGAAATATGGCATTAATATCTCCTGCCTGGGACCTCCAGGTGCAAAGATATCCTAAAATTTGGGGATCTTATAATTTTCTAGAGACCGGAGCCACATCCCATGACCAGTCCCATCTGAGGTCACCAAGGGGAGTTAAGTGGTAGTGACTGTTCCGTAATAAATACAGATTTTAGGTTGACGCATTGGTTCAATGCTGAAAGTTATAGGTCTCTATAGAGGGTGGTCCAAAAGTATGTGGACAGTATGTGGAAAAAAATGTTTGTCGAAGCTTAAGAGGCAGACTTCAAAGCTGTGCAAATTGTAATAGAAAACAGGTTGAGCACCTGAGTTGATAAAATTTAAGGGCTTTTGTATTATTGTTTATATAATATTTAAATATAATATTTAATTGTCAATGTTATGCTTGTGTTAATAAATATAATTTTAGCACGGTGGCTCAGTGGTTAGCACTGAAGCCTTTCAGCGCTGGGGTCCTGGGTTCAAATCCCACCAAGGCCACTATCTGCAAGGAGTTTGTATGTTCTCCCCGTGTTTGCGTGGGTTTTCTCTGGGTACTCCGGTTTCCTCCCATACTCCAAAGACATACAGATAGGGACTTTAGATTGTGAGCCCCAATGGGGACAGTGTTGCCGTTGTATGTAAAGTGCTGTGGAGTCAATAGCGCTATATAAATGAATAAAATTATTATTAATTATTATTATTAAAAAGAAATCAAAATAAATGTTATTAATTCCTGTCTACCTACTTTTGGACCACCCTGTATTTTCTAAAAGGAGCACTTCCCTCTGCTACAATCTGCACCGTTTGTGGAAGGGTTAGTAAATATATATATATATATACTGTGTATATATATATATATATATATATATATATCTTTATCCTTTTTATTTTAAGTATTATCTGTATTTTTGTGTTCCCTTCGTAACATCTTTTATATATTTTTATTCACATTGCCTAATTTTCGTATTCAAGATATAAAGTTTAATAGCTTTGTTCCACTTGCTCTATAAATCCCATCCCTGAAGCCTTGTGAGGCCAAATATTACTAGTAACGGGTGTCCAAATGGCCTGTATAAACGATTGGTGATGCCAGACAGTTTTTATTGGGTTATTGTGGAGCTTGGCAGTGATCATATAGAAGATTTATATATTCTATGCGTTGGAACTGGGTGTGTATATACTATACGTTCATTGTGAAAGTGCTCCATATTCGTCCTAGTAGCCAAAGCAGCCAAGGCCTCATCCATCAAATGTCAGTCATTTGCTTATTGCACGTTTGGAAGCAACGATGTTTTGTGAGTGGCAAATTTGGTGGCAGCGGTGGGATATCTTTGTGATCTCTCTGACTGCCGCCATGACATATATAAATATTCATAACTTTATAAAGGTCAATCAATATTTCTATATAAAAAAGTTGAGATACTCTTTCTATCCATAGTATTAGGTATGGTAAATAACATTATATATCTCTTATACTTTAATAAGAGCCTACAATTGTAATCAAGTAAATAGTAGTACAGTTTGTTCAAATTTTTGTTTAACTGATTAAGGACCAAACCACTTTGTACGTTAATGACCAAGACTCATTTTCCAAATCTGACCAATGTGATGATAACTCTGGAATGCTTAAACATATCCCAGTGATTCTGAGAATGTTTTGTCATGATGACACATTGTACTTCATGTTAGTGGTAAATTTTGGTCAATAACATTTGCATTTATGAAAATTTGGTAAAAAAAAATTTGGAAATTTCACAATTCTCAAAGTTTGAATTTTAATACTTTCAAACTAGATAGTCATACCACACAAAATAGTTAGTAAATAACATTTCGAACATGTCTACTTTATGTCAGCACCACTTTTGAAACCTAATTATTTTTTTGTTAGGAAGTTAGACGGGTCAAACGTTTATATGCAATTTCTAATTTTTCCAAGACAATTTCCAATCCAATTTTTTTAGGGACCACATCACATTTCAAGAGACTTTAAGGGGCCTATGTGACAAAAAATACAAAACGTGACACCATTTTAAAAACTGCACCCCTCAAGATGCTAAAAAACATATTTAAGAAGTATATTAGCCCTTCAGGTGCTTCACAGGAATTAAAGCAATAGAGAAGGAAAAAAATAATTTGTATCTTTTTCCCACAAAAATTTTGCTTTAGCCCCAATTTTTGCATTTACACTGATACCCCATATGTGGAGGAAAACTACTGTTTGGATGCACGACAGGGCTCAGAATGAAAGTAGCGCCATTTGACTTTTGGAATGCAAAATTGGCTGGAATAGATAGCGGATGCCATGTCGTGTTTGCAGAGCCCCTGATGTACTTAAACAGTAGAAACACCCCACAAGTCACCCCATGTTGGACACTTAATCCCTCAAGGAATGTATCTAGAGGTGTGCTGAGCACTTTGAACCCACAGCTTCATAGAAATTTTAAAACATCGAGCCATGAAAATGGTAAAACACGTTTTTCCAACAAACATGTTGCGTTAATCCCAAATTTTTCATTTCACAAGGGCAACATGAGAAAATGGACCATAGAATTTGTTGTGCAGTTTCTCCTGAGTACACTGATACACCATATGTGATGGAACACTACTTATAGAGAAGGAGCGACATTTGACATTTGAGCGCAAAAGTAGCTGGAATAGATGATGCCATGATGCTTTTAATGATGTGCCTAAACAGGGCAAACCCCCAAAAGTAACCTCATTTTAGAGACTAAAACTCCTTGAGGAATTTATCTAGATATGTGGTGAGCATATTAATCCCGGAGGTGTTTCACAGAATTTTAAAATATTGGACCATGAAAATTAAAAATTACATTTTGTCCCAAAAAAATGTTGTTTTGGTCCATATTTTTTCATTTTTACAGGGGTAACAAAAAAAAATAGACTACATAATTATATGTTTCACAAAATGTTATATGATTCGGCGATGAAGAAAAAGTAATTCCATTTCTACAAGTAAAATGTTGTTTTAGCCCCAGATTCTATATTTTCACAAGGAGAATAGCTAAAAATGACTGCACAATTATTACACAATTTCTCGTGTATTTGATAATACCCCATATGTGACTATACAGTACCATTTAACCATACAGCAAGGTTTAGGAGGGAATGAGTGCTATTTGACTTTTGGAACTCAAAGTTTCTCAGAATAGTTTGTAGACTCTATATACAGAGCCCCTAAGTGCCAGAAGAGCAGTGTTCCCCCTCAAGTGACCCCAATTTGGAAATTACACCCCTCTGGGAATTCATTTACAGTTGTAGTGATAATTTTAACTCCATGGGTGATTTCCACAAACAACCAGCAATGGATGTTGCAGTGTGCAAATGGCTATCTGCCATTGTAATGCCCAGTACATTGTACCCAGTTTCAGCTTCTGCAGACCTACACCCCATACATTAGGTGGGCTTCCTTGCTACAGAAATGCCAAACATGTGGATGCTAATTGTGGTTTAGGTACACTGTGGGGCTCAGAAGGGAGGGGGCATTTGGATTTAGGAGCTCAGATTTCACTGGGGGGATGAGGAGCAATAATGCTTTTTCAGAGTCTTTGTGCTACCAGTAACATAGAAACCCACTATATATCTGTTAACAGATGGCAAACCTGAGTGAGGCTTGTTTCTTGTGGGTTGAGTAGAAGCTTTTATTTGTTTCAATTTGGAGTACAGAACATTTTGGATCAATTCACATTTATCCTGTGCTCTACGTTGACTGCTTACATCTTGGTTTCTATCTAAATATACAAAATACATGATTCAGATGAAAACCTCGACAGAGCTAATGAGTAGAAATGAGCGAACCCAAGGTTTCATTTTCGAACCAAACATCGGCTTAAAAAAGCAGAGTTTGCGAGCATCACTGTGCTCGAGTATGCTTGGTGCTTAGCTCTGTCTGAGCCGCTTGCAGTGTTTGAACGCCTCATAAGCGGCCTATAGCTATGGCTGGGTGTAACAGTCCACCATTCCTGGCAAACTAATAAGTCATTGTTTGATCTTTGGGTTGAATGACAGCCATCGGCTCCCCATGATTTTGTTGCAGGGGTGCCGATGGAGGTGAGAGAGGGAGCTTCCTTCCTCCCAAAACTTTCTGAATGCCGCATTTGCTGCATTTGTCTCAATCTTGACATCTAAAGGGTTGATCAGCCGGTGGCGGTGTGCACGCTGGCCCTTCCTGTTACTGCAGGAGCTCAGATGTCAGCTGAGCGAGCTCCGATGGCGATCGTGCAGGAAGTGCTGATATTTCAGATTGACTGACCGATTACAGCAATCAGAAAGCAGAGACTGCTGACATAGGTACCTGCATCTCTTCTCGGGCTGTTAAGGGGTTAATCATTGGCTTTCATTTATATGTATATTTCCAATGAAAATATATTTCTGTTCTTAGTTTCAATGCTGTGGGAAGAACTGGACACGGCAGACGATATCTACTCCACATATTGTGTGCAGCAATACAGCAGATGACAAGGTACTTTCCATCTTGCTTCAAGCAATCTGCCAATTCTATTCTTTAATGCTGGGTTTATGGGGATGGATATTATATACGGTGGGTAGAAAAAAAACAATTAACAAAAGTGAACAATAAACAATAGGGCACAAGAAATGTCCTGCTGGTGAACGTCATATATTGTCGTTAATGGGATCAGCTTAGTAATATAAGAAGAATATACGAAGTAGCATTGAAGTATTATTCTGCCATTCTATGAATATCTATTCATGAATATTTCAGATTATGTTTTCTCCCAACAGAAGAGTTCTGGAGACTTTCCACCTTTCTATGCATATTTGCAATCAAAATTATTCAAGTACTGTAACAAATTTAGTTGTTTAAAAAAACTTTACAAACTTTCCGCTGTTTGCAATAAACCAATCAAATAAAATAAATTTAAATATCTCATCACAACTGATATAACAAGTAGTTTCTCCAAATTCAACACAAAATGCCACTTTTACAGACTCAGAATTACTCACCTCTTCATGACCAGCATCCTTAGTACTTAGTGGAGACCCTCTGGCTGTTGTAACCTGCTGCAAGTGTGCTGCAGAGCAAGACACCAGATTCTGGAAGCATTCATATGTGCCACCCCCGCATCAGCAGCCTGCCGCCGCTGCTCGGATCCGGATACGTGGTGGCTTGAGGGGTCTCCGGACCCGGGGGTCGGGGTTACTCGGCCACTCGGAATTAAAGGGGGATTATTTACATGGGATTGTAAGGACAGTTTGTGACGCCACCCATGGTGCGTGGTAAGGTGTAGTACCACCGCTGCTATGGAGAATACCCGGTGGTGATGGTGTGGGCAGCTAGATGTTTAACCCCTCCACGGGTACAGGGGATGCCCCGGGACTCGGTGTTGGTGGCAGGGAGGTGCCATTGGGATGGTCAGGGATCCCTTTAGTATTCACTCAGTTCAATAACGCTGACACCGACAACCATGGTAAACCAAAGT
The DNA here is from genome assembly GCF_048569485.1 of Anomaloglossus baeobatrachus. Taxonomy (NCBI): domain Eukaryota; kingdom Metazoa; phylum Chordata; class Amphibia; order Anura; family Aromobatidae; genus Anomaloglossus; species Anomaloglossus baeobatrachus. Next base: position 68,004,587 of record NC_134362.1, on the reverse strand, counting down.
TCTTAGCACCGCTGCAGCAGGGAGGGAGCATGCCTGGATCCCGTGCCCGTTGGTGTTGCTTGTTAGCCTGTGGCCTTTTCCGTGGCACCTCACTTCTAACTGGTCCCTCTAGCATAGAACTATCGGGTCCCGCTCACCAGTATTGCTAACTGGGTGAGCTTGCTCTCAGGATTCACGCTTGGGATTTTCTGGACTAAAGGGTGCTTTACACGCTGCGACATCGCTAGCGATCTCGTTAGCGATGTGACACGCTAGATCGCACATGCGACCGGCACTATAAAAATGACCTATGTGCGATCTCGGCAGATCGCATCTGCGATCTAGCGTGTCACATCACTAACGAGATCGCTAGCGATGTCGCAGAGTGTAAAGCACCCTTTATTATTGGGAAAGTCCTATCCCCCTCGTTGGGCTAGCACTCCGATTTTGGAGCGGGTAGAGAACGGATCTTGAAGGCTCCGTCCTCGTCGGGTGAATTGTCAAGATGCTCGAAGCTCCTTCTTGACCTAGGGTCCACGTACCCTGTTGTGCCCTGGCCCCGCCCGGTGATGATACAAGGCCGCCGGCTGTCCTCCTCAACAGTCCGTGCCACTTGTCACGATCCCCTGCGAGCGGGGTCCATCTCCTACCAGGCCCAGACCAACGTCTGCTACCTAAAAGTACTAAGGAGCCCAGCTCCTGACCTCCTCTCACTTTCACCTCCAACACTACACTCCTCTCTACTGACACTCCTGACCTCCCCTTAACCAACCCCCCAAGTGGGCGACCCTATTCCCTTCAGGTCAGCCACTAGTGTGTCTGGTGGGTGGGGTGCAGAGTGTTCCTAGGAATTTGATTAGCTTGTTCTTGGCAACACAAAGGTCAGGGACCCGTAACGAAGGAGGAGGTGGATATCATGCAGAAGGGCAGATTGCACAATACCCTGTGACGACCTCATAGGCCAGGGCGTCACACATAAAGAATCTTACCCATTATTTTTAGGCTAGCCAAAAGGTTAAGAGAACAGATCTGTCACAAGGAGGTTTTTACAAACATCGCCGATTGTCATGGTGGTGTCAGGATCTATGGAGGAGAGTACAGATTATGACACTCTGTCTGCTAACTTCTCTGATGTCTGTGATCAGCGCAGGCAGACTCGGGCATCGACCAACAGATTGGTAGTTCATAGTGAGATAGCAAGTTAATCTCTGCTAGGCTGCTTGTTAATCTCCTTTGATCACTGTAATGCGATGTTCAGCTTTGCACACAGGTGCTGGCATGAAGTCGTTAGACTCTGTTCACACCACAGAGTTTGGCAAGCAACCTGAGGCTTCTGGATTGTTCAGCCAGAGCCGGGCATTGGCTGATTCAGGTCCATTGGTCCTCAGCTCCTGCAGACTGGTGAGCAGGACCTAAGAGCTCAGGTTGCTAATTGCCTCATGCAGCTGTCTCCTCCCTATTTAAGGCATGGCTTCCTTCCTGTAAGTGCTGATAATAGCTTCAGCTTTAGCTCCAGGGATCCCGGTCTTGGTGATTTTCCTGTTTATGGTGATCCATGTTGTGCTTCTGAGTGGTGTGAGCGTTCCCCTGTTGTGTGTTACTTCCCCCTTTTTTATTGTTCCCCATTACACATATTGTCTTTCCTATGTGTTTTAAATGCTGTGTGTATGAGTTTCTGTTCTCCCTTGTCCATGTCCTTTTGTGGGGTTTTGTTTTTGTGTTGTCCTGCCCGCCCTGATGGTGTGGGATAGTGGGAGTAAGATCAGGGCTCAGACAGGAGTTACCGTAGGCTCACGCTAGTGGCTCGGACCTGGCTACCATAAAGCCTACCTCCGAAATAAGGGACAGCACAGGGACTCAAGTATGAGAGCCAGCCTAGAGGGTGCCAGTCATGTCATTACATACCCCGTGACAATCACATGCTGTGATGGAGTCAGTCACATTCGCTCCCCTCCTATATTTGCTGGCTGGACCCTTCCTTTAATGCCAGCTGTAGTTTACCTAGTCAGGTGTTGTGATCCAAACTTACTGATGATTGTTGTAACTTGCTACTATGAGCGATTGTGGTGTTAACCCTTGTTGTTCTTTTGTTGCTGCCTTCCTTCTCTTGCTTTTCTCCTTAATTTCTTACTGTTTGCTCCTGTGAGTTTGAGTGTGTCTGAGTTTTGGTTTCTCCCTCTTTCTCTTTATCTGTGTTATCATTCCACTCCTGCCCCTTCCTTCCCTGGGTGGGACAAATTAGTTCTGGTCAGAAGAACGGTTACACACGAGACTCCGGCATCTCCAGCATCAGGGGTAATCTGGAGGTTAGGGATAGCAACTAACTATCCTACAGTCACACAGTGACAAGATCACTGCCTTACACAAACAACAATTAAAAAGATACAAAATATATTGTTATATTAGTTATATTGAGGTATTTACTGGTTTATTGCAAACAGCAGAAAGTTTGTTAATTTTGGTAATAAAATATTTTGCAACGGGAGTTGATTAATTTTGATTGCAATTGCATATATAAATGATTCAATACATGATGCTGCCAGGCTTATGTTACCTTATGTTCACTTTTAGTATGTCATATAGATAAAAGATTAATGCTGCCTACCAGGATAATCATGCTCATTTTATTCTTCTGTGACCATGATTTAAAGGGATTTTATCAGCAGGATTTTGCTATGCAATCTGAAAGCAGCATGATATAGGGACAGAGAGCCTGAATCCAGTGATGTCACTTACTTGGCTTATTGTTGTAGATTTGATAAAAATCAGTGTTTTGTCACTGGAGGATTAATTGTTTGATGCCATGTAGTCCTCCTGATCTATGTAACCACACCTTCACTACTGACTGGTAGTTTTTTGCTAATTTGCAATGTACACGAAAAAGCTGTCAATCAATGCTAGGGGCGGAGTTATACAGAGCTCAGCAGATCTGCACCAGATAAAACTGTGATTTTTATCAAAATGACAGAAAGCAGCCCAATAAGTGATACAATGCTGGAATCATGGTATCAGCCCCTACATAATGCTGCTCTTAAGTTAAACTACAAAAACCTAGTGACAGATTCCCTTTAATAAATTAAAACCAAGATCCTAACAAATCTATTTATTAAGAAAAATGGCTAAATACTTACATTCTTAATTCTGCATATTTCTCCTCACCGTCTAGGACTGTATATCCGTGATCACAGACGTTCTGCACATACATTGGTATTGGGTCAGGACTTTCCTACTGTCTTCTCTGGGAACAACGGTGTGTAATATTCAACATGTCAATGCAAATGATACAGACCAGGACCATTCCAAATACCTTCCTCCATTAATTTATGCGGGACTTCCTAAAACTTCACTGAGAGTGAAGCACAAAACGTTTTTGAAATAGATGTGGATCACCATTGATATTAGGAGATTATATATATATATATATATATATATATACACACATACACAATATGGGGATATTGTTTTAACACTGTTATAAATAGCCATATTACTACCAGCTCTTTAGGGTTCAGATAAGTGTATTTCACATTAATTTTGGATTTGATACCAGCCCCGATCCTAAAGACTTGTAGCTTTATTATGTCATTTAAAGGGTTCTCAACAACTTTAAAGGAAACCTGTCAGCAGAAATTTCGCCCAAAACCTAAAAGATTCCCCCTCTGCAGCTCCTGGGCTGCATTCTGGAAAGGTCCCTGTTATTATTGTGCCCCATGTGAGACCAAAATAAAGACTTTATAAAGTGGTACCTTTTTGTATTCAGATACTGTAAATGTGACACGGGGGCGGTCTCTCTGGCGTCCGTTATTCTGCCTCCTGGTCCTGTATGCCGCTGTGACGCCCTGGCACAGCCAGGTTGTCACATAAAGAGTTAATCCTCCTTGGTAATATGATCTCACACCGGTGCAGCCAGACAAGCACAGCCCCCAGTGTAAGAGAAAAGCAGAGGAGAGGGGAGGGGCTGGAGCAGAGAGTGTGAGGAGTGCAGACAGTACAGAGATCTGGACTTGAGCTCCCAGGCTGGGAGTGAAGTGTTCTCCAAAAGGGCCGGGGCAGGCCGTAGTGAGGAAGGGGCCAGAACAGGTAGCCGGAGCCGGGCGGTGGCCCCTCGGTACCTGGGTACCCGGATCACTACAGGGGAGTAGATTCCCCGTTCCCGGCTGAGGAGAAAGAGGAAGAGAGAGGAGAAAAAGGCACTTTGCTGCAGGGAAGGAAACAACAAGGGCTGCTGCACCGTGTGTGGGACTCTAACACCCCCGTACCGGAGGCCGCGGACACCGGCAATTCTTAGTTCACCAGTGACTCCGTGTGACTTTCTTGTGAGTACACCCGTGCCCTCGGGCACCGCACTGCAGCACTGCGCCCTGCTCCCTGCTTACCCCATCACCGGGCCCCGGGACAACCAACCCCTACCCACGGAGGAGCAACACAACATCTAGCTGCTCCACTTCACCATCCCCGGGATCCCCGTATTGAGCAGCGGTGGTGAAATCACCACAACCGTGGGTGGCGTCACGAACTATAACAATTCCCCTTACCAAATCCCCTTTTTCTGTGGAGCCTGGGATCACAGACCGGGTCACGCCATCGTGATACCCACAGAAGTGACTCTGTGGCCCGGATCTGAGTACCCCTGGTCCCCGGGCGAAACATTTTGGCGTCACGAACAGGATCGAACCCATCCAGTTACCTGGAGGAAGTGCGCCTTATTCTGGACTGTCAGCGGTGATCCGCTGCAAAAATCTTAAAGTCGCCATCTTTGCCGCCATTTTGGGCACGAAAATCTCCCGCCCAGCACCTTCTTCCCCAAGCGGCGGGCGCGAAAAAGAGGCTCCGCCCCCTGAGAACGCGGGCGGAAGTGAAGCTCCGGAGGACCGGAAGCGAAAGAGAAACTTTAAAAGCTGCTGGAAGGACTGCTCCCGAGTACCAAGGGGGAGCAGAAAGAAGGAACCGCAGCTTATGTGACAAGGACTGTAAAGGCAGGGACGCCAGGACTCTGCCAACATTTTGTTCCTGGAGAGGCCGCCGCAACGATGCACCGACCCATTACCCCTGTTACCGGTAGCGGAGCCCGCAGCGCCTGTTGGGGAGGACCCAGACCTGGGGTCCCCAGGCCTCACCTTTGTCACCACCCTGCCACCGGCCCCGGCAGTCCGCCCGGCCGCGACGGAGATGACGACGGCTCCGGCAGTCCGCCCGGCCGCAACGGCAGCGAAGTACCGGTCCCGTTGACCAATTTGGGGCTGTTCCTGGACTGGGGTCAAGGGGTGCTGCCTGGGTTTTAGGGGCAGCACCAAGGCTAGGTTGTTTGGGTGGGTGACTGAAGGACCCGTTACACAGTTATTATTAAAAGTGTTATTTGTTGTTGCAACGTTGAAGCAATATGCATCCCGCTGTGGGAAGATTGAAAATGTTTAAAATGTTTTATTCTTTTCCAGTTAATAAAATGTCGGTGCCTAGCCGGCCCGAGGACGGGCCGTGTTTTACCAAGGGGGTGTGTGACGCCCTGGCACAGCCAGGTTGTCACATAAAGAGTTAATCCTCCTTGGTAATATGATCTCACACCGGTGCAGCCAGACAAGCACAGCCCCCAGTGTAAGGGAAAAGCAGAGGAGAGGGGAGGGGCTGGAGCAGAGAGTGTGTGGAGAGCAGACAGCACAGAGGTCTGGAGGTTAGCTCCCAGGCTGGGAGTGAAGTGTTCTCCAAAAGGGCCGGGGCAGGCCGTAGTGAGGAAGGGGCCAGAACAGGTAGCCGGAGCCGGGCGGTGGCCCCTCGGTACCTGGGTACCCGGATCACTACAGGGGAGTAGATTCCCCGTTCCTGGCTGAGGAGAAAGAGGAAGAGAGAGGAGAAAAAGGCACTTTGCTGCAGGGAAGGAAACAACAAGGGCTGCTGCACCGTGTGTGGGACTCTAACACCCCCGTACCGGAGGCCGCGGACACCGGCAATTCTTAGTTCACCAGTGACTCCGTGTGACTTTCTTGTGAGTACACCCGTGCCCTCGGGCACCGCACTGCAGCACTGCGCCCTGCTCCCTGCTTACCCCATCACCGGGCCCCGGGACAACCAACCCCTACCCACGGAGGGGCAACACAACATCTAGCTGCTCCACTTCACCATCCCCGGGATCCCCACATTGAGCAGCGGTGGTGAAATCACCACAACCGTGGGTGGCGTCACGAACTATAACAATTCCCCTTACCAAATCCCCTTTTTCTGTGGAGCCTGGGATCACAGACCGGGTCACGCCATCGTGATACCCACAGAAGTGACTCTGTGGCCCGGATCTGAGTACCCCTGGTCCCCGGGCGAAACACCGCCCCCATCGCTCCTTTCCATAGCTGATGCACCGCCCACTGCTCCAGCCATCCCCGCGCATGCCCAGTGCCAGTCTCACGGGACTGAGCAGTGTGACCGCTGGTGACGTGTGCGCAGGCAAGTGATTATGGGCGGGGCTGTGATTGTTATCAGCAAGTACCCGCCCATAATCTCGTGAGCGCGCAAACCTCACCAGCGGTCACACTGTGCTCAGTGTAGATGCTAGACTGTATGGGCTGCTTCCAGGGATGACGTCACTTTTGTCACATGATAGGGGCGTGTTCAAAATACTATCATCTGACAAAAGGGACGTCATCCCAGGAAGCAGCCCATACAGTCTAGCACTACCCTGAGCACAGTGTAAAAAAGAGAAAAAAAAGAAAGAAAGAAAAAAAAAGGAACCAGCACGATCTGAAATTGGCATGCATCATATAAAAAGTGAAAATTCACAGATTTATTCCAACTGTACTATAATAAAAAAATGAGATTTTTAGCAAATAATTGATCAATTTTTTGAGCCACCCCTGCCAACGTCACAGCAAATCTCAATAGGGGGGTCCTACTCTACATTCTGTATTTCATGTGCCATGCGGCCTCCTAGATAAAGTTAAAAGCAGAACCATAATAGAGCACACATACCTGTAACCTGTATATAACCGCTTCTATGTTGCTAAAAAGGCACTTGTGGATAGAGACCAGCCCAGGTCCCAGCATGTGGAGCAAGCCCCACACATACCAGGACTATATCAGAACTGACCCTCCCAGTGCCAGACAGCAACCATTGATAAAGGCGGACCAGATCCAAGTATGGTGCTTAATTAGCATTGCCTGTGGAAAGGGGTGAGGTAACTGAATCTGAACAGCTACCAACACGAGGAATATATTGCAAACCAAAATCAGGCGTGCATGGTATGGTGTTGGTCAGTCACCAGATTTGTAGCATAACTACGGTCAAAACAGAGAAAAAAAGGAACCAGCTGCTGTATGGGGTAGTGCTAGACTGTATGGGCTGCTTCCAGGGATGACGTCACTTTTGTCACATGATAGGGGCGTGTTCAAAATACTATCATCTGACAAAAGGGACGTCATCCCTGGAAGCAGCCCATACAGTCTAGCACTACCCTGAGCACAGTGTGACCGCTGGTGAGGTTTGCACGCTCACGAGATTATGGGCGGGTACTTGCTGATAACAATCACAGCCCCGCCCATAATCACTTGCCTGCGCACACGTCACCAGCGGTCACACTGCTCAGTCCCGTGAGACTGGCACTGGGCATGCGCGGGGTGGCTGGAGCAGTGGACGGTGCATCAGCTATGGAAAGGAGCGATGGGGGCGGCATACAGGACCAGGGGGCAGAATAACGGACGCCAGAGAGCCCGCCCCTGTGTCACATTTACAGTATCTGAATAGAAAAAGGTACCACTTTATAAAGTCTTCATTTTGGTCTCACATGGGGCACAATAATAACAGGGACCTTTCCAGAATGTAGCCCAGGAGCTGCAGAGGGGGAATCTTTTAGGTTTTGGGCGAAATTTCTGCTGACAGGTTCCCTTTAAGACATTTGGTTAATAGACCCAGATGTGATATCACGTCTTCTCATGGCTGCCAGTGTTCCCCACTAATCAGCTGGGACCCTATTAAGTTGATTGGCTGCAGCCGTGATATTTTGTGCAAACAGGAACAAATACTTTTTCTTCCTGTTTGAACAGAATAACAAGGTTTTCGGCATTACCCAATACCCAGGAATACTCAAAGTACACAGCTGTGCTGTTCATACACTGCGATACCCTCTACCCAGTGTACACAGGTGTGCTGTTCATACACTGCGATACCCTCTACCCAGTGTACACAGGTGTGCTGTTCATACACTGCGATACCCTCTACCCAGTGTACACAGCTGTGCTGTTCATACACTGCGATACCCTCTACCCAGTGTACACAGCTGTGCTGTTCATACACTGCGATACCCTCTACCCAGTGTACACAGGTGTGCTGTTCATACACTGCGATACCCTCTACCCAGTGTACACAGGAGTGCTGTTCATATACTGCAATACCCTCTACCCAGTGTACACTGGTGTGCTGTTCATACACTGCAATTCTCCCTACTCAGTGTACACAGGTGTGCAGTTCATACACTGCAATACCCTCTACCCAGTGTACACAGGTGTGCTGTTCATACACTGCAATACCCTCTACCCAGTGTACACAGGTGTGCTGTTCATACACTGGAATACCCTCTACCCAGTGTACACAGGAGTGCTGTTCATACACTGCAATACCCTCTACCCAGTGTACACTGGTGTGCTGTTCATACACTGCAATTCTCCCTACTCAGTGTACACAGGTGTACGGTTCATACACTGCAATACCCTCTACCCAGTGTAAACAGGTGTGCTGTTCATGTCGCGGGCGGAGGAGAGGACGCTGCGCTCTCCCACTGCTCGGGTCCAGCTGCCGCTGCTGCTGCGGCCTGCTGCTGCTCGGTGGCTCGAGCGATGGGCCGGATCCCGGGGACTCGAGCGGCGCTCCTCGCCCGTGAGTGAAAGGGGTTTGGTTGTGGGGATAGTTTATTGTCCGTGACGCCACCCACGGTTGTGGTGATTGTATGGACACCACCGCTGCTCTGGCTGGGGATCCCGGGAGTGGTGGTATGGAGCAGCCAGTTGTTGATTTGCCCCTCCGTGGGTAGGGGATTGGTGGTCCCGGGGCCCAGTGATGGGGTTGGGATGGTGGACAGGCGGGTTATGGGGCCTGTGGAGGTGCAGGGGCGCAGGGGCAGCGCTGTGCCGCACGGCACGGAGGTACTCACTCAGCCCAAAGATGATGACAAAGTTCTCGGTAAACAAACGGCTGGTTGGACGGTTCCCTCGGACAGCTGCGGTGTTGATGTTCCCTGCAGTTAACGGTGACAGTCCCTTCCCTGCACCTATGTTCAATGTTGGTAGTGATGGATTCCCACCGGTAACCCGCTCCCCGACCTGGATATGAGCCGGAGGAGCCCCTCTCTTGCCCGCAGGCGCTGGCCCTGGGAAACTGGTGCCTTGGCGGTGGCGGTGTCTCCCCTTAACGGTCGGACTGTTGCCTTCAATCGGGACTTGGTTGTTGGGAGACCCAGTGGTCCCCTTCACTGACGGATTTGGCAAATTATGGCGACTCCTAGCCTTGCCGGGATCCGAAAGGCCCCTGCCCTGGTGCTGACTGTTCTTTGTATACCGCTCCGGTACCGCCGGGTCACCACCCGTCCACGGTCCTTTCGGCAACCTCCGAGCAGTCTCTCCTGCAGACGGTCACCGCCGTCTGTCAACCTTGCTGTCTCAGTCCGGGGCACACACCTGGACCAACTTCAGGCTTCTTTGCTGTCACTTTCTTCACTTTCTACTTCCACTCTGTCACTTGCTCCTCTACCACTTCACCAGCTTCACTCTAACTTCCTTTCACTTTTACTGCCCTAGCTGGACTGCCTGGTTCTCCCGCCTCCAGGGCTGTGAACTCCTCGGTGGGCGGAGCCAACCGCCTGGCCCACCCCCTGGTGTGGACATCAGCCCCTGGAGGAAGGCAACAAGGATTTAAGTTTTGACTTTGGTGTTCCTGCAGGGAATGTGGGGTGCGTGTGGTGTTGTGACCTGTGACCCATGGCTTGCCCAGGGCGTCACATTCCCCCTTAGCAAAACGCAGACCGTCCTCGGGCTGCCCGTCCAACACCGGTTTTATTTTCCTTTTGTTTTTCTGTAAAGATAAAAAAACGGTAACATATATACAAGTAGAAAAACATCATCCCACATCGGGAGGCACATTTCTTAAACGTTACGGATTTAACGGTTAACGGTTACGGTCTTCGCTCTCTCCCACCCAAGCAACCTGGCCCTGATGCTGCCCCTAAGAAAACAGGCAGCACCCCTTGACCCCAGTCCTGCACCAAGTCACCCGAGTGGGATCTGTCCTTCCCCTCCAGAGGGTAGCCACCGGTTCCTGTGGTGGCTGGGCCCCAGCCGGCTCTACTGCGGGCCCTCCCTCCAACCTGCCTCTCCGGAGGCGGCAACTGTGGAAACGGTAACGGTAACTCAACTTATTTACATGCCACTTAACGTTTGTGGTTGTCCTGCAAGTTCACGGGCTTGTCCATGCGCAGTTCCTCATGCCAACTTTTTAAACGGTCCCCACGGGGACAACGGTGCCGGCAACGGCCGGTTTTCCCAATCACGGTAGACAATCAGGTAACTGTTCGGTTCCATTTACTTATCATTTTCCATAACTCTCTTAAATAGACACACTGGTGGTCCCAACGGGGACTGGACAACGGGGTTCCGCTGCCCTACTCAGAGTCCTCATCTAAGGTGGATCCATCCCCCTCCACCAGCATATCAAACATGCACTGACATGCCTGCTGTGACAGGGGTACCCGGTACCCATTTCCACCGGTACGCGAGGTATGGAAGACCACTGGACCTCCTACATAGCGGGCACGCTCCATTGCCTCTTCCAGCTCAGCAGCAGACCCAGGGCTGGGGCCGGAGTCATCATCTCTTGTTCCTGCGTCAGGCAGCCTCCTGGCCTCCAGCATCCAGCACTTCAGACCCTTCTGCGGTAGCACGGAGCAGCAGACCAGGCGAGTCTACGCTGAGGCGCCCCATAAGTAATGGCAAGGGTGGTGCATAGGCCGAGGCTAGGCCGGGCCCCTCAACCACAACGGCCGGTCCTGGTAGGACATAGGGACGTGGGTCACCAGTCGACTCTGTTACATCCATTCCCCCTTCGTACATGGGGGCAGTTGCAATCAGCATCTCCACCTCGTTAGTCAACTGCTCCATCATCCGGAAGATCTGATCCTGCTGACGCCGGTGGAATTGAATCACCCGGGCCTTCATCCAGGCCACGGTCCCGGGCTCGGGGTCTGGCACAGTCACTACCGAGACTTCTGGCACCATTCTGTTAAGGGGCCGCAGTCCTAGCGGTTCCCCCTGGTGTACTTCAGGGACGTCCTGGACGTCTGCAGCCGGCTGGTCCACCGGGGCAGCTTGGCAGGGTATCGCTACCAGTTGGGCAGGTAGCGGGCCTAATGGCGGAGCGGCAGCAGCTATCACGGGTAGCGGGGAGAGAGGCAGGGTGAGCAGAAGCCGGCCGGGCCCCTCAGCTCCAACGGCCGATCCCTCAGGAATACAGGGGCGTGGGTCTCTTACCCGCTCCTCCAAATCCTCTTCCACCTCGCGTCTCCACATAGCAGCAACCACGTCCGCCATGTCGGTCTCCCACTCCTCAAGGAGGAGTTGCATGTGGGCCTGCAGACGATTACTCAGCGGGACGGTCCGGTCCCTCAACCACGTCGCCGTGCCGGGCGCGGGGGTCTCGCTGTTATTGATTGGAGCGGACATCTCGGCAGTCGTGCTTTCCAGGAACTAGCAACAAGATGGCCACAGGGTCCTGGCGTCCCTGCTTTTATAGCCACCTCACATGCGTCCAGCCGCCATTTCGTCTCTCTTAGCTTCTTTACGGCCCCTCCTCTATCGGGGCGGGGTCTTGGCCTTCGCGCCTCTGCTACTCGAGAAGACGCTCGAGCGGGAACTCTTCACGCCAAAGATGGCGGCTTCTGAAATTTTCTGGCCGGACACCTCCGGCGGTCACAAGGCGCACCTCTACCCAACGGCAGAGCGGTAAGATCCTGTTCATGACGCCAAGTTGTCGCGGGCGGAGGAGGGGACGCTGCGCTCTCCCACTGATCGGGTCCGGCTGCCGCTGCTGCTGCGGCCTGCTGCTGCTCGGTGGCTCGAGCGATGGGCCGGATCCCGGGGACTCGAGCGGCGCTCCTCGCCCGTGAGTGAAAGGGGTTTGGTTGTGGGGATAGTTTATTGTCCGTGACGCCACCCACGGTTGTGGTGATTGTATAGACACCACCGCTGCTCTGGCTGGGGATCCCGGGAGTGGTGGTATGGAGCAGCCAGTTGTTGATTTGCCCCTCCGTGGGTAGGGGATTGGTGGTCCCGGGGCCCAGTGATGGGGTTGGGATGGTGGACAAGCGGGTTATGGGGCCTGTGGAGGTGCAGGGGCGCAGGGGCAGCGCTGTGCCGCACGGCACGGAGGTACTCACTCAGCCCAAAGATGATGACAAAGTTCTCGGTAAACAAACGGCTGGTTGGACGGTTCCCTCGGACGGCTGCGGTGTTGATGTTCCCTGCAGTTAACGGTGACAGTCCCTTCCCTGCACCTATGTTCAATATTGGTAGCGATGGATTCCCACCGGTAACCCGCTCCCCGACCTGGATATGAGCCGGAGGAGCCCCTCTCTTGCCCGCAGGTGCTGGCCCTGGGAAACTGGTGCCTTGGCGGTGGTGGTGTCTCCCCTTAATGGTCGGACTGTTGCCTTCAATCGGGACTTAGTTGTTGGGAGACCCAGTGGTCCCCTTCACTGACGGATTTGGCAAATTATGGCGACTCCTAGCCTTGCTGGGATCCGAAAGGCCCCTGCCCTGGTGCTGACTGTTCTTTGTATACCGCTCCGGTACCGCCGGGTCACCACCCGTCCACGGTCCTTTCGGCAACCTCCGAGCAGTCTCTCCTGCAGACGGTCACCGCCGTCTGTCAACCTTGCTGTCTCAGTCCGGGGCACACACCCGGACCAACTTCAGGCTTCTTTGCTGTCACTTTTTTCACTTTCTACTTGCACTCTGTCACTTGCTCCTCTACCACTTCAACAGCTTCACTCTAACTTCCTTTCACTTTTACTGCCCTAGCTGGACTGCCTGGTTTTCCCGCCTCCAGGGCTGTGAACTCCTCGGTGGGTGGAGCCAACCGCCTGGCCCACCCCCTGGTGTGGACATCAGCCCCTGGAGGAAGGCAACAAGGATTTAAGTTTTGACTTTGGTGTTCCTGCAGGGAATGTGGGGTGCGTGTGGTGTTGTGACCTGTGACCCCTGGCTTGCCCAGGGCGTCACATTCATACATTGCAATACCCTCTACCCAGTATACACAGGTGCGCTGTTCATACACTGCAATACCCACTACCAGAGTGTACACAGGTGTGCTGTTCATGCACAGCAATACCCACCACCCAGTGTACACAGGTGTGCTGTTTGTGGCGCCCTGGACTAGCCAGGTCGTCACAGGTAACACACAAACACCCCCACCCCCATTACACAGTAACATTAGCCAAACACAAAACCCTTGTTGCCTCCCTCCAGGGTCTGATGTCAACACCAGGTGGGGCGGAGCCAAGCGGTTGGCCCCACCCACCGAGGAGTTCACAGGCCTGGAGGCGGGAAAAGTGTCAGTTAGAAGTGGGAGTTTGAAGAGTGAGGAGTAGACACTTGGGTGTCTGGGTTTGTGGCCCAGGCACTGACAGCAAGGTTGGCAGACGGTGGTGGCCGTCTGCAGGAGTGGTGAAGCAACGCGGAACCGTAGGACCGAGGTCGGGCGTTGGCCCGCCGGTACCAACTGGGGAGCGAAGTGAAGCCAGCACACACAAGCAGGGCCATCGGACCCCGACCAGGCTTGGAGCCGCCGACAATAGTCAAATCCGAGTGTGACCGGAACCCTAGGGGTTTCCTAACAGCCAAAGACCCGATAGAAGGCAACCGCCCACACCGTGAGGGTATACAGCTACCGCCTAAGGCTAGAGACCCAAGGGCCAGCGCCTGCGGGCAAACGGGCTCCTCCGGCATCCATACACCGGGGAGCGGACTATCGTTGGGGATCCATAGTAGTCAAACAAGTACATCAAAGTGCAGGGAAAGACAGCCGCCATCACCTGTCCATGGAGAGACATTGCAGCCGGCTGCGGGACCCGTCCATCCAGCCGTTTGGTTTACTGAGGACTTTGTGCATCTCTTACTGAGTGAGTACACCCGTGCCATCCGGCACCGCGCCGCACTGTCCCTGCAACCCTGAACCTCACCAAACCTGCCTCCCCGTACTCCACCGGGCCCCGGGACCACCGACCCCTACCCACGGAGGGGGAAAACAACATCCCAGCTGCTCCCTACCATCGCTCCCGGGATCCCCGTCACCAGCGGCGGTGGTGTCCATCTTCACCACAACCCGTGGGTGGCGTCACGGACTAAATCCCCCAAACCAACCACCCCTTTCACTCACGGGCGAGGAGCGCCGCTCGAGTCCCCGGATCCGGCCCACCGCTCGAGCCACCGAGCAGCCACAGCAGCGCCGGACCCGAGCGTTAGCGAGCAACCCGCAGCAGCGGCGGTGCCTTCCCCGCCTGCGACAACTTGGCGTCACAAACAGGATTAAACCCCTCTACTTACCAGTAGAAGTGCGCCTTGTGATCTCCGCCGGCGGTGTCCGGCCGAAAATTTTGAAGCGCCGCCATCGTGGCGTGAAAGTCTCCCGCTCGAGCGTCTTCTCCGAGCAGGGAAGGCGCGAAAGCGAAGCCCCGCCCCCAACAAACGGAAGTGCTGAAGAGAACCAAGGGGGGGCGGGTGTGTGTCTGCCTGATGTAGCCGAGGCTATAAAAGCGGGGACGCCAGGACTCTGCAAACCTTTGGTTTCTGGAACACCACCCCGCACGATGTCCCGTCCGTCCGGCACCGCGGAAATCCCCGAGCCCACGCCAGGAACAGCAGCGTGGGTGGAAGCCTGAACCGCACAGATGTGCTGCCACCTTCAAGCCCAGGTCTGGTTCTTGATGGAGCGCTGGGTGGGCGAGATGGAGGAAGTAGCGGCGGCCGTGCGGAGACGCGAGGTGGAGGCAGAGTTGGAGGAGCGGGTAAGCGACCCACGCCCCTGTGTCCGAGAAGGACCGGCCGCTGCGGCTTATGGGCCTGGCCTGCGCCCGCTCACCCTCCTGCCTCCCCTGCCATCCGTACCAGTTGCTGTTGCCCCTCCGCTCGGTCCGCTACCCCCAACACCGGTAGTGGAATCCAACCCGTCCGCCCTAGAGGACCGGCCTAGGGGCGTTGTTCGGGAACGGCCTGTGTCCCTCCCGCTACCATGGAAGGCCCCGCGAGAAGTAGCCATCCGCGACGAGAAGCCATCGGCCCCGGAAGAGGCCGCACCCGAGACCGTCCCGGCTCCGGGAGTCCGCCCGGCCGTGGAAGAATCGGCCGCTGCCGGCCCAAAGGCCCAACCGGTGAGGCCAGCTGTCCCTGAATCCCCCACCTCAGCTGAAGCTGCGCTGGGCCGCCACTGTAAGGCAGCAGTACAGGCCACGTCACCGCAGGACCCCCACGAAAGAGTACCGGTAGTGGCCGGTGTGGGCGCGGTCCAGCAGGGCCCGACCCGGGCGCAGGGGTCTGCCAACGCCCCTTATTCGGACAGGGAACCAAACCCGTTGGGCCGGGAGATTGCCACCAGAGAGCAGCAGAGGGCCGAAGTAATGGCGCGGGTAATTAAAGAAAAAGACGCACTTCGCCATGCCACCTTTCGGGTGCGGGGCCCGGTGTACGAGGGTCAAGTCCGACAATTTGACACGCGGAGGGGGTTCAGATTCATATATTAGCCGGGCCTGGAGGCCGGAGTGTTTGTGGCCCGCCGCGATGTCAACTCGCATCTTCCCACGGGCCATCCAGGTCGTGATCTATTGCCGGGCGACCTGGTGACTTACACCCGCCACTGCGGGGAGAGGGGCTGGTTCGCCCTGGACGTTAAGCAGAGGAAGAGCCGCGGTGAGCAGATGCAGCCCCAGCCCCCTCCTCCTCCACCAAGCCATCCGGATGTGGAGCTAGAAGAGGTCCTGGAGGAGTACGACCTCAAGTAGTGGCAGCGGTCCGCCGTTGCAAGCAAGTTGTCCCCCGTTGGGACCCTCAGCAGTTTAAAGGAATAACAAAAATCAACCGAAGATCATCTAATTAGCGACAGTGATTATTCCGGCCGTTGCCGGCAAGTTGTTCCCGGAGGGACTTTATGTGTTTACCACCTGCATGAGAGACTACTCATGGACATGTCCGAGAACTGGCAGGCCACCCACGGACTGGTGGGCTTGTAAATAGTTTTATGGGATGGAAACCGTTGCCGCCTCCGGAGAGGCAGGTTGGAGGAAGGGCCGCAGCAGAGCAGGCTGGGGCCCGGCCACCACCAGGACCGGTGGCCATCCTCCGGGGGTCAGGGGACCCCATGTCCAGTGACAGCCGGGTACGAGTAACCGTACCCGTTCCCACTCGGGCAGCCTGAACCTGGACTGGGGTCAAGGCGTGCTGCTCACTTCTTAGGGGCAGTATCAGGGCTAGGTTGCTTGGGTGGGAGAGCAGAAGACGTCCGTCCATGCGTTATTATTAAAAATGTTTTTATATGTGCAACGTTTGAAGTGTCCTAACAAAAATGCTTATATGTTTAAAATGTTTACATGTTATTTATATTTCTACAGTTTTGGAATTAAATAAAACCGGTGATGGACGAGCAGTCCGCGGACGGTCTGCATTTCACCAAGGGGGAATGTGGCGCCCTGGACTAGCCAGGTCGTCACAGGTAACACACAAACACCCCCACCCCCATTACACAGTAACATTAGCCAAACACAAAACCCTTGTTGCCTCCCTCCAGGGTCTGATGTCCACACTAGGTGGGGCAGAGCCAAGCGGTTGGCCCCACCCACCGAGGAGTTCACAGGCCTGGAGGCGGGAAAAGTGTCAGTTAGTAGTGGGAGTTTGAAGAGTGAGGAGTAGACACTTGGGTGTCTGGGTTTGTGGCCCAGGCACTGACAGCAAGGTTGGCAGACGGTGGTGGCCGTCTGCAGGAGTGGTGAAGCAACGCGGAACCATAGGACGGGGTCGGGCATTGGCCCGCCGGTACCGACCGGGGAGCGAAGTGAAGCCAGCACACACAGGCAGGGTCATCGGACCCCGACCAGGCTTGGAGCCGCCGACAATAGTCAAATCCGAGTGTGACCGGAACCCTAGGGGTTTCCTAACAGCCAAAGACCCGATAGAAGGCAACCGCCCACACCGTGAGGGTATACAGCTACCGCCTAAGGCTAGAGACCCAAGGGCCAGCGCCTGCGGGCAAACGGGCTCCTCCGTCATCCATTCACCGGGGAGCGGACTACCGTTGGGGATCCATAGTAGTCAAACAAGTACATCAAGGTGCAGGGAAAGACAGCCGCCATCACCTGTCCGGGGAGAGACACTGCAGCCGGCTGCGGGACCCGTCTATCCAGCCATTTGGTTTACCGAGGACTTTGTGCATCTCTTACTGAGTGAGTACACCCGTGCCATCCGGCACCGCGCCGCGCTGTCCCTGCAACCCTGCACCTCACCAACCCTGCCTCCCTGTCACTCCACCGGGCCCCGGGACCACCGACCCCTACCCACAGAGGGGGAAAACAACATCCCAGCTGCTCCCTACCATCGCTCCTGGGATCCTCGTCACCAGCAGCGGTGGTGCCCATCTTCACCACAACCCGTGGGTGGCGTCACGGACTAAATCCCCCAAACCACCACCCCTTTCACTCACGGGCGAGGAGCGCCGCTCGAGTCCCTGGATCTGGCCCACCGCTCGAGCCACCGAGCAGCCGCAGCAGCGCCGCACCCGAGCGTTAGCGAGTGACCCGAAGCAGTGGCGGCGCCCTCCCCACACACGACACTGTTCATATACTGCAATACCCACTACCCAGTGCACACAGGAGTGCTGTTCATACACAGCAATACCCATTACACAGGTGTGCTGTTCAAACTTCATACACTGCAATACCCACTACCCAGTCCACACAGGTGCGCTGTTCATACACTGCAATACCCACTACCAGAGTGTACACAGGTGTGCTGTTCATGCACAGCAATACCCACTACCCAGTGTACACAGGTGTGCTGTTCATATACTGCAATACCAACTACACAGTATACACAGGTGTGCTGTTCATACACTGCAATACCCACTACCCAGTGCAAACAGGTGTGCTGTTCATACACAGCAATACCCATTACACAGGTGTGCTGTTCAAACTTCATACACTGCAATACCCACTACCCAGTGTACACAGGTGTGCTATCCATACAATGCAGCTGCGGAGCTGATGTCTGACACCCCCCACCCCCACCAATCTAATATTAATGGCTTATCCTAAGGCGGGCTTTGCACACTACGACATCGCAGGTGCGATGTCGGTGGGGTCAAATTGAAAATGACGTACTTCCTGCATCGCATGCAACATCGTAGTGTGTAAAGGCTCGATGATACGATTAACGAGCGCAAAAGCGTCGTAATCGTATCATCGGTGCAGCGTCGGCGTAATCCATGATTACGCTAACGCGACGGTCCGATGTTGTTCCTCGTTCCTGCGGCAGCACACATCGCTGTGTGTGATGCCGCAGGAACGAGGAACATCTCCTACCGGCGTCACTGCGGCTTCCGTAGGATATGCGGAAGGAAGGAGGTGGCCGGGATGTTTACATCCCGCTCATCTCTGCCCCTCCGCTCCTATTGGCCGCCTGCCGTGTGACGTCGCAGTGACGCCATACGACCCGCCCCCTTAATAAGGAGGCGGGTCGCCGGCCAGAGCGACGTCCCAGGACAGGTGAGTCCATGTGAAGCTGCCGTAGCGATAATGTTCACTACGGCAGTTATCACAAGGATATCGCAGCTGCTACGGGGGCGGGGACTATCGCGCTCGGCATCGCAGCATCGGCCTGCGATGTCGCAGCGTGCAAAGTGCCCCTAAGGATAGACCACCAATATCAAGTAGTGAAAAATCCCTTTAAAGCCTTTTTAGCAGAATGTACGGCCTCACTGGTTAATGCTATCCTCACTTCAACCTTGCGCTGTGTACTTGAAGCTTAATTGTGTTTGCATCTTTCGGGAGCAAGAGAAAACGCAGATTCTGACAAAACCCATTACTCATCCACTGAACATGATATTCCCAAATAGGAGATGGTTGTACAAGAACTTTCAGGCAAAGTTTGAAATGTTCATTGTTTATAGAAGAGGAAGGGAAGAAATGAGAGAAATAAGTGCAGCTTCAAGGAAAATGTTCTCATACAAGAGCAGACTGTCCAGAATCCGGAGCTGCGCTCTGTAAAAGCTGCTCCTCCACATGTTTGGTAGAAAAAAAAACATTTCTTCTTTCTGCTAAAGGCGTATTCCATTGCTTAACTGTGTAATGTCTCATTTGCATGCTGCAAGTGTGCAGTCTGACTGGAAAAGGTAATTAAAGGGGGTTTCTGTTGTGGTTTCTCACACAGCATTTTGGGGGGAAAAATGCAATATTTTACATTTTTGGCATTTTGTAGTACATTTTATTTATTGCCAGAATACTGCAACCAGATGTGAAATCTTTAAGACAGTACAAGCAATGTTTTTAATTTATACAATTTTCTGTCCTTTTGGGTGTTGCCCTATACAACCGAAAAAATCCATACTCACGAGTACAGAATATAGGGCTGTCAGGAAAGAATGAAGTTGTCAGAGCAGGCATTTGGTTGACAGCTCTAATGTCTGTGAGATGAGACCATACAGAGCTGCAGTGTTGTAATTAGAGTTTGGACCAACTACACACCGACACTTGGGGTACGGGATAATGACGCCGACATTCGGGGTACGGGATAATTATGCTGACACTCAGGGTCCGGGATAGTGTGGCTTACACTTGGCTCTTTACCTCAGCACTCATGTTTCCCATAATCTGAAATCCCTCGATCAGCACCCAGCTTTCTTATGTTCTGATATCCATCTTGTCCTCAGCACGCACCTTCGCCATACTCTGATATACATCTTACATCAGCACCCAGCTTTCTTATGGTCTGATATTCATCTTTCCAAAAGCATGCAGCTTTCCCATGCTCTGATATGTCTTTCCATCAGTACCCAGCTTTATTATGTTTTGATATCCATCTTTCCCTCAGCACCCAGCTTTCCCATGCTCTGATTTACATATTTCCCTCAGCATGCAGCTTTCTTATCATCTGATATCCATCTTTCCCTCAGCACGCAACTTCCCCATGCTCTGATATCCATCTTTCCCTCAGCATGCAGCTTTCCCATGCTCTGATTTCCATCTTTCCCCCAGCACGCAACTTCCCCATGCTCTGATATCCATCTTTCCCTCAGCATGCAGCTTTCCCATGCTCTGATTTCCATCTTTCCCTCAGCACGCAACTTCCCCATGCTCTGATATCCATCTTTCCCTCAGCATGCAGCTTTCCCATGCTCTGATTTCCATCTTTCCCTCAGCACGCAACTTCCCCATGCTCTGATATCCATCTTTCCCTCAGCATGCAGCTTTCCCATGCTCTGATTTCCATCTTTCCCTCAGCACGCAACTTCCCCATGCTCTGATATCCATCTTTCCCTCAGCATGCAGCTTTCCCATGCTCTGATTTCCATCTTTCCCTCAGCATGCAGCTCTCTTATCTTCTGATGTCCATCTTTCCCTCAGCACGCACCTTCCCATGTTCTGATATCCATCTTTCCCTCAGCACGCACCTTCCCATGCTCTGATATACATCATTCCCTCAGCACACAGCTTTCTTCTGTTCTGATATCCATCTTTCTATAAGCATGCAGCTTCCCCATACTCTGATTTACATCTTTCCATCAGCACCCAGCTTTCCCATTATATCATAGTATAGGAAAGTTGCGTGCTAAGGGAAAGATGTATAGCAGACAAGCCTACATACTTTGAGCTCAAGCAGTAGCTTCACAAATCTGTTTTTCTACAATGTATCTGTCTGAAGTCCTGACTGTTAAGCCTGCTTTACACGGGATGACCAATTGTGCGATTTCACAATCGATCGTACCCGCCCCGTCGTTTGTGCGCCACGGGCAAATCGCTGCCCGTGTCGCACAAAGTCGTGAAACCCCCGTCACACGTACTTACCTTCTGAGCGACCTCGCTTTGGGCGGCGAACGTCCACTTCCTGAATGGGGAGGGACGTTCGGCGTCACAGCGACGTCACACAGCCGCCGGTCAATAGAAGCGGAGGGGCGGAGATGAGCAGGATGTAAACATCCCACCCACCTCCTTCCTTCCGCATAGCCGGCGGGAGCCGAGGGACGCAGGTAAGCAGAGTTCATCGCTCCCGTGGTGTCACACAGAGCGACGTGTGCTGCCACGGGAACGATGAACAACCGGCACAAGTAAAAATAAACGATATTATGAAACTGAGCGACGATTACACGACTCACGATTTGTGAGCGATACTGCGCCGCTCAGAGGTTTCACACGAGACGACGTCGTGTATGATGCCGGATGTGCGTCACGAAAACCGTGACCCTGACGATGCATCGCACGATCCGTTGTCTCGCGTAAAGCACCCTTTACTCACAGAGCATTGCCTAGATGGGATATAATTCTATCCACTTCTCCTTGGAGAGCAGCACCAGCTATGTCTGACGTAATATTCTCTATATGATCTGTTCTTTCTGTTTTGTATCTCCATAGATATATGGCTTGGTGCTGTCATCTTTTCTTTATTTTTCCCTACCACGAGGAAACAATTGGGAGAGAAGAGGAGAATACAGCTTAAATGGTGGGCTAGTGTCAACACCAGACACCCCCCTGATACAGCTGGTGCCCTACCAGTCAGCACAATGACCATCGATAAGTATGATGACTTGTAAAACCAAATTTAGAAGCCATAATCTACAATCAAAAGCACCGAGCATGGTGGAAACCGGAACGTGATGGAAGTTACATAGTGGACGGTTTCACTGTATCTCTATGCGGAACTCTACAATTAATGTGTATTCCATTAGTATAATAACAAGCAACTGAGTAAATATGGATTTCCACTATTAATACCAACTTTCTATTGAATCCACTAGGGAACTAAAACTTGTCAGGTGCCAGAAAATATTGCACTGGGTAATCCCCATTATGTAATTGGCCAAGTACCACCTTCCACCACTAGCTGCACCACTGGTTTTACCTCCTTCTTTTACAGTTCTTTTACAGTTTATCCAGTTCAGAGGGAACATTGTCACATAATAACGGTGTTGACGGGAATGACTGTTCAAACCAAGCACAGGAACTTGGTGCACCCTTGGTGTGGCTAAAAAGTTCACTGCACTTTCCAACTTTTAGGTGAAAACCATGTGGCACCCCAGGGTTGCCACAGTAACAACACAAAGGGTTAACTCCCCACACACAACACCAAGACCTCCTGGCCAGAAGGGGGAGACCAAGCTGCTTCCCTGTATATTCTGGTGGAGGGAGGAAATGGTCAGAAGTAGTTTCAGAGTAGTTTCAGTTTGGAAGTTCAGTGCAGAGCACTGAGGAGACAGGATCTCTGCAGGTTGGAAGCTGGCTTTAGCTCACCTCAGGATCCACTGACCAATTCCAGGCCTAGCTGAGGGTCTGAGGAAAGGAGAAAGCGTACACAGAGAACATTCCTGGGAGGCAGAGCATTGCTGAGCTCATCCC
This sequence comes from Anomaloglossus baeobatrachus, assembly GCF_048569485.1. Classification (NCBI taxonomy): domain Eukaryota; kingdom Metazoa; phylum Chordata; class Amphibia; order Anura; family Aromobatidae; genus Anomaloglossus; species Anomaloglossus baeobatrachus. Next base: position 67,981,995 of record NC_134362.1, on the reverse strand, counting down.
AGTGGAGCACAAGAACGGATGCTGGATCCGAGACTGCAGGTTACATACTGCATAGTTACCACCAGAGAAGTGAAGATTCCAGATCTTTCACCTGTACCACAGACACAAGCAACATAGGAGAGTTCAGGAACATACTAGGAAGGACTCGAGTTGCCTGTCAGGTCGGTACCTAGGAGCAGAGCACAGCAGAGCCGGCTGCATAGTTCACAGCAGCAGGCCACAGACACACAGTGCAGGCAAGGAAGCCAAAACGGCCCGGCTGGGTGGGAGAAACCCTGAACCCCTCACAGACTCCGTGGACAGTACTCTGCTGAATACCATCATCAGTAAAGGACAAAGAAACTGCAAAACCGTGAGTCTGCCTGTTTATTGTGCTCGTGTCCTGCACTCCCCCCATAGACTACTAACACACTGCCCCGGGGAAAAGGCTCTACCCGTGGGGAGCCGTCCCATCTCAAGCTGCCTTCCATCACCCCGGAGGTTCTGCAGCAGCGGTGGTCATCTCTGATCACATTCCACGGGTGGCGTCACGAACATAACCCCCCTTTTTATTGTGGAACCAGGGAGCACGGCCCGGGTCACGACACCGTGATCCCCTTTCCAGAAGCAACCCCTTGGCCCGGTTCTGGGTATCTCCTTAACCCCTGGCGACACAACCACATATCTCCACCCTCCTCTGCCTTGATTGACAGCTCTGTCTATACAGGAAACAAAGGAGAATGGAGCTTAGTGGAAATCAAAAAGGTGGGAAGGTGCAGTCAACTGTTTGTCCGTTCCAAGAGTGCACTAAGTGTTCGTGCTTGGTTTGAACAGTCATTTTCTGCTAATAAATAACCTTTAAAGGGTTGGTTCAAGAGACAGGTTTTCTTAAAATAAATTCAAGTAAGAAGATACTTTTGTATTTGCAAATTTGTGGAATGTTGAGAAACTTCTCTTTTTTTTTTTTTTCTTTTTCAAATAAATCATTTTTTTCAAACGTCATTTAGTTTCAGAAACATTTATGTTTATTTGTATGCTAAAGTGTAAAGTGATGAAAAAATATAAACATTTTATAAGTTTTTTTGTTTGTTTTTATTCTAAGGAAACAGCATTTGTGCACAACTACAGCAAATAATACTATACACAGAGACTAAGCAGATGGTATTGGTGCTGCTCCTGGACTTTTACCAAATATAATAGTAAAAAAAAATAATTAAAAGAAAGCTAACTTTTATCTCATAATTCTCTCTTTTGCAGTTTATACATATTATATAAGCCCCATCCCCTGGCTGCAGTTTGTTTTATTTAGAAAAAAAAATTATGCTTTACTCAATGACTTGCTGCTCTTCATGTGGGAACACAGTTTTTATTGCTTTTTTATGCATTTTTAGTCCAGTTTTGTCACAAATCCTTATTCCAGCAAAATTGAAGGGAACCTGTCACCAGATTTGGTGACTATAAGCTGTGGCCACCACCACCAGGCTTTTATACACAGAATTCTAACATGCTGTATATAAGAGCCCAGGCCGCTGTGTAGAACATAAAAAACACTTTATAATACTCACCTAAAGGGCGGTGCGGTGCAGACTGGTCGGATGGGTGTCTCCGTTCTCCAGTACCGGCGCCTCCTCTTTCGTCCATCTTTGTCCTCCTTCTACTGAAGACTGGGTGCATGATGTGTCCTACGTTATCTACACTCGCCAGCATTGAGGTCCTGCGCAGGCGCACTACAATACTTTGATCTGCCCTGCTCAGGGCAGATCAAAGTGTGCCTGCACTATACTATATGGAAGGCTATGGGGTCTTCATTATACTATATGGAAGGCTATGGGGTCTGCATTATACTATATGGAAGGCTATGGTGCCTGTGTCGCGGGCGGAGGAGGGGACGCCGCGCTCTCCCACTGCTGCTCGGGTCCGGCCGCCGCGGCTGCTGCGGCCTGCTGCTGCTCGGTGGCTCGAGCGATGAGCCGGATCCCGGGGACTCTAGCGGCGCTCCTCGCCCGTGAGTGAAAGGGGGGTTGTTGGGTGTGGGGATGGTTTATTGTCCGTGACGCCACCCACGGTTGTGGTGATTTGGTTGACACCACCGCTGCTCTGTATGGGGATCCCGGGAAGGATGGTATGGAGCAGCAAGTTGTTGTGTTGCCCCTCCGTGGGTAGGGGTTGGTGATCCCGGGCCCCAGTGAGGAAGTGGGGGATGCAGGGCTTGGTGGGCGCAGGGACGCGGGGGCAGCGCGGTGCCTTGCGGTACTGTGGTACTCACTCAGCCTGAGACGTGGACACAGTTTTTCGGTAAACCACACGGCTGGAAAGACGGTTCCCACGGACGGCTGCACTTGCTCTCCCAGTAGGTAACGGTGATGTCCCTTTGACCTGCACCTAATGTTTCTGTGTTGGTAGCGATGGGTTCCCACCGGTAACCCGCTCCCCAGCTTGGATATGGGCCGGAGGAGCCCTACTTTGCCCGCAGACGCTGGCCCCGAGGAACTGGTGCCCTGGTGGTGGCGGTGTTCCTCCTTAATGGTTGGACTTTTGCCTTCAGTCGGGACTTGGTTGTTGGGGGATCGACGTCCCCTTCACTGACGGATTTGGCAAATTATGGCGACTCCTAGCCTTGCCGGGGTCCGAGAGGCCCCTGCCTTGGTGCTGACTGTCCTTCGTATACTGCTCCAGACCGCCAGGCCACTACCCGTCCGCGGTCCTTCCAGCAACCTCCGAGCAGTCCCCCTCCAGACAATCACCGCTGTTGCTGACCTTGCTGACACTGTCCTGCACTTAGCCGGACCAACTTCAGGGCTTTCTAAGCTCACTTTTACTCCTTTTCTTCTTTGCTCCACTACTACTTCACTTTCACTTCACTTAGCTCCTCTACCACTCCACTGTTTACTCCTTCTCGTCCAAACCCTATCTGCTGGTTCTCCCGCCTCCAGAGCTGTGTACTCGGTGGGCGGAGCCAACCGCCTGGCCCACCCCCTGGTGTGAACATCAGCCCCTGGAGGAAGGCAACAAGGATTTCAGTAGCTTTGGTGTTCCTAACTGGGATGTAGGGTGTGGTGGTGTGATGATCTGTGACCCCTGGCTTGCCCAGGGCGTCACACCTGCACTATACTATATAGAAGGCTATGGGGTCTGCATTATACTATATGGAAGGCTATGGGGTCTGCATTATACTATATGGAAGGCTATGGTGCCTGCACTATACTATATGGAAGGCTATGGGGTCTGCATTATACTATATGGAAGGCTATGGTGCCTGCACTATACTATATGGAAGGCTATGGTGCCTGCACTATACTATATGGAAGGCTATGGGGTCTGCATTATACTATATGGAAGGCTATGGTGCCTGCACTATACTATATGGAAGGCTATGGGGTCTGCATTATACTATATGGAAGGCTATGGGGTCTGCACTATACTATATGGAAGGCTATGGGGTCTGCATTATACTATATGGAAGGCTATGGGGTCTGCATTATACTATATGGAAGGCTATGGGGTCTGCATTATACTATATGGAAGGCTATGGGGTCTGCATTATACTATATGGAAGGCTATGGGGTCTGCATTATACTATATGGAAGGCTATGGGGTCTGCATTATACTATATGGAAGGCTATGGGGTCTGCACTATACTATATGGAAGGCAATGATGTTCATGAGATCCCTGCAGCCAATCACCTTTGACTTCACTGACCCCTCATTCAGATAAAGTTGATATCTGTAGGGAGCAAGAGCTGCGGCTTCTTTCTCACTTTTCCTGAATGTCTGATTTGTCCTAAGGAAGGGATTGCTGACTGGCCACAGGGATTGCATGACATAACAATGTCACACAATCCCCAGGATAGCCACAGCTTGAATGGCACTGGATACTGGTATAACCCTAGAACGCGCAAGCAATTCAATCTACCATAGAAAACAAATGACCTAGCAGGCCTGCGAGGCCCCAGGTATGCGTTCTAGGGATAATACACACTGGTAATGCTATCAGATATGGTTCTGTATGCAGCTACCTTGCCACTACCTGACTCTACTTCTACCTGTCCACATTTCTCTTTCAATTTACCATTAAGCATAGATATAGACAATACAGGAAATGTGTTCTGCCCCAACAAGTCTATTAGGAAAAAAATAATAAGTAGTAACAACAATTCAAAAGAATAAGCCAAATACATACTATCTCTTCTACATTTGACTAATGAAGCCAAAATTATAGACAGAAGATTCTCTCTATTCACATTTTGCTGTTTTTTCCTACAGTTTTATATCTTTACTTTTTCAATCTTTTTCACACTCATCATTTATGTATGGGATAAGCAGTAAATGCTGGTCTATTAGGGTCTCACAATTCTGATCCCGCCGCCGATTACCCCCAGACCCATCGTATCACTTCCTTTTGCTTTACGATAACATCCTACTCCATAGCTTGCCTGCCTGGTGATCAGCAGATTTTGCCTGTTTTATACCTTGCGTATCCATTTACAGCATAAAGGATGCCATGAACCAGAGCCTGCATTTCGTTGACAGGTTAGCAGGGAATCCAGATATACTGAATGTATGATATATATCTGTATAATTTAGAGAAGCCGCTTCAATTACAACAACAAATAGACAAATGACTTTGTAAAATCTTATTTGTTAATATTCTCTGATGTTCTGTATTACTCAGGACAAGTCTGCTTTGTATATGTGTCTGCCATATAAACAATGAATGGTCCAGTGTTGTAAACCTCAATGGTGTAATATCACTACTACTAGTACTATGTGGTGTCCATAAGTAACACTACAGGTCCGCTCTAAAGACTGCTTTATAACATGGCTATACATGTTGATGTTGAAAAATATCAGTAATGCTGCAATTATCCACCACTTAGAACAATGATAGTGGGGGAAGCTAAATTTCCCCAAGGTTGACATGAATCAGTATGTGTCACACTAGGTATGGGGAAGTACCAAGCGAACGGCAAAAGGGAAGGGAAACCCTGTGTCTAGGGAAGGGGAAGATGGTGACCCCTGACCAAACCTACTGCTAGTCCTTGTGGTCCCTCACCACCCTAGATAGGGTCCGCACCTACGTGATGAGCTGGGTACCTGACCCTAGGTATCCCTAGTGCTGCGTCTTAAATAGGGAACGGGTGGGATGAGCTCTTCGTCAACCCCACCAAATGCTATAGAAGACACAAGAAGTACACACAGTCGTAAATGCATGACTTACTTATCTACAGATGACAACAGTAGAAGCTCAGCAAAGTTACAGCAACGATATAACAGATGAGAGCAAGCCACCTGCTTGCAACCAGAGCTTGAATGAACTGAATAATATCACCAGCACCAGTCCAAGGAAGGGGTATTTAAGCACCAAGAGAATACAGATGATCAGCAGCTGGGTGGAAGGTGAGCTCCTGCTGGGTCCATAAGTGGGAGAGATGAAAATCCAGCAGGAAAGATACCTATACCAATGAATACTGACAGCAGGAATAATAGAAAGTCAGGGAGCATTCTGTGCAGCGAAACGCTGTGACCTTCTATATCCAGAAACCACATGACTGTCTGTCACCCCTGACACACCCATGACAATATGGCTTTCAAGGTACATAGTCCTTACTGATATTGTGCTCTTTCGCTGGGTATAAAGAGAAGTGACGAGCTGGCAAGAGAGCGCACTGTCAGTGCACATTGAACAGGAGGTTTCACAGCAAAAAAGGAGAGCAAGGACAAGCTCAGCCGCCATCAATGACGTCCTTTTGAGGAGCTGGGGTGGTCTATGTTCTCCCTGCCCTTCTCTCACTCCTCTTTACACCTTGTGAAGGAGCGCAATGTCAGTGCACGATAAAAGAAATATAGAGCAGTGGGAAAGGAGCCCAAACTGAGCATGTATCGTAATTGATAAGAAGAGCAGGGACGAGCTCAGCTTTGTTGTGTTGACAGCAGCTGGGACAGTGACTGCAGCCCCAGTTTCCTGATAACGTCCCGTTTGAAAATTCCAAAGTGCATGCAGCAATACTCATAACAAATGTTATCGGAAGTAGAAAACAAAAACAAAAAAATACATTTTAATAGAGAGGTAATGGAAGTGAATTTTTAATTGAACTCCATTAGAAAGTGGTTAGATTATTACATGAAATAGACATTTAGTATGAAATATTCCGTGATAATTAATAATATTCAGCAGAATTAAGTTCGGCTGGTTTGTTCGGCCCTTCACAACAGTCACATCTCACGTGGCTCAGCTGGAAAATGAATCGCCCCCCTCTGGTATAAGGTAATACATGCCCAAATGTGTGTTTTTCTTTTCATTATTACATCTATTAAATAAGGAAATCATGGTGTTTTTTGGATGACTAATGGAATTGTTTGTGACACATAGTAAGTAAGCATCCCCGTGGAATAAAAATACATCCGTGAACACCGTGGCTGGGGGAACAGAGCTGGTGACAGACGCAGGATTTCCTTTTTGCTGGAAAGTCGATCAAGCTTATTTAATTGTTCAGGACTAGAATTGAAATGTATCAATATTTACACAAATGTCAGTTATACATTTCAGGCTGGAAATTGTTAATTGTCAGTGTAAACAGCCACAGTTTATGATCTTTGCCCTTTATTCATACAATACTGGGAATTTTTGTTACAACAGCCCTGATATGTGACACTAGATAAATCTCAGTTGATACATTCCCCCAACTTCACTCTGCTTATATTTTTAGTGTTATAACTACTCATAAAAATGTCACCTTCAACAATGGTTTTTGGGTGTGGACTATTACCAGTTTAATGTTATCTGCTTTATCACAAGCAATTATGAGCTGAAAACGTTGACCGAGGAAATGTGATTAGTCTGTAACACTGTATGTATTAGTAATACAAGATGTAATAATGTATACCTCCCAACCGTGCCGGAACCAGCGGGACAGTCCTGAATTTGACTGTCTTGGAGATTCATGGTTTTGACCCCAATTCAACTGTATCTGTATTAACAAAACTCAAATACAACAGTGGAACAGGTTGACGACAGGCCATGAAAGGGGTCTTGTACTTTTTAGGAACACTAATGGGCTTCACTAGAAGCACTATGTCTGTTCACATTTAAAACACTAGAAGTCCCAGAAATTTCGAGCTCCCCCCTGAAGTCCCAAAAGAGGGTCAAATGACTGATGATAAACTGAATAGAACTAACTAGAAACTAAATGGCTAAATTCATAGTTACATAGTTACATAGTTACTTAGGTTGAAAAAAGACCTAGGTCCATCTAGTTCAACCTTCCTCCACCAGTTGTACATTTAGTCACTAAGTCATTTATAACCAACAATGTTTTCTGTACTGAAGAAATCATCCAGCCCTTTTTTAAAAGCTGTTATAGTATCTGCCATTACTACCTCTTGTGGTAGGGCATTCCACAGTCTGACCGCTCTAACTGTAAAGAACCCTTTCCTATTTAGGTGTCGGAATCGCTTTTCTTCCACTCGCAGTGAGTGCCCCCTGGTCCTTAGTATTGTTTTCGGAAGAAATAAGTCATGTGCCAGTCCTTTATATTGACCACACATGTATTTATACATATAAATGAGATCTCCTCTGAGACGTCTTTTTTCTAAGCTAAACATATCTAACTTTTTCAATCTGCCATCATATGGGAGGCCTCCATTCCTTCCATTCCTTGTAATAGTCTAGTTGCCCGCCTTTGAACTGACTCTAACTTCTGAATGTCCTTTTTAAAATGTGGAGCCCAAAACTGGATCCCGTATTCCAGATGTGGCCTTACAAGTGATTTATAGATGGGTAACAATACGTTGGGATCACGGGATCTAATCTCTCTTTTTATACACCCTAGAATCTTGTTTGCTTTAGCAGCTGCTGCTTGACATTGAGTGCTGCTGCTCAGCTTATTTGTAATGAGAATACCCAAGTCCTTCTCCTGTTCTGTAGTCCCGAGTTTACTTCCATTTAATGTATACGCAGTTATAGGATTACTCCGTCCTAGGTGCATTACTTTACATTTATCAACATTAAATCTCATTTGCCAAGTATCTGCCCATTCTGACATCTTATCCAGATCTTTTTGTAATATTGTACTATCCAGGTCAGTTTTTAATATCCTACATAGTTTGGTGTCATCGGCAAAGACTGACACTGTACTATCAATCCCATCCACAAGATCATTAATATAGAGAGTAAAAAGAATTGGTCCTAGCACAGATCCCTGCGGCACCCCACTGCTGACTATAGCCCATTTAGAGAATGTAGCATTTATGACTACTCTTTGTTTCCTATTTTTTAGCCAATTCCTTACCCAGTTGCATATTGTGTCCCCTAGTCCTTGCTTCTGGAGCTTTAGTATAAGGCTATTATGTGGTACAGTATCAAATGCCTTTGCAAAGTCCAAATAAATCACATCAGCTGCATTACCAATATCCAGGTTTGCACTTACCCCCTCATAGAACCCCAACAGGTTGGTTAGACACGACTTATCTTTCATGAATCCATGCTGTTTGTCAGTTATCATATTATTTTCTGCAATATATTTTTGCATGTCATCCCTTAAAATGCCCTCAAAAACTTTGCATACTACTGATGTCAGGCTTACTGGACGGTAGTTGCCTGGATCTACCCTCTTACCTTTCTTAAATATCGGTACCACATCAGCAATCCTCCAATCCTGAGGCACCAACCCTGTTACAAGTGAGTCTAAAAAGATGAGATACAGCGGTCTGTCGATTACGGAGCTCAATTCCCTCAATATTCGTGGATGAATGCCATCTGGCCCTGGGGATTTGTCAATGTTTAATTTACTCAGACGTAGGCGTACTTCATCTTGTGTTAAATTAATTATATCGGGTGGTGGACTTTGATTTTTCACTTGTTGAATGATCCCTGGTACAGTCAGTTCCTTGGTGAATACAGATGAGAAATGCCTATTTAATATCTCAGTCTTTTGTTTGTCCTCTATAACTAACTTGTTATTATATTTTAAGGGTCCGATACTATCCTTTGTTTTCCTTTTGGCATTAATGTATTTATAAAAGATTTTGGGATTTATTTTAATGTCATTGGCGATTTTTGTTTCAGTAGCTAGTTTTGCTTGTTTGATTTCTTTTTTGCATTGCCTATTGATATCTTTATACTCCTGCAATGCTATTTCTGTATTCTCAGCCTTTAAGATGTTAAACGCCCTTTGTTTTTGTTTTATTATACTTTGTACAGTCTTATTTATCCATAGTGGTTTCTTTTTATTCCTGGACATTTTATTACCAGAGGGTATAAGTTTTTTACAGGACTCTAGCAGTATATCCTTAAACTTACCCCATTTATGTTCGGTATCCCCAGTTACCATGACTCTGTCCCAATCTACACATTTAAGCTCTTCCCTTAATTTGTTGAAATCAGCTTTCCTAAAATTCCAGGTTTTAGCACTCCCCCTTTGAAATGTTCTATTGAATATTATGTCGAAGCTTACCATATTATGATCGCTGGTGCCCAAGTGCTCCCGGACCTGTAGATTTGAAATTGTATCCGGTCTATTTGACAGGACCAGATCTAGCAAATTATCTCCCCTGGTCGGTTCATCTACCATCTGAGAGAGGAAATGGTCCTGAATGGTAGATAAGAACTTACAGCTTTTAGCAGAACCAGAAGATTCTATGTCCCACTGTATGTCTGGATAGTTGAAATCCCCCATAATAAGAACCCGATTATTATTATTAGCTGCCTTTTCAATTTGTTCCAGCATTTCACCCTCTATTTGTTCAGGTATGTTAGGAGGCTTATAGCAAACTCCAATTAGCATTTTTCCATTATTCCCCTCCCCATGTACATTTACCCATACTGACTCTACATTGTTGCTGTTCCCCTCAATGTCATCATACAACACAGGTTTTAGGTTAGATTTGATAAATATACACACCCCACCACCTTTTTGGCCTTTCCTGTCCTTCCTAAATGTACTATAACCCTGTATGTTTGTCACCCAGTCATGGCTTTCATCCAGCCAGGTTTCCGTAATGCCCACCACATCATAATTCATGGTTGACATAAGAGTCTCCAATTCATTCATTTTGTTTGCAAGACTTCTTGCATTTGCCAGTAGACATTTAATCCTATTAACACCTTTATTACTCCTAGCCTCCCTACGTTCCTTGTATGTCCCATCCCCCCCTAATCCTTCATTGACCCCTACCGTCTCCCTGTCTCTATCTGCTCTATCTATCCCCTTATTTGCTCCACTACCCTCCCTCCCCCCCGATCCTAGTTTAAAAGCTCCTCCATCCGTCTGACCATTTTCTCCCCCAGCACAGCTGCACCTTCCCCATTGAGGTGCAGCCCGTCCCTACCGTAGAGCCTGTAGCCGACTGAGAAGTCGGCCCAGTTCTCCATGAACCCGAACCCTTCCTTCCTGCACCAATTTCTAAGCCACATATTTATCTCCCTAAGCTCCCGCTGTCTTTCTAGTGACGCTCGTGGCACCGGTAGTATTTCTGAAAACACCACCTTGGAGGTCCTGGACTTCAGCTTCTCTCCTAGTTCCCTGTAATCATTTTTAAGGACCTTCCACCTGCCTCTAACTTTGTCATTAGTACCAATGTGCACCATGACCGCTGGGTTTTCCCCAGCCCCACCCAGCAATCTGTCTATCCGATCCACAATATGCCGAACCCGAGCACCCGGCAGACAACACACTGTTCGGCATTCACGGTCTCGGCGACAGATGACCCTGTCTGTCCGCCTAATTATAGAGTCCCCTACCACCAACATCTGTCTGGGCTTTGCTGCACTCCTAGTTCCCTCCTTCCTACAGCAGTTGTTTTCCTGGTTGCTAGGAGCAACGTCCTGCTGTAGTGACCCTAGTCCAGGCCCTTCATTCCTAATATCAGCCAAACAGGCATATTTACTAGGTTGTGCCAGGTCAGGACTAGGCTCCCTGACACTTTTCCCCCTACCTCTTCTTCTAACTGTTACCCAGCTACCTACCTCTGGGTCCTGATCTTCCCCACTTCCACCCTCCTCCATATCACTGGCCCCAGCCAGAGAAAGCTCAGTGAGCTCTAAACTCCTCTCCAGGTTTGCAATGCCCCTTAGTGTTGCAAGCTGCTTATTTAGATCAGTTACCTTGGCTTCCAAATACGCAACATGCTTGCATCGAGTGCAGACATATTCACCCTCGAACGGCTGCTCAAGGCATGCATACATCTGACAAGATACACACCTGGTAGCATTGTCCATGGAGCACCTATCAAATGGGGATCAACAGTAAAGTAGAAAAACAAAGAGAAAAAAACGAAAGAAACCCAATGGGAAACGTATAAGGATAAATTCAAACTATGTTCTTGTGTCAAACTATGTAATTGTGTTGAAACTATGCACTTATCTTAAATTCAGCACCTCGCTCGCTCAGCCCCCTCGCTAGTACTGGCTGGTTTATATAGATGTACAATGAGTATCAGAAGCTGCTGGAAGCTTCTAGAAACAGGTGTGACTAATCCTACTAATTAAATCACAAGACTAACCTTTTTTTTTTTTTTTTTCCCTTTTCACAGAATCACAAACAGACACACAATTCCCTAATGAAATTCAACAATTACAGTTGTCACCACTATGTAATTGTGTTGAAACTATGCACTTATCTTAAATTCAGCACTTTACTTGAATTCAGCACCTCGCTCGCTCAGCCCCCTCGCTAGTACTGGCTGGTTTATATAGATATACAATGAGTATCAGAAGCTGCTGGAAGCTTCTAGAAACAGGTGTGACTAATCCTACTAATTAAATCACATTTCTGTGTTTTTCACAGCACTCCAACTGGCCAACATGAACTTCCGCTCACGCGACCAGGCGTGGCTGAATCAATTGGATAAAGTCTTCCAGGAGCGTGGGAGCAATTGTCCAGTCGTCCTCGGTGATGTCACGTCTGCAGATAATTCGTCTTTACAATCCACCATGCACAGGTACAGGGATCTGTACAGGAGGAGGATACGGTTATGGTGGAACCGGGCTTTTTTGACTAAATACATGGATAATGGATGGGTCCCACGCGGTCTCCGCGTTCAAGTTTTCCCCTCATTTCCTGTCATTGATGAGGCCTTCAAAAAGGAATGGGAGGATAACTTGCAAAGTTGTTCTATTAAATCTATGGAGCTCCTCTCTAAACACAATGGTTCCACGCTTGACTCCATTGAGGCCGAACTAGAGGGTCTCGAAAAAACTATTCAGAGCCTCTGTACTCCAGATGCTCTTACCAAATTTAATACAGATATTGGCAATGATGCTCAGAAATGGGAGAAGGAGGTCTGTGAGCTTAAGTTAAAAAAGTTTCAGCGTGACGCTAATGACTACTCTACAGGCACGGCTTATAGATGGAGCCATCGCTTCTCCAGGGGTAGAAAACCATCTAAACAGGGCTTCCCCTCCCGATCTCGTTCTGCATCCAACTTTTCTGAATCTTCCTTTGAAGAGATGTCGTCGGGTCCATCTGACAGGACACGTAATCCTGGAAATCCCACTGGAGTAACTACCAGGAGTCGTCAAAAGGATTCCACTACTACCAAACAGCCTGTTGACCTTAAAAACAAATTGCAGGTAATAAATCTATCCTCACATGTCCTGTCAGATATTGAACTTGACGTACTCTCTATGGGCTTAAATTTTTGCCCAACTAATTCCTTTAACCTTTTTTCAGCGCTAAAGGATATGAACTTGTTTGCCCGGAAGCTATTGCTTAAAAAACTTTATACACGGAGACAACAACCCAGCGACCTGGACGAGACCGAGAGGGGCGCTCTTCAAGACCTCCAGGATCTCTTGGAGGAACAGAACCATGCCCCAGGTACATCTCCCGATTTTCTACTGCCCAGATCTACGCGCTTTCCCCCCTTGTCTTTATGCCCGGCCATTGACATCTTTTTGAGGCTGGTGACCGACGACCTCAAACAATTACCAACCCGACGTAGGTTTGATAACTTAACTCGGCGTCAGAGGTCGGCGATCACACAGCTTCAGAATTATGATGATGTTGTAATCAAGGCGGCAGACAAGGGGGGCAATATCGTGATCTGGCCAGTGGATAAATATGATCTAATGGATGCGCCACTTCTGGGGTGTCTGCGAGCTGCTATTTTTAGGCTGAGAAGGGCCAAATAACTATGGGTCTTCCCAGCCTAATAATACCAGCCCACAGCTGTTTGTTTTGCCAGTGCTGATTATCAAAATGAAGCAGAAACCCATGCCATTTCTTTTTATATTCCACAGCCACATGTTTGTAGGGCAATTGCCCAAATTTTGCTTCCTTTTGCAGCCTCCTAGCCTTTACTATGACAATTTTACAGTGATTTTACAGTACGGAAGTTCGGTTCCTCATTGACTTATATAAGATTTGGGATCCACGGTTAAGTCTGAATCTGAAACCGAACGTTTAATTAAAGTCCTGCCGAACCCAGTGCACCCGAACTTCCACGTGTCCGCTCATCCCTAATCTCTGGCTAAAATAATGGATATTTTTTTTAAACAACATGAAGCGCAGTAAGTGATACATTGCTGGAATCAGGGTCTCTGCCCCTACATGATGCTGCTCTCAGATTAAATAACAAAAACCTGGTGACAGATTCCTTTTAAACTGCAGGAATAGGGCTATGGTTGACTGTTTTCCATTAATACTTCCCTTGCCTGTTATTACATTTTCACTTGAGCAATGACAGGAACATACAAGAAATGTTTTGGACAGTGTTTTTGGCTGCAGCACTATCAATATATAACTGCGGCTTATTATAAACAATGGAACAAACCTTGCTCTCCTTCTTTTCCATTAGTGCATTATTTAGCAGTGAGGTTTATACTCAGAAGCGGTTTTGATATTTCTTCACGCAAGACCCAGGAGTCAGGAAGCAGACATTACTAGTGTTCTACAAATGCGGTAAAACATAATCTGTCTGTACTAACATGGTACTCATTATCCTTTTTTACGTTTGTTACAATTTCTATCTATTTTTTATTGTTACAACGGCACAGTCTGAGATCTCGGAAACACGGTCACAGAAGTTCTACGGTAATTGTCTGCTTTCTGTACATAGTCATCATCACCATTTTTTGTTTACTTTAAAGGGAACCTGTCACCACTTTTTTGGCCTATAAGCTGTGGCCACCACCACCGGGCTCTTATATACAGCATTCTAACATGCTGTATATAAGAGCCCAGGCCGGGGGTATAACATAAAAAACACTTTATAATACTTACCTAACGGTCGCTCTGTGGGCCTAATGGGCGTCTCCATTCTCCGGTGCCGGCGCCGCCTCTTTCGGCCATCTTTGTCCTTCTTCTTCTCTAGCCGCGGTGCATGACGGGTCCGACGTCATACACACTAGCCGGCATTCAGGTCTTGAGCAGGGCAGATGAAAGTATTGTAGTGCGCCTGCGCAGGACTGGCGAATGTGTATGACGTAGACGCGTCATGCACCCAGTCTTCAGAAAGAGAACAAAGATGGCCGAAAGAGGAGGCTCGGCACCGGACAACGGAGACGCCCATTAGGCCCACCGCGTGACCGTTAGGTAAGTATTATAAAGTGTTTTTTATGCTATACCCCCGGCCTGGGCTCTTATATACAGCATGTTAGAAAGCTGTATATAAGAGCTCGGTGCTGGTGGCTGCAGCTCATAGGCCGAAGAAGTGGTGACAGGTTCCCTTTAAGCCGTGCTGCAGAAAGGGATGTAACTGATGCAGCTTAGCAATGTAACAGACGCAACATATCAATCGTTGCGTCTTTTACAGGCACATATTTTTAACATTTATATGCAAAAACCTAAGAAACCTAACTACCTGTGAAATCTCTTTGACATAATTTTAATGAAAACATTGCCGGGCATTGTAACTCCACTGGTGAGAACACCGTAAAATTACTCGGGATTAAAAAATGTGCCAGAATCCAAGAAATGTAATGTTATTGAGTCAAATGAGACGCACTGTAATATTACTATGCTAGCACACATGTGAATACGGAACTGAAAGATCTAATCCCTTTTGAATTTAACCAGCCATTTTGCCATAAAAAAAAATGTCATGCGATGTTCGGCTTTGCACACACCTGCTGGCACGGCGCCACAAGAGCACAAAGGGGGGTACTCAGACCCTGAAACGAGGTCCAGAATCCACTGGACTGAGTTAATTAACTGATTGCGGTCTGGACTATAGGTCCTTTCCCACCCACGTCCCGACTGAAGACAACAGCCCACAGAGGGGAATAGAAAGCCACCGCACAGGCAGAGAGATCCCACGGGCCAGCGTCTGCGGGCAAAAGGGCTCTCCCGACATCTACCAAGCCGGGGAGCGGACTCCTGACAATGCAAGTGCAGGCAGCCCAAGTACACAACACGGTGCAGGAGAAAGGCCAAGACCACCGAACCGGGTGGGGGACCAGATGCAGCCGGCTGCGGGCACCGACCACCATCAACTTGGTTTACCAGAGACTTGTGTGTGTCAATAACTGTGAGTACAACAGTGCCATCCGGCTGCGCACCGCCCAGCAATCCCCAACGGGTCCCGGGGCCATCATCCCTACCCACGGAGGGGTTAACATCTTGCTGCACTACCATCTCCCTCGTGTGCCCAGTAATCGCAACGGTGGTGTCCAACGTCACCCCAACCCGTGGGTGGCGTCACGAACTCAAACACGGCTCTTACCGTGCACCTACCTACCCCCATCCAGAAGCGCCAGCACCCCTTTCAGAGCGAAGTGACCCCGGGTCCGGAGGCACTCGAGCCGCCCATCAACGAGCCCGAATCCGAGCGGCTCGGCTGTAGCCTAGCGTGGGGCGGTACACCAATATTATGACCAAGAAACCCACAACAGTCAAAAAACTGTGGAAGAGACTAGAAGAAGAATGGTCCAAAATCCCACCAGAGCAGTGTGAGAGACTGAGAGACTAATGATGTCCAGTGGCCGCAGATCTGATGAAGTCATTCAAAGGGTGGCGCCCCTGAGTGTCAGGTGCTACAGGGTACTACATCTAACCCCGGATTCCTGGAAGACCAGTGCCGGTAAACACCACAAAACACAAATCCACGCCCTTTTCCCCAAACTGGGTAACAGGCTAGAGACAGAACTGATGGATGGCCATCTATTGGTTGGAACTCATCCAATCCACTAGTCAGAAACCTAGGAGGAGGACCTCACCGACGTTAGTGTCCAGGGCACAGCAGCAAAGAGGGAACCTGGGAATGGGGACAGAGGTCCGACCCAAGAGAGGTTCAAGCTGCCTGCCATATGGGCCAAAACAGGAGGAGACCCCAAAACGCTTCAGGCAGTGGGGACCCACCAACTACAGACGGGTGCATGGAAGTAAAGCTCCCCAGGTCAGTACACCAGCACTGGAACAAAGGGAATACCGGATTGGTAGAGATCAGCACTAGCCGGGTTGCAGCCATTCCAAACCAGTGAGTGAGGTGTGCTGCCCCCGTGGAAGCAGCCGAGCAGCTCGGATCAGGGTTCGCTGCGGCTCGAGGGTCTCCGGACCCGGAGTCGTGCGGCAACTCAAATGAAGGGGGGGAGTATTTACAGGGGAAATTGATATAGTTTGAGACGCCACCCGTAGTGTACGGTAATTTGGGGCGTACCGCCGCTGCCGTTGGGAGTACCCGGGTGATGGTGTGGGGCAGCCAGGTGTCGTAGCTCTCTACGGGTAGGGGCAGATGCCCTGGGACTCGGTAAGGGGGTGCCATGGGGGACAGGGGTCACTCTCGTACTCAGTTCATAAGCAGACACTGACAACCGGGTAAACCAAGTCTCTGGGTACCGCTGCCGCTGAGGGGAGCTCGTCTGGGTCCCGTCCCCAATAGTGTTGCCTGATCCATGACCTGCCACCTGGCACTAAGTTTAACTTCAACGTGGTGGTCTGGTAGTTTGAAATTTGCCGGACCCCGCTCCCCACTGTGGCTAAGTGTGGGAGCCTGCTCTCAGGGCTCACGCTTGGGATTTTCTGGACCGTTTTGGATTGGAAAGTCCTATCCCCCTCGTTGTGCTAATGCCCCGATTCTGAAGAGGGTGGGAACGGATCATGAAGGCTCCATTCTCCTCAGATGGATTATCGGGTTGCTACTCCCTGTCCTAGGGCCCGTGTACCCCGTCGTGCCTTTGGTCCCGGACCGGTGACAGTGCTAGGCTGCCGGCTTTCCTCCTTGACAGGTCCAGACACCTTGCCACAATACCCTCCTCTAGGCCCAGACCACCATCTGCAACCAAGACAACTTCTCTTGGGAGTCACCACTCCAAACCTCCTCTGAGCTCCTCACAGCTCGAGGGTCACTTCACTCCTCTCCCTCACTGACAACTCACTCAACTTACTACACTCCTCAGCTCCCCTCCCTGACCCCCCAGGTGGGCGACTCTATTCCACTCAAGCCGTCCACTGGTGTGCCTGGCGGGTGTGGTGCAGGGTGCATCTAGGATTTGATTTGCTGTTGGAGGCAACACCATCAGATAGGGACCCAGAACCAAGAGGGAGGTGGAATACTGCATGGGAGGATAGGTTGTGCAGTACCCTGTGACGACCTGATAGTCCAGGGGCGTCACATTCCCCCTTGGTTAAACATAGCTCGTCCTCAAGCTACAGGACATCCAGAGGTTTATTTTTGTAACTGCAAGGAAAAAGAGATAACATTTTATTTACAGGTTTTTCATCCCACATTAGGGAGGCCCATTACTTAAACGTTACTTTAACTTTTAGAGTTCATCTTTTACCATGGAACGCTACCGGTTATGCTAGTAGCGGAGGCTCAACCTGCTCCGTTGCAGCCCCTTCCTGCGACAGTCCAGTCCCAACGTCCCGGATCCCATCAACCTGCCACCCAAAAAACCTGACCCGCTGCATTCCTACTTGTGGGTCCGTAACCAGGTTAAGGTCCCGGGTGTTGAAAAGACGACTCTGGTGGCAGTCCTAAGCAACCTGGTAGCCATTGCCCGTTGCACCAAAACCCACCAGGGCCCTCTGGTATTATCTACCAGCATTGCATTGTCAGAGACCCTGATGGTCTTTTCCCTGTAACAAACGGTGGAAAAAGGTTCAGCAAGGAGGGTGCAGTCTATTTGTAGCATAAATTTCCTGTCACCTTCCATCAGGGACCCTTCAGCCGATCCCCGACAGCCTCCTCCATAGAATACTGGAGAACCTTTAACAAAGATGACAGTCCACACAAAACTTTTTAGAACTTGCAGGTTCCGGTCCCTTTAATGTCAGGAACTTCCTGGATACACTCTTGCAAAGTGCCCTGGTAAACCACAGCGTCAACATATGGGCATCACCACAATGGTATTGGCCGGGTTCTCTTCATCTGAAGTGGACTCTTCTTCTACCTCCATTATCTCTAACTCTGGCACCGACCTTGATGATACAGAAACTCGATACCCATTTCCTCCCAAACGTGGTACGAAGGCGGCCTCTGGGATACTGGAACCTGAATCTTCTTCCTCCATCTCTTCCCGTTCCGATTCTACGGTAACCAGGACAATCTGATCAGGAGTCGCGGCCTGGTCATCTCCATCAGGAGTTGAGGGATCCACTGTCGGTGTTGTGGGCAGCGCCTCGGGATCAGCCGTGGTAGAGGGCGGAGGTGACGGTGGCTCAGTGCTCGCGGCGGCCGGATGCAGACCAGACCCTGCAGCAATATAGGTCGGGTCAACTGGGGTTGGGTAGCTGCTTACCCGCTCCACGCGTGGGACTCCAATCTCACGGGCTTGCACCACCGCGGCCATCCTCCGCATCTCGTTCCAAGCAGCTGTTCCGGGAGCAGTATCCCCTGCTGAACAGTCGCGCTTCTGTGCCATCTTGCCTCTGTGGTGTCCAGGAAGGTTATAGCAGAGTCCTGGCGCCCCTGCTTCACTTCCGCTGCTACATGCCGTCAAGACCCCTCGGTTTTTTCCCAGCACTCACTGTAGCACTCGGGCCCTCTGGGAACTTCCGGTTCCAGGCAAACTTTCAGGATGAAGGGCGGGGCTTCGGGTTTGCGCGCTTTTGGTCAAGAAGACAGCGTTTTGGTGCCAAAAGATGGCGGAAATGGCGGGAAACGGGATTCTTGACTCGCGGTTTGGACTTTCAAGGCGCACGTCACCCAGGTAAGTGGGCCCTGCTCGTATTATTTTCGTGACACCAGGAATTTGAGGTGTGCCGTCCCCGTGGAAGCAGCCGAGCTGCTCGGATCCGACTTTGCTGTGGCTCGAGGGTCTCCGGACTTGGGTTCGTGCGGCAACTCAAATGAAGGGGGGGGGGGAGTATTTACAGGGGAAATTGATATAGTTCATGACGCCACACGTGGTGTTCGGTAATTTGGGGAGTACCCGGGGTGATGGTGTGGGGCAGCCAGTTGTCGTAGCCCTCCACGGGTAGGGGCAGATGGCCCGGGACTCGGTGAGGGGGTGCCGTGGGGGACAGGAATCACTCTCGTACTCACTCAGTTTATAATCAGACACTGACAACCGGGTAAACCAAGTCTCTGGGTATCGCTGCCACTGAGGGGAGCTCGTCCGGGTCCCATCCCCAATAGTGTTGCCTGGTGATCCGTGACCTGCCTCCTGGCACTAAGTTTAACTTCAATGTTGTGGTCCGGTAGTCTGAAACTTGCCGGGCCCCGCTCCCCACTGTGGCTAAGTGTGGGAGCCTGCTCTCAGGGCTCATGCTTGGGATTTTCTGGACCGTTTTGGATTGGAAAGTCCTATCCCCCTCGTTGTGCTAATGCCCCGATTCTGAAGAGGGTGGGAACGGATCATGAAGGCTCCATTCTCCTCAGATGGATTATCGGGTTGCTACTCCCTGTCCTAGGGCCCGTGTACCCCGTCGTGCCTTTGGTCCCGGACCGGTGACAGTGCTAGGCTGCCGGCTGTCCTCCTCGACAGGTCCAGACACCTTGCCACAATAACCTGCGACCGGGGGTCCGACTCCTCAAGGTCCAGACCACCGTCTGCAACCTAGACAGCTTTTCTTGGGAGTGACCACTCCGAACCTCCTCTGAGCTCCTCACAGCTTGAGGGTCACTTCACTCCTCTCCCTGACTGACGACTCACTCAACTGACTACACTCCTCACCTCCCCTCCCTGACCCCCAGGTGGGCGACTCTATTCCACTCAAGCCGTCCACTGGTGTGCCTGGTTGATGTGTTGCAGGGTGTATCTAGGATTTGATTTGTTGTTGGAGGAAACACCATCAGATACCCAGAACCAAAAGGGAGGTGGAATACTGCACGGGAGGATAGGTTGTGCAGTACCCTGTGACAACCTGATAGTCCAGGGGCGTCACAAAAGCACAAGTTAAACAGTAGCCACTGTGTTGTCTGAATTCTTCCTACACGTCTGCATCACCATACTACAACCACCATCACCCTGCCCTGGTGCCTAGATTTACTTGCGGAGAGCCATAATATCCAAGCTGTCCAATATCACCAGCCCCAGCAGTGAGAGACTTTGCAGCGGCAGCTTTACCCATATAGCCGCATACTGCAAGTGGCGTCACGAAAAAGACTTTATTTTTACTTTGTACAATCCCAGGGTCACGGAACCGGGCAACGGCCACCCTGTGATACGTCCCAATAAATACCAGGCCCGGGACCGAGTACCCCAAAGCCCTGGGGTACATCAAAAGCAAAGGCCTGTACACATCCTACTGAAAGGTGACTGTTGTTACCTTCAGAAAATGTACTTATAATCTTTCTCTGTGCTTCAGTCATTGCTGTTCTCTAATTATGATCCTCACATTTTGGGCAAAATAAAGGTTTTATATTGATAAACTTTGGATCTTTTGTAAAACCCTGTTCTAGTGGCATGGTGCACCCCTTACGAATAAAACTTTAAATGTTCATCAATGTAGAATACATTATTTCTGAAAAAAGCAAGTGATCATACATTGTTCTCTAATTTTGATCTCCAGTGTAGATGGAGGAAATAATTTTCTTTGATATTGCCAGTAAACCTCAGACACTGCTCACCTTTGTCCATAAAGAACAAAACAGCCCAGTTTCCACTAGGGAAGAAGACTCTGACCATCACAATCCAACATAACAGTGGAACCAATTGTCCCCAAATATCTGATTTTTATGGTTGCCAAACTCCTCGTTGACTTCTTATATTCCTACCCTCAATAGTAAAGTACACATTAAGACATTTTTCCAACATGAATAATTGAATCGACTTTTTAAAGAAGGTTTATGGTCTTAGGAGTTATGGTGCAACTCCAAAAACCAATATAAGGTTCAACAAAGTTCAGACGTGGCTTCAGGGGCTCCAAATAAAAAGGAAGCAAAAAGCAGAACATCTAGAGAGGATGGAGCATTGCCCTCCCTCCCTTTGGGGCATTTGTGGAGGCCGTCATGACACCTGATTGGTGGGGAGGTCAGGGTGTCATAGGTGGGGTGAGGGGGAGGGAGCCCGTTTTGAATAGAAGTGTTAGACAAGGGGGAGGAGCGGCACCTTTCCCGCTCCTGTGTCCGAAGTGACAGTCCCGCCCACCCTCCCTATATATTGGGGTATGACAGTGATGTGAAGTTGGTGGGAGGGGTGGTATGGGGTTGTTTCTTGGGTTGTAGTGGCTGGTTGGCGTTTTTTATTGGTGGGTCCTTGAAGTTGGTTTAAAATTGGTTCGGGGAATTCATCCGGGTATGGATCCCCTCATTGGCAGAATTGATGGTCACCTGGTGATTTTGGGGGGGAACCCCGACGGGGTATGTCGGGGCCCCTGGGGGTGTGGTTGGGGTTGACGGAGGATTAACCCTTACCGTTTGGTGCTCCTGAGCCAGTGTGGGTAACGGCTGGGAGCAAGTTGGGTTTTTATGGCTCGGTTATGGGAATCACCAGGGTTTTTGTAGCTTCAAGGACCTTACCATATTGCAATTTTTATTGGTTATGTATTTTGTTAATAAAATGGCTGCTATGGCCAAAATCATCCAAAGATAAATTGGTGTCTGTGTAGTTATTTGAAATAAGAAATGGGAATGGAGGTGTGGGGTATAAAAGGAAGACCGGAGTCAACAATTCCAGGGTCATGATATCTAGAATGAAATTCTTCCTGTAATGTAGGGTTCTTCTCATTGCTCTATATCATTCTGTGAAACCAGTGACTAATTGTCACCGTTACACAACTGATTGATTGACGTGTCTTAAGCCTCAGCATTGGCCGTCTTGGGAGCTCGCGAGGTATTACCAAGTCATCATGCTCTTACCACTAGATTCTTCCATCACTTAGCGAAAGTGGAAAAAAGCAAACAGGCAGCTTCTCCCTGTGGTCATATATTATAGGGTTTGACCTAGCAAGGAGCCGGCTCGACAGCATTTTTATGTGTGGCCGGTGATTTATGAGTAAGAATGATTTCTGAAATTACTGTAATTTATGCTTGAAGACGCGCTGTCAGGAAATTAAGATGAAATAGAGATTTCCTGAATGCTCATATCTGACATTACCATAAAAAATGTCCTTTCCATTTATAAAATGATAACTCTCCTTCACCTTTGGGTGGTGACATCAATAATGGAATTTGTGGCAGTGCTGCCGCATTATAAACAGGCTCAGACTTCAGACATCAAGTGGTTCTTGTAAGCCGAATACCTGAGTATAGTACACAGCCTGCGCAACCAAGTCCTCACCCTCACATTTATTGGAAAACTTCAGCTATAAGTGTACGGTGTGATAGTATTCCTGCTTTTCTGCAATAAAGGCACCAAATGGCTGCAGACGGAGTACAGACATCCACAGATACCGCGTATGCAGTGATGCCATATGCCCTACGCCAGTGTTCCCCGATGCCAGTCCTCAAAAGCCACCAATAGTTTCAGCATTATTTAGTATTGTCCAGGAGAAATTTCAATCACCTGTGCAATATTACCTTTGGTGGCTCCGGAGGACTGGAGTTTGCGGAACACTGCCCTAAGGCTTTGGTCACACTTGGTGATATCTATACTGGTGTGCCGCCCCCGCGTAAGCAGCCGGGCTGCTCGGATCCGGATCCGCGGTGGCTCGAGGGTTTCTGGCCACTCAAATAAAGGGGGGCTATGTACAGGGGATGGTATGGACCTGTTCATGATGCCACCCGTGGTGTGTGGTAAGGTGGAGTACCACCGCTGCGGCTGGGAGTACCCGGTGGCGATGGTGTGGGCAGCCAGGTGTTTAAACACTCCACGGGTAGGGGGATGCCCCGGGACTCAGTGATGGCGTCGGGGAGGTGCCCTCGGGCCGGTAAGGGTTAATTACATACTCACTCACTCGAATAACACTGATGCTGACAACCGTAGTAAACAAAAGTTCTTGATGCCGCTGCAGCAGGGAGGGAGCACGCCTGGATCCCGTGCCCGTTGATGTTGTTAGCCTGTGACCTTGTCCTTGGCACCTCTTTACTGTAGTTGGTCTCTTTCAGATTAAAACTAAACGGGTCCCGCTCACCCGTATGGCTAATGGAGTGAGCTTGCTCTCAGGGTTCACGCTTGGGATTTTCTGTACTAGACAGTGGGAAAGTCCTATCCCCCTCGTTGCACTAGTACTCCGATTTTGGAGCGGGTGGAGAACGGATCTTGAAGGCTCCGTCCTCGTCGAGTGAATTACCAGGACGCCTGAAGCTACTTCCTGGCCTAGGGTCCACGTACCTCGTCGTGCCCTGGTCCCTGCCCGGTGAGGGCACAAGGCCGCCGGCTGTCCTCCTCCCCTTGTCACGATCCCCTGCGACTCGGGTCCAGCTCCTACAAGGCACAGACCATAGGCTGCCACCTAGTAACCGAGGAGCCCAGCTCCTGACCTCCTCTCACTTTCACCTCCAACACTACACTGCCTGTCTCCTGACACTCCTGACCTCCCCTTAACCAACTACTCAGGTGGCCGGCACTATTCCCTTCAGGCTGTCCACTGGTGTGTCTGGTGGGTGTGGTGCAGAGTGTTCCTAGGGTTTTGATTAGCTTGTTCTTAGCAACACCAAAGGTCAGGGACCCGTAACCAAGGAGGAGATGGATATCATGCAGAAGGGCAGATTGCACAATACCCTGTGACGACCTGATAGGCCAGGGCGTCACACTGGTACTGACCATGTGCCACCACAACTCTTACAGACAGCAGAAATAGAAGTGGTCCTACAACCACTGCACCTCCATTCACATTAAAGACTTTAGAACCACCATTTTTCCGGTAGGAATCCCAGCATGCTGACCACCAGGGATTATACCTTTATCACTCCTCCTGATGTAGCAATTTTCCAATCTAATACAGCGAACCATCCTGATACAAAAATCTGTATCTGGACAATTAAAAGGAATCTGTAATCAGGTTTTTGCTATGTATTCACAAAACAGCATGATGTAGGGGCAGAGACCCTGACTCCAGCATTCTGTCACTTTTTGGGTTACTTGCTGTCATTTTCCTACAGTCATTGTTTTCTCTACTGTAGAAATAGCAGTGCTCAGAAAGCTGAGCTCTGCATAACCCCGCCCACACCACTGATTGGCAGCTTTTAGTGTGCACTGTACATAGGTAGCTGCTAATCAGTGGTTGGACCTGGCTAAACACATCAGATTGACAATGAGCAAGCTAGTCCTGTAGTGACAATCTCCTTGTAATAAAACACTGATTTAATTGAAACAGCCACACAAAGCCCAGTAGATGACACATTGCTGGAATCAGGGTCTCAGCCCCTACATCATGTTGATTTCAGATTACATAGTAAAAACCTGGTGACAGATTCCCTTTAAAGTATTATTCTCACGTTAATTAGGCTGCGGTTAAACTGCAACTTTTGTGGAGCTTATGATTACCTTTTTAGTGTATGATTTGAGTACTTATTTTAATATTTGATATTTAAAGGGGATCTGTCAGGTGATTTTGTAGTACAATACTAATGTTAAGGAGACCTTTCAGGATCTGTAAGTTTTATTGGTCTACCTGCTCCTGTTATCTTGCTGTAAGCTCCATGGAATTCAGTGTCTCATGCACTCTAGTTAAGTGTATATAAATATAATTTGCATATTGACTGCTCCCACTCACCTCCCAGTGCATTCACTATCACTGCTGAGAGGTGGGAGGGTGTATGGGTGGGGAGGGTGGGAGGGGGGAGCAGTATATATGTAGTTTGTATTTACCTACGCTTGACTAGTTACTAAATCACACTGAATTCTATGGAGCTTACAACAAGATAACAGGATAACATAAAGCAATAAAACTTACTGATCCTGTAAGGTCTCCTTAAGCCCTGATTAAAGGTAACATTAATATTGTACTACAAAATCATCTGACAGATTCCCATTGCTAAAGTATGGATATTTTACATTTATTTGGACTCACCATATTTTTATGAAGGTCATCTATAGGATATCTTGCTGCATAATGGTACATGTGTCAAGTAAGGAAATACTACTGGAAATCTGTAGTTTATTTATGGAACAATATATCACTGCCCACTAGTAAAAAAGCTATAGGGATCATAAATTATATCTCAGGCATGAAAATATAGGAACAGATGGAGCAGTGGTCATGCAGGCAGTCCGATAACTGATAAGGAATAGCCAAACTACCGTACTACTGTAACTCCATCCGTTCTATGGACAGTGATATAGGCATTGAATAGCATGCCAAATATGCAAACTTGTTATTCTTATTTACTAATATTAATATTATTTCCTTTGAAATATGTGTATTTGACTGTATTTCTGATGGTTATGCCACCTTCTATGATATGTTTTTAACTGGCGACAATAAAAGTTGTATTTTATGGAAGTGCTGGATGGACTTGTGGCTTTTGGATTGCAATCTAATTAAGATCCTTTCACCTTTGGAATAGTTGAGCTGATTATGCTTCTTTCCTTTAATATTTCTATTACACCGCGCACTCATCCTCCTTCTACTCCTCCAGTCTAGCTCACATTTTGCTCGTCTTGGCTGTTTCCTACAGTCCGCCATGTCGGTGTTATTTTCATACCTTCCTCACGTTTTCTCACCCCGCCTGTGTTCTCTCACTTTCTCTCTAAATGTCATTCGTTTTTCCTTCTTCTCTCTGCCTAAGCAACTTTTAATTTTCCAAAGTGACTTCCCCCCCGTCCTTTTCCTATAAAGATGATGTCAGGTGCAAAGATTTCTTTATAGAATCCAGGTCTCAATGAATGTAGTGTTAGACCGGAGGAAAACTGCAATGTCCAAAATAGCTTTTACATTTTCCAGAAATACCTCAGCGTTTTTCCAACATTACACAATTTGGGGATTTGATTTATTATGGTACAGTATATTCTCATAGCGGAAGGTACTTTAGGTAGAAGGGATTGGCTGGCCTTAAAGTTATCCATAGACAGTGATAGTCCAGCCTATTAAGAATGGTCATTTTAGAGAGGACGATAATTGGTGGTAGCAAGAAAGTATGAGGCAAATTGAGGTGGAATGAAGTGGTGGTCATAAAAGTGTTTGTGTGTGTTTGTAGATGTGTGGAATGACAGAATAGGGGACCAGGATGGGACATTGCACAAGTTGTGGAACGAATTGTCTGAGCTTCCATTATTTCCTATGGGAAATCTTGCTTTGCTAGACGAGTAACTTGGTTTCCAAGCACAGTCCCAGAACGGATTGTCTCGTAAACCAAAGTTCCACTGTACTTCCATCTAAAGGCCCCGTTACACCAACGACGGATCTAACGATATATCGCCGGGGTCATGGATTCCGTGACGCACATCCGGCATCGTTAGCGACGTCATTGCGTGTGACAGCAAGGAACGAGCGTTAACAATGGAAAATACTCACCTTATTATCCATCGTTGACACGTCGTTCCTTTTTAAAAAAATCGGTGATTGTTGAGGGCGCAGGTTGTTCATCGTTCCCGAGGCAGCACACATTGCTACATGTGACACCTCGGGAACGACGAACAACAACTTACCTGCGGCCGCCGGCAATGAGGAAGGAGGTGGGCGGGATGTTACGGCCGCTCATCTCCGCCCCTCCGCTTCTATTGGGCAGCCGCTTAATGACGCCGCTGTGACGCCATACGAACCGCCCCCTTAGAAAGGAGGCGGTTCGCCGGCCACAGTGACGTCGCTAGGCAGGCAAGTCCGTGTGACGGCTCCTAACGATTTTGTGCGCCACGGGCAGCGATTTGCCCGTGACGCACAAACGACGGGGGCGGGTGCTTTCACCAGCGATATCGCTAGTGATATCGCTGCGTGTAACACCCCCTTAAGTCCGCCGTTCTATGTCTTTATAAAACTAGAACTGTCAATCAAATTAGAAGTGGGTGGAGAGAAAACAAGTAGCTGGGAAGGTGCACTTAAATGTTTGGCCACACCAAGGGTGCACCAAGTGCTTTCACTTTGTTTGAACTTTCATTGTGTGGAGTCCCTTCAAAAGTGTCATTTTGTGATTAATTTAGTGAAAACTACTTATCATATTTGTAGTTGAACTATTTAAATTCTTCTTATTTGACTGGTTTATTGCAAACAGCAGAAAGTTAGTGCATTGTGCTAATAAACCTAATTTCCAATGTTGAATACATTTGTTTGCAGCTGTAATTGTCTTAATGATAAGACGACTCAACGATATATACTCCAGCGTTTTGACTATTTGGGAAATACTTAAAAATATCTCGTTATAAATTATTATTGATAAATGTTTGCTTTTCCATTTGCTCACCGGGAAGATGCAAGAAAAGAAGTTAGACTCTGCAAAACCCGATTGACTTGCCGTGAAGGAGTCGCTCTATGGAGTAAAGCAGAGGAGCCATATCTTTCTTGCGTACCGTAATTACCACCATTTCCTTGATATTTCCTGTCTCTGTTCTATATTTATTCATTCAGGGTCAAAACTACACAACAATTGCATTGAGGACCTTCCTCTCTTTCTGTCGGAGCACCTTCCTGCTTTCTTCCCTCCCTCTGCACAATGCCTAGGAAGGAACATCCGGGCTGAGGATCTCTCTATAAACTGTAAAATGAAAACAGTTAAAAAATTCCAAAAGTACAAATTATTCTTATTTTACACTGGGCATGAAGGCATTTTGGTAGCATCTTTCAGGCTAAAGTTGGTCATACACAGGAAACCGCTGGCGGCTGTTGTGATCGGTCACTATTACTTTTGAACATTAAGGTCCTAAGTTTAATTTGTTGTAGAAGAGTTTGGGGGCATAAGAGCCGGAATGCAAATTGTATCTATACATTACTTACAGCCAAGTGTCACGGGTGACAGACAGTCATGTGGTTTCTGGCCATAGAAGGTCACAGCGTTTGGCTGCACAAAATACTCCTTGACTTTCCATTGTTCCTGCTGTCAGTATTCATTGGTATAGGTAGCTTCCTACTGGATTCAGCTCTCCCTCATTTAGACCCAGCAGGAGCTTGCCTTCTACCCAGATCATCAGCATTCTCTTGGTGCTTATGTGATGCCCTGGCCGAGCCAGGTAGTCACAAATAAGGCCCCACACAACACCCTTCCCTCACAGTTGACATCAGCCAACCTCAAAACCCTAGTCACCTCCCTCAGGGCTTGATAGACACACCAGGGGGCGGAACCAGGCGGTTGGAAGACGCCCACCAAGGAGGTGGAGGTTAGGCCCGTGTCTCAGGCCTGAAGGAAAACTGATGGGTACCAGGGTAGGAGCCCTGGTGCCTCTGGCTAGGAGGCAGATGGCGGTCTCCGTCTGCAGGAGCCGGGAAGACGGCTCCGTGGAACCGAGGAACCGAGGTGGACCGGGACAGGGTTGTAGCCCGCCGGTACCGACCCAGGGAACCGACTCGGAAACCGGAGCACACAGGGGGGTACTCAGACCATGAAGCTAGGTCCAGAAGTGACTGGAACTGGTTAATTAACTGATTGCAGCCAGGACTAGAGGTCCTGTGCTACCCAAAGTCTCAATTGAAGGCAACAGCCCACCGAGGGGGATAACAGGCCACTTCCATGGCTCAGAGATCTCACGGGCCAGCGTCTGCGGGCAAGGGCTCCTTAGATAATAGCAGGGACTAAAACTTAACTTTTAATAATCCAGATAAAATTGTCAATATTACAAAAGTGCAGTAAAATTGCCAAATGGCTATAAATTGAAATGGTCTCACCCAGATGTTCTCCAGGGACAAAAGGACACACCGATCCAGGGTTGATCACAAGCGGAAAAAACCAGGGTAAAGCATTGGGAGATGGTAAGATATAAACCCTGTCGTGCCCCGTGCCAATGCTTCCGCCCTGACAAGGGCAGCGCCCAAATGAGCTGTCTGCCCCACAACCAAATAAAGAAGCGTTCTCCCAACGCGTTTCCCTCTAAGTGAAAAGAGTTCTTCAGGGGAGATTAAAGAACCAATTGAACAACCTGCAGTGGCAGGGTTCAAGAGACTGATCAACCTGCAGTGGCAGGGATCAAAGGTACAGGCTATGTGTCCAAATACAGGGTGGCACCACCCTGTATTTGGACACATAGCCTGTACCTTTGATCCCTGCCACTGCAGGTTGATCAGTCTCTTGAACCCTGCCACTGCAGGTTGTTCAATTGGTTCTTTAATCTCCCCTGAAGAACTCTTTTCACTTAGAGGGAAACGCGTTGGGAGAACGCTTCTTTATTTGGTTGTGGGGCAGACAGCTCATTTGGGCGCTGCCCTTGTCAGGGCGGAAGCATTGGCACGGGGCACGACAGGGTTTATATCTTACCATCTCCCAATGCTTTACCCTGTTTTTTTCCGCTTGTGATCAACCCTGGATCGGTGTGTCCTTTTGTCCCTGGAGAACATCTGGGTGAGACCATTTCAATTTATAGCCATTTGGCAATTTTACTGCACTTTTGTAATATTGACATTTTTATCTG
Organism: Anomaloglossus baeobatrachus; assembly: GCF_048569485.1. NCBI lineage: Eukaryota > Metazoa > Chordata > Amphibia > Anura > Aromobatidae > Anomaloglossus > Anomaloglossus baeobatrachus. Next base: position 67,952,261 of record NC_134362.1, on the reverse strand, counting down.
GATTATTAAAAGTTAAGTTTTAGTCCCTGCTATTATCTTGTGTAAATTGGACTATTGGGCATTATCTACCTGCTTGCAGGTTATTGCTGTTATACCAAGGGCTCCTTAGGCCATATCCAGCAGGGAGCGGACTCCCGAAGTTGCAAGCACAGGCAGTCCACCGTTCTAAAAAAGGTGCAGGAGAAAGACAGAGACCACCAGCCGGGTGGGGAAACCAGAACGCAGCCGGCTGCGGGCACCGATCACCATCACCTTGGTTTACCAGAGACTCGTGTGTTTCCTTAATAGTGAGTACACCAGCACCCTGCGGTCGCCCATCTCCCTGCACCACCAACCCCAACGGGTCCCGGGGCCACCATCCCTGCCCACGGAGGGGTTAACATCTTGCTGCACAACATCTCCCCCGGGTGCCCCGTAACTGCAGCGGTGGTGTCCAATATCACCACATACCGTGGGTGGCGTCACGAACCTAGTACGGCCCAGCCCGTACATATACGTCCACCACCCCCCGACCCTTTTCATTCGGAGTGTCCGCGGGATCCCTCGGATACGGAGACCCTCGAGCCACCCACCGGAAGGTCCGGACCCGAGCAGCGGCACACTTAAATATTCCTTCCTTCCTGGGACTGGTGCTGATGATTTTTTTCAGTTCATTGAAGCCCTGGGTGCAAGCATGGGGCTTGTACTCCTCTGTGGTATCGTTGCTGAAAACTTTGCTGAACTTCTACCTGTGTCATCTGTGGATAAGTAGTTCTTTCACTTTCCCCCTGTGTATCCTCCCTGTGTCGTCTATAGTGTTTAGTGGGGTTGATGAAGAGCTCACCCCATCCGTTCCCTATTTAGGATCCAGCACCTAGGGTCAGGTATCCGGCTCGGCACATAGGTGTGGAACCAATCTAGGGTGGTGAGGGACCCCAGGGAACAGCAGTAGGTTTGGTCAGGGGTCACCATCCCCCCCTTCCCTAGACACAGGGTTTCCCTTCCTTTCCCTTTCACCATTCATTTTGCATCTCCTTCCCGTACACAGCGTGACACCAAGCCCCTGTTTATGTGTAAGTGGCCAAGTACAAGGGCAAGGGGTTCATATCGGTGCTATATTTATTGAACACCATTAAGAATACATGCACTGCAGTTCACTTACCAGATTTCATAGAGCACCTCCTGCATTTTATACTCTGATAAAGTGTTGTTGCTTATAGAATCGAAGTCCACATTTTTGTGAACTGAACCTGAAAAAAAGTAAAACATTTAGTTGCTAATCTCGCTATGGGAAACATGGAACCATTTCATTAATAAAGTTTTGCTACAGGAGTCTCAGCGGTTATATGGGTCCATAGAAAAACCAGAATAGCCTAACAGCATCAGTAAGGTAGGTACATGATAGGTTTTTCTCTATGGACAAAAGTATTGGGGTACACCTCATAATAATTGAATTCATGTTTTGTATCCAGTCTCATTGCCACACTTGCAATACACGCAGACCCTCGCCACACACTGCCTCTACTAACATTCACAAAAAAATGGGGTCACTGAATTCATACCAAGTCAGTTCATGAAATTTCTTTCCTCCTCAATTTTAACTATCACATGTGAGTGATATAATAGAAGGGGCCGGAGTCGAACAAGTTAGCAGAGGCCCACATGACAGGGATTAATCCTTGAGGAAATGAGTGAGAATTGAATAGGCCCCCCTTTAGAGCATTTAGTGTGGGGGGGACTCATGGATTTGCATTGCCTGACACCCTATTTCTTGTTGTTAATTGTTTTGTTTATTTAATTTGTACATATCACGGGGTATAAAATGACTGAATAGGGACACCTATTCGGGCCTTCAGACTGGGGTCCCTGCGCTGTCCCTTGTCTCAGAGGTACACTTGATGGTAGCGAGATCTGAGCCCCCAGCGTGACCCTGACTCCTGTCCGAACCTTGTTCTTACTCCCTATCTCCCCCACCCTTGGGGCGTGCAGGACATACCATAACAAACCCCCCAAACAACACGGATAGGTGAAAAAAAACAAACTTGTACACACAGCATGCAAACACAAGGGAGAGACTATACATGTATGGGAGGGAATAAACTATAAGGTTATGTTCCCACTGGAGTTTGTACCTGCGGATATATCCGCAGGTACGGCTGCAGGTTTCCCGCAGCTGCTCGCTGGAATCCACAGCTATTTTTAGCTGCGGTAGTACAGCGAAATAGCTGCGGAAAACCTGTGGACATTCATGCGACTTACCTGCGGAAGTCCCGGCCTCTATCTCCAGAGTGGAGGGTCGAGATTTCCGCAGGTAATTCCACAGGAAGAATTGACATGCAATTACGTGCGGCTGTGGGACATTCGCAGCATATTCCGGAGCCGCACGTATCTGCAGCATGGACACAGCACTCCCCATGTCCCATAGGATAACATGACATGGGGAGTGTCTGTGCATGCTGAAACCTGCGGATTTATCTGGAAAATCCAGAAAGTCCGCGGATTTTCCGCAAATAAATCCGCAGGTTTAATCTCCCGTGGGCACATAGCCTAAGGAAGGAAGTAAATGCACAACGGGGAAACCTTCACATCACTCAAACAGCAAACTACTGGTCACCAAGAATAGGTTCACCACAAAGACTTGTCTTGCAGGAGCATAGTCTAAAGCTATTATCGCCAGCAACAAACAGACTCCTCAGCTTTAAATGGGGAGGAGACAGCTGAATACGAATTAGCAACCTGAGTCTCAAGGAGCTGCACACCACTCCACAGGAATTAACTCCTGCAAGACTGGAAAGCAGTGGAAAAAACTCCGCCGACGCCTGGCTGAGGCTGAGTAACTAGGAGACTTCAGGTTGCCTGCCGAACTCTCCAATGTGAACAGAGTCCGATGCTGCCGCGGCACCCCGCGAGTGTTGACCTGAACATGACAGTACATTAATTGTTGTTGGTATGGTGTGCTCTCCTCTCCAACCCCTCCACACCCACCTGTTTTGTTATGCTTTATGGTACTTACCTTCTAGATTCTTCTTTAGCCACTCAGTGATTGGGCGGATTTTTGCAACAGATCCAGGATTGGTAGATAACTTTTGGCGGCAAGAAAGAGGTATGTTTAGACTGATGTCTGGTTGTGAGGTGTTCATTGCTGAAAGGAGGCAGCTTCCCGCCCGCCCTCCCCTTATGTTTACGTCGCAGTTTTATTAGTTGGGTGGTCGTCCAGTTAATTCGGGGTAGACAGTGTTTCTTTTCCCTGAGATATTGAAATATTAATTATTTATACAAGATGGTTTAATTATTTAATAATTAAATTATGTAAACTATTAATAAACACCGCAGCCTTTATTCACCAAAACCGGTTTCTCTGATTTAATTTTTAAGATATATTTTAGCTGTATAGGGGGTGTCTATGGTCTCTGCGATCCCATGGTTGTCTGGGTTGGGGCAAAAGGTGGAAAATGGGGATATATATGGAAAAGGGCGGGAAAAGGGCCATTTTGGGGCACACACAGACAGGAGTTCCACCCGCCTACCCCTTTTTTTAGTTAAGGATTGTGGTTTGAGGCGAAAATAAGGAACATTTCATTTCTATTGATAAATTTTTGCACAAGTTCGGGGGCTGTTTTAAAGACCTCATGTCACAGTAGAGTAGTCGTGGCGGTGGGGGGTGGTCATTGGAGTTGGTGAAATTATTGGTATCAGGGGATTTATATGGATGATTCCCTCCCGGAAGGAATGAGTAATGGATGATTTGGCACTAAGTGAGGATGTTCCCTGGGAGTCGGGGGTGTTGGACTTTTTGTTGACCTCTAATGCTGGTATGGTGCCCTTGAGCTGGAGTTTTATAGCCGAGAGTAAAATATATCTATCTAAAGTATTTTGGTTATATCTGCGAGAACTGGTAGTTTCCAATCTTTGGTTATTTATATTGTTCTTGATCATTTACGTTAATAAGATGGCCTCTGTGTCCAATTTATCCAAAAGAAAGTCGAGTGTGGTTATTTATATAGTATAAGAGGTGATGGGAGTAGGTAATGGGGAAGGTCATGAATGGAGCAAGTTGGGCCATACACTGTCATGAAAAGTCGAAGGAACTGCGCAACCCAGCCACAAAGCAGAGACCATGATACAACATTATAGAGCGAGGTCACTGAGTGCTGAGGAGCAGAGGGCAGAAAAGTCACCAACGCTCTGCTGACTCCATAACTGCAGAGTCCAAACCGCCTCTGGCAACATCAGCATAAAATATGTGCGCCAAGAACATAATGGCATGGGTTTCCATGTTGAGAAGCTGTATGGAAGTGCTGCTCAAACCCCCTTGAAGAAAATGTGATGCTTTGCAATGTAATGTTTTAAATGTGTTTGCTTGTTCACATGGATTTATTCTGGCATGGATAGAGTTAAAGGGAATCTGTCACCAGGTTTTTGCTCCCTCATCTGAGTGCAGCATAATGTAGAGACAGAGACCCTGATTCCAGTGATGTGTCACTTACTGAGCTGGTTGCTGTCATTTTGATAGAATCAATGTTTTCTCTGTTGCAGATCTAGCAGCTATACAGAGCTTGTGAATATACTGGACTACCTGCAGCATGCCAAGCAGTCCTCTAATGATAATCTACGGCTGATTAAACTGTGGTTTAATCAAAACTATATTGAGCAGCCCAGTAAGTGACATATCGTTGAAATCAGGATCTCTGTCTCTACATTATGCTGCTCTCAGATTATGTGGCAAAAACCTGGTGACAAATTCCCTTTAAGGATTGAGACTGAATCAGACTGGGAGGATTCATAATAGGAGACAAGCGAGTTCTTTCCAGAGAGGTGACGGTCAGTTAGGTAAAATCACAAATAAACTGTAGGTTCTAAGATCCAAGAGGTAGCAGATTGCCATGAGATAAGTGTGTGTGGTGAAGAGAGACGATAGCAGATAGTAAGGTCTGAGGACCATGCAACTGGGGAAGAATTGTGAAAGTCTGCAGAGACCGATAGACCAAAAAGTCTGATAGAACGGAACTCGGGCAAGGGAGAGCGAATGAACAGGTGGAGAGAGACCTGTGCTTAGAGGAACGGAGTGAGAGAAACTTGTATCAGAAGTACGTTAGAGAAAGGTATCCTATTTTGGAATCCAGTGGAACCTCGGTTTACCAGTAACTTGGAGTGCGAGTATTTCGCTATACGAGCAAAGCTTCCTGTAAATTTGTAACTCTGTTTACGAGCAATCTTTGCTGTACGAGCAAATACTCACCGCACACACTTCTGGTTCCGTACTTTCACCACGCACTGACCCGCTCTTGCAGTCCGCACAAACACACACAAACATGCACGCACACACACATATTATGCTCACCTTACCTTCCATTCCCTCGCCGGCCTCTTGGTTCTTGCAGTCCGCTGGTACAGGATGTGTATCGGGTAACCATTGCGATGATGGAGGAACTTCCGCTGTCAGACGCTACTCAAAGGCAGCGCGCTGACCAATCAGAGGCAAGCAGCTTTGACGTTAGCGCTCTGGCAGAGGAAGCTGAGGACTGAGCCATATCCAAAGCTTTTGTGGCACAGGATGGACTGTGCTACTGTCCTATGGACAGTTGATAAACTAAAGAACTGTGCTGATCTGTTTTGGCATCCTTACTAAGAAGGACCATATCAATGTAATGGACTGCTGCCAGGCTAGAGGACTTTGCCTATTTTTGTTTCAGGGTACCTAATCGAGAAGTACCAGATGCTGTGTCGAGAGTTGTGCCCTAGAGGAACAGATCCAGATGTCATCTGCTAAGAATCAATTGTTATTAGTTTAGGTGGAGGTGTGGTTGCGTTAGTGTTTTGCGGGACCTGGATGGTTGAGGATGACCATCGTGAAAGGAGGGGGAAATGTAAAGAAGTGAAAGTGATCCCCCCACCCTCTTGATGGCAATGTGTTGTTTTTCAATGTAATGCACTTGTTTTAAATGTGTTTCATGGTTGACATGTATTTAGTCTGACATGGATGGAGTTAACAGTGAGGAGGTATATGGGAAGACAAGAGAGTTGTTTCCTAGGAGGTGATAGTCAGTTAGAACCCAGAATTTGTTTGTGTTGTTGTGGCGCCCCTGAGGTTTCAGTCGCCACAGGGTACTGCATCTCACTTAAGGTGTAGCACTCATCCCGGGTAAGGAGAGGTTAATCACTGGTTTCTCACATTCACAAACCACACACAGTTAGGTGCTTTCCCACCGGGGGGATGGCCTGGGGTAGATAGGAGGGTGGTCATCACGAGGCAGGGAACTTTCCTGGTCACTAGGACAACCACCTGGGGGGGCGGGCACCACTAGCGGAAAAGGGAAGGAGCATCTTCACACTTGGACAGTCAACCCTGGGCACAGCTTGGGGTGAGGTACACAGTTGGGACCTCGGCTCAATCTTCTTTTACCTCACACTTCTGGGAGCCCCATAGGACCCGCAGCTTAGAGCAGGTAGCTCAGCCCGGGTTCTCGACAGCTACACAGGATTCCACGGTTTGCGGAAAGTGCAGGAAACACCTGCAGCCCGTTCCACATTCCACATACACCGGGATTGGAGGGACCCCGACCAAAAAAGACTCACAGTAGGAACACCGGTGGTGACCTCGAATTGCTCGGGATTGACCGGGGCCCAGCACGGCGGAGACTGGTACTCCGGTAGTAGCAACCGGGACTGTGAGTAAAGAAACCTTGAAACCGCAGAGACTGTGTCCGCCAGTCTTTGCTGTTGCCGTTGCCCTGCGCTTTGGCGCCAGCCATCACTACAACCCTCATCATCCTCCCTGGGGCCCACTCCACCTGTGGAGAGCAGAACCATCTCTGCTGATATAACCATCCACCTCAAAGGACAGAGACAGCAGCGGCAGCTAATCCCTGGCCGTATACCGCAGGTGTCGTCACGAGACAAACTATCCCATCCTCCATTCAATACCCTTTTTATTGTACGCCTCGGGGCTATGCAGCCGGGCAGGGCCACCCATGACATCCCCAGATTCAACATCACCGGCCCAGCGACAAGTAACAGTTAACCCCCTTGGCCCGTGGGTGCTACATTGTACATAAGGTCCAAGAGCTAGCAGTCTGTTGTGAGATAGGTGTGTGTAGTGAAGAAAGACCATAATAGATAGTAAGATCTGAGGACTGGAGAATTGGGAAAGTTTGTAGAGACGAATAGATCGCAGAATCTGATAAACCAGAATTCGGGCAGGGAGGCCAAATGAAGAAGGTGGAGAGAGACCCAGGTGAAACAGTGGAGAGGAGAGGAACGAACTGAGAGAGACTTGTATAGAAGGACGTTAGCGAAAGATATCCTATTTGTGAATACTGGAAGTAAATAATGGTTGTCATAATGGGACACAAATTCCTCTACGCGGGATTGAGGAGGTGTAACACCCCTACAGCGGTCGCACCGCTCGGATCCGGGGTCTGCTGCTGTGGCTCGAGGGTCTCCGGACCAGGGGGCTTGCGGCCTATAAAATCCGTAAAGGGGGCTATTTACAGGGGATAAGAGTTTGTGACGCCACCCCTGGTTCGCAGTAATGGAGTACTGCCGCTGCCGATGGGAGTACCTGGGGGAGATGGAGTGGGGCAGCCAGATGACATTCCTTCCACAGGTAGGGGAGACCCCGGGACTCTGTGAGATGGTGGAGCGGGAGTGTGCAGGACCAGCTGGAAGCAGGGGAGGACCATCTACTCACTCAGGCAACTTTGGTGGTGGTGCAGCCGCAAAGAAGACGCTGACAACAAGGTGAATCAAGTCTCTGGATTCTGCTGCCCTCTTGGGGGAACCCGCCTGAGTGTCCGCCCCCTGCAGTACTGCCTGGTGGTCCGGAGCCTGCCTCCGTGCACAAATTGTTAAGTGACCGTGTGGCCTGTAGGTATAAAGCTGTCCGGACCTTGCTCCCTCCTTTTTGGGATAAAGGAGCTGTGCTCTCAAGGGCTCACGCGTGGGATTTTTGTGGGCTGCTTGGGTTGGAAAGCCCTATCCCCCTCGTTGCGCTAGTGCCCCTGATCTCTGAGCTTCTTGGGGGACAGTCCATAAAGCCACTATCCTCCACAGGTTAACTGCCGACTTGCCGAAAGCTACTCCCCGACCTAGGGTCCAGTACCCTGCTGTGCTTTCGGTCCCGAACCGGCTATTGAACTCGAGCTGCTGACCATCCTCCAAGACTAGGTCCAGGCACCCAGTCCCAATATCCTGCGACCGGGTCTCCGACTCCTCTGGGCCCAGATCACCGCCTGCAACCCAACCTTCCACTCCCAGGGAGCCACAAACTCCCCCAGCTACTCACTACTTGAGGGCTACTACTAAACTGACTCTAAACTCTGCTCTGACTCACTTCCTCTCTCCCACCAGTCTGCCTGAACCCTAGGTGGCGGCCCTATTGCAGCTCAGCAGCCCACTGGTGTCTCTGACAGGGTGTGGTGTGAGGTGTGGTTAGGATTTTGGATGCTGATGGAGGCAGTACTAAAAGTTGGGAACCCAGAACCATGGGGGTTTGAGTCCTGCACTAAGAGATAAAGAGCGTGCAGTACCATGTGATGACCTGACTAGTCCAGGGGCGTCACAGGTGCATCACATCCCAGAGTCTGTGACAAACTAGAATGGACTATGTATGCAATGGTGAGGAGTCGTACCAACCAAACTTCCTTAGAGGAGACCCCACAAGGGAAGACAAGAGCCCTCAGAATTCCTGACTGGACCATAATGAGATACAAGTGTGTGGGAAAAGAGGAAAAGGAACTGTCTTGTGATGTAAAAGAGAATTGTCTGTTCCTGCTTATAGGAACTGAATTGTACAAGAAAAACAGTTCCTACTATCTATTTTATAAAGTTGTTATCAAGTTCAAGTTCAATGAAGAATATATTTTTGGACATCGGTCTCTTTTAACTTGCTGTGAACCATCTGATCCTGGCCTGCTGTTTCCCACTCCAATCATCAGTCTGTGGAGGTGGATCACCCAGGAAAGGAGCGCCTCAAAGACACACACCTAGCGAGGACCCCCATTTTCATGTAAAGTGGTGGGGCATAGGAAACATGTACCTCGTCCACAGCTACCACTCACAGTCACGTTACACATGCAGCCTTATATCACCAAGCGCAATGCCAAGTGTCAGAGTGGTGTGAAGCTGCCACCACTGAATGCTGGAGCAGTGGAAATGTGTTCTGTGAAGTGACGAATCTCATGTCTGATGGAAGAGTATGAGTTTAGCCAAAAAACAGGAGAACGTTACCTGCCTGATTGCATTTTTCCAGCTGAAAGGTTTGGTGGAGGAGGAATAACACTATTAGGTTATTTATCGGGGGGCAAACTCAGCTCCTTAGGCTGGGGCTACACAAGCATATGGCATTCGATGCGAAATGCTAATGACCCTTTGTCCCGCTGTGCTGCGAGTGAAAGCTGAGTGTCATTATACTGTGATCCGATCCTGCGATCAGATCACAGCTGCGGAGGAGAGGGAGGGATTATTCTAACTATCTCCTACATTATCAGCTCATGCGATTATCGCACTGCACTCCGGTGTCATCCGAGTGCAGTGCGATGTTTCACTCGCACCCATAAACTGGGTCTGAGTGAATACAGATCGGATTCCACCTGTAGCATGCCGCGACTGTTTTCTCAGTCCAATTAGGACTGAGAAAATAATCGCAGTTGGGAATGACCCATAGAGTAATATGGGTCCAAATTTTTATCGCATTCCACTCGGGCCATTTTACTCGCCGGGTGTCCTAGCCCTTAGTCCTAGTGAAGCCATATGTTAATGCCTCCTCGTACAATTGTAGCTTCCATCTTTGTTGGAACAGTTTGGGAAAGGCCCTTTTGCCCTTTTCTGTTTCCTAGAACTGTGCCCAGTTCACAAAACAAGATCCATAAAGATATTGTTGGGGAAGTTTGGTGAGTGAAAACATGACAGGAACCCATCTCAACCTCATCTAAGACATTTGGGATGAACTTGCGAATATTAGCCCATCCCTCTTGGCCATCATTATGGATGAATGAGCAAAAGTAACCACACAGAACTCCAAAATCTTGTAGAAAACCTTCCCAGAAGAGAGGGAGACTCTCTAGATAGATAGATAGATAGATAGATAGATAGATATGTGGCGCCCTGGACTAGCCAGGTCGTCACAGGTACTACAACACAAACCCCCACCCTGAGACAGGCACATCAGCCAGACACAAAATCCTTGTTGCCTCCCTCCAGGGGCTGATATCCACACCAGGTGGGGTGGAGCCAGGCGGTTGGCCCCACCCACTGAGGAGTACACAGTCCTGGAGGCGGGAAAAGGAAGTCAGATCAGTGAGTGAGGAGTAGAGTGCAGTTAGGGAAGTGGTAGGAGAGGAGCAAACTGACCGTGTCCGGGTGTGTGGCCCGGGCACCAAGAGCAAGATTGGCAGACGGTGGTGGCCGTCTGCAGGAGAGGCAGATCAACGCGGAACCGTAGGACTGGGGACGGGCGGTGGCCCGACGGTACCGAACCGGGGTGCGAAGTGAAGCCAGCACACACAGGCAGGGCCTACGGACCACGACCAGGCTTGGAGTCGCCATTAGAGGTCAAATCCGTCAGTGACCGGAACCCCAGGGGTTTCCTAACAGCCAAGACCCAATTGAAGGCAACCGTCCGACCAGCAAAAGGATATACAGCTACCGCCACAGCTAGAGTTCCAAGGGCCAGAGCCTGCGGGCAAAAGGGCTCCTCCGGCACATATATACGCTGGGGAGCGGGTTACCGATGGGAATCCATCGGGACCGAACATACACAAAGGTGCAGGGAAAGGCAGCCACCACTAACCGTCCAGGAGAAGCCATAGCAGCCGGCTGCGGGTCCCGTCCATCCAGCCATTTGGTTTACCAGAGACTTTGCGTACCTTTGTGGCTGAGTGAGTACTACCGTGCCATCCGGCACCGCGCTGTGCAGTCCAAGCGACCCTGCACCCATCCAACCCTGCCTCCCCGTCATCTCACCGGGACCCGGGACCACCAACCCCTACCCACGGAGGGGGAAAACAACATCCCAGCTGCTCCCTGCCATCGCTCCCGGGATCCCCGTCACCAGCAGCGGTGATGCCCAACCTCACCACAACCCGTGGGTGGCATCACGGACCAAATCCCCAAACCAAACTACCCCCTTTCACTCACGGGCGAGGAGTGCCGCTCAAGTCCCCGGATCTGGCCCACCGCTCGAGCCACCGAGCAGCAGCAGCAGCGCCGGACCCGAGCGTTAGCGAGCGCAGCGGCGTCCTTCCCCGCCCGCGACAACTTGGCGTCACGAACAGGATCTTACCGTTCTGCCGGCTGGTAGAAGTGCGCCTTGTGCCCCACCGGCGGTGTCCGGCCGAAAAATTTCAGAATCCGCCATCTTGGGCGCGAAGATTTTTCCGCTCGAGCGTCTTCTCGAGCAGTGGAGGCGCGAAAGCCGAAGCCCCGCTCCTGAAGAGGAGGTGCCGAGAAAAGACCAAGGGGGACGGATAGCGTCCAGCCGCATGTAAATCGAGGCCATAGAAGCAGGGACGCCAGGACTCTGTAAACGACCCGGTTCCTGGAACCCTGAAGCCGCGATACCATGTCCGCCCCGCCTGCACCGCCTGAGGCCCAGCAGCCCGGGACCGGGACCGTGGCGTGGGTGAGGGCCCGAGTAACTGAGTCTAACCAACGTAATCGGAATCAGATACGTCTCCTGGCGGAGCAGTGGACCACCGAGGTGGAAGCGCTGGTTGTGATTGCCCAGATGCACGAGATGGGAGCCAACGTGACGGAGCTGGAGAGTGACCCACGCCTCCATGTCCCACAGGGACCGGCCGCTGCGGCTGGGAGACCCGGTCCGATCCTGGCCCTTGTACCGTCCCTGCCACTACCCATGGGGCTCCCCAGCACTAACCTACCTGACCTGTTGCCCAGTGCTACAGAGGTGGGGCCCGAGATGCTGAGAGCCGAGGGCCCGGGGGTCGGAGAGCTGGAGGAGGCTGCAGGCCTGGATGCTGCTGCAGCTGGTGGCGACCCACCTGGCGCAGAGGAGAAGAAGACCCCGGCAGTCCGTCTGGCCCTAGAGGGAACTCCTGACCGTGAGGGGGTTAGGAGCGATGATTCCGGAACTGATACAGAGCCAGTTTCGGAGTCCGAGGAAGCGGGTGAGAGCCTTCTCCACGGCGGTGGGCCGGTAGCTTTCTATATTCCGCGCGCCAGTGGAAATGGATATCGGGCGCTCCTTTCCCAACAGGCCTGCCACCGCATGTTTGAAATATTGGCAGCGGAGGGTGAGGCCACCTCAGAGGAAAAGTCGGAGTAAGGCAGCACCGTTACCTGTTAAGTGAATGAACGAATCAACCGAAGTTTACCCTGATTGGCACCGTGATTGACCCGGCCGTTGCCGGCAAGTAGTCCCCGTAGGGACCCTTTGCTACCATTGCATGAGGAACTCTTCATGGACATGCCTGAGAACTTGCAGGGCACCCATGAACTTGTGGGGTTGTAAATAGGTTGGGGCATGTTTCCGTTGACGCCTCCGGAGAGGCTGATTTGGAGGATGGGCCAGGAGGAAAGAGATGGCCCAGGCCCGCCACTACCGCAACCGGTGGCCATCCTCCGAGGGTCAGGGGTCCCCCATGGACGTGGGGTCCCCTGAAGTGCCAGTCGGGTGCGAGACACCGTACCCGTTCCCGCTCGGGCAGCCTGGATCTGGACTGGGGTCAAGGGGTGCTGCCCATTTTCTTAGGGGCAGCATCAGGGCCAGGTTGCTTGGGTGGGAGAGCGGAAGCCGTCCGTTGTTATTAAAAATGTAAATATCTATATGTTTTTGAAA